>NC_061771.1:8042500-8667500 GCF_022458985.1 Mugil cephalus
TTAGGAGATACACAATCTCCCCTGTGTTGCATAGTTGGAGAGAGCAGGAGATACTGGGACGTTGAAATTAACTAAGATGCTAAATGTTTCAGGGTTTCCCTCTGGTCAGCTGCAGGTGCATAAAGCGTCGCTTAGCATTGGGATTGGAAGATTGTCCCACTAGACAGAGCTGGAATAATTTACATGTCACGTCTTGGCACTCACTGTCAAGCTCATGGCACTTAAGCTGTTTCTGTACATTTTCAATGTAACATATTTCATCACATGTTTTGATAAATAAATGCAGATTTAAAAAAGTATATATGATCTGTCATTTAAATATTCGAATATATTATTACCGTTAAAATGACTCAAAAGGACATGATATTAAATGTTAGTACTTGACTCTGGTCTTGAGGACAAAGACTTGAGACTAACATGTGACTTGAATAAGAATGATTTGCTCCCATCTCTCTTTTACTATTTGTCTTTGTCATAATTTTCATTGTCACAAACCAAATGTCAAATATACATATCATGTCATATCTATATATAAATAAATATTGCTTAGAGGGGCATTTATGGGTAACCAGGATACAGGCCTTAAAAGGCCAAGAGGACGTTTCTTTTTGATCACAGACAGTGAAACATAAATATCTCTGGTTACAGGAAAAGCAAACCTCGAATATTTCTGCCACTCTATTTGTGTACGTGTGCTTCTGTGTGTGTGTGTGTGTGTTTGTGTGAGCATATGGAGGGGAGTGTTATTGCTGAGGGCAGAAAATCAAAGGCAAGAGAAAACAATACAGGCTATTCTCTCCACTCCGTCCCCTGGTGGTTCTCAGAGACTCGCTTCTCTGCAGAGATCACCACTCTTGATATTTTCTTCCTCATTTCTCCCTTTTTTCCTCATCCTCTCCATATTCTTTTGTCTTTTTTGTGTTATATATTCTATGTTTCCACAGTTGGTCCTCTCTCGGCACATCTTTCTCCCTGGAGAATTCGACTGAAGCTGTCTCTACTTACTCAGTGATTTACAGCATGTAAGAGGATGCTACTTCCAACTGTAACTTAAAACAGTGCCTAAATTGAAAGAAATAAATAGTGACCCCCCTCCTTCAAACACACACACACTCATTTATCTCATTTGGAGCATCCACATTCCGGTCATGTCGCCTTGTATCAACACATCCAGTTTTTAAATGTTGCCACTCTCAAGTCACTTCACCCCAACTTGTAGCTTGGATAAACATTGCTCAACATCATGTGAAGTATCCTCCATATCCGCCGTGTTTCCTGTCTGACTTTGACTGAGTCCTCAATGCGTCAGTCTCCCACTCCATCAGCGTGATGTGACTTTTAAAAGACGACGCGGAGGAGGCGAGGGTCCTCATGGACAGACTAGTTCCTGTCCAACCATTTGTGGCTTCCATTAGCCAGGCCTGTGCAGCCGCACTGGTTTCACACTACATTTCCCTTCATTCACTTTAACACTCCATTGGGTCTCAAAAAGAAAAGGGGTGGGGATGTAATTGCATTTTGAGTGATGTTTGTGTCATTACCTTGCTTCAAAGTCAGCTACAAACAACAAGCACTTAGCAGCGCACACTCAGCCCGCCTTCAAAGTCGCAGCTGGCAATTTGGAGCGGAGATAGTCACGACCAAAAAATAGACTGTGGGTTTCAAGAGTCATTCTCAACAGTGTTTATAATACTGAACACACATTTCTTGGGAGAGTAAATTTAGTCTGAATAGCAATTTGATTTTTTTTTTCCTGTAAAGAATGACAGATCTAAAAACAGAAGATTTGTTGGCCTTTTATTTGAAACAGCATGTAAGATTTTAATTCTAGGTGACAGTCAACTTGCATTAGTGGACTACATCTCCTACAATACTGTTTTTTTCCCCCCCTCCGTCCTTAAAAGCAGCGTTATGTACCTTTTACTTTTCTTTACAACATTTAACACTCAGCTGCTGCTGGGACTATTCCACTTAGAAACTGGAAGCTAGAGAGCAACTTTAAGCTAATGACTTCCACTATTACTGATATCAGTCCGTGGCAGCTCCTGTCACTTCCTACTACTCTCAAACAGAAAGAGACAGGCGAACTCAGTATGTTGGATCCAGATGAGTTATTAGTTGTAGTGACGGCAGACAGATACATTTCTAACTATGTCAGTCTGTTGGAACTGAAGTGCTTCTTAGCATTTGCCCAAATAAATTGGTCAAACCACCACCATAACTGTCAATCATAACAAAACGTGAATCCCTCCTGGATGACACACAGACCAGGATTCTATCCAAATGTAGCAGCGTAGCACCAATTCTGCCCAAATTTTAAATACAAGTGGAAAATGGCAACCCAAAGTTGTCGTCAACAAACTTTACACAACAATTATGGCACTTTCTTCGCATGGGCTATGTTGTGATTTATGTACGGCATACACTCATCTGCACTGCAAGACTGCCTTCAAATTTTCTGTACTTCTGTTAAAAGTCATTTAAAAAACAGTTGAAAACCTACATACCGGCACTGTATATTGTTGGTATATAATTGGTAAATATATATTTTTATTTTCGGTAACACTTTCTATGAAGGTTGTACTTATAATGCCCTATGAATGCACTCATAATGTTTTATAAGGTGTCTATAAAGCATTATAATGGTCATTATTACCATCTATACATATTCACAAGTCATCATAACCAACTTCATGATGCATTATGACAACTGGTTATGAATGATTATAATTTTAATCTGAATAGTGCATTATAAATATGTCAATATCTGCCTAGTCACTTGTTAATGTTATGATGCATCATAACTACTTTGCTTTGCTAAATGTGCATAGTGATGCATGAGTTTTGACTTCGCCTATAGTGCTTTATATCTGTAGTTATAAGTATATGTAATAAAGTTATAATAATGTATACATCTCCCTACAGCACACAGTCATAAACAGCTATGCAATTTCATAAGTGCCAATTGTCAGCGCTAAGTAAAGTGACAAGAATATGACACTATTATTAACAGATATAAGTTACTATGAGTAATTAAAAGGTGCAATGAACTAAGTCCTGAGTCTGGCATCTTTACCCCATATGCACAATGTTAATATCATAGGTGTTATTTGTCAGCTTTAGGTAAATTAGTGCAAATGAGGTGTTGTGGATATAAGACTATTATAAACAAATATGAGGCACAATGAAATGAGAGCCTGGACAGTAAAGACAAAAGGAATGCATTTAGTTCACTTTATTTTCATTTAAACCAACACACATAATCAGAATGATTATCAATGTTCTGAGCACATTACACAAACACATGAAACAGGCCACAAAAGTGGCACAGCGTGATCCTAGCGATGTGGCTCTTGAAAGTGCCTTTGGGTTGGTGAGGTGATTCAGGGTCAGAGGTCAGGAGATGGTTTGACACCAACTACAAGAACAGAGGCAAATCTTTAGTGCTCTAGTTGGGTTTGTTTTTATGCAGAAAGGTTTGATTGAAAACACACAAGCAGATAACGTTTTTTTGTTTAAAGCAGCCTAATGAGACAATATGTTACCGCATATCGTGCAGGCACCGCAGATTACCCGCAGGTGGCTTAAGCTAGCTAGACGAAAGTTACCAGACACGGCTAGTTTTAATTCACAAATGAGATCGTTTTCATTATCTTGCGTTTAATGATTGAAACCATTCGAAATCATTGCATTAATATATAAACAATGTGCTTCATGTAAGCAAAGTAAGACATTAGCTCACAAAACATTAGCAGGACAGAGAGACGACATACCTGTCCTGGAGAGGACTCAGCGGAGAAAGGAAAGAAAAGCCGCTTTACGATTAGTACATACAGTCAATGCTTTACGACAGTGGGAGGAGCTGGGGACGGAGGTGGGTGGGTGGGGTCTGAGGTCAGGGGTCATGGACATTTCTACAATAATAATAATATAAATAAAAACGATATTAAAATAATATCTGATGGCATTCAATAAATGCGGACATTTCTAGCGACCCTTTATAAAGAAGCGGTGTCATGGTGGATGTGAAACTGTCATGAAAATTAATCTATTGTTTGGTGCCTGCCGATTTTTCTCAAATTTTCATGCCGCTCGAAACGAATTTCAAACTGATGTATTTCAATTGGAAGTTATTTCGTGCTATGAGGACGACTGTCAATGTGACACTGCGCAATGAAGAGGTTTGATTTTATTTCATTTAGACTAGATTTGTAATGGTCTTATTTCGGTTTTTAATATAACGTCAATTTTGCTGCAGGATTCGGCACTTTGAGATTCGAAAAAAAAAATTAATGGTTATTTGTTATATCGGTCTCTTATACAGGATCGCTAGAAATGTCCGCCTTTATTGAATGCCGTCAGATATTATTTTAATATCGTTTTTATTTATATTATTATTGTAGAAATGTCATTCTTTAGTCCATGACCCCTGACCTCAGACCCCACCCACCCACCTCCGTCCCCAGCTCCTCCCACTGTCGTAAAGCATTGACTGTATGTACTAGTCGTAAAGCGGCTTTTATCTCCTTTCTCCGCTGAGTCCTCTCCAGGACAGGTATGTCGTCTCTCTGTCCTGCTAATGTTTTGTGAGCTAATGTCTTACTTTGCTTACATGAAGCACATCGTTTACATATTGAAGCAATGATTTCGAATGGCTTCAATCATTAAACGCAAGAATATGAAAACGATCTAATTTGTGAATTAAAACTAGCCGTGTCTGGTAACTTTCGTCTAGCTAGCTTAAGTCACCTACGGGTAATCTGCGGTGCCTGCACGATATGCGGTAACACAATGTCTCATTAGGCTGCTTTAAACAAAAAAACGTGATCTGCTGATGTGTTTTCAATCAAACCTTTCTGCATAAAAACAAACCCAGCTAGAGCACTAAAGATTTGCCTCTGTTCTTCTTGTAGTTGCTGTCAAACCATCTCCTGACCTCTGACCCTGAATCACCTCACCAACCCAAAGGCACTTTCAAGAGCCACATCTCTAGGACCACGCTGTTTCATGTGTTTGTGTAATGTGCTCAGAGCGTTGATAATCATTCTGATTATGTGTGTTGGTTTAAATGAAAATAAAGTGAACTAAATGCATTCCTTTTGTCTTTACTGTCCAGGCTCTCATTTCATTGTGCCTCATATTTGTTTATAATAGTCTTATATCCACAACACCTCATTTGCACTAATTTACCTAAAGCTGACAAATAACACCTATGATATTAACATTGTGCATATGGGGTAAAGATGCCAGACTCAGGACTTAGTTCATTGCACCTTTTAATTACTCATAGTAACTTATGTCTGTTAACAATAGTGTCATATTCTTGTCACTTTACTTAGCGCTGACAAATAGCACTTATGATATTGCATAGCTGTTTATAACAGTGTGCTGTAGGGAGATGTATTCATTATTATAACTTTATTACATATACTTATAACTACAGATATAAAGCACTATAGGCAAAGTCAAAACTCATTATGCATCACTATACACATTTAGCAAAGCAAAGTAGTTATGATGCATCATAACATTAACAAGTGACTAGGCAGATATTGACATTTATAATGCACTATTCAGATTAAAATTATAATCATTCATAACCAGTTGTCATAATGCATCATGAAGTTGGTTATGATGACTTGTGAATATGTATAGATGGTAATAATGACCATTATAATGCTTTATAGACACCTTATAAAACATTATGAGTGCATTCATAGGGCATTATAAATACAACCTTCATAGAAAGTGTTACCTTATTTTCTTTGTTTGGTGCTTCTTACAGTCAAAAGAAACACTGATGATTAATATGCTTATTTCTAGTCTAAAATATATTTTCATTTAAGGTTTGTCTTTAAAGGACGTATCTCAAACAAAACTTTTTTTTTCCATTATCCCTAGTGTTCAGATTTATCCTAGCATTGAATGTTGGACTTGCTGTTTGTTTTTCCATTCCTCTCGTTGTCTTGTCTTCCACCTCTGGGATTCCACTCATCTGCCTGGCTTTGTGTCTTCAGTCTGCATGCTCCTCCCCTCATCACTTACACCTGTCCCTTGTTACCCTCTCAACCCGTGGGTATACATAGTCCTGTCTCTGCTGTTGTTTGTTGTCAGTCTGTCTGTTCACTTGGCCTGGATTTCTCTGTTGAGCCTACTCTGATGTACCTGTGTTCTTTCCTGGATGTTTTCCCCTGCATTTCTTCCTTTATCTGGATTGCCCTCACTGTTACCGTTATAAGTCTCATTGAAATAAATTATTTTTTCCGGTCTTGCTTATCTGCGCGTCTGGCATTTAGGTCCTACTTCCTTGCTGCACATTATGTCAAGACTAAAGCAGTACGATAAAAGACCATCCCCTTATTTCTTTCCTTTGTCCATTAAAAACAGTGTAGATAGATAGATGCAAATGGCTGAGATAGCAACGATTAAGGCATAAGTACTAAAATTCCGAATAAAAGTTTCTAAGAACAAACAGTAAAAAAGTTTAAAAGAAACTGTAAACGGTAATAAAGTCTTATGGCCTGAGGTATGAAGCTGCTACAGAGCCTGGCTGTTCTGCACCTCAGGCTGTGGTACGTCCTGCCAGAGGGCAGCACCAAAGAACTGTCTGTGGTGTGGGTGTGTGCAGTCTCTGATGATGTTTTCCGCTCGTGACAGACAGTGTTTGCCACACATGTCCTGATGGAAGAAAAAGAAAATCCCAGTAATCTTCTCTGCTCCTCTCTGGAGGCCCTTCCAGTTTACAGCTGCAGAGCTGCAGCACCATGGAGAGATGCCGTTGGTCAGTATGCTCCCTATGGTGCGCTGACAGTAAGTGGTGAGAATGTGGGCAGGCAAATGTGTCCTTCTCATCCTGCGAAGGAAGTGAAAACGCTGCTGTGGTCACTTTATCAGAGATGCGGTGTTCTGGGTGCAGGACAGATTGTTAGTTATGTGCAAGGGCGCTTTCTGCCACCTCCACCTCAGTGTTGCTAATACTCAGTGGAGAGATGCAGGGGGCGCTCTTTGTGAAGTAAACAATGAGTTCTTTTGTTTTGTTGACATTCAGGAGAAGATTGATCCACCCGCACCGGTTCGCCAGATGCAGCACCTCCTCTCTGTAGTGCTTCCATAGCACCGTCAGACGTGCTGCACAGAGGGCCTCTCTCTGACCATTGAGGTTTACAGCCCTTTGCAGCATCATAACAGAATTAACACTGCTTCCTGTTGGTTCGATTGTGTAATGGTGTGTTCATAATACCAGCAAAACAGTAGCCTTCGAGTCCTTTTCAGTAGAAGCTTTGATATACAAAATGATCACTCTTGTGCAAGGCGCTCTACCCAACCAATCATGAGCTGGCGTCCAATTACTGCCTGCGCTCCAGTAATGCAGTGAAGGGCCAATCATGTGTGTTTGTCTTGATTTTAAAATGGACGGTAGCATAACGGTGTCAATGAGCGATGGAGCAACACAAAGACGGCAACTTGGCATCAGTGTAGCTGGCAGCGCTCGGCTGGTTTAGCTCATGAGTGCGAACATCAGGCTGAAATGCTGCATATTCATTACCTGCAACGTGGTTCTTCTGTCTTTAGCGCAAGAAGAAAAGGCACAGGCATCTTCTAGAAAAGGGATGGGAGCAGTGGCAGCTCATTTGCATTTAAAGCAACAGGGCTGAAAACAATTGTCTCACAGTCATCCTGGAAAGGATGATCTGTGCTGTAATTAAAGCTCAAACTTTCTGGGGATTGTGGGCCTTACTTTATTTTCTTTTAGAAAAAATGCAATTAGGGTACAATGTGGCCTGTAAATCTGTGTCAGGTTTACATGAGAGTGTTTTTCATGGGATTTTCCAACAAAGGAGAGACACATGATAATTACGTAGGAAAACATTCCAGAAGACCCGCAGGCATAATTTGAGGATTACACGTTGATGGTCTTTTTAGCATTTATCCCATAAAACTACAGCCTTCATTGTGTTGTTAAATGCATTGAGAGTCTTTAGAGAGGAGAAAAAGTATTTTTTTAATTTTATTATTTCATAGTCTACATCATACTTTTGAATATTGCATCAGAGAGAGCAGAATGCTTTTAATTTTGTCTAGTTGAATGCTACTTGTTAACGTTGCTAATTGTTATCACTGGCCTTGTTGCTCCAATGATGATATATAAACTGGAGCCTATTGTACCAATTCTGCTCTTATGGCTGCTGCTAACATCGTAATGTCATTGTCCTTTTGGCGTGATGTGTTGCACAAGACGGTAACGGCTACGTCTGAGCCAGAATTTATTTATACGCCGAGCAGACTCCAGCAGTCGCATAAACACAGCTGTTGTTTGTTTATCCTTACCAAGGCTTGCAAGTGCCAATTGTTCCTCGGCTTCTGATAATAAAATTATGCACTCAGTTTCAACTCCAAAAAGCTGCAGAGCACTGACCAGGAACAGACTGCTGTATGTTAGATTAATGAGGGGGCCACCAGGTGAGGTGAGAGTTGCTCACAGCTAGACTCGCTCCTCAAATAACATACTTCAAGCTGCTAAAAAACAGTTTTGGTCCAATCTGTAAAAAAAACTCAAGAATCATCTTGTGCTTTTTATAACTTTCAGTTGCACTAATCAATGACGAGTATCCTGCAGCGCCATAGCAACATGCTTCACCTTACAGCCTATATTCTCGTAGAGCACGGGCGTTCTTGTGCGTATGTCTGCAACGTGCATGTGTGAACACGTGTGTGAGCTTTTACTGTCTGAGCGCACTTTTGCAGCCCTTTAAATGTTAATCTGCTCAGACAACAGGACCAGCCGTGTCCGGGGGCTATGGGCTAAGGACGGGAGGACCTTGACAGCGCTGAATCTGTGTGAGTGTAAGGATGCCTCCGCCCACGCTAACTGGCTGGCCTTTCTCGCCGCTTAACTGTCGAGACAATTATGATTGCACCCGTAGCGTAGAATTAGATAAATAAGGCTTTCGGGGGAGACAAACGCCTGAAACGTAGACAAGCATCTAATGTGCGGGCTCGAAAGCAATTGCCCGTTTTGACGGAGCCAGGAGGTGAGTCCTATTTTATTTCACATTAAAATGAAAAGCCTAAGATAAAATGAAAGACAGACGGGCCTAATTGAGTGACAGGACAGGGGAGAACAAGATAGCTGCATGGCAGAGGCACAGAGATAGTAGAGGCTGAGATAAAGAGGGAGAGGGAGAACTAGAAAGAGATGGGCATGCAGCCAGTGGTGGCTCTGGAGGGAGCCTGTGATTGCTGGCGCTTGAACAGCTCGCCAAGCAGCTGGTCAGTCTGCGCTATTTGCTATATTGGCCTTAAAGCACTGCTGAGATGAAAGCCTCCAACAACCCCAACCCTAATGCACACACAAACACACAAATCCATATGTCGTTCTCTGAGCACACGCACCTGCACCCCCGTGGCTAAAAGGCAACTCCAATTATCGCATAATAGATCTTTGCCCCCTTTCTGGAACTTAGCCATCTGGATATCAGACAAACTAAATGTCTCCTTCTTTCACTGGCGTATCGCAGGCGGGGGGGGAGGCGGCAAGGAAGCGGGCCCGAAGAAAGAAAAAAAGCTACGTATTTGTCAGGTCAGTCTGATATTAGCAGTTTGCATTACAAAATCGCATGCATCAACCGTAATAGCTCTCATTTATCACAGTGCTCACAGAGGAAGACCAACCGTATGCACGAAATGCTTCCTGCCAGAGACTTATTGCTTGTTGTCAGCGTGAGGAGCATTTCATAGATTAGGTTCATCACTGACCTCATCAAGTGCACAAAGAAAACAAATTGGCTGGAAATGTACAATGTTTGTCATTAGTTGACACGTGGCCCATTTACCTCCCCCCTCATGTCGGTGGCTAATTTGAAGCATCGACACCGCGGGCTGCCACACAATGCAAAGAAATCTAGCAGCGCTGCTCCGCCGAGGGCGTGCGTTGAATCGTATCTGGACAAACAAATCGATATGCAGTCCACTCTGTTGCATTATTGGGCAGAAAAGTTAACCACCGACAGCAACAGAGGGAGCACAGCAGCAGCAGTGGAGAGTCAAGAGGGGGAGGACGAACACAACGGAACGAATTCCCTATTTATTTGAGAGCAAACACTTACACTGGTATCTTATTGACTGGGGAAAAGTTGGCTGGAAGCTGTTAGCGTTTTAATGCTGAATTCAGCAGAGCCTTCTCCGCAGTGTCACCATTACCACAGCCAAAAATATCAGATATGGCATTAAAGTCTGACCTTTGTTCCATCTGGGGTTTGAAACAAACCCCAGATGGAACTTTGAAAACTGGTAGGACATTTCTCCACTATGTTCAAAATCACGTCGAGTCCAAAGTTGTACTTAATGTAAATGTCGAGAGGCAAGATATCGCTTTCAGCCCATCTGTCTGTGTATTTGGTTTTAGTCATAATTTATTCGGAATTCAAATTATCAAGAAAAATGTAGCATTAATGTTGTAAGAGGAGGAGAAAAACCACTGATGTATGGGCTTGCTTATAAAAATAAGAAGTGCAGAACAGAGAAAAAAACCCTTAATCTTCAAATGTGTACTCCATAGTGTACTGAGAGATGTAAATGCAGTAATTTACGATGTTACAGAATCTGGAACAAAGGTCATAGCTAATCAGCCACACCAGTAGGGATATATAATCTCTCTCACTTACGCTGTTGAAAGTTGCTACTCTGAGGGGCGTCTGTAGCTGGCACATATGTCTCACAGTTACTCCCTCATTACCTGCCTCCCTTCCAGCTCTTTGTTTCTTTATACATACATATATATATAATCTCTTGCTTCTCTCAAATCATTGCTGGTGTTACTATTTTTACCAAGGTTGCTTGGTCACAGGGGAACTATGGGGAAAGCGAAAGCAAGAAATGCTCACCGAGATCGAAGGCGGTACTTCTGTTTCGCCTGCCCTGAGAGCAAACGGCCCCGTGGGTGAAAGTGTAGCCCCCCCTCCTCCCGCCTCGAGAGATGGAGTAAGTTGGGAGAATCAGAATCGGGAGCGAGAACATCTGCCATAGTCCAAGCGATGGTTAGACAAACTCTTAACCTTGAAGACAGATGAAAAGAATCAGCCTGGAGCTGAGTGAATATGAAGAAAATCAGGCTTTAAATCAGAGTTGTGTGGTGTAGTTGAGGGAGGGAAAGTTTGGACCTTTGAAAAGTCAAAAAGGAGTGAAGACTTTGATGTAGTTACTGAGTCAAATGGAACTGCAGCTAGCGGAGGGAACTGGCCCTCTCACAAACTTCAACCAAGAAGTGTTAGTTGATCTAATGATGGGTGCTGGATGTGTGTCGTCCTTTAGATGGAGCCAGGCTTTCTCTTTCCCTTGTTTCTAGTCTTTAAGTTGAACTAACCAGCTCCTGGCTCCAGCTTCTTATTTAATTAACAGATGTGACGGTAACACACTTAAAATAAAATCTACTGGTGCAAGCATTTGGGTATATTTCAAATTCCATCAAGCAGTGTATACACCGATGAACCAAAAGATTATGACCGACTTGGGCCTAATACCCTGTTCGTTGTTTGCCGTGATGTGCCATGGCTCAGACTCTACAAGACCCCGGGGTGCCCTGTGGTGTCTGGCACCGAGGTGTTGGGAGCAAATCTATTAAGTTCTGGAAGCTGTGAGTTTTACAATCTGTTGGTCAGACCTCACTGTGTTACTCATTTCTGGTTCATCAGTCACTGGACCAGAGTTAGTAGGTTAGTAGTTTGTTTACTTCCCATCTAATGTGTCCCAGGCCAAGACACGTGCAGCTGTTCTGAGACAATCACTT
The DNA here is from genome assembly GCF_022458985.1 of Mugil cephalus. NCBI lineage: Eukaryota > Metazoa > Chordata > Actinopteri > Mugiliformes > Mugilidae > Mugil > Mugil cephalus. The sequence goes on from NC_061771.1 coordinate 8,054,286, forward strand.
GGAGCAAGTCTAATTCATAGCAGCTCCAATGTGCAATTTCTAGGACTTAGAAAATGTCATGGTGACAGGTAGTACAGGGCTTCTTGTGTGCAGGGGAGCTTTGAGAGCGATAGTTGTATGAAATCTAATATCCTCCAATTTACACAGAGGTCACAGGCAGTACATTTGATACAACCCAATGGCTTCCATGTCACATGAATATCTCCTGCTGAAAAGAGAGGAGCAAATGTCAATGCACCAAACGTCATTTCCATCTGTCAGACGTGCAGACCCATTCAGTCACATTTAACTGTGCTTTGCATTGTGTCGCGTCAGCCTAAACTACAGCAGGGGCTGGATCAGGCAAGGATCAATTATTCAGTATTTTAATGAAGGAGCACAAGGGTATATTTGTTCTGTAAAACGGTGTGTTCCCGGGAGAGGAAGTCTGTGGAGTGACTCGGGACAAACAGAAGAGCTCTAAGGTCAGAATATCAATATTAATAGATAGTAGTACTACTCAGAGCTGTACTACTCGCCAAAGGTTAATGCTACTGACAGGTTACATGACGCTACATCCATACAGTCTGGCACAAAGAGGGGAAGGTAGTAGTTAAAGCTGCCCTTTGTCTGTGGCTTTATTCCATCACAGTGTCAATGAGGGGCACAGCCAGTACAACACATCCTCAGTTCTCAACATGACAGATGGAAGCTGCTGTTAGTCAAGTGCCATTCAAATCATGGAGCAAATGTAATGCAGGTTATACACAACATTTACTCAGATTTCTATGTCTGTGCTTGTGCCTCGCATTGGAAGCGTTTTTGGTCAGTTGATTCTCATCCTTCGTCCAGACTAAAATATCTCAGCAGTTATTGATGGATTGCTACAAAAATGTGTACTGACACACGCGGCCCCCAGTCAATGAATCATAATAGCCTTGGTGATCCTCTGACTCGTTCAGTGGTGCTATCACAAGATGCTTTGAACTGTCTATATCCTGAACTGCCACCATGAGATCACAATGCTTGTGCTTTAGAATGACGTGTCAGTGACTGTTAGAGGGAATGCAAACAGATTAGCACCTTTACAGTAATTTGCAAATACACACAGAACTAATGATGCTTCATTGGCAAACGGTGTACTTGAGTGCTGATATTAACATGCTAGGCTAAGATAAACATTATTCCTGCTACTGTATCATCTTAGAACTATTATTGTTAGCATGTTAGCATGTTAGCATTTAGAAATAGCTCAGCCATGCCAACAGTTATGTGCAGAATAACTGGGCAAATGTTAGCCTGTGATATGCTTCACTTTCTTTACTGATGCAGTTCAGATCATAGTGTTTTCAATATTCTTTGAACAAATCCTCCTCTTTTTTTCCTCCAGCGATTGACAATTTTGGACCAAATGCTCAGTTTTAACTTCTTTAATCCATACCACTTGTTTCAAAACTGACTCATCCAGATGTAGCTGTGCATTTTTCACACACTGACCTTTGGAGATATTTTTCTGATTCCACTGTAGATGTTTTGTACAGAGCCCCTAAAGGGACATGGGGAAAGAAAAAAGAAGAAGAAGTAAAGTAAAATAACTTGTGCTCACAAGACACATAGCTAGTGTTTCAGCTGCCTCTAGGGGGTGTATGAGATGAAAAATGTATTTGCTGGTTTCACCTGGGACGTCCTGTGATACATATTACGCCCCCACGTCTAGTTTCATGTGCTCCCTAACATCAGTCCACACTTTCATTTACATCGTGATGTAGTGACAGAAAGAGACTCACAGAACGTGTGAATGCGCCACATGAAACTAGACGTGCACCTCCTAGAGGCAGCTCGTGCGCACGTGATAGTTCTTCTTATTTATTTTTTCCCCATGTCCCTCAGAGTGAAAAGGTGCACCTCTTCTGCAGTCACATGGGAACGTTTGGTTTTGCTCTTCTCCCCAGAAGATGCAGTTTTATCAAGAAGTTTTCTACAGTTCCCTATAACTGCCATTTCTTAATGACAGAGGAAATTGCAGGCTGGAAGCGGTCTGATATCTTTTTAAAGCCTTCCCTACTTTGTAGGCATCACTTAGCCTCATTCTCATTTCCTCAGTCAGTTGATTAGACGAGGTTTGTTCAGTGTTACCACGAGGTCTGAAGAGTTTATGGAATTGGAAATGACATCCAGTTGTTTAAAATGACAAGCCACACCTACTAATCAAGGCCTCACGAGTTATTAATAGTAAGACTTTTGCACATGTCTCTTACTAAAGTAGAGTGGATAACATTTCATTTCACTTCAGCAAAATGAATTATTTAACCTGCATGGAGCATACTTGTCAAACCAACCACACTGAGATGTTAGCATTGATGTGCTGTTAAGTCCTTCTAAGTCTTGGGCATGTTGGGATTTCACTCCAACTGTCTGGTCCGAGCTGGGGCTCACCAAAAACAATGAACGGCTGTGCTATGTGCTGGCTATTACACTAAGGTAAAAAAAAAAAAAAAACATTTTCCACTTAAGAGCCAAAGAGTTACACCTACCAATGAGAACAAATCAATTATCAGAACAAAGATAACAGGTAATGGCGTCAGTCGCTCTGAATACACATCGCACTCAGTAATCCAGGTTAGATATGCAGTATTTCAAAAAGACTTTTCATTGTCTGTTGGCTTTAAGAACAAAAGCGAGTGTTGATTTTCTCCAGCTTTCTTCAGAGATCATCCATTCTGTATAATGGATATTTTAGCATGAAACTGGTCATTTCCTAAAGAGTGTTTTTTATTTTTTCAAAGGATAATATCAGTATCATTAATTTGCTTCCTATCAACCTTAATGCATTGCAAGATTAAACTTACTGATGTATTTGCAGTCGAGCCTCATTATTATTATTATTATTATCATTATTATTATTTTTAATTAGCGCAGACTACCCATTATGACTATGTTCTTCCGTCATAAATTAAATTATGGGAATAGGACATGAATTACAAATGGCTTTTGTATTCTCTTGAAGATCATTTTTTCTGCTTTTCTTTCCATTCTTTCTCAAAAACTGCTGCTGTCTGTTTTACATTCATAAGTCACAGGCATGATGCTGCCTTCAGTAATCTATCATTCTGGATAGAACTTTTCTGTTTAATAAAAAGGCATTTTCCACTTTAGATCACCAAATCAGCTACCAAAAGCATTTTCCACTTGGTAATAAAGCCCCGGCAAATGTAGTGGACACTTCAAAAGCAGGCAGCTTCTCTCTACGGGAAGTGGTTGTGGCTTAATTTTCCTGTGTATATTTCTGTTGTTATTCTTCATTTTTCATTTTGCCTTTTCACCATCGCTGGGAACAGAGTGGAATAAAATCAAAGCATGAAAAAGTGGAAAAGTAAAAATAAAATAAAAATAACCTGACATAGATTCAAGATTCAGAGATGTTATTGTCAGTTCAGTTCTCTATATTTTACAGAAGAATCAAAAACCTGTTTTTCTTTCACCGAAAAATAAACAGTGTGGATATAAAATAGATACTACATAAAATAAAATAAACCTACGTGCAACAATGACTGTTATGTAGCATAGAAATAGTTTGTTGGGATATTGCATGGGCAGTAGTGCAAATGGTACAATAAGGTATACTAGCCCTTTTTACTGCAAAGTTTGTAACTTGATTTACTGGTGTCTATGATGCTAATCACTGTTATGAACTTGCAGAGGTGCAGACATGAGTGTTTTATAAATATGAACATTCTGAATTAAACAGCACCTTTCTTAAATTATGTGTAGCATGCCAACTAAAAACCTCACTACTCAAGTCAGTCACCAGTTATCTCGACTAAAAATGTCTTAGTGCTGTCTAGGGTTCGTGGCATCTGATGCCCTTTGTTGCCTAGCAACAAAAATATTGAATGGATCAGTAACAATGATGGGTTGAACGTCTACAGACTTGACTGTGGACTCGGAAGGGGACCAGGACGGGTCCTAAAGGGTTTAGAGGTCGCATAAAACAAAAGAAACATTTAAACATTTCTCCACATAATTTGATGGTATTTCACGTTTCAAACCACGTGCTGCTACTCCGCTATCTGGTGGAAATGTTCTTTCAGCTCCCTTCACTTTCTTTATCCATTTGCCCTTTTGAAGCTGTGGCTTCACATTGTACGGGATGGGCTGTTTTCCCTGGTGGTGATTTCAGCTTTGCACCTGATAAGAAGTGCTGTGTTCCTCCAGGGTGAGCTGTGTGATGCGAGTGAAGCTTAGTGCCCCGGAATACGACTATGTCCTGAGAAAACACTTTCACATTCACGCACGCATGCCAGTGCAAACTCACGCAAAGCCCCTCGCCATAACCGAGCGGAGATCACCAACTAGTGAACGACTCGAGCGAACTGTCGCTGTGCGCTAATGTCACTGTCACAACAAGGATGTCACCTGCTGGAGTGGTGTCTTCATTTAGCACCCTAACCCGTTAATAACCTTGCAGTGACCTTTGTGATCCCTAGCTGTGCTGGTTAATTCAGGGGGACGGAGAACAGAGGTAAGTACTTGCCTCAGCTTGCCTCTGCGTTATCATTTAATAAACCCAGGCCTGTTACTGTTGCTACACCTGTCAAGTTTTCCTTTCTCTTGTGGCACACGTGAACTACAATGATAATAGGACGGATTCACCACTTTGTTTGGTAATGAGTTAGATTAAGAGTGACTTTGAAGAAGAAGAAAAGAGTGTACATACATGCAACAGTGTACATAAAGTCACATGTCTGAGCTGGTTATGTGTTCAACACTCTGAAGGCATCTTAGCTCCCATACTGTGGAGGTTCCAGGCCTGAGCAGGTAGCTTTACAACACAACCTGTGGCTGCATTGAATGATGTAATTCTCTGGATATACTGCGGGAGGGAGTATGCTAATTATCCAGGACTGTTAGGGCAGCGAGTGTTAAGCCTGACAATCTGATATCCATTTCTTAAAATACATCGTGGCCTTTCACACAGGCACTACAGATCACATGCTGCCGACATCTACTACTCATACTAGTTAAACATAGCATGAAGTCGCAGCAGCTCTCTGCAGTTGCAAAGTCTGTAAATCTTTCTTGCTTCCATACAGTAGATACGCCCATGTATAAGACATGTCTGCTGCTTTAGCCTCGTGTGGTATCACGGTGGGAGAAAAAAAGGCTCCCTCTGGTCCCCTGGGGCAACGCTGCCAAGGACACCTGTCTGCTGCTATGTTTCTCTGTGTTCTACCACACTCCAGTCAGCACGCTGCCTGATTACATAAAATGCTGAGTGCAAGAGGGTGTCCTACAGCAGGACGCCTTAGGCTTCAGCAGTCATGTTGTTCAGCGCCCAGCCCAGTTCCTCTCTCCTCCTGTCCCGGACTCACTCCACCAGCTGGCTGCTCATCTGTCTCTCTCGCCCTCTCTGTCTCAGTTATTTGTGCCTTGGAAGACGCAGGCGGGGGGTTTGTAGGTAGGGATGGGCTGCAGCTTGGTTCAATCTCCCATTAAGTTACTCCGGTCAGTCGATATGTATGTGTCTGTCTGTCGGAGTGACAAAAAGGTCCGCTTTAATTAAAATCAGCATTTGTTGCCGCAGGGAATGGTAACCATCGTCGTGGCGACAGTCAGCCCACTCGGTCCCCTAAGCAACAGAGCTGCAGCTAATGAGAGAGACGGAGACGTGGCTCTGCTGCCAGAAGAGCATGCGCCTGCTCTTCGTCTTATTTTATTTCTCCTTCTCTGTTTTTAATCTCTTCCTCTTGAGCTCATAAAAGCTCCTGTTTTTTGTCTCCATGTCTCCCTCTGACTCTCATCCATCACCCTCTTTCAATCTTTACTAATTTAGGAGACCTATAAGCACACTTGCCATGCTTTGATTATATTATCTATTCTCTCTCCCATTTTCTGACTTCGCCCTTACTTTCCAATTACATCTATTTTTGTCTCTTAACCATTCTTCATCTCGCTCTTCTTTCATTTTGCTCTCATTTATGTGCATCTCCTCGCTCATCGCCTTCCCGTGGTCTCCTCGTTGTTCTCATCTCTTGTAATTAACAGCTCCACATTTCAGCAGTTTGCAAGCCTCTCCTACCTCCTGCTGTCCCCTACTCTCCTTGATGAAGCAAAAATTAAGATTTATAAGACATATCTTCAGAGTGTCTGTGAGCATATGAAGGCATTTTGAAATTCAATTCAAGATTTATCTGTATGTGGTCCGCAGCCTTATCTCTGAAGCATTAGCCATGTTTGCCTGCAGAAATACCACCAAGTTAATCATTTTCTGTGGCAATTCAAACACTAAAATACTTTGGGAAAGCCGTATGATGAGAATACAGATTAGACCCTTGAACATGCAGAACATTTTAACTATCAGCTCTTGTGTGTGACAAGTGCTGCACTCAAGCTCAAACAATACAACACTCCATTCCGCTCTAGCTTGGATGATAAGATGCAAAATAGGTGACACAAACAAATTCCTCCTCGTTTTCTTTAACTTTGGAAAGACACGTTGGCTTGCTTCTTGTTCTGTGGCTTTGCCGCGCGAGATGTCTGGAGGGACAGGATTAACGAGCAGTTTAGTTGAAAATAAACGTCTATAAAAAGCTCACGAGCCCGTCTGAAAATGGCAGGAATGTCTAATTATCTCGTCGATTTAAGAACCACAAGGTCAGCAGCTCACGCTCTGAAACAAATATGTCCCTTTGTCTCCCATTGAGCCGTTGTTTTGGACAAGTGTGCTTCATCTCTTTGTCAGTCAAGAAATCCCTGAAGATTAAAACCACAGTGTGGAGCACAAAACGATCGTTTGTTTGTCTGTGTTGCAGCCAGCAGCACACTATATAATTTACCCCCCAGTCTTAGATGTAGATGTATACAAAACATTGTTGGGTGTCAGAATTTGCATCTAGCGACTTTATTGTTTTCCCAATTATCTTATTTTGACCTTAACCAGCTATCAGTTTGTCAGAGAGCAGCAGCTGCTCGTGTGTGTTACTTCTGCAGTTTGTTTTATTCACCTCAAACAAAGAAGAATGAATATCTTTCATGGAAGAGTCTGTGGTCATTCATCTTTATTCAATAAAGTGTTGAGAGTATTCTGCTTCCCAGTTTGTGCCCCAAAGCTTTCAGAACCTTGGTTCACAATCAGAAGGGAGTTAGCAACAAAGAAACAAGCAATGAGGAGAACATACTCCGCTGAGACGGTCACAGATGAAGTAAGACCGGGATATATTAAATGAAATGGAATGAATAGATGGATCCTCCTGGACGAAGTGGGAAGACTTGAGCGAGGCTTCAACAAGGGCCAAATCCTCATGCCCACATGATGGCTTGAGGGCCAAACTGTGGTCTAAACCGGTGACAGAGTGTTAGTGGATGTGCTGGAATAAGTCTGATTCGCTGTGGCCAGCTTACTTACAGGAACTGCTGCTCACGTCTTGGTGCCAGATACCACAGGGCACCTTCAGAGGTTTTGAACAGTCCACACCTCCTGGGGGTTGGAGCAGTTTGTCACCACTTAAAAGGCCGAAAGAATTGTAGTAGCTGAGATGTTTTTTTTCCCCAAAGTTTTTTTTTTTTCTTTCAGTCAGTCCAGGCCTCTTTAAATGCCCCTTTTTATAAAGATTATTAGACACCAGAGAGTAAACATGACAAATGCTTGGAGAAGGCAGTTGGCTTTTCTTTCATTTACCAGTACACACAGTCTGAAGTAACTATCCCTTGTACGGTTTGTCGCATCTTGGTAAATGAAAAGCACTCTCTGCACAGTACAGCAGCTTTCATTAAAAGCTCCGGTTCTCGCTTGAATGTAAGGCGGATAGAACTGTAACCTTGGCATCAGACTGAGTTGTCAGTTTTAAGTGATTACACAAAGCAATTGCGCAGTAGCTGGAGCTTTAACATCGCCGCGCGTAGCACCATTAAAGTGACGGGTCTTGTTTATCACAGTGTCACAGGTGTCAGTCGGGGGTTTTCAGGGCCTCATGGGGTCATTCAAATGTGCAATCATTAAAACAGCCCTCATCAAAATGCCACAGAACTGTGGATCGGCTGCGCGTGTGTCGCACAGAATATGGTCACACAATCCTGCTGTGTCTCCTCGGCACTAAGTGGTGCCTTAGCGTCTTTGAGCTCACAGTTTGATTTTTTTTTTGTCTCAAAACTCAGATTAAAGCTGCTTTCAAGAGAAACTTCTAGATAAACTTGTACAAGAACCAAATGACAGACAAAGTTAGCTGCTATATGGTAAACATAGCTGAGCAAGCAAGGACCACGGCAGAACTGTCATCAAATCCTCTGCATTACAGCAACATGAGAAGCCACAACGATTGCAAAGGTATGAAGGGATATCGCATGAATGTAGTAGTTATATTTACTAAATATTCCAAACTGACAGTTTGTCACCAAGTGACAGTTGAAAATGTGTGAATGGAGAATTCGAACGTGTCAGCATGTCCAAAGCCTCTTCACCTAAAGTGATGTGTGTGACAGCCACAGGGGAATTCAAGGCAAACATTTTTAGTAGTAAATTGGAGGGGATCTCCTGGTCTCCTGTTTCTGCTGTCCTGAAGTATTGTGAGTCACACTACCAGCGCTGCTGTCAGTCTGCCTGGCATACCTGCCTGCAGCCTCCTCTCAGGATGGGTTTTATTTCCAGGCCGGCATGTATACAGTCTCCCAATTTAATTTTAGTCTTTGAGTGCATTCGAGTGATGAGCAGGACCTGGGGGCCTTTGGGTCCTGTGAGTTGTCAGGCTGCATCCTGCTGGGGATGACTGCTGCCATCAAGAAGTGTCATTGCCATGGGGAGTGGATGTCTGGTCTGATCTAGGTGGTTTCCCAGCAGAACTTTGTATTGTCACAAGATGGTCAATTTACTTCTCCTGTTTTTAATATTGTGACTGAACGGTGTTGATCAAAAGTACAGATATTCTTGGCAGGATTGTAAAAACAATACTTTTGGTGATTTTGACTCTGAAGCAAATTTAAAAGTGTAAACTAAGCAAAAGTACACAAATTTCTCTAGATGTCAGTTAAAGTAGATTTGTTATTATCTGTTTATTTAGCTCAGCTCATAGACTACAGATGCATCAGATTGTGAGCTATGTTTGGCTGATCGAGTTCAGCACTCCTCTTACTTGAGTCCCAGATGAGTTTCACATGACAGTTTATTTTATCTGCACTACCTCAGCTCTACTTTTGGAACAGAATTTCTTTAGTCATGAGCCAAACTTTCCGATTATTCTCAGATTCATTTTATTCATATTCTAACCGTTCCAGGTCCTTATTCTGGTGTCAGTGACATCCTACTGTACAAATCGAGAATAATCAAAATGTGTGTGTGTGTGTAGGTGAAACAGACAGAGTTCTCTGTCTGTTACTCATGGCGTTTCCATGTCAGTGGAGCTCAGGAAGCGTGTTTAACAAGCATCTCTGAGTCACTCGGAAGAATTCAGCTGAAAGTTTTATCAGACCACAACTATTTTCATCTCCGAGTAGGACTTGAGAGTTCTTACACAAACTCTCAGCAGGTGCTGGACACATGTGAATGACATGATCATTTCTCATTGTCTTTCTTAGTAATCACAGTGACTAACGCCCTGATCTGCAGAATTTGAAGTCTTATGGAAGGAGCTCTGAATTGTTTCACCGATTCATTTAGAATGTGTCCTTGTGCATGCCATCTATTCCATGTGAGCTATTCAGTGACAAATCCAAGGTGAACAGGAGTCTGAGTAGGATTTATTTATTTTATTTTTTTTAAAATGATGATATGAAATAATTCAATATGTGTGCTTCATACCCATTCACAGTTGTAAGAGAAATGTTTCATTGCTGTTGTAGCTTTATGCCAGGTGAAACAATAAGAATGTGTTTTCTGTGGGGCAGAGTCAGTTACGATATGTGTAACTTAACATGCTAGTTTAAACTAAACCACGCAATACAATGAAATTTAAGCTTCAATTCGCTGTACAAATTCCAAGCTATTGAACATTTTAAATGTCACTCATGATTTTGTATGTATCTAAATAGTATAGTATTATTTATCTACAGTATTATTTAGAACCATTTCTGCATGCATGCATGTAGCTGTTTTTATTACCTTTTCTTTTATGTCCTCTTGATGAGATCTTGATCTCAACGGCACCATATGTTTAATTAAAAAAAAAAATTATTAAATATTGTTTGCCACCTGCTGGATGTCAGGGCAGCTCAGGCGCTTCTTACAGAAGACATTTTCGCTTGTCACAGTTGAAAAATGTTCAAGCTCCTGGTATTCTTCATGCTGTCCCACTGCTGCGTCTTACAGGGGCACATGAATGCAATTGTTAATGTTTTTATTACGACATTTTCTGTTTTTCTAATATAAGTCAGAATCCCTGCTGTGTATGAAAGGGCCTTTTAGAAAGTCGTGTTATGACTGTCTGTCATTACAACACCTGAGAAGACAGAGAGAGACTTCTCATCCGCTATCAAAACCACAATCTTCCTTTAACAAGGGGAAACAAATGAGACTCACTGGGTCATATCACGGCAGGGTGGTGTTTCTTGCATATCTGTGTTTCCTGCATTTTAGTTGCTGACGTGAAAGAGGAACATTAGATGTGCATGAGGCTGCTAAACTGAATGAAGCTTAAGCGAAATTTCAATAAGGAAGGACAGTTTCCACGTTTATTTTTTTTCTCACGCTCCCTTCTTCACTTCTGCTTTCCCATGCTGTGAAAAGGACTTCATTTTCAAGTATGTTTGCCCACATTCTCAATCCTAAACTGTTTTAAATTCACTGCAGTTGTGTCAGTTCTGTGCAGCCCTCTTCCTCCTCCACTCCTCCACCTCATCCTGGAGGTCCAGAGGGTCTCCATCAGCCTATCTGCTAAGCTCTACAAGCGCAACACCAGCCTCTAGACACTATCAGCTTTCTAGATCTGGGATTCTGCTCTATGATGCCACTTCTCAATGTCCACTCATCACAATATTTTCTCTCACAAACTCTTGTTATTTCATTAAATTTCTCTCTGTCTGTCCCAGTGATCACTCGCAACCGACCAGACACAACAGTACAAAACAAACATCCTGTAAATGCCAAGACATTGTTCAAGGTACCATTAAAAATGACTGATAAGTGTGTTTTAAGAGCTTGTAAATTCTGAATTTATTTGCTTCAGGGAGCTCAGGATCTTAACTAACCCCCTGATGATTTCACACCATTTTAACTCCATCACTGGTCCAGACTTAATTGACAGATTGGGGTGAACATGAGGGTGGCATATTGGTTAAAAAGACAGTCAACCAGAAGACCAACCCCCATCATGACAATTACTGGCCATTTGGAATCGTCTGGGCAAATCCACAGCTCCATGTAGTAGCAGTCACAGCTCCTGCAACGCTGCTAGGGGAGGATATAAAAAAAATTACTATTCCTACTGGACTCTTTCCAAAACTTAGAAAGGCCCTACAGAAGTTCCACCAGGGTATATGAATTAGTCAAAAGCAACCTGAGGCTAAGTATCTGTGAGCACCCGGAGTGCCTTTACGCCCCTGCTGGGATCAGCGAGTGTCTGTCAGGTTCTGCTGGAGGCCCGTCATTCCTACTGTGCTCTGCCTTGTAAGCGATGATAGTGCGAGATTTCAACATTTGCAGGTATCTGGTCATTATCAGGCTTCCATCTTTGAAAAAATGTGGACTATTTTCTGGGGCACAGTGAGAACATGAAGGAGAGTCGCGCAGTTGCCTGGAGCAGTGCGTCTGTCACTGAACATCATCTCACCACACGGTGGCCCTGTGCCTCTCCTTCTCATCGCTCCTCCTCGCCTCCACCACCGTAAGCTCAGCCTCCCTCCCTCCCTCCCCTCCCTGCCTCCTCCACATCCTCCTCCTCGTCCTCCCCGTACTTCCACTCTTTCCTCCCGTCGCGCTGCGCAGAGCCACAGACGGTCCTCCAGCTCCGTGCAGCCCGGTGCGAAGATGGTTGGCGGCGTGTGTGCTCGCAGGTTGGCCCGCCGGTCGCGGTCCGCCCTGATAGCAGCCCTCACGGTGCTGCTGGTGCAGACGCTGATTGTGTGGAACTTCAGCAGCCTCGACTCCGGCGAAGACAGGGAGAACGGAGGCTCCAACGGCCGGGGGAAGAGGGACCGGGTCGCGGGCAACAAAGCCGCCGGCAGCGACTACTTCCAGCACGGAGAAGAGCGGCAGCAGCATCTTCCTCCGCCTGGGAGGGGGACTTCTCGACACATACAGCAGCCGGTAAGACATAAAGCACTGCTGAGGCATTCACAACATATCCCCCTCTAAAAAAAAAAAAAAAAAGAGGCTGTCTCGACGGGGATGAAACGGGCTGGCAGGCAGGTCAAAGCAGCTCCGGCTTACGCTTTTGGGAGACAAGCGCACAGCAGGGCCTCCAAATGAATGAGCGCTTGATTGTTGTTACTTGAGTGGAGGCTGCCTCGCAGGGAAATGGTAGGATTTCCGAAGCCAGGCAGATGCACGGCTGTCCCCAGCGCCGGCGAGACGAGCATCCTCGGCTCAGTGCTCGCAGAGCCACATTTCTCCGTTTGAATGAACGCAGTCCAGCCCAGAGTCCAACTGAGAAAGACAAAGCTGAGCAGGAGGAAATCTCAGGACCGTCCGCGCAGTTCACCCCAGGGCAGACTGATGGCACGAAAGGGCAAATCATTTCATAAGAAGGTAGCTGTGAAGGTGCCTGAATAGCAGAGCCGCCGACTCGGGTTGTAGCCTATACCTGTCAATGTCTGTTTGGCGTTTCAAGTGAACTACAGGAGCTGCCTGGCTCAGCAGCACTGTCTACAACAAGGCCAAATTGAAACGTAACCCAATTTGCAGAGCAGTTTTTGATGAGTGCACAAAGATGAGAGTCATCTGTTGTTTATGGAAACATGAACGCTTTTATTGGTAGTGGCACCGGAACACAAAGTTAGTTATGGAGACCGAACAGCACAAAACATGCAGAGTTGCACAATGAACATCTTGCAGACAAGAGGAATAAATCAAGTTAAAGCCCTCGGAGCATTGAGTAGCAGGGGGCTCTAAATGCCACACTAAGCTCAGCGAAAATTAAAAAATTAGCTCCCGGAAATCCAAATATTTATTTGCAGACTCCACTGAGTGTGCTCTGCGCCCAGGAGGCTAACACACACCCAAAGCAAGCAGGTTTTGTGTTCTTCCACAAAGCATGTGATGCATTTTCACAACCTGGTGTGTGGAATTAAAATTCTGAAAAACTGAGCTCCTTAAATCCGCGTGGTCTCTCGTGGAGTTAGGCTGCCCTTAAGAAGTTGGACACAGTATTTTTCTGGCGTGTGTGCGGCGGTTTGCCTCCGTAAAGCTGCCGGCCGTACAAGTGTGTGCTGCTCTCCAGCCGCCCGGCAGCCAGTAGATAACCGACGGTGATGTAGTGTGAGACACTGTGTGACAGCCAGTCACTCGGAGCCTTGCACTGTATCATCTGTCTCCTCCGCAGATTCTACAATGATTCACTCTCCGCATCTGGTGGGACTGTGTGTCCCACCTGCCGGCATCTCCGCAGCGCAAAGTCATACCAAGGACGGGTTATATTGGAGTCAGATGTCTATTTTTCTGACAGTCATAGAATCCTCTTTGAAATATCAACACAATATCCCCGCGTGACCCTGCGTGGACTTCATGTTAACACACTCTAGTGTGTTGCGTGGAATTACTGTATTGTACATAATAGAAACTGCGGATCATTCGTGTCAGAACCCCCCTTTTTTTTCACGCTGCATCATAGTTGATTTGTCCGAATGTGTTTCACTAATATAACATGTACAGATTTGCTCACATGACCTTTCAAAGCAGGGCTTTCATCCCTGTTGGCTGGAAGCGCTTCACGCAGCCTATATGCCAGTCAGCCCACCAGTCAGTCAGCTTGCCTGCTGCATGCCTGTCAGATTGTTGACTCGCTCCCTGCAGTTCTGTGGCCCTTTGGCCTCTTAAAAACCCAATCACTCGCCCTCGGCCACACACACATACACACACAAACACACACACACAAACATTCTCTCCACTAGTTAATCACTGCATTTTCATTTTTTTCCCCTCCTCTTGTGGGTGGTGTGTGTGTGTGTGTGTGACTTGGCAAGGCAGAGTTGTCCAGCCTAAGGGTGACGCATAAGCGCCAAGTGATGCTATATGAGACACCGCGTCTGAAAGAGGGGAGAGCAGCACTTTGATCCAGAATAGAAATGAGCCAGAAGCTACGGTTTGACAATAGCGGAATGTCTGTGTGATAACTTGTGTTGGATGGAAACATTATGCATAGCTTTGGCTGTGTCTTCCCAGCAGGCAGGAGCTACAGTTGTCATTAGTGGCTGTCTCCTGTTGTGTCCTTTGAGCGAAAAGCTACTAGAAAGTGCAGACATTTTCTTCTGTTGTCCAACGGGCATCGCCGCTTGTTTTTCTCACCACCGGCTAATATATATCTCCAGATTTAATCGCGCGAATGATATCATGGCAGCTGCGAGTTTGTCTTTTACACGCAGCCTACCTGTTGCACACCCCTCATCAAAAATATCTGCACTTATTAATTAGTCTGTCATGTTTTTCCTGACGTTAATTTATTATAATCGTTCGCATCGCAATTGTTATTATTATTAGGTGCTCATTAAGGCGGCCCTCTTAATGGATGGGAAAAACTGCCAGAATGAAGCCGACGCTACCCTCAGCGGCAGACTGGGTAAAGCTTTGAGTTGGCTCCGAGCTTCACATCTGGCCGTCAGCGCTTTCTTTCCATCTGCCGCGGTAGTCACACTCTCGTCATGATTCCCTCGCGTGCCCAGCAGGTGTCCGGCACACACACGTCGTAAAGAGTTTCCCCTTTAGTCATGCTAATAGACACAACATTACCTTGGATGTACACGTTTTCCGGAGGCAAAGGTGGCTTCATAAATAAACCATCTGGAGGGGCGCAGTTTGCTGTTCTTCAGTATGGTGAAACGTGATGTCAGAAGTTATGATTGAATTATAAACATGTTCATCGTCAGGTTTTTGCCACAGAGGTGCACATGCTGCAGACCTTGTTCAGATAAAGACATGAGTGCCAGCAGATATTTACTGACAGGAGCCCTTGTTCATTTAGAAAAAAAAAAAACAGAAGTGAAAGAAGACAAATGTGGAAGAATGTTTGAACCTCCTGCCCTGTAAGGTCTAACAGAGCTCCCTGGTCCGACATTAATCTTCTCATGTCATTAAAAGCTGAATTTTATTTTATTTAAAGTTAAAGCGAAGCAGCTGTTTGCGATCTAATGTCAAGAGCCACATTTTCACCCAAATGGAGTTAAAGACTGACAGAATTAACCTTTGCAAAAAGAAACAAACAGTCATGCTGGGATTATTGCGTAAGTTCTAATCGCGCACAGAACAAGCAACAATGCACTGTACACGTGCACGTATTTAGGAGCTTTGCTGAAATCCATTGTTGCTGCCATGTATTCTCCAACCAACACCACAACCGCAAGTTGTGATTCATCCCACTGTGGCCATGATCGCAGTGCTGACTCACACCAACACACAAACACACATACGCACCAGCGCTCTCTCAAACAGCCAAAATTGTGTACGGACGTAGATGGCGGGGAAGCAGCTCCCCGCAAACACACCCACATACAGTTACTAATTGATATCGACACACGCACAATCAAATACACAAAGGATGAATCTTTTTTTTTCTTCATTTCCTTTTTTGGGGGTGTGCAGTCGCAACTGATGTCCTGTGACTGTATGCGTGTGTTTTGTAAGCAATGGCCTGCTTGGGATGTTGCCTTTAACCTGTAATTTTAACATGAAGCAAATGTAATTAAAATTTTTTGTTGTATCTGTGATAATATGTTTCACTTTTCAGAAATGTAAAATGAGGTGCCATAAAGAATAAGCTTCCATATGAGCTGGGTTCTGCTCAAAGTTCCTCCCTGCATAAAGGGAGTTTCTGTGGTTGTTCTGGGGGTTCAAGGCCCTAGGTTCTGTAAAATGGCCTGAGGCAGTTTGGATTGTATTTAACTCTCTATAAATTAAATAATAGCCAATAACATGAGGGAAGATTGATAAGTTCATGGCCTAAGTTGGAAGGTGTCATTTTTAGAAAACCTTCACATACGTACAGTATTCTCCTCCTAAACGTACTCATTTAGACTCTGTGGACGTCCCTTCTTCATAGAAGTCACATTCCTGGACCTCCAGAGAGGAGATCCATTGCTGTCGTCGTCACAGCCCACTTCTTCACCATGCCGTAAGAAGTGTCACTGACTTATCTACGTGTATGTCCCTGAGACTGCACCGAGCCCGATTGCAATATTTATAACCCAAAACAGAAATATCACAAAAGTTACGAATTCTCTCAAAGGATTCTCCCAAGAGATACACTGCATGTAAATGTGACAAGGGCTGTGTAAGTCATCTCCTTTTATCCTTCTACCTTAGGATGCGACATTATTAGCCACCCCCTGTAATGATATCCAATGTACTGAATAATACTGGAAAGAACATCTTGGATTTGACACCACAGACCTAACATGTGCTGTATGTAATACAACATTTCACCATTGTCTGGTGTGACATGTTTTAAAGGGAGTTTTTTTTAGGTCAGCCTTCTCATCTGTCATTCCCTAAAAGGCGTTGTAATGAAACCACTGTCCTTACCTTGAGCTCGTTTCAAATTCGGCCCTTTCTCAAATAGCATTCCTGGCAGTGTCATTTGTTCCAGCGCCACTTCAGGAGCCAGTTACCAGTCACTGTCGGTTTTTGTGTGGTATCAAAGCCACTTTCGCGGTGGTAATTGGCAGTTAAATTGGCACTCCCCAAAAGTAAATCGTCTTGGAGTGTGAGCTATTCTGTTTTAAACAGACCTGCGAACATGCATAATTACAGTCCAGGCAGCACCCAGAAGTTACACTGAGTGATTTCAAATTTCAAATGTTCCAGTCATTACAGCAATTGTTCGAGTGTTATTCTGTAAAACCTGCAATGAAGGTGGAGTAAAATACTGCCTGCCCATCACTCCATCCATCAGTTGTTGGAATTTCGCACAACAAGGGAACTTCGTTTTCAAGTGCTGTTAGTCTTGGAGAGAAATGGGAACATATTCAGATCTAAGGGAAGAAGTTTGCACCTCAGACTTGAAAGGGACACATTGAAAACCCGACACACTTTGATGTTGAAATGTAATTTGTGTACAAGACACCATACCTCTTCCTGCAATGGAGAAAAACATTTGTTTTTTTTCATTTTCATAAGGAACTACTGCTAAAAGTCTGTCATGTTATTCTGCTACGCCGATCCTACTAAAATGCAAAATGTCACTGTCAGATTGAAATCTCGGGAGATTATGAGCTGTATAGTTTGTGGACTGAAAGTTTGCGTAACCATAGCAGCTCAAACTCTGCAGCACAGACACATCCTTGCAAAGCACTCCTTCTTGTACAGGTGCTGAACGTACTGAACGTACTGAACGTACTTCTAGCTTCGGCTTTGTGGTATGTATGTAATCTGTTTAGTGCAGAGTCAGCGGCTTTTATTTCATTCTCTCTCTCTTTGCATTCTTCCTGTCTCTCTGCTGACGTGTAAAGAAGAACTGTTCAACAGTTTCTAATGGCATTAAAAATACTTGACGTACAGTCGGGAGCTGTAAGTGCAGCACGCATGACTCACATAGTCCCGTCACGCATGTCGACTCTTGCTTCAGAGACGAGAGTCGAGCAAGTTCATCACCATATTATGTTTAGTAGGGCAACTGCGTAACTGCATCATCGCATTAAGACCAAACAGTGTGTTGAATGTTTCACAGCAGCACAATGTGCACAATACTTTTCACACAAACAATCTAGCAAGTAGTGCACTCGTGGTCAAGTTCAGGCCCTCCCTTAGGGAAATTTTTGCAAAAAAAAAACGTTCTTCCTCAGGCAAATTTTTGCAAACAAGCTAGCATGTGTGGACGTTCCTCTTTCCTAGTGTCGTCTTTCTTCCAGCTCACTCCTGAGCGGGGTCGCTACCAGAGCCTGTAAACAAAATGAGTGGTAGGTGACGCATTGTTTGAGCCATTTAAAAAAGCTAAATACTCTCTTTTTCATGCTTGTCAGAGATGCTTGCCTATTCAATTGTCATGTCTTTGGCGCTGTTAGACAGACAAGAATAGTTGTGGACTACAGTGGACTATATTAGGGACATGACTTAGGATTTTTTTTTTCCTTTTTTTCCTTTTTTTTTACTGTTTTCTTTCAAAACAACTAAGGGCCATTATTTGCATATTCATTCTAAATGACTAAAGGGAAGAACAGAAAAGCCAACAGCTCTCAGTGTACAAGAAAGGAAACTTCAGTGACTAAGCAAACAGAGAAGTCAGTGGGGTATGACCCACACAGGAAGATATTTTTCTTTCTTCTTCCACAAGCAAAAGACAGAAACCTGACAATACTATTGTCATTTGCCATCTATCAGACATATCTGAAGTAGCTGTATGATAAGGAAGCAATGCATTGTAACCATATCCAGACTCTTAGCGAGTCCAGGTGTGATTAACGAATGCACACCTCAGCCACATGTTGGCATGGAGGCTTCAGGGGACGCCGAAGTTAGTGGTTGCTGATTCTTCAGTGTCAGTTTGGCGTGGTTTCTATTTAAAAATACTGGAGGTAGAAGTACAAGAAAATATGTTCACTATCAAACATGTCACTCCAGGATTGTTGCGTGTGGATTTGCATCGTCGTGTCTCCACTTAATTATTCGACTTTTCTTTTGGCATCGAAAGGGACAAATGAGAAGGACACTGAGCTCGGGTTTACAGAGTGATGTGCACTTCTGAACACGTTACGTCCGTATGTATCCGTACGTCTGAGTGCTTTGTGCTCAGCTTGATGCCTCTGTGTGCCTCATCAGTAAAACCGTAAAATCAAAGATCATAAATCCCGTTGGGCTCCCTGTTGTCAAGTCGGCTCAAACAAAGGTCGTCATTACTGCCAATTAGAGTTGCATCACTCTGTGTCGACCATGCCTCTGCACACCAATGCCACAGCTTCACCCCAGCCATCTCTACTGCCTCACTGACTGTTTGCCCCCACCCACCCAGGATCCTCGTCTCATCCTCCCCTCTTCCTCCTCTACCGCCGTTACAGATTGTTTCATTCCCCAACACATTAATAACGCATCAACCAGATGAATGAAGCTATATAATACCTAGCGTTGACAATAATCCCATAGGTAAGAGGCTTAGCAGACAGCCCTGAGAGAGAGAGGGAGACATAGAGAGGAAGATAGGAATACGAGGCCGAAGGGTGGGAGGGTGAGGGCTGAATTAGTTTTATCTGAAGTTGGGTATCCATGTTGATATCTAGAAGGTTACACACACACACACTGAAACACGGGTTTGGACTAGACCATCACCATATGATGGGGTTATAAGGCCAATCGCTCAGCTCCCTTGCTGTTTGGCATTTTCAGGGTTATCCCTTTAAATAGATCTAGTGTAAAGCAGATTAGTGCTAGCAAAACTATAAGAAAATGGACACGAACTACATAACGTTGCCCTAATAGGCACTTAAATTCATTAATGATCTGAGTTTACAAGTATAATTATAGTTTGATTTATTAACCTTTTTTTTTTGTCGTTGTTGTTGTTGTTTTGTTCTTCACAAAGTTTAAAATGTTCAGTGTTCTTACATTTTCACTAGCCATTGGATTTCAGGTATGGTCTAATAGTGGGTCTTTAGGAACAAATGATTCAGAATTCCCATGAACTGCTTTTTTTAAAAATTATTTTTAAGCCCATGCACACAGCATTTGTCTCAGAGCTCAGTCTGAACTGTAAAAAAAAAAAAAAAAAAAAAAAGACTTCTTTTGATGTAAGAAAATGGAATTTAGAGCCCCTCAACTTTTCTCCTCTCTACCAGTGATTCTCAGCAACAGATTCTTACATGGACCACAGACGTTGTCAACATCTTTTTGCCCCCAATCTTTGTATATGAAATTGTCATACAGTTAGGTGTTTACCAAAACATTATATAATCATTAAGGGTTTAAAGTGCAGACTGTTAGCTGCAATTTGATGGTATCCACATCTAAATTGGAGGAAGGGTTTAGGAGTAATTGGACGATTGACTCAAAGGCTATTTCATGGGGTCCATGGACTATTTACTCATTAATTCTTCATTATTCAAGCAGGGAAAAGGTCTGGGGTTCCAGGTGTGGCATTTCCATTTAGAGGCTGTTGCTGTGAACCCAAAACTTGGACGTCTCATGAAAGTATAACAGTATAACAGAAGAAATCCTTCAGAGGGATGGCAGAAATTTTAGGGGTGGCCAAATCAACAGTATGGTACATTCTGAGAAAAGACACCGGTGACCTCAGGAACTCAAAAAGGCTTGATAGGAGACAATAGTCTTCAGGATGACCATAGGACACCTTCAGTGGTGAAGAAAACCCTCACAACATCCAGCCAAATGAAGAGCACTGCCCAGGAAGTAGGCGTATCAGTAGTCTACCATACAGAGGAGATTTCATGAGAGCAAATACAGAAGGTTCACCAGCCTCAAAACTAGAAAAGCCAGATTAGACTGGCCTAAAACATCAGATCTAGAGGTTATGGAGTGATGGGAAGAGGAAAGCATGCGTAAGGCTCGAACCAGCCAATGATCCACATCTTCTGTAAAACATGGTGGATGATGGTAACGGGCATGCAGGGCTTCCAGTGTGACGGAAGACAGCCAAATAAATTCTAAATCATATAGGGATATACTCTCTGCTCAGATTCAGCCAAATGCACCACTGTTTATTGGATGGCTCTTCACAGTACACATGGACAATGACCCAAAACATACTGCAAAAGCAACCCAGGGGTTGTTTAAGGCAAAGAAATGGAATATTCTGCAATGGCCAAATAATTCACCAGATGTCAGTCCGATCGAGCATGCATTTCACTTTAGCCACAATTTAGGGCAGGAAGACAAATAAACAAGCAACAACTGAAGACAGCTGCAGTAAAGGCCTAGCAACGCATCACAAAGGAGCAATGACCATGGGTTTCAGACTTCAGACAGTTATTGGCTGCAAAGGATTCCCAACAAAATATTAAAAATGAGCATTTTGTTTATGGTAATGTTAATTTGTCCAATTACTTCTGAGCCCCTGAAATGAGTAAAGACTTTCTTGGTAGGGCTTTCTTAGTGAAATTTACTAGGGCTGGGGCTACTAATTCTTGATTGATTAGATTCTGATTTACAAGGTGATATCACTTGGATATGAATTCATTTAGAGAATTTATTATTTATTTATTTATTTATTTTAAAGAGTTATTAGATAGATTTTCACAAAACTAATGTCATTGATTCCAGGGATTATTGATATTTCTGCAGTATTTTACCTCTAGTTGACACATGTTGCATATGACTTTGTTTTTGTGCAGCTCTGCTCTGTCAACGTTGGGAGGGATGTTTTAGCTTTTCTTTCACATTTGGGCCAATCTTGTCGCGCGGCCTCATGAGACTTGCCATGGGAACTGGTCTCTTGAGACCGTCGCTAGATTTCTAACAAGAGGATGGAGGATCAATTTGAATCCAAAAATAATCTGTCTTTTTAAAACCAACCTGAAATTTTACAGCAAACCCCATAATTTTTTAACCTGGTTCCATGCTAAGTAAATATTTAAAATGTTTCCAGTACCTTTAGGATCATGTTACTATGTACTCCACTGTCCACGATTCATGATGTGCCGGAGCACGTTTGACCAGTTCTAGTGTGATCACTCAGTTCAGTGCTTGATGCACGTGTACACAGTACATTAGTGATGTGTTTCCTAACTGTGATCGAATTAAGCCACGACATGAAAAGAATTAAACTCACCTGTGACATGTGAGAGCCCTTTTCTTGAACTCAGAAAATTGATTTGTGAGATTTGTGATGATGTTCAGAACAGAGTGAGTTCAGGCCAAAGGCAATCAATATCCCCATTGTTAGGCTTTCGATAGAAACATTACATAGAGGGTTGGCTTTTAGGGACAATCTGTTTTTTTCTCCTTGTGGTGTTCAAGATTGGGAGGTGTTGCACGTCGTTGATTCCCTGCCGTGGCAGTCCTACGTCCTTTTCAGTCCGGATCACAGTGCTGCTGTGTATGAAGCATCTCTGTTGTAGCTCCTGCAGCATTCACTGTGAATAGACTTCTGTAGGGGATCATTAGCCACTATAGACTGTATTTTTCTTTCAACTGTAATGGTCGCATCTCTAAACGCGCTTGACAGCCCTGTCACTGGGGAAGCATACGTCAGATTGCCCACTTCCCTCATATCGCTACAGTGCTGCGATGCCGGCACACAGCCACGCTGATCCACGTGTAAAAAATGCAAATACACATAAACATGTAATCACGCCCACACAGACTAATGACACTGAACATGAGCCCCTGCCTTGCTATTTCCTCCTCAACACAGCACACACTAATCTCCATGCATTGTGTGTTATTCTAATAAGACAGGAGGGGGTTGTGACGGAAAGAGAAAGGAGTACATGGCAGCATGGTGAAGACACAGGGTGATGACATGACTGCTGGGTAGAGATAGGGGCAATCCGGCCTGTCAGGGAAAGCTTTTGTCCTTCTAGTCCTGTGGAGCAAAAGGAGAGGAACTGACAGCGGTGCTTTTCTTCCTCTCCCTCCTCCTCCTCCTCTTCCCTTTTTTCTTCATCTCACTACTGGAGCTGAATGCCAACAGCCCAGAAGACTTGTCTCTGTGATTAAGAGAGAAAGTGAGTGGAGAAAGAAGGAGAGATACAGACAGGCGGAGAAAGAGAGACGCCAATGCGGGACAGAAAAAGCTGGAGGAAGAAATGTTTGGGGGGGAAAAAAGGAAGAGATAAACGTCTCATCCCTTCTACAAATCCTATGTCGACTCAAATCCAGGCGTAATCCTCAAGGGAACCCGGTTTGGTTTGAAGGCTTGTTACTGTAGCTTGGGCCCAGCTGGCAAAGACAATGTGGTTGGAGACCGTTTCTGGAAACTAACCTGAGCCTAAATGGTCTTCACTCACACAGAGATCAGGTCTGTAATTTTTTCCTCTGTTGGTGAAGTTTAGGATTTGGTTCCAAGACACTGATCGAGCAGGTTTTATCAAGCATAGCTAATTAGAAGCTCGCATTTAGGATTAGACTAAAGTTGAGGAAATAATCCTGTTTCTCTTTTTCCACACACAAAACTGATTCTGCAGACTTTTTTTGTGTCGTTTCTTTACTCGTATGAATGTATGAAATTCTATTTTCCTGTAGCATTGGTGCTTTGTAAATCAGTTTGTTTCTTAGTGGTACCCCATAGCGCTGCTTTGAAATCTGCACAATAAATGTCTGGCATCCACCTTTCTGTGTGTGCAAACCTTAGTTGAACTAAATATTGCAATGAGCATTAACGTCAGCCTTCTTTCAGGCCTTCTATCAGGACAGCAGCTCACCAGTGACAGAGCCTTGATGCCAAACTTGCAAATATGTCCCGTATCTGTGCTTATTGAATGAACCATCAGACTAATCAGATTAATATACCGCTAATGTCAGTTTGCAGGCTTCTTAGCTAATTAGCACATAGCACACAAGCAGCATGTCAGCATATGTCTTTTCTCTTACTACTAACAACGCCCTGCGTGCACACGACAAGAAACACAGTTGCTGCAAAAAGTCATTACTAGATACAATTTCTGTTACCAATAGTAATATTTAAAAGGCCTCTTTTATTTAAATTTGCATCTAAAGAATTTATACTTAAAATGATATAAATTATGTGAGCAGATATGTTTGAATTTCTGCTTTATTTTATCCAGATTTTGATATTTCTCACATACTTAAAGAAATATGACTCAAATTCTTAACTCATTCATATATACTCTTGTTTGTTTATTTATTTATTTTCCCCCTGTCATGAATTTAAGTTTATTATTCAATCAATTTTATGTAGTTATGTGTCTCCACTCCACTGCCAAGTCCAAAGTATGAATTAAATATCTTTAGCTGCTCTGCTAGTTGCTGTTTGGTCCAGGCTGTACTGTTATCAGGTTTATCGGGTGTCTTAAAATCACTCCGTGATAACAATATGGTTTTCACAGAAATAATAGTTTGATTCTTTTTCTTTTTTTTTAACATTAAATACTGATTAGTGCAGCGCATGTACGTTAGGAACACTGCATCGTCTATCAAGTGATCAATATCTGCTGTAATAAACTTTTAAAGTGACGTATTTGACCACAAATGTTGCGCATATCATGATCATAACACAATCGCCCATACATTGTATGCAAGGCAGCTCATGGTCAAGGTCTTATTGGGTAATTCACCGTGAGGTCAGTGAAGCAGTTGAGCTGAGCCTGAGGGCAGCCATTGTTGAGGATATTGGAAGGTCCACTGGAGACAGCAGCGACTCCTAGATGCAAACGCCCACATGTGATGCCTAAATGTACATACACCCTCCCACACTTGAGCGTCCCTTCCGTGCTACACCTACAGAATGAATAATGAAATTGTATCCTTCCTGAATCACACACAAAAAGCCTCACCCACACAGCCCTTTCAGAAACGCACACGCACATCCACAATGTGAGCACGCACACAGAGGTCTGCTCCGTCTCTCCTGGCTCATGCATAACACGCACACTTTGAGAGTAAATAAAATTATAAAACACTCTGTGCACAACCTGAATAGCTGCTCTTCAGTATTCATGTAAAACCACCGGGACCAGCCGGAGAGCGCTCATACTCATTACCGAACAGGTGTTTTCTCCATCAGCAGTGCATTTAGATCCCGTCTCTTCTTCCTGCCTGCTTCCACTTTGCCGAAAGCTTTAAGTGCGGAGCATGTGAGGTCTCGCATTAGCTCCCTCATGTTTGCGCCCCTTCTCTTCGACTACTTCCTCGCCCTCCTCGGCCCGCTCCTCCTCTCCCCGGTCGTCCTCTCCTGCTCTCTTGTCCTTCTCCCACCTCGAGTGGGGATGTCTCACCGCACCGTCGAGTCGTTCCCCCGCTCTTCCAGGCGCCGCAGGCCTCCCAAATCAGCTTCAATGAGGAGCCCCGCAGAGGCTGGCGCTGCCGGGGAGAAATTGCGGTGTAATTGAGCTGCGTGATAATAATACGTTCTTCTCTCTGATTTCCTACCAGCGGTGAATCATCAACACCATCATCATCGTGCCATCACATCAGCAACGCTCTGCAGACGCTTCCACACAGCCGCCGCCAGAGTTGACCTGCTCTTTCACTAGATTCTCCCCCTCTCTCGTCAATTGCTTCTGTTCCACTTATTTTATTTCCATTTCCTCTCTCTTTTACTTTTCTCTCACTTTGTACCCGCACCCATCTCGTCAGTCTACAGCTATCCTTCGATTTTCCGTTCCATTTCATTGCGCGCCGTGCCTCAGAGGTATACAGAAATTACAATGTACGAAAAAGAGTGAGCGTGGAGGAGGGGGCAGAGGAAGGGTAGATAATTAGGATGGGCGATTGTGTGAGTGCAATGTCAAGCTCCTCTTTGCTACGCACTCGCTGTGAGGCATTCGTCGTTCTGTGGCAGGACGCAGCTTCGGCCTTTCTCTTTCTCACTCTGTCCATTCATTTGCGGAACACTCACGTGTCATTTCCACACACACCTAACGCTTCCAGAGGGCACAAAGGCCTCTGTGTTTTCCCTCAGAGTGCATTTCAAGCAGCTCGGTAAAGGTGAGGGCGTGGGTGCGTGTCCGCGCGTTAGCCGTATGAGAGGGGGGAAAAAAAAGAGCAAAATCGTGGTTCAGCGAAAAGATGCAGACTGAGACAGATGGTTAATCGGGTCGTGTACACCGAAAGAAAAAGAGGTTAAAGGAAGGTGAGAGCATGCAAAGCCCGGTTTCAGACTTGTGTGTTTTCATGTATGTGAGGGGAGTTCACACATGGCCTTGAATGCTTCAACCGTCCCCATAGAGAACTGGCTTTCCTCAGAAGAGAATCATTAGGAAAATCATTGACTGCTTATTGGTGTCAGCACTCGGTTTGTGTGTGTAAGCTCAAACAAAGAACAATACTGCTCTCTTTTCTTGCAGTCTTTACTCTAGTAAGAACGAGGGGAGGGGGGGTTAGAGTCTTCTTATTTGACTTCTCTCTTTGCCCTCGACTTTCCCTTCAAGCGCTGTGAACGAAATCAGGTTTACTCCTGCAAATTGGCCTAGAGCAATCCTTTTATGTGAGTCCCGTGATCACTCAAGTTGATCTGGCGTATGGGTGAACCGTCTTATTTTCACGGAGGGCCAAGTAAGTTTCTCGGCACTCCTCCAGTAGCTTTCATAAATGCTTAATGGTTTTCTGAGACCGTCTCTGGACGAGGCTTGGCTGCTTCTTTGGGGTTGAAACGCGAGCACGCCAACCACACGGCGTACCTGCAGACGTCTAATAGTGAGTTTGTGTATGTGCAGCGATACATGGACGGACGTCAGTGTGCGAGTTGCTGCGTTCGTCCGTGTTAGTCTCCTGTGTGTGCATGTGCTCTAGAGGCACACAGAGTATACAGCCATACTTTTCCTAACTGCTGAGAAAGAGATTTGGTCAAGGCAATTATAATTCAGCCAGGGCACTCAAGTCCTAAAAGACACAAATGACAGCAATTTACCAGCAATAGAGCCAGACTGTAATGAGTTGGTAACTATTTGCTTGATTTGAGCGTGTTGCTGTAAGGTGGGAATAATAATCAAAGAAACAGGACTATATTTTCCCTCCATTATGGCCAGTGGCTGCAATGGAGATTAACGAACGGGAGGATTATTAGCTTCTCTAAACTATTTTGTTGCATTTTTCCATTCTTATTATTCTTTCACTTTTCTCTAATAGACTTGGCATACAGCTTGTATTAGAGCCTGTACTGGTTCTTGTAACAGTCTTTCCATGTGATGTGGTGGTGTTGTGTGGTTTATTCAGTGAATGTGAGCCTCCACATGCAGGTGTTGTATACCTCTAAACACAACTGTTTAAAGGAAAAGGCATAGATTTACAATGATGCACATATCTTGCATTGTTTAAACAAACAATATAAGATGTTCATTAGTGAGGGATTTTGTTACCCTTCGGGAAAGCCAGCCTATCCGTTTCCCCCACTTTCCAGACTTTCTGCCGATCTAAGCTAACTGGCACCAGCTGCTTGGGTCAACTAAGTATTTACTGTACAGACATTAAAGTGGTATTGATCTTCTCATCTAACTCTCAGCAGGAAAGTGAATAAGCAGATTTTCCAAAATGTCAAACTATTCCTTTAAAAGTGCTCTTTGGTTTTGATCATATTTCGGGATGTGACATTTACAGCAAGCTCTTGGAAACCAGATTATGGTATTTAATATCCCTCAATACATCATTATGCGGTGCCCTGATTTCTGATCTGTCTATGTCGGTGCGTGCATCGTGCATGCATTGTGTCCACTGCCTGCCATTTCCGTACTGTTACTTTAACAGTTTGGGATAAGTCCACTGTGAATAATTGCCTATTCAAGTCAAGATTTTGGTACCAGAAGCTTTCTAGTTTCTGTCCATTTGCTGTATTGACAAATACGACAAATGGATTTGTCTGAGCTGTGGTTGAAAACAGTCAGTGTGGAGAGCAAAAGAAGGGCTGCCTGCCCTGTCATAACATTCAAGCAAGCATGCTAACAGATCACGCTTGTCAAGCAAGTACCTTAAACAAAACTCCTTTAGTGATTTTAAACTGACGGCGGAGGATAAACTCTACCTTTGTAGATGCCGTCACTCAACTCAGCTGTCAAATCTAGGTTAGCTAGTCAGACTGTGAAAACTGACCAGCCCAGGAAACAGGAAGTCTTTGCCTCAATATCCATTATCTGTTGTCCAGGCTACACTCGAAGTCTCAAAACACTGGCCATTGCCCCCAGAGTTGAATTATACAAAAGCCAATTATCGGTCTCTGGCTCCTTGAACACTGAGCAATTTTAGATGAGAGAGATAAGTGATGCTTAATCTACTACTACAACACACGACCCCCTCCAGCATGTTCCAGTGTGCAATGAGCACATGGAGTTCACTTGTTTCAGTCATGGAACTGTAGATGGCCAACCTATTCATTACAGCACAATCTGCTAATGAGGACTGTGTGATACGGTTGAAAGCACCGGAATGAGGAAGAGAGTGGACCCTCAGATATAGGATGCATAGGATGAACATCCAGGACCAGAAGCCCAATAATAAGCAGGTTCTAAATTTAGCCCGTGGAATATATTACCTAATGCACGTCTTGTGACGGCATCACAAGCTTCATATCAACTTATGAGGTCGAATACTTATCTGTGTTTCTTTTATTGCTATATTCCTCATGTATATCAAAGCTACAGGTATAGTTTGCATGTAGAGCTTTCACTCCACTGCTCCTCTCTCGCATCTTATCCCCTGTCATGCTCTTTGTACGTGCCCTGGCACACTGATCCATTCTGTCCTGCACTTTGTGTGTTAGAGTGCACCAAACACATCAAGCCAAATTCCTTTACATGTATTTAACCCAATAAGGGGAGCAAGATCCTAATCCCTAAGAGAAGGCACAGTAGCACACACTGTAAACGCTGAATTATGAATGCAGAGCGTGTCGAGTGTCAGAGATGCCTGAGATCAAACTGTTACTTGTTCCTAGTAGGGCCTTTGTTGTCAGTGTGCAGTGAACATACTGTATATATATCACGTATAGAAGTCCAGCACCGTGTTGCATTACTTATGTTTAATGGATGAGGCTTTGTGAATTCATCGCACCCTTGGCTAGTAGTATTTGAGTTTACTCGTATGTGTGGTATTGAACATCAAAGGTCAGGGAAGGTAAGAGTGCTCTTGTTATATATATGTGTGTGTGTGTGTGTGTGTGTGCGTGTGTGTGTGTGTTTTGCTCTCCACGTGTCGCCTCAGCCTGCAGCGGACCCAGTGATTCAGAGGACACATCCTACGTGACGTGTACTGTTTTTGACCCCTTCTCCAGCAGCTGCTAATATAATGCTGCAGCTGTGTGTGTGTGTGGTTATGTTGTTGTGTTGTAACACTACTAAATAGGGTAATGGAGACTAAATATGTACGTTTGTCAAACTCTTGTCACAGTTAGTGTGCACTCATTTTGAAGGATGTTTGCATGTTTTGGTGTTTTCCCTATCAGTGTACAGCTGTGTGTATTTAGTGCCTGCTGGGTCACCACAGGCACGTTGCGCTCTTGCCAGTACTCTGCTTTGGCTCTCAGGGGCCCAAGAGGATTTTTTTCTAGGATATGCTGACAAATTGATACAGCCGGACTGGCTAACTGCTCCTTCTGTGGCTGGCACCGGCTGCGACGTACTCTGAATACCAAGCGACAGCCACGGGCACTTTTCTCTGCCTCTTTGTTCCACCCACAAATACTCACACAAATAATATGACATCACTGAGAAAACCCAGACTTTCAGAAGGGCCCGGCTTTAGGAAAAAACTCCAAATCCAGCCTAAATCAGGATCAAAAATCCTAATCCGCAACTCTAGGGGACCTGATCTGAGTCGCTCCGGGGTGCGGCTATCGGCCATTGAGCCGCTCCTCCCCCCTTTTCTCTTGTTTCTCTGTGGCGTACGCTCTCAAATTTTGGACAGCTGTTTCACACTGGGAAACGAGGGAAAGTAGCTTTAATTTTGCCAATAATGCCTCAGTCTGTGCATCTGCTATGTCGGAGCGATTAGCACAGCAGAAGCTGTATTTACTATGGTGACAAGCACATATGGTTTTCACATGTACTAGTAAGCATTAGTCTTGATCCGTCACTTTGTATTAGAATTTGTTTTACGCAGTAATAGAATTGTTAAATCTTTCCACAATACGGTGGAACTAGGAGGAACAGTGACGTCTGTGAGTTTGACTGAGGTACATGTGCTCCAGAATTAGGTCACTCAAACTGGACGATGTGAAGAGCTGTCAATGAATCCATTTATTACGTGTGTATTTGTGTTTTAACTGTTCTAACAGGACCCAGTGAACCTAAGCTATTCGTTCTTCAGCCACACACCTTCAGTTGAGGTGTTCGCTGCATCATTCAAAAACAAACACAGACACAAACACACACAGCCTGCTCTGTGCTGGTCTTTAACGGTTTTACCCTCAGACAGAGTCAGTGTAGCTCCTGTCTGGTTTCGCCACACAGTGCACCACTGTAGCTAGCTCGCCGGGCCTTCAGCGTCCGGTCCTTCTGCTGCACCAATAATCAGCTAGTCTCCGCCACTTGCCAAGGCCAACCACATAATTACTGCACTCATCTGGCTGAGGCTCTTCTCAGTGCGGCGCTGTAGAGG
Organism: Mugil cephalus; assembly: GCF_022458985.1. NCBI lineage: Eukaryota > Metazoa > Chordata > Actinopteri > Mugiliformes > Mugilidae > Mugil > Mugil cephalus. The sequence continues at coordinate 8,084,551 of NC_061771.1, forward strand.
AGCGTCTGCAGTTGCAGAGAGCGGCTTTAGCCAAGCCCTCGAGCACATGAGACTACAAGGCTAGAGCTCAGCCCTCGCAACCGTCACTGCACTGTGGCGAAGATAGGGACGAATTTCTCAGCTTATCGTTCTTGAAAGGTCAGGGATTAGCGATCCTTGGGGCTTGTAGCTCATACTTATGGATCAGCATCAGAGAACAGTTGACGGACCAGTATGGCAGCTTGTGGTGCGCTGTGTTGTGGTAGGAAAGTCTGATCGGTGGTGGTTGTGCTGTGGTGGAACAGGATCTTGCTGGTATTCTTCTGGAGGGCTGGAGGGTCACTATAGCATTAAATCAGAGTATGTTTTGGGGTGGGTGGAAATGGCAGGTGTGTGCGTGTGGCTGGCAGCGCATGTTTGAGTCATTTCAGGTTTATTCCAGTGCATCTCACAGATACTTGGCCGGTTTGGGATCTAGTGAATTTGGAGTCCAGGTCAACACCTTGTGATGTTTCTCGTCTTTTTTTAGTTGTTCCTAAAGTGTTTTTGTGTGTGTTTGAGTGTCACTGCTATGGGGGGAGGTGTCTGGTCTGGTCTGGTCTGGTCTGGTTTAGGTGGGTGGTACATGTCTACGTAACATCAACATGAACATTCATGTGGATAGTCCAAAAGTTTCCCAGCAGAACATTGAATTGTCACAATATGGTCAGTGTTATTCACTTATACTGTCAGTGGCTTTAATCTAGTGGCTGCTCGGTGTGTTTATGGAGTGCCTATGTTTGAGTGAACACGAATTTCCCCCGGCTGCATCCAGTCTCCATAACAGGAAAAGGAGAAGCAGACGAAACTAAAACAGGAAATACTTAAAAGGAACTTCTCTTGTTTCTCTCATTGGGGGTTTCCTCTGCCTTAAATTGGGCATCAGAGAGAAAGAACAGAACTGTAAAGAAGACTCCGATGAAAGATCTGTGAAAACTGCATTACTGTGTCAGTATATTAATGAGTAATTTGTGTTTTTTCCTTTCACTGGCCTTTTTCTCTGCTTGATCTCAGTGTTTCAACATCAGCCTGCACCACAAAGAGAGATCCCACGCCTCAGTTTAATGTTAAAAAGCGCTGATTGGGACTGATGAGGGCTCTGAGATAAGATTTGTTTTTTTGTTTTTTTAAGTGTTGGAAACAATGGCAGGATCATTATAACTCAGTAGAGATAAAGTAAAACTATAGAATCTGTAGCCCCCATTTAAATGTGTTTGCTTGTTTCATTAACTATCGTGTTGAAAAAAGAAAGTTAAGAAAGTTTCCAAGAAAAAATCTACGCTTCATACCTCAGGGCCCCAACTATAAGTGATGCATTTGTTACTTAATAATAAGAAAAACATGTGGTTACAATGTTGTTACATGTGGTCAACATTTGTAATTGCTTATCATGTCCAGCCAGGTGTCCAAAACAGCAAAGATAGACAATTAATAAATGCTCAGCTTAGCCGCAGCATAACTGACCTGTTGATCCACTTGTTCCTGGTTTACTTCATATGGTCCCTGAATATATAAGTCTCATCTCACGTTGTGTCAAAACTAATACTAAAAAGAGATTCTAATAGACCTCAGCTCTTTCCTTTTGGTTCTTAATTAGAGTTTCTGACTTCTGTGACGAGTATGCATGCTTGAACACTCACAACAAAGGCCACAGCTGATAAGTATCAATAGGCTGTTTTTAAAGCTTAAGTGTGGAACTTTTGTCTGCTCTTCCGGCAGTGAGAGTATTTGTATAAACATTGTCAATGCATGCATGTGATGCATAGTCTGCAGCCTCTCACTCTCTTCTCTTTTCTTAGTACTCAATAATACATCACTCTGTGTATGGTCTTGCCATTGGTCTATTTCTTTCTTTTCTTTTTTTTTTTTTTTTTTACTATAATCTTCTTCTGAACGACTTGTTTCTTTTTTTATGTGGAGAATCATTAATGTTTAGTAGATTCTGTTTCATTCTTCCTGACCAGTCACAGTGAATTCTGAAAAAAGCCCTCCTCCTAAGCTCTGGCAAACAAGTTGCTGATGACGGTGAAATGCATTCCTACTGGTGTGTAGGCCCACAAATGGCATTACTTAAAGGACTAGAAAACACCCTTGCGTATTGGCAACAGCTTGAATTAATGGATATCTACACAGATCAGCATTAAAACCACAACATTAAAACCACTGACAAGTGACGCGAATAACATTGAACATCTTGTGACAATTCAGTGTTCTGCTGGGAAACATTTGGACCTGGTATTCATGCGGATGTTACTTAGACATTTACCACCCACCTAGTCCAGACCAGGCACCACCACTCCATAGCAATGACATCCTTGATGGCAGCATCCATACCCAGCAGGATGAAGCCTGACACACACACACACACACACACACACACACACAAAAAAAGTTTAGGAACTCAAAAAACATAAAGAACAGCACAAGGTGTTGAGTTGGCCTTCAAATTCACTAGATCCTAAACTGATCAAGTATCTGTAGGATGATCCACAGAGGCCCCTCCCCTCGACTCATAGCACCCAAAGGCCCCACTAACAACATCCTGTTACCAGACACCTCAGGACACCCTCAGAAGACCCATGTCTGTTCTCTGATATCTGTCTTAGAGGCTCAAGGGAGACCTACACGACATTAATAAGGTGGTCGTAATGGTATGCCTGATCATTCTATGTGTCAGCTATAGACCAGACAATCATCATTAGCAATAATAAGTAGAGATGAACACACAGTCAAAACTACAAGTGACAGCACCCCAGAGACATTTAACCGCGACCCAACATCGCTCGATAGCCGACTTCCAGCTTGGTGTTGATCGTAAAAGAGAATTGCAACCAGACATCCACAACCTCTGTTGTGTGCGAGGCCCCTTCAGCAAAGCACTTATGTCACAGTATATGTCCTGCTGTGTCAATGGAAATGTTGGAAAGGATTTTGCCCTGTCAGATGCTTTGTGGATAAGTAATATCCTCTTGTTTCCATCAAGGCTGGAGACAAGCCAAAACTGGCACAAAGAGGACACCTTACAGGTTCGACATATTTCCTCTTATAGCAGAGAGCAAACACACACAGATTGGTGAAGGCTGGAGGAACTTTTCACAAGGTCTCAAGTAGACATTTATGTAAAACATGTTCTTACTGCAGACATTGACGTACCTAGACATACTGTATATACATTCATGCAGTCCCCAGACTCAACAGCCACGCAAAAGAAGTGTTTTTCTCCAATCATCAAATCTGACTCTGCCACAAACGCAGTGAAAAGCGATTTCCTTATTTACACATGCTCATGTATTTATTTCCGCGATTCAATTATGTATCTACCTCCGCTGTATTTACTTTAGAAAGCAACAGGATTTGGTCGGAAAACCACCGTGCATCATTAGTGAGATAACCCACTGAGCCAAAGTGACAAGTCTGAAAACTAAAGGAGGAGAAAGAACGCGAGACGAAGGGAGCAAATGACAAACACGATGAAATAGAAAAATTAAAAAAAAAAAAAGTTTTGCGGAATAACGCTGCGTGGGAGGAGATTTGGAGTGACCTAATTAAAATGTTGGAATCCTGAGAGGAATAAATTAAGAAAATGTCAGTTAGGCTGAGCTGGAGGAGGGGAGATTAAGAGGCGCAAGCTCGAATACGGTCTGATTTCTGTTCTTCTCTTTTATCGCTGCTGTATAGGAACATTGGTCTTTAATGACAACATAGGGAGTTGGCCTTTCTCTTTTTACTAATATTAACCATCTTGAGTACACAGAGAGAGTTCGTAACGAAATGCTGAAGGAAAGGGAATTGGCACACAAGTTCAGAAAGTGATGGTAACTTGTCTGACACGGCCGATGTTCAGTTCCTCATTTCATAAAAAAAAAAGAAATGAAAATGAAAATGAAAATGATGATAAAAAGGAACGAAGGATGGCAAGCTTCACCACAATAGTATCACCTCGCAGTTTAAGCATTTCTGTTCAGTAGCTTGATGTTCTTTTAGCATCACGTAGCTAGCATCCTCATTGACTTCCACCAGCCGTCACAGATACATGGGGAAGCTCCATATGGGGCAGACATTTTTTATTTTTTATTTTTTTGCTGTGCTGGACAGGATGGGACCATATGGACGCTGTCGGACTGCATGTAGCGTGTATTAGAGCAGATGACAGCAATGGTAATGTGTCGATTGTCAACACGGAGGGGGAGACAGGGGACGAACAAAGAGAGGGAGGAGGAAGGGAGGAGAAGGAAGAGAGGACAGCTGGTACTAAGATTGGTGTTAGTTAAGGATGACTAAGTGACATGTTGACAAGAGACAGATAAGAGGAGTCCATGGAACAAAGATGAAAAAGGCAAGTGTCTGGGAGCCTCTGATGCCGCTGCACTTCCGTAAAGTATGAGATCTTTGATTTTATTTCCCTTTGAAGTGATCCGTGGAAATAACACCATGTGGCATGCATGAATTTCAGCAGTGGATGAAAAAAAAGGAAAAACAGATCAAGTCTGGTGCAGCATCCCTAATGCTAGTATCCATCGACTTGCACAGGATTTTCCACGTGCTTTGACAACATTACACCATTATGCCTCCTCACGCAGTTTGTGCACGATCCTTTTAGTTGCTATTAATTCTGAAAGTTGAATTCCATCAAAGTTTGAACAATGAAAAAGTTCTGCGTTGAAAGGGAGGTTTTTATCTAATCTGTTGGCCAATAATCACTTGCAAATGAACAGTGGTTTCAGTTTCCGTTCTGAAGATGAAAGTGAACTCCCCCCCCTCCACACGCTTGCATGTCACACTCTAGCACTCAGGCCTGCAATGCGTTATCCAGGCAGGTTGTGTTTGCTCAGAAGTTGCCTATTTCACATCTGCTCGCCACAACAACAACAGTAGGTCATTTATTCCAATCAAATGAGGGGGGGTTGCGCCTATTTTTTTCTTCAACCCTCGCAAATTTCAGCTGAGGAAGGCTTCACATGATTTCTGCCATCGCTGCTTATCCCGGCCTTAAATCTCCCGAGGACGTTGTTAGGCGTGGTGATCGGCTCCCCTACGCTCTCCTGTTGGTTATTGGTGATAGTGTTACAATGGCTGTGGGGCTACACTCCACTTAAGCTGCCACGCCTGTAATAAATAGTGGATCTCGGTGTGAAGCAGCTCATCTGCTGGTGTGAGTCTGACTGAGGGGAAGCTGTAGCATATCACTGCTAGGAGGCCTGTGCTTTCATTGACCTGATGCTGTGCATGTTAGGCTCAACTATCGATCATGTTATTCCATTATGCCTGTGTATCACGGCAGATTGTTTTTCTTGCTAGTGTTTTCTCCAGAAAATATAACCCCTCGTGTTAGCATCACCTACAATTTAAAAGAAATACACTGAATATGAGTCTTTAAGTCTTGTAGTTGGACTGTGCAGCCGGTATGGAAACTGATCGAGTGGAGACTATATTTGCAAATGCACGTTGATGTGCTGAGTCTACTTCTGTTTGGCCGTCACCTTCAAATGTGCAAAATATTAAGAATTTCCCAATAAATACCACACCTTCGTTGATGCAAAGAAAGCTAATGGCTACCTGAGCAGATGGATGCTGAAGAGGAATCGGAGGGGAAGAAAGGAAGAGGTTGAAGGGAAGGGATGAGAGGGCAGAATGCAAAGATGGATGGTGGTGTTCAGACACTGAGGAACCCGGGGAAACTCACAATAGAAGGATATTGGGCGTAATCTTTTTTCCTGAACCTAGGCTATAGTACCTTCATTAAAAACACCGGGTTGTTTATTCACAGCTGTGTGCACTAAGGCCACATTTACACGAGTCTTAAGTCTTGCATGTTTCTGCCGACCATCATGACTGAAACCTTTTTGAATTCAGGGCCCTGGGTGAAAAATGCAGAGCCTGTGTGGTTTCTTGTTTTCATTCGTGTGGACCCCTGATACAAACCACACCACTGGCAACTCTAGCAACAACAGTGGTGGACTAGGGGCTTGTGATGGTGCTACATCAAATATTGACCCTTGCTGGGTGGCTAGGTCTAATATATACTGTTGATTGGCCACTACCATGAGCTGAAAAAGATTACGGACTTTATGTATGTATACATCGAGCAGGGTTGATGCGCATGCTCCACCTCTTCTTCTTTTATTTTTTGACTGAGTTTTGTAGAAGAAACAGCGCCACACATAGGCCTGGGATGTGTACTACAGCCTTTCTACAGCTAGATGCAGTTTTGCAATAGATCTTTGTGGAGAAATTCTCAAAACAACAGCAAGGAAAACCAGAGAAAAACAGATCATTTTGGTACGTGTGAACTAAAACTGATTATTCCCTGCCTGAAGTCGAGGTGGAGGACCTGACTGCATGTCATCCTGATAATTAACATACTAGCAATGAGGTGTCATGATTACTTCGAGTTACTGGTGCTTAATTATTTTTCAATCTGTTGTTCTTCTAAATATTCCATATTAGTGTAATAAAGGGAAGCACTTGGTCACTTTTTATTGAGCAGATATTTCATGCGAATGAGGCTCAGCACAGTTTGATGAAGGATACTTTTGTCTGGCAGAGCTCAGGAGGTGTTCCTCTCTCTTCCTGACTAGTGTAATTTAATTATTCCCTTCACTATTACCCTTCACCTTTGATTCTTCCGCTGTACGCCTGTTTCTCATTTGTCTCTTTTTCAGCTCTCCTCTCCTCAGTTATTTTTTTCCTCCACTTTCAAACAGTAGCTCTGTCGCTTCAGCACTTCTCCCACTGTGTGTGTCTGCTGCCCACAGTCTGTGTGTGTGCGTGCGTGTGTGTTTCTTTTCCTAGTGACATTTCCGTGCCAGGTGTGACAAATGGCAGGCAGAGAGGAAACATTTATTCCCTGTGGTGAGCTTAATTAGCCTATCAGCTAAGCCTTGGCACCAGCTTGTTTTGAAAACCACACACACGCACACTCGCAAGCACACACACATTCATCCTCAAGTAAGAATCCACCAACAAATGCACATGCAGACATAAACACACACACACACTCAGCAGACAAATCTCTTCAGTACATGAACCGTACAGATAATTGGATGGTACGATTAAATGATGTCTAAATCACAGCTCCTTATTTTCCTATGCTGGCTTCACATCCAGAGGGATTTGGTTGTAGCCAGCCTGGTCTTTTTTTTCTTTTTCTTTCTTATTAAAAAGGTTAAATCATTTACAAATTACGGCTCTCTTCCGCGAATTAGCATATGGTGGGTGTGTAGAGGCCGTGCAAGGCCAGCAGGCATGACTGGAGGAGAGACCGTGAAGACGTAGCATGTGTGTCTCTGCTGTGTGGGATTTATTGTTTGAGCAGCGTTTCCCAATATGTGCAGTTCTCCGTCATATATTTATCAGTGTGAGCGTGTGTGGAAACATCTGTCCGGTTCTGTGTAGCAGTTTTGCGCCGTCCGTAAATCTGCAGCTGTGTTAGACGATGGTTGTAACACACCGCTGCTAATTTCACACACAAGAACACACGCACGCACACATTCATCACACGCTCGTAAATATGCTTTCAATCGAATGAGTGGTGTCTGGTGGCCTTTCCTTGTCTCTTTCCTCCTCAATCTGTGGACAAATTACAGGCATTATTGGCTGCAGAAGAGAAGCCGTGTCTTTTTTGTCTTTCATGCTAGTCCGGGGTTTTGGCATGTCCCTGAGCTCCCCTGCTGGGGAGGAGGAAATGAGAGCCAGAAATGTTGCTGATGTGTCTTCCTGAGCGCTGGGTTTGTAGGCTTTGATGCCAGCCAGGTGGTGGAAGGGATATTAAAGTGCCCTTTAAAGAAAGAAATGGGGGAGGCACGCTTTGTAATTTGACCACCAGTTTGTGTTGTGACTTGTTTTGGGTGTGGCCTGGCTAGGCTGCCCTGCTGGCAGCAAATGGCTTTTGATGTCAGGTTTAAAAGGTTCGGTGGGGTTTGGGAGACTCCATGCTGTGCTGAGGTGGGATTAGTGTTTGGAAAATCCACAAGGAGAAGAGAAGCTTAACCTCTGTTTGTTGCTTTAGAAGTAAACAGATGCTGAGGTACAATGTATTACAAACATTATGTCTGTGGCGCGTTAATGGAGTACAGTCACAAAGTTATGGTGAAGAAGTTTGGGATATGTAAAAGTAATTATAAAGTCTCATGACATGATTAGTCAACGCAACAGTTGAAAATGAACATGTGACTCTCTGGGTAAGGAAGACAATCCGCTTTGTCCTTTCAGAGTTTGGCATCAGTTAAAAGCCACTTGTAGCTTCCCGGCGACTTAAAGACATGAGAGAGGAGGAGGATGGAGCTGTTTTTATTCTTAACAGATAACAGGACCATAGAGGCGGTGTCCCTAAACGACCACTGAATTCACCCAATACATACAATAAAACAGGAAACGTTTAGCCGACATTCTACAATGGCTGTATTGATGCCAGTGTTGTTGATTCTTGTTTTTGGTTTTGAGTGTATTGTCCAAATAATAATAATTTCTCACAATGGGTCGATGCAGAGCCGATGCCGTAGGGGGCTAGGTAGGAGAAACCATTTACACCTGTGCTGGAATAGATGCCAACGTTGCAACACAGACAACAAGACGTCGATCAAGGGAGCACTTTCTGTGCTTTTCCTGCTAAGATGTGAACGGGGAAATGCATTTCAGACCAGTTGCAGCTGATGTGGTCTGTGATACAGAGACACATAGTTACCTTACTGGGGAGAAACATGTCATTCAGTGGCATAGATTACACCAATATACAGAGATATTAAACATGTATACAGCCTGGAACAAAAAACGATTTTGGTCTCAACAGTTCATTTGAGTGACAAGCGGTAGCCTGAGCTAACAGGTAGTGAAGAGTTGGGTGGGTTGATCTCAACACCCAGGCTGCTTTAGCACCACCCCAACACAACACCCATGTCCATATATATCAGTCAGTCAGTGGTTTCAACCAATGGTTTCATCACTTTACTCAAAACAAATACATTTTTCATTAACTCCGTTAGTGCTAATTAGCAAATCTTAGCGTGCTAACATGTCAAACTAAGATTGGGACCATGGAAAGCATAGCTGGCATGCAGCAGCATCTTCAGTGTCTTATCAGTGCTTTACATACAGTCTTATATAAGTATAACCAACATTTTTAATGATTTCCTTTGAACCCTTCCACCAAAATCCTTATAGCAGTTCTCAAAATCTAGTTTAGTTCTTCTCTGTCATGTATAAAACAGTCATGTAGTGCTATGGCTGAGCATCTAGCAGTCCCTCTGAAATATGTGTCTGAATATCATGCAAATGAGTCAAAAACCCTGACGTCTTCTACTTTCAGTACAATGTACAGTAATAAGCAGTGATAAGCAGTTTCATGAACGGTGTAGGTAACTGAACCCGAAATATTACATTATTGTACAACAATGTATCTAATGTAACATTATTGCTGGACAGTTGATTTTTCCCCTCTTGGCTGCATTTGAGGTTCTATTAAAAAGGCTTAAAGTCTGAAATCCTGTTACTGCCTCAGGATCCTCTGCGCTGGATGGCGGGGGCCTTCAGTCATTTGGAAGTTTTAATGATCTGGGTGTCAGACCAAGAGATCGTATCAGGCGTCTGTGCTCTCGTTATTGCAGGCTTAGGTGCTTAACTCCTCACCTTCACTTTCTCCCCCTCCAACTGCTTTTCCTGTTTTCGTCTGATCCTTATCTCGCTGTCATTCTACTAGACCGATAACTCGGTTCTAACTCTGTGACTTTTGAAAGTTATCAACTACCTTCCTCTAAACAGAAGATGATTAGAGTGGTGGCAGTGCAGCCATTTTTTACACAGTGGCAGTATATCTCACTGTATCACAGCTGTTTGGAGAAAAGACATTAGACGTTTGCATTTGTCGTGCAAAAACAAGTCTGCCCACACGATGTGACTTTGAAACGAATTGATGATAATCATTTGGAAAATTAAACGCAGGACGAAAGTTTGACTTGTCACCATGCAAAATGCATTAAGTTAATGCAAATGCAACAACTGAACCATGTACATTTTTCAAAAAGTAATTTTTAGAGTATTTCTGCTTCAGTAAACATTTGTGTTGCACCCTGACAGAATCGTACCTCCAGTTCTGTCAGCGGATACAACGACTTCCTCCGCACACTGCCTCTGATTCCCGCCACCCAGCCGCAGCCACGTCTGTCTGACTGACAAGAAGTCATTAAAAGATTGTGACCAGACTCAAAATATCCCCTCTAGAAATAATTGGAGACCTCGATGGGGTTTCGCTTCCTCTTGCTGTAATGCAGCGCTAAGCAAATAGTGGCCAATGGGCAAAATCTAACCAACATGCTGCATTTTTTTCACAACTCTACAGTACCTAACAGGCTTGTGTAAATGCCAATAAACATGACTTTGTAACAGCAAATAATACCAGTGATGTGTGTAGTGGATAAACAGTGTGTAGTGGATGTGTGTGTAGTATAAACGGGGTTCATGCTAAAAGACGCTGATAAATAAAGAGTTCGCCGTTATGTTGAGAGTTGATAACCGATCAATAACATGTGAATTCCTGTCGGTTCAGTCAAATAAATTAATTAAGGAAACGAGTATTTTGGCTACTTAAGCTACTGAACAAGGTTTAAGAATCTGTTCTAGGACAACATATAAAACTGCGTCTCCGACGCGCTTGTGAAGCTGTTCAGCTCCATTGAACACTGCTGAGAAACTGGTTTCTATTTAGTTCCTCTCGTCTAAGAACACTAACCAGTATCACTCTATTAAACAAACTGATACAGTATGAGTTAAAACAGAGATAAAACATGGAATAAACCTTTGTTTTGTTGTTGTTTATCAGTTGACATAAACTTCACCCAACGGACCCTAGACTCACATTAGGACCACAGTGATCTACCAGGTTCCTCCTCTAAACACACTTCAGAAACCCACAAAATGTGTCAGCAAAGCAAAGTTTGATTTTAATTAAGCATTTTTTCACGCCAAGATTTTGGAGGTTTGTAACTTTCCAAAACTGATATTAAACATGAAAGGGAAAGACTATCCAAAACGTTGCATCGGTATCTGCCTTTGTCTAAGTCATCAAGGCCTTATGACGACCCCTGTGTTTGGGTTTGAAACACCTCTGAACTTTTCCCCTGAGTTGAAAAGATAACACTGTCTATGAACTAGTTTGTTTCAACACTTGGGACTGACTCAAACAAAAAAATGCTAATTTGAGTGTCCTTTCAATCGTTGTTATGATTAAATTAATCTTCATAATATTTTAGAAAATGGGAGACCTTTGTGATTGACATCTGAAGCAATCCCCAGTCTTCTTCAGCACTAATATATATATATATATACTGACAACTGAAATGTCTTGATGATTCATTCGTCCTCCCTGAGCTCTCCACACTAATCACAGACCCTCAACACAGAAATCTAAATGTCTTGGGGACCTTTTTAACCTGTTATGTGATGCAATCTAAGCTAAATGCTTGTCTTTTGTACTCTTTCTCCAGCCCTTCATGTGTCCTTCAGCTCTGTGTGCGGTTGTCTTCAAACACATACACACAGCCTCTGGTGATTAACTTGGTTGCTCCTCCTCCTTTTTTTTTTTACCCCATTGTGAGTCTATCCGTGTGACAAAATTCATAACCTCTGAGGGTATAAGCAGGCAGAGCAAAAAGGGTCTTAACGTCTATGTGCGTTACGTGTGTTTGTATTGTCAGGGTGAAACAGGTCACTGACAATGTATGGCACATGCAAAAGCGTGCTCCTCGAAAAATACCTCAACTTGCTGTCTGGTCCTGATAAAGTCAGGTGCTTTTTTTCGCCCCATAGCTGGATTCTTCTCGACGCTGAATACAGATGAGAGAGGGGAAGAAATCGTGTGACAAATATGAACGTTTCACAAACGCCACCATCACGGTTCTCAGATGGCGTGTGTGGCTGCGACACTCTCGCTCTTCTGTCCAGCGCCTCATAAAGTCCACCTAAACTGTGTGATTGGCAGATTTTTGATGAAGCGTGATCATTTCCCATCTCTCCGCTGCATAAATAATGTTGTGGTTGCTAGGTTTGTCTGAATTTCGAGGAACCTTGAATTTTGCAGTTTATTCAATCGATGTTCGAACTTTTCATGATTCCAACAAGGACCTATTATCTGTAGATTTCCTCAGACGAACAGAAGAGTGGGCAACATGTCGCCTACCCTGGAACTGACCAGGAAGTGTTAATTTTGGATTTTGAAAAAAAAAAAAAAAAAAAAAAACCCAATTACATTTGGTTCTTAAAACCTGCCACTGTGTCTGTATTTGAACTAATACAATGAAATACATTCTTCTCGTCTGTATTAACACAAGCTATTTGATGAAACTGTTTAATTTTCAGTGAAGTCGATCGTATCGCTGTTAAACTGTACAACTGCGTTTGTTTAAGGTTCAGGAAGCAAGTTCATTTTTAGCTCATAGTTTAGTTCAGGGTGAAGTGGATCATAAACTATTTATACTTGTTTTTTTTATGATTTATATCATTAGTAAGAGACTTTTGAAATATAATCCTAACTTCTGCAGTAGGATTGATTTCATTTGCATCTGTAATAAAATCTGAACAAGAAGAAGTAATATTTTTTATTTATTTTCTTTATTGATACCTCGGGGGGAAATTCATCTCTGCACTTTCTCCTGCCCATTTGTTCCCACAGCAGAAGCAGTGTAGGTGCCTGGGCAGAGGTTTGGGAGTCGGGTGCTTGCTGAGGGCACCTCAGCTGTGGCCATAGGGGAATGAAAACCTGTGAACTCATGGTCCCAAAGCTGCTTCTTTGAGCACTAGTCCAGTGTTTAACACAAAAAGACACATTTCTGTTTCCCTGGCTTTGACTAGGCACATTAGACAAACCTTTCCATTCATGTACAGAAGTGTGTCTGTGCGGAGTGGATGTGCAAGATACTTTCTGCTTTTAAAAAGGTTTCAGTTTCAGTCAAGTTGGTCATCGGGGAATATTCTCTTCACTTCTCCATAATATGTACGTTACACAATGATGTGCTTCTGCGGGTTTGTCCTGCCGGCACAATTTGTAGTTGCGCTGTGGAAGTGAAAACCAAAATACGCCAGCGTGATAAATTTAGACCAATGTGCCCAAACACACGGACTTTACCACTCAAACGGTAACGTTACAGTGAGGAAAGGAGCTTGCAGAAATCCACAGCTCGTCATTTTCTGTGTGTAGAGGACTGACCTCTGCGCCAGGGTCACGGTGGGGTTGTGCTGTGTCACGCAGATGTCCGGCATCCCAGCTATGCTCCCTGACACCCTCACTACAGACCTTACATCATACGTTCACATGTCGTTCCCACCAGCTCGTTCACGCAGAGGAAAGAAAGAGGGTGCCCTACCCCCAACCCACTCCCCTTTTTTCTTTGGGTCTTTATCTTGCACTGTCCCCTCCTTCCTCTTCCACTCGTAATCTCTCTCATTGCCGCATTTTCTCTGTCATCTTATACTGTCGCCAGCTTTGGATGATGTGAAACGTACGCACGCTCGGCCTCGGATACCGACACTCGGATCCTTCGCGCTCCCGGTAGATCAGCTGTAGGCTTCCACTTTCCTGCCCGACCATGTGGCCTCAATGCATAGAAGGGACCCTGTGTTGCGATGCCATTCATCGGGGGGCCTTGATGCCACGGGGAAATTGCCTACATCTCACACACACACACACACACACACACACACACACACACACATTGCACAAACACTCAGCCCCTCCCCCCTGCTCTTTTCTTCTCATCGCCGTGGTGAATGGAATTGCATGGCTGTGCAGTTCAATCACTGTCAAGTGCAAAGAAAAGGGGTCTCTTGTGCAAAATTTCATGATTCACAATTGATTAAATAGGGGTGTCATTTCATGGCTGAACGGGGAGGTGTGTGGATGTGGGGGTGGTGGGGGGGGGGGGGGGGGGGCATGTAAGGGTTTTTCATGCCCTTGTGAGATATGGCTCAAAAACTGCCTGATGGGCCCCATTCATAGCTGGAGATGTAAAGTTCTGGGATTTATTCAAAGAGGAAAATAAGAGGCCCGTATAAGAGAGAGGAGAGGGTACAGAGAGACACAGTGGGAGAATTGCCAGTATCTTCTCATGGCTTGTTAAAGGGCTTTCATGCTCTTGAGAGATATAGTCCTAATATACTGTATATAAGCTGTATGATTTAGATTCCTGTTGTCAAGTGGAAATTCCCGGGGTTCACCCGGCGGGGAGGCTGAGGAAAAGACAGAGAAAGTTGAAGTGGGGCTGAGAATGAGGTGAGGGGAGTGAGAGTGCATGTATGATCTCACTGTGTCACTGTATCCCACCAACGGACTCTGCCTGCACTAGTAATGAAGTTAGGGGGAAAGAAGGTTTCAGCACTGAATTGTGGGCGATGTATTGAGTTGTAAACCTCAGGCTGTAACCAGAGAGCTTCGTTCGATGCAAAACAATTATTGTAAAGTCGGAACAGTGTCTTTCTCTGATCAGAAGCTGTGCTGTAAAAGACTCAGGTGGTCTAGGAGGGAACAGCTTCACATGATTTACCCCAACAAGGTAATTAATGTTGATACAATCTAATAATCGTCTAAAAATATGGATCATTTCTATATAATATCTGTAAATTGCAAATTGTACCATATATAAGATAAGATATAAGATAAGAGAAGTGGAAGTGTGCAGGCCGCCTTGGCACCGCGTAGAGCAGTTTTCATTTAAAACCATGAGGCACCATATTTTAATCTCTATCCATTTCTCGGTAATACAGCCATTGTCATTGCACCATTTCTGGAAACTTTGCTATTCACGAATTAGTAAGAGGATTTCATACCGACTCTTCTCACTTCTAAAAGTGGGACTAATTTACACAATTATTCTTTGACTCCAACGATATGCAGAAATCACGCCTTCTGGAGACAAAATAGATCCTCTAGCACGAATGCATATTGTCTACATAAAGCAAACTTTATTTTGCAACAGGATGGACGTTGGTGGCACAGCAGTTAGCACTGATGTGTGTCTGTGTGGGTTTTTTGCGGGTACGCCCACACTCAGAAGACATGCTGGTGTGAGGTGTGAGTGAATGGTTGTTTGTGTCCATGTTGGCGATAGACTGGAGACCTGTACCCCACCGCTTGCCAATGATACCTGGGATAAGCTCCAGTCCTTGCAACCCTAGTGAGAATTACCCGTCATGTCATTTTTGAAACTGCACTCTCGGCTTTGCATCAGTTTTAAGGCATTCAAACTCAATGTTCTTTCTGTCTACTGCCATCTCTACAGCACACTAAACCACTGTGTCTCTCTGTACTAAACCAGCCAACTGACTGTATGTGTGTGCGTGTGTGTGTGTGTGCACGTGTGTGATCCACGTGTGTAAGCTGCTGAGATGCCAAGTAAAGATTTTTTTTTAGAGTTGAAGGTAAACCAAACCGTGTGAGACGTGTGAGGCATGCCGGCTTCACTTTTGCCTCATTATTTGGGGATTTCAGCTCTATTATTGTTCTCAGTGTGAGTTTCCCACTTGTTGTTACCCACTCAGAAAAGTTATTAGGGTTTTTTTTTTTTTTTTTTTTTTTTTTGAGACAGTTTCACAACTATTTACCCTCCATCCAATTTAGGGGGAAAGTTTGAGATTGATTAATGTTGATATCAGCTCGGCATTTTGCTGTATGTTCTTATTTTTCCACTGCGCCAGTCGTTTCAGATGATTTCCACAACAGTGAGCAGTTTCTAAATGAAATCATGCCTGTTAAGTGTATCATTTCCATTTTAAGCATTTATCGGATTCTCTTATCTAGAGTGGCTTATGGTAAGTGAAATTAGCTTGATTTCCAAGATTTCAGAACCCCAAGACAGTCAAGGTTTTTAAGGATTTTAATGATCCTAGAGAGTGAGCCTAGAATATCAATGTATAGCAAGACACTTGAAGTATATGACAAGGGAGAACAAAAGATTCTTTGCAATTTAAAATGAATGTAATTGGACATAGACACGTATCCGGTACAGGATCTAGTGGATGGAGGCCAAAAAAATAAAATAAAATAAAATAAAAACCCGCTGTGTGGAAATGAGTCTCAAAAGAAAAGAATTTCTCATTTTTGTGATATTTTATTCAAACACCCCCTTGTTATTTTTTTCCCTCTCCAATGGGACCACATTTTGCTTCCATTTCACACAAATTTACAATGATTTCATTTGTAAGTCCAGCCACAGCAAACATCTTCTTCGCAGGAATGGTTTGGCATTTTGGGAAAATACTCGTTTGCTTTCTGGTCGAGAGTAAGATGAGAAGGTTGACATTATCCTATGATAAACACTGAACCGGGGCCTGCAGGTGATTAGCTTGGCTCTGCAGAAAGATGGAAAGCAGAGGGAAAAAAACTGCTGAACAATATTCTTTTAATATTCATACAAATCTATAACAGGTATGAAGAAGAAATCATTATCATTCATAAATAAAGAATAGACAACAACATACTGTATGTCGCACTCTAATGCGACAAACCTCTTACAGTAGTCGCTTTAGCCAAAAATGGATTCCGTGTTAAAATTCCTTTAAAAAATATACAACATTGTACAAGGAATGTAGACAAGGAGAAGGAGGAACAGGAGCTGCTCCTTACTATTCAGTCGTACCAGTGCACCAAGTCACTGAATATCCAGAAAATAATGGTGATGGGGGAATTAAATGAAGGTGTGAAACAAACATATGTAGTTTGATATTAGGCTGTAGATATGATAACGATTGAAGCCCCACTCAGACTTGAACATCCGTCTGTCTGGGGCAATCCAGGGTCCAGCTGCACCTGGCATTAAAACGCATCCCCACGAGTGTGTGTGATTATTAAAAAGTCACTGGTAATAAAGGTGAAAAAGACACCGGTAATTGTTTAGGAAATATGTACCTTAACACAACATGAGTGTGACAATAATAAACCTCTTGCCAGTACGTTTTGACAGGGCCGAATCACACACAGAGTGCTAATGTTCAGTAATTTCATTTGTTAATTCTCATTTAGATTCATTCATTAGTTTACTTAGTTAATAGCTACAAGGACTGAATGAAGCTTTTAAAATGCTTATTACTAATTAACAGATCACTTTCGGGGCCGTTTCCTTTTCAGGATTTACTGTGCGGTTGTGAGTTATTTAGTTTTTTTTTTTTTTAATCAATGAGGCAAAAAAAATCAGCAACAACAAAAAAAAAAAAAACTGAGGCTTATGCAAGCTTATGCAAGCACCCCTGTTGAATTGGTATTCTTTAATGTGACCCAGGATGTGTTGTGTATTCACGCTGCCAGAGGAATTTAGACAAACCTATCCCAGACAAACTCTCCACATGTGGTCTGAGACCTGATCCTGGCTGTGTACTGTACTGTTCAGCATTCAACTTGTGATCCAGATGGCCACAATGGTCACTGTCATCTTTTTACATCTCATAATAAAGCGTATCAGTTTCTACATCTATAAATAACATTGTTTGTCAGCCATGAGTTCATCTGAGAGTGATGTACATACCCACACAGTGAGAAGCTGACTAATCATATCATGTCTGTAGGATGATTTGGACGAGGTAACACAGGTTAAGCTTTTGTATATTAACAGGCAATCAATTCTCTAAGATGGAGAATAATACTGTACATGCCCCAGCAGAGCTCCAGGGAGAACTGCAGTACAGCAGTGGAATGCAAACATATTGTGAGGGAAGCAAAAGTATCCCTGAGAAAACTTTCCAGATACTCAGTAATAAGATAAGGTTCTCAGGAATAAGACCTTTATGTCGTAATGAAACAGAACTTCTTTTTTAGTAAATAGTTGGTAGCACCAGATGATCACAATCCAAGAATGTCCGTCGGGAAGAAATTCTACAGCACTTTGTGAGTTCACCTTTGCCCTCTGAAAACACACAAGTCTCAGCCCCCTAGATGGTTTCCACAGGTATTGTCAAATCTTTAATCTGTGGCTTTAACTAGAATAGCAGTTATGTGTCTGTTTTTAGGATTCCTATAAATACATACCCTTTAAATGTATTTTTGCTGTGCTTCCCTTCTCCAAATTCTGTTTCCTAGACTGAGAACTTAAATCATTTTCAGCACTTCTCACCGTCTGCGTCTTCCAGACACACTTTCCTTTCAACATTTTAGCTCCAGGGCTTGTCACAGGGCACACAAGAGGCTTCTGTGCACGCCGAACTCAGACTGTTCGCTCAGAGCTGCCACTAATCACGCGTTGTGCACACACACAAACACACACATACACACACACACATACCTACTTACATGTGACCAACATTCTCCAGTTTTACCCTCTGGAAAAGAAGGAAGTTAAAGGAATTGGCCAAAGGAAAAGAAAAGAAAAGAAAAGAAAAAGAAAGGTTGGAGAACTCATAACTACAAGTGAGAATAGAAAACCCCACAAGACACTCTAAACACTCACTAAACTACCCAGTTTCCTGCATACAAACTTTAAAACCGAACGCACAAAAAGGGACCGGCTACTCTTGTCCCCAAGTCTCCACAGCTGATAAGATCTGATAAGTAAGACTTGTAAGGAGTCACTAAGCATTAGATTATCCCCACTCTACCCTGGCCTATTTCTCCACAAGGTGTCCTGCGGTGCTAGAGCAGCTGTAAACCAAGTCTGCCCGTGTATCTGTCTCCCTGTCATGCCAGACGCCACATCTCGCTCAGAGTATTGCAAGGATTCAGTTCAGGTAATTAATCTGAGCTCGTTAGCCACATGGCAGACCGGCCGCAGCAGAAACTAGACCGCACTCACTCAGGCTACTCACTCCCAGGCTGGACTCTTATTTCTAAATGAAACTTATGCACTATCGTGCGCGTTGTGGCACGGGTGTCTGCATAGCTGCCCATGCGCCAGCTTGTACTGACACAGTGCGCGCTGCTGGCGCACACAGTGGCTTATCCCAGCTCGGCCCCGCGGGAATAACGTCTTTTAAAGGAAGCGGGCTGCGAGGGTGGGTTGAAACTGATATCTGCTGCTGCCTTGGTCTCCCTCACATCTACCATGGGACCGCAACAGCAAATGATGGCATTAGGGAGGAGGGGAGGAGGTGGAGCAGATGAACTGCTTTCCTTCCTAGAGCGGGGGATGATACAGCACGGGGGAGTCGCAGGAGGAGGAGGAAGAGGAGGAGGAGGAGGAGGAGAGGGGTGAAGGTGGACAGGTGCTGAGAGAGAGATATGTGCTTTTTTTTTCCCTTTGCTGCACGGGAGATTGTGGGAAGTGGAGAGAAAGGGAGAGAGAGAGAAAGAGAGAAAAAGGACAGGTGAAATATTTCCCCCTGTGGCAGAGGAAATGAGGGAAAGTGGAAAGGGCCAGCTCCGTATTGAGAAATGGACTAAACCATCCCCAGAGGGTAGGCTGAAAGTCCCAGCTCCACAGGCCTCTCTCTAAATGTACCTACCAGTGATGGATGATTTTTACGTTTACCTCCTCTGCTTTTTCCTCACTCCTCAGCAGAGCTCAGGGAGCTCACTCTATGTGTGTGTGTGTGTGTGTGTGTGTGTTTGTGTCTGCACAACCTGCTCACCGCATGCCAGGCAATCCTGGCTGCGCCTCCCCGACATTCCCAGGGAGTAGAAAACATATCCCCTGAAACAATCGATAGCTCTCCCCAGCTCTCAGCCCCATCTGCAGCCCTATCTCAAGTGGCTGCCACCGCTATTAATTCTGTCCCCCGCCGCTTCCTGCTTAGAGCCGGTCCCCGAGATTAAAGAGCAACAAAGCTACTGGAGTCCTTTGCTCAAAGGAGGAGGGACGGGGGGAGGGAGAGGTAAGCACAGTGTGAAGATTGTTTATCCAGAGAAATCTCCTCAGCGCCCGCTTACAAATACCACTCATTGCCACTGCAGGCCACACGGGGCTAACGCAGGCCGACACTTTTCCAAGTCAATTAATTTGCAATAGATAAAAATCTTCGTGGGGAAACAAAAAGTTGATTACAGTCTGCCGGGGTGCATTCAAAGAAAAAGTGTTAAATACCAAAGGGCGATGCTCAGAAAATGAATCCGTCAAATGATCAAAATTCATCAGGAGCAATTTCAGGAGTCCAATCATTGTCGGTGAGTCATGCACAGAGCAGCGCTGCCAAACGTTCACTGGATCCAGGACTCCAAATTGTGATGATTTGCTGGTTTTGTCGAAGGTGAATGATTGGAATCTGAATATCTCTGGGTTTTGGTGCGTTGGCGTTCCCACTTGACTGTGGCTGATTGGGCTGTTTGTCTTTACTTTTCCCAATTTTATTTATTTATTTTTTTTTTTGTTCCGAATTTGCTAGAGACAGCTTTGATTAGAATCAGAGTTGGATTTAGTGCCAGGTTTGAAAGTACGAGGAAATAAGTAGGTGAAAAAAGTCCATAGAATAAACATATAAATGGATGATTGAGGTTTATATTGTGAAAATGAAAAGACGTGTAAAAAAAAGAAAAAAAACAAAACAGAAATGTGCAAATGTAATAACTTAATTGTGTTCATAGATGTGCTCAATTTTACACTTTGAGGACAACGTACTGAATAAGGTGTCAGCTGTTGATCAGAATTTCCCAGCTCCAGTCACATACTGGCTGTTTTACTTTAGAGCTAATTCTGAGCTCCTCACTTGTTTGCCTGGACGATGAACAGGGACAGGACGGGGCGGGAATATGCTTTCCTAAAAATGGTTTTGCCAACTTGTGCATTTTTTCCCATCTTAACTGTGCCCCTCACCTTGTCCTGTATCTCAAAGTAGGTGTCAACCGAGGAGTATCTCCAGGGCAAACATATGTTGACTCTGCATGCTCTTTCTTTTAACACGCTGGAGTGCTAAAAGAAAAGACATCCAGATGCAGCACGCACTCTACACACATAATCATGCGTGCACACAGACTCATTTCGCTCCTGCAAACATCCAGTGACTTGCACTGCGTAGATTAGCCTCCTAAAGCATTCCCTTTGAAACTCCGCGAGTGGGGATTTCTCTTTAGGTGATCACTGGCCTAAGCAGCTGTTACACGCAGGATTAGCGGCTCCTGCCATTCAGACAAACGCGGCCTGTGTAAACTGGCAGGGTGAAGAAAGTCGGCAAAGACAAGAGGAGAGGAGGAGGGGAGAGGTTATGACAGGCGAGAGCCGAGATGAAGTCGAGGAGAATAAATGGGAAGCGAGAAAGAGAGGTGCGAAAGATGTGAAATGGGGAAGAGATTATGAGAGACGAGAAGTGCGATGCGGAGCATAAGGGATGAGGGGTGAATGGAGCGCAGGGGTGGAATCAGGATGTGTGAAGGGAAGTGTGAAGGGCAGTAGAGGAGGAGATTCAGGAAGGTATCCAGTATTGAGAGGGGCGTCTGCCAAGGAAGAAGCTTAGAGGAGCTGACAATAAGTTTGTTGTTCTCCCTCTGTTTTCCATCCAGCTTTTTGTTCCTTGTTTCGCCCGTATAATATCACCCCCCTCCTGCCTCTTTGAGTGCGCATGTGTGTCACCCGATCACCCTTAATAATTCCACTCGCACAAGGTGTTAACAGAAAGGAGAGGTTGATTAGGATGGTAGCGGGCCCGGCTTCAAGGGTGGAAAGACGTTTCCATGCTGAGCTGCTGGCTCACAATAGCATCTCACTTGCTTCCCTCGTGTTTCTCACGTCTTCTGCTTCCAGCCTCTTTTGCATACCTCATACTCACCCACACGCTCCCCTTATTCTTCTATTTCTGTGCCGTGTAAATGGAGGAGCACATCTGGGATCCTTGTCGTTATGAGCTCTCTCTGTCTTTCTTTCGGCTGCTGTTTGTCACGTCGTTCCCCCTTGCCTTTTTTTTTTTTTTTTTGCTTAGATTTTTGTGTTGTGTAGCGAGGTGTGCGTCAGTCAGGCCGCTCTCTTAGATTTGTTCATTTGATGCTGTGCAGCTCATTTCACTGGAACCATCTCGCCGTTCCTAGGAGCAAACCTCACGAAGCTCCAGACTTCTCACTATCACTTTTTTCCTCTTTATGCCATCTGCCCCTTTCTTTGCCTTCGGTCCATTCCACTAGAAAGATAGAGAAATTGTACATTCAGACATTCACACACACACACACACACACCTACACACACTCGCTGACAATACACCCACTATCTCATGCAGCCACACACCATTGACAAGTTCAGCCGTTTCCAGTCAGTCATCACGCCATTAATACAATTTCTCTCCATTCTCATGCGGTTCCGGCAAAAAGGAACAGTGCACACGCATTCACACACATGCATAAACACAAATGTCTACACAAACTCACAGTGATGTTCGGGCCCTTTATCCCTTCTTGGTAATCTGTTTACGGAGTGCTGGGCCCATTTGAGGGAGAATTTAATTGAAACCGGGGCTAATCTGATGATGGCATGGAGCGGCGAGGCCCTAGCCCCGCATCACCTCGGTTAGATTGCACCTTGTACTTCTTTCACACAGTACCTTGCTACTTCATTTCATGCCTCACGGTTCAGTGCAGCGCTGCCCACTCATACGCGCCACATTGATTGTTAATCCGACACTTGATATGCGCCGCTCTCACTCAATTCTGATCTTGTTTTTCTTGTTTGTGCTTCCCCCCTTCCTCTTTCCCCGCTGTTTACCCAATACTTCCCTTGTCTTTCTCCTCCTGTTCTGTCTCTCTTTATCCAGGATGGATATTACTCCCACCGGCCGAAGGAGAAAAGCAGAGTCGACAGCAACAATGAAAACTCCGTGCCCAAAGACTTTGAGAACATAGACAATAGTAACTTCGGTGCGCGCTCACAGCCGCACCGGCAGTCTGTAGGGGCAACCAGCAGTAAGCAGCAGCGAGAGCATCTCCAGGAGAAGGCCCACGCCCAGCAGCAGGCCTGGCGGGGCAGCCCCCCAAGTCCGGGCCGCAACTCAAACGAAGTTCTGCCCGTAGGCCACCAACCGCTGGCAGTTGGCAACAACATTTCCTACCTGGGTGGTCATGGCGCCGCAGGAGGAGCGCGGCAGCACTACCGTGCCTCACAGGCCCAGCAGGCCCCGTCGCAGCACAGACACCAACACCCCCACAGGAGGCAGGCGACCGCAGCCACGCTGGAGGTCACCTACGACCAGCCACCCAAGTGCGAGATCAGCGGGAAGGAAGCCATCTCAGCTCTGTCTAGAGCCAAGAGCAAGGAATGTCGGCAGCAGATTGCTGAAGTGTACTGCAGACACAAGGAGGGACAGTTAATGCCAGAGAAGGTCACCCGCTACTGCCCACTCGAGGGTAAGTCCATCATTGTAATTAAAGTGATTATAGTTTATATAAATGGTTATGTCTGTAAAGTCAGCACAGCTAAAGGAAAGTGTCTCAGTGAATGTCTAACATAAAGCTTTCCAATGAGGGGGCATTTCATTTCGTTTCTCGGCTCTAAATAATTGTGACACGTGAAAACATTTACAAAACATGTGTGAAGACTCAGAGGTAAGATAGAAATATTTCCTTGCTATGTTACATATCTTCCTAAGTAAGTGAGTGAGGATGTGATGTGGCAAAAACTATTCCTCTTTATGAGGCCTGCGTGGATTTGGACCCCCTAAGCGTTCAGACTTTGGCAGAATTGTTTGTCACTTCATCTGCATTTCTCACAGTACGTAAGCTGATTGAGGAAATAGGCTTTTAGGGCATTCGGTGCCTCATTGTTTGCTTATTTTAGCTGTGCTGTTCACCCTAATGTAAAAATAAAACCTATTTGGTTAAATCAAGTGGATGAAGAAGAGCACTAACAGCAGCACTCCGTATGTGCTTTATACACAAACGGTTGCATAAACCATTTAAATTCAGCATACACGTGTCCTTTTAATGTTGCGTCTGTCTTGTCGCTGTCTTACATGGTTGTAACTGTAAAAATGAATTTGCGGGAAAACTAGGACATCAGTAGTCAAGACTCTTGTCAGATTTCATGAAATGAAAGAAAAAAAATCTTCACACACTCTGTGGTACAAGGTCTGTTATAGGGTAAAAAAAAAACGCAGTCTAACAGTCAGGCTTTAGTAAAATGGTAAAATGTTTCCTGTTCTCGCAATTGTGATTTTTTTCATGAAAGCCAAGAAATGCCAGCTTTACTGATGTGTAATTGGTGAATAAATTTTTGGAGAAAATTGGGATGCTGCTTGTAATCTCTCCAAATTGGTTTCAAATTTCCATTTGTTTTGTCAAGCCGCCCGCAGAACACACGCTTTCTCTTCTTTTTCCGAAACACAACACACACAAACACACACACTTTGTCATAAGACTTTGTGGACATCTGCAGCCTGGTGGTGGATTCTATAAACAAAATCTGTTGCGGCTGCAGCCATCGGTGAACATCATGCATCAGCAGCCGCGTATAAGTGAATACCCCACACACATACATGCGTGTACACACATGGGAGTGGACTGAATGCAGCGTGGACAGCAGGGGAGGCGGAGAGAGCTATTATGCATCCTGCCTGTTCTAGTCAGATACCTTCCCAGTCCTCGCTTGTGTTATTATAACTCAAAGAGGCACAGTGACTTAGCAACTTTTATGCATTCCCCTTCCCGAGAGCAGGAGTATCGTTTGTCTGAGCCTAAGCTCCTGTCATCTCTGCAGCAACTTACCGTCCCACTCAAACTGACAGTTTGATCAAAAGAGACAAAGAAATTGAAAAGGGCTTTCCCCTGGTGGCTGGGCTGTAACAACACGACAGCTAAATTAAATCACTTTTCTTTCTCTCCGTCTGCCTGCCTGTTGCCTGCCAATGGGTTATCTCCCCTCGCCTCCCCTCTCCCCCCTCCTCTGTTTCCCATCCCAATTCAAGTCCTAACCTTGTTAACAGAAAATTGTCCAATTTGATTCGATCTGTATTCTGTCCTTGAGGCCTCGGCGAGATTAGTAGTCGTGTTAGCTCTGCATTAGCATCACTGAATACAGGAGGGACGTGTTTGACTCTCATATGCTAACTTTCCAAATAATGATGTGACTCAGCTGCATCGCTCCAGCAGAGGAATTAACTGGCCTTATGACAATATAGTGCTAACGGAACCTAATGGCTTTGCAGTGAAGAAGATTAGTGTAAGTCCTACTTAAAGATGCAATAATCAATATTTTGAATATCAAATTGCTGTGTGTAATGTGAAAGGGATTACTTGTACCGACAGACCTGGCTGCTGCTTTCAGCAGCTCTGTCCTGCACAAAAAAGTCCTGACAAGAGTAACTACTAACGACTACTAAGGATGGGAATTTGTCAGCCTTGGTTATCTTCATTTGTCCCATTACCAATTAAAGGTACCGTCTGTTTTAGTTTCAGAACACCTAACCCTATATAATGTTGAAAATAAGCTATGTATAACAAGTAAGTACAAAAAATGTTGTATTACTGCTATTTAACATCAACCCCACCAAAGACTCGTTCTCGGTGCTGCTTGTTTGAAAGGTAGCAGCGCTCATGAGCAAAACATGACTTTCTCGCAGCTTAATGCCATGTTGGGCAGGAAGGTGTTTCAGTGTGTTGCTTTGATTTGCCAGCTCACTGGACGTGGTAGCAGCATTGATGTGAACAACGTAAATGACTCAGACACTACTCAAAAATCCAGAAAGAGAAGTTTCACCTTTCAATTTTTCAGTTTTCACTTTCATCACAACTTTATATCAGAGGCATACGATTGCAATGGATCATAAAAAAAAAAAAAATAGGACCAATTATAAGTCAGAATCCTTTTTTTTTTAAAGAAAAGCCCCCTCTCTTCTAAGTGCCTATCAATCATATGTGTTTGTTTCAAATATTAATTCTTAAATCTTTAAAAGTTGCCTTTAGTTTTTGTCCAAATAAAAGTTACTGGTTTATAGTTGCACGTCACTTGTTCGGCATACCCATGGTGCAGCTCCAGACAGACTATAACCTACACTATAACCATGGCATAATGCACGTGTGCCTCCCCAGAGACGTTAATTATGTGGCAATGCAAGAGCACAGCAGACTAGTAGCCGCCTAGGGTTTTCACAGTGTGGTATCAGAACAATGCCAACGCAGTGCACCACCCCTATGGTGTAGACCCGTCATAGACTGGTTGTATGAAACAAGCTTTAGACATGAGATATGGCATATCAAACTTAAGTAAAGTTAAGTAAATTAAAGTTGTTTCTGTATTCATGTACACAGATCAGCCACAACATTAAAACCACTGACAGGAGAACTGAATAACATTGACCATCTTGTAACAATACAGTATTCTGCTGGGAAACTCTTATTGGCATTCGTCTGGATACTTACTTATACACGTACCACCCACCTAGACCAGACAGGCACCCTACCCCATAGTAATGACACTCCTTGATGGCAGCAGCCATCCCCAGCAGGATGCAGCCTGACAACAACTAAAAAAAACATGAAGAACAGCACAAGGTGTTGACCTGTCCCCCAAATTCACTGGACCCCGAACTGATCAAGTATCTTTGTGGTGATCCACAGCGACCCCTCACCTCGACCCATAGGACCTAAATGCCCCCAGTAACAACATCCTGTTGTCATACACCCTCAGAAGGTCCATGTCCATTCTCTGATGAGTCACAACTGTTTTGGAGGCACAAGGGAAACTTACACAATATTAGGAAGGTGGTCATAATGTTATGCTTGATATGTGTGTGTGTAAACGTCAGCTATAGACCAGACAATCATCGTCAGCGCAGTGATACTTTTTGTAAAATAAACATTTAACCAACAATACTAGGGATGGTGGTAATAATGCTATCTCTGATCAGTGGAAATTTGCAGACCTGGGTTTGTGGACGGTTTCAAGCAGCTAAAATCCTGGAGACATTTTAAAATGCGATTCAGTCCAAGCCCTTTGGGATATAATGTAGCTCAGCTCTTGTTCTAACCTCTCATACCAGCAGTTAAGATGGAGGGTGGGTAAGAGCTTGAAGTTACACAAGATGATGGAAGAAGAGAGTGAGGTGATACCAGATGAGGGAAAGGCAGTTTGAAAGATTGATGGTGAAGGGAACGATGACTTCTCCCCCCCCCCCCTTTGAGCTCCTCTGTCTCTTAAGGTGCGTGACGTGCTGCACATGAAGCCTTTCCTCAGATAAACACACACATTTGATAAAACTGACGATAGATTTTAAGCTCCCAAAAACACACACATCCACACACACACACACACACACAACAGCGCTCATTAGTTCAGCTAGCTGGCATAGCGCACACTCTCAAACTGCTTTGTGAAGCGACTGGCCAATTATCCGTGTGCAAAGCAAACCAGTGAACCTTCTTAGCTGGCCACCAATTACAGTTCAATCTGATACGGCTCACAGCAGATTTCCCCCTGAGATGTGGAGGGAGAGAAAAAGCCACAAGAAATAAGTGTGAGTGAATGACAAGAGCCACGGCCAATTGAAGCCAAGAGGGCATGTTATTAACCTCGCCCTCACCCAAAGCCATGTTGGACACCTGGCCTTAAATTTGAAAGAATAAGATTAGTTGAATGGGAGGAACCAAGCATTCTTGGCCCTGCTCATAAATAGAAGACATGTTGGACATTTGTCCTTAAGATTTGAGTAATTAGAGGACCTAAGGGCCAGACGTATAGAGGAGCCGGGAAGGGCTTCTTTTTTTTTCTTTTCTTTTCTTTTAGAAAATGTCACCTCAGGGGAATAAACAGCCTCCACTTCAGTATTCCCGCTGCTTCCTCTCCTACACCACAGACAGGCTCTTGGGAACTGAAGTCCCAAATTATAGTCATTAATCTCTTTAAGGCACGTTCTGTTAACAAACACGTCTCATAAGCTATGTGGGCACATTTGCCGAAATTACTGAAGATTCAAAAAACAAACAATGTCTATGATAATGTTGGCTAACTTGAGGGTGCAGGGAGGATGTTTTTTATTTTTTAAAGACTGAAGTGTCTTTTAGCGGTGGAGGGTGGTACAAAACCACACAATGGAGCTATGTAAGCTAAGCAGTGGCTCTCCAGAGATTGCGGGAATTGCTTCTTCTTACAGTGGCCTGGCAGGCCGCGACCAGAGCCACCCTCTACTCTCCTTGTTGTCATTTGTGCAAAATCCAAAGCATCTTCTGGGAGTTTTGCCTGGAAGGAATGATAGCACATTGTCAAACCATGCTCCACCCTGAAAACCCCGGAGGAATTGCTCATAGGATTCCTGTCAGAGGGAGGGTAGTAGTTACAGAGGGTGTTGGGTGGTTTAGATGGTCCTACTTCCAATATAATCACATACTGAATGAATGAGTGACTCACAACTTTGTGGTTCTTTTTCTCCTTTCTTTTTTTTATGACCAATTAGCTAGATATTTCTGTTCTTATTTAGTGATTACATTTTTTTTTTTTTAACAAAACCTCAGATGAAGTGCTGCTTGCTTGTAACTTTGTGCCATTCTAATAAATTTGGTCTCCAAGGAACACCTAATGTAAGAGAAAGGAAGTCATCAACCTCCTGTTACAGTATTTTTTCGAGGCGTAATGGCTTCATTATGGTCCTGCTGTATGTTCTGAAGAGATCATATTAATTTGTACTTATCAAACACACCATTCCTCAGTTCAGACTGTCACGCTTAGAGACAATGTAAAATACCCAGTGAGTTAATTAGAATGAATATGCTAATCACAGCTCAAACTGGTATTCACTGAGTTGCTTAGCAACCTTGTTGTTTAGCTATTTCCATTTATTGTTTAATAAAAGAATAACATCTAATTATCATTATTAACTGTAATCATTATGCATTTTCATTTGCTTCTTTTGTTCTGCTAAGATACTTATAGGAGCGCCCCATCATATAGTGACTAATAGCACTGTTTGTGTGGCCTCTCGTTGGTTCCATTAAACGGCAGATTTGATTTAGTAATCAAACGTGGAAACGACCCCTGAATATATTCCTGATGAAGTTTGCACACGACACCACAGTAATCAAAATGCAGTGAAAAACAGGCTTACATTCACATGTTTGGGTGCATAAATGGAGACATTGCTGTGTTTCTACCCGCACAGGTAAAGCCAATGTGAATGTCCAGTGGGATGAGGACTCTGCTGAGAACTTTCCATCAAAGCCAGTGAGAATAGCGTTTGTCCTGGTGGTCCATGGACGAGCCTCCCGCCAGTTTCAGCGCCTCTTTAAAGCCATCTACCACACCTCCCACTACTACTACATACACGTTGATCAGGTGAGCCACAGCAGAGCCCGCAAATGTGATGTGCTTTCTATAAAGCTTTTTTATGTTAAAGTCATTACGTGTTTGTTGCTCTTGTATTACATCACCTTTCAAAGTGTAATCTCTTGAGTCAGAGCTGTATCCATATCTTTGTTTCAGCGCTCAAACTACCTGCACAGACAGATACAGTCCTTCGCAAGCCAGTACCCCAACGTGAGGGTGACACCCTGGCGCATGGCCACCATCTGGGGTGGAGCCAGTTTGCTGACCATGTATCTTCGCAGCATGGCCGACCTGCTGGCAATGAGGGACTGGAGCTGGGATTTCTTCATCAACCTCAGTGCTGCTGACTACCCCATCAGGTAACAGAGGACTACCCGCCTACCGAGGGGAGTCCAGTAAAGCAAGTGTTTAAGAGAGACAGTGTGGGCCCCCAAGACTCTTTGGCTTGGTTTTTGTTTTAAGAAGGCA
Source organism: Mugil cephalus (assembly GCF_022458985.1). Lineage (NCBI taxonomy): Eukaryota > Metazoa > Chordata > Actinopteri > Mugiliformes > Mugilidae > Mugil > Mugil cephalus. The sequence continues at coordinate 8,114,166 of NC_061771.1, forward strand.
GTCGCCACAATAGTGGAAGAAATCCAATACACACTATCTTAGTTTCTGTGGTTAACTGTGAGGTTTAAATACAGAGTCACTGCAAACCAAACAGATCAATAAAGTAGAGGCCTTGCTTTCTGAAATGCGATTCATTCACACCTTCTCCTCAAAGTGTTTGCTTTCTTGCTTGCACTCCACTGAATGGGTTACGTTGTGAACTGATTACACTTTAATTGCCCGGGGTCAATACCTATTGACTTTCAAGGTCTGTTGTGTACAGTATAGTCCGAAAGTCATCTTTTCACTTGAAAACGCCCCACTTAAGAGGCTGTAAAATGTAATTAAAAGATGGACGTGAAGTCATGAAAACAGCCTCTCGGAAAAGACATTTCTCAACTTGTAGTTTTTTTATGTGAGTTTATGGTCCTTGCGGGAGTTGAGGGTCTGCTGGGTTTTTGATGTAGCTCTGCGGCATCCAATTAAAATCCTCCTATTAAGGAGAGAGTTATTTCTTCTGCACAGCCAGATGTCCACCAGTTGAATTTACACAAGCTGCAATGGCCACTGGGTGAAAAGAAGCTGGATCTGATGTCTCCACAGCTGGAGCAAATGTGGATTTTGTTCACGGGCGGGTTCAGTCTTGTTGCGTTAGTTGTTTTCACCGTATTGATGAACGCTACCGACATGCTGTCTATGTCTGTTTTCCTGAAAGTGTCTCTGCACTGGTGTGTGCATATCTGGGTTTATGGCTTGCCGTCTGGATAGTTCAGTGTTTTTCACCACCTGTCTGTGTACAGTTGTGCGTATTTATCCTGTCTGTGTGCCAGTGCGTGATTAAAGGTATTTGCGGGTGCATGCACCCGGGTGCGAGACTCTGTTTTTTTCCCCCTTCTTTTGCCTTCTTCATTTGCATGTGGGTGATGTTGTTGGGAAAAAGGCTGACAGTGACAGTTTTAAGCCCCATCTGTTGGGAAACGAAACGATTGATGGAGCGAAAGAGGGAGCCGGGAGGCAGAAATGACAGGGAGAGGCAAAGGAGCGAGAATAAGCAGTTTGGGAAGGGAAACGGGAGGAATTGCAGGTTCTGGATCCATGCAATATGGAAATATTTAAATTGCCCTCTTGTATCTTTGCTTAGCAAGTGCATTTTTAACCACAGCTTGGGTTTGACCAGGCCTGCGCGGTGCAGATTTACAGAGTTGAACTTGCAAATGTGCTCCTTTCAAGTGGTAAGTCGGGGTTCAAGCCCTTGTGTGGTTGAGCACCCTCGCTACTCTAATGCCCTCAAGCAAACCCAAGCTGAAACCCATTCAGCTGTTTTTTTGTTGTTGTTGTTGTTGTTTGTTTTTTTAGCTGACAGTCCTTTTGCATCTCTTACGGAGGAGAATCCAGCAAAAAGAGACATTCTTCCTCAGAAGTAAACACATCAGCAGTACATTATCGTTATGGACTACTGCAGAAAAACATGTTGGAGTAAGCAGATGTCTTGCTGTTGCCAAACTGCAAATCCCTAGAAGTACACAAGTTACTTTTCCAGTTCCTTTGTTAATTTGTTACAAGCCATAAGACGTTATTTTAACAAGACTCTATTAAACGTGTGTAACTGTCCAACCTGCACCAGCACATACTTAAGATGCTGTAAATTTGGTCACAGAACAGGGCCTGTCTTTGCATTGTGACTGTGCTGCGTTGTTGCAGGCAGGAATGTGGGGGGCTCCCCTGCTCTGTGCTGTCCTCACTATTGCTGTTGTTATCAGTGGGACTGGAGACAAGCATTATTTCCCCTCTAATTCTCTGATAATGTCCATCCTGACGCATGGGTGACTCTCAAAGGCAATCACGTAGCCCCTCACACCAGCAGAAGGGCTGTGTGTCCAGGGGCAGATGTGTGTGTGTGTGTGTGTGTGTGTGTGTGTGTGTGTGTGTGTGTGTGTGTGTGTGTGTGGGTGTGTGTGCGTGCGTGCGTGCGTGCATGCATGCGTGTGCGTGTGTGTGTGTATCCAGAGAGGCCAGCGGATGAGTTACACGCTTGCTTTGTCAGAGAGCACAGCCCTCTTTCCCAGCTTTTATCTACACAGCCTCCTTGCCTTTTACCTTCTCTTCCTTTCTTTAAAGAGCCTTTCATAGACTTTACAGCAGCTTTTAAGAAGTCTTAGCTTTGTGAGGCGGTGACTGGCTGCAGGCGTCGTATCTTCTAATCTCTCACTTTGTCATCTGTGTCTAGAAAAAGTGTTGCGGCTCATATTATTCCTTTGTTCCATTAGTGAGACGTGCCATTTCCCGCTGTGAAAAAAAAAAAGCCTTTTGTAAAACAGTGCAACTAAGCCAGCACATTCAAGATCTTGCAAAACAATTCTAGTGGGAATTCACTAACTGGACAATTTGTAGTCTTCCTGAGAAAAAACATCGACAATTGGCGTATGATCTCGCCATGTGGATTCACTCTCAGCCACTTCCTCAGAAAAGAGTTTAGTGAACAACACATTATGAATATGAGTGAGACCGCGGATAATCATGAAGTTTAGTTGGCTCTGATACTGGAAAGCTGCGCATTTGTTCGGTGTTAGGGTTGAAACTCACAGCTGCCCGTGTGTGTGTTGCACGTGCGCGTGTGTGTGAACACCTTGGTGAGACGAGCAGCCACAGGGCCGACAGTAAGCAAACTAGACCCAGTGGACGGGGTGACCACTCAGGTGGCAAATGTGGAGCTTGACATGAATTCCCCTCGCACTGTGCGCGTGTGTGTGCATGCATGCCTGCAAGCGGTTGTGTGTCTGCGCGCATGTATATAGTGTTGTGAGCGCGCGTGCTGGACCAGCATGAGCAGCATGAGTGTGTGGGAAGTGGAGACACGGAGAATTGCATGTGTCTGTACGGGACATCATCGGTTAGGCTTTATGGCTCAGGACCTCCTAAGATAAGCCCCCCAGGCTGTGAAATTGCTCCTTCAAGAGAAAATGACATTAATATGCGCTTGTCCCTCCCCCTACTGATCCTTGAGCCTCGCTGCTCTTTTAGAAAGGCAAGCGAGGTCATCAAGACAGGCTCCGCTACAGATGAAATGTTAGAACCATTGACGAGGGCATAGCCTGCGGAGCAAAGCTTTTAGCCTGTCTGGCCTGTGTATGAGGGAGAGGACCGCTCTACAGTGTAAGAGCAGCATGAAGTCATTCATCAAAATCATGGATAGCGCAATCTTTTGTATAATCCCAAATAGCTTAACAGAAAGAAGGGGTCGCGGCTCTGCTACTGAGAGCAGACAAGGTCCTTCAACATGTACTTCCCTATAACTTCAGCCCCCTCAAACTAAAAGAAAATGTGTTTATTGTTGCTGCGAATGTTTGAGCTTCGCTGCGGGGAGTGATGTATGTGCAGAGTTTAACACCGGAGGGCTGAGGGGGAGGTTTCTCTGCTCTCATCTTAAATCTCAGTTTAACAAGTGCGGTTGTGTTACAGTGCAGATGCTCTGGAGGCCAGCGGTGGTCCGGTGTGTAGCTAGCACGTGCGTGGCCGTGGAAACTTAAAAAAACCTCCCAAGCAAACTGTAAACCTAATTGACTACACCGAACTGGTGGTGATCGTTACATATTCACAGATGCTGGAGAATCTTAACAAGTTAACTGTTGCGTAAATTAGGTAATTTTTTCATTCCATATGCCTTAAAATGTGTTTGACTAAACGCACAACTCCCAAAGCTATAGCTTGGAATGTTAAACATCCTTATTATTTTAATTAAGTCTATCCTATGAACATTAAACCGACCCTAATTATGCCTGTGGGTTTGGCACGATCAGATTTTGAGACAGTGGTAGAGAGTAAATCGATTTTTTTGTTGTTGGAGTTCCAGTTCCACAAAGCTCTTATATGTGAAATAACCAAGCTTGAACGGAAAATTGTGTGTTTATAAAAGACTCCAATCACTCACAGGATTTGAAAACCACAGTGAAGCAGACGTGTGGCCTTTTCCTCTGTAATGTGACATGTTTCTGAGTGAGAATGAATTTGTGGGGAGGAGGATTTCAATCAAATGTGTTCCTGCATTTCCAGCTCACACACTCGGCTTCGTTTGATCAGGAGGGGAATGAATTGTAAGACGCTGCAGGCGTCTTTCAAGAGCAACTTTACATGGTTACGTGGCTTTTGAAGAAAAGACACAGCTTTGTTTGTCTTATGTAGGAGATGGCCATTAATAACAGCGCATTATAAAATACGATTTAAAAATCATTTTAAAATACAAACCAGTTTTTCAGGTCTCGGAGGGAGAAAACGAATTCCATTTCAACAATAACAAAAAATACAGTCACCAGAAAACAGTAAACCAGGCTATATAATTTCATATTCTCCGTAAGTGGTTATGGATCTGCTTACGAAGCACTGTGAGATTTTGCTTTTTTGATTTATAGTAATGAACTCTATTGGCTATCCCTTGTTTATTTTTTTATTTTTTTTAGTGAACACACATTGTTCTGTTTCCTAATTGTAAATCATGGAAGTGAAAACAAATGCTTTGCTTTGAAATCCAGAAGCGTCCCTTTGCAGGATTTGTGGTAGCTTTAAAGTAAACGCAGAGCTCGTTAAATGTGATAATTATGACCATGAAAAAGAAAGGGAAAAAAATGAAATAACCACTTGTTAATGTTTTTCTGTTTGTTTGTCAGCACTCGTGTCTGAAAATGAAATGGAAATACCAAGACTGCACAGTATACTATAATTTTATTTTAATATACTGTATATTTACACATACTTTATTTGGCATAATAACAGCTCCCCTCTAGAACTCACTTCAGATGATTTCCTGTCAAAAGTAAAGTCATTTTCTTCCGTCTCAGGACCAATAACCAGCTGGTGGCCTTCCTGTCCAAATACAGAGGCATGAACTTCATCAAGTCCCACGGCAGGGACAATGCCAGGTAAGACGCGCGTTTTCTGACTTCATCTTATTCCCTCCACAACACCCCCACGCTGTGCGCGTCCCTGTAGCGAGCTCTGTTTGTGTTTCTCCGTCTTACTCACACGCACGCACTCATCATCACCTAAGCGCAGACACAGCGGGCTCCCGCCAGCGCGGCGTGGTCACTGAATCATAATACAATTAGCTCCCATCCGTGGCTTCATTAATTAACCTTGTTGGTGGGGTGAGCTAGCTGGAGAACACCCATCTCTGCTGACAGCACCCTGCCTTTCTGCACCATCACACCCCGTTGGCAACCCAGTCATCACCCAACACTGTCGGCAAAAATACCCCAAAGCGCGGTTAAAAAAAAAAAAAAAAAGACAGAAAGAAAGAGAGAAAAGTCCAACGTGGAAGGATGAGTCAGCGTGACTCAGGACTACATTTTTGTGTTTACAGTCATGGAATTTTGTTGAGTGCTCAGTTTGTTCCTGATTCAAACCTCTATTAACAAGAATATCCGACAGCGCGTGCATATGTTGAACATTACGTACATTTATAAATTTTCTTTAGTGCAGTTATGCCGCACACTCTACGTGTGTGCGCCAGGGACGCCGAGTTCAGTGTGTCAACAGACTTTGTCACCTTTCGTAGAACTGAGGGAACAGCGTGACCCGGCCGACCTGAATCTGACTCCCTCCATCTACCACTTGATATGTTCACCGGAGTAACACCATCCGTTGTGTATCTCGCCACGAGCTGCGCAGTGACAAGTGCGAACCGCTCATTTGTCAAGCTGTTTGGAGACAGATTGTCCCGTAATGCAGATGAAAGTTAAAAATAATAATAATAATAATATGTAATAGGGTGACACTACTCAGGTGTACTCTATAATAAATGTGAATTCAAAAAGTCGAAATAGCAGATTTAAAGGATTTGAAATAGATTTTACTCAGACCTTGTTGCAAGCCGCTGACAGTTGTTTTTCCCTCTTCGAGAAAGTACTGTTCACCGCAGTAAACAAGGACTTCTTTTGACAAGCAGTGTTAAAAAGAATCCTGTTTACAAAAACACACAAAAAAATGGTAGAAAGTAGAAATGAACTGCTGATTATGTAGAACTATATATTTTGGCGCTTGTTTTTATGTAAAAAGTGTTTTTTTTGTGTGTGTTTTTTCTTAAAAACACATTTTCACTACCACTCCAGTAGTCAGTGTTATGACCTCACCCTTTTCTGTTCATTAGGTTCATCCGTAAGCAGGGTCTTGATCGCCTGTTCTTTGAGTGCGACACCCACATGTGGAGGCTGGGTGACCGTAAAATCCCAGAAGGCATCTCTGTGGATGGCGGCTCCGACTGGTTCCTTCTCAACCGCATGTTCGTGGAATACGTAATCAACTCCAAGGACGACCTGGTCACCAGTATGAAACGCTTCTACGCCTACACACTGCTGCCTGCTGAGGTAACCACTGCACACACTCACACTCACAGGTTCAGCCGTTTCTTAATCTGACTGACAGGTAAACACTGCTTTGTTCTCTCACTTCACCGTTTAGACCGACTCTATGCGTCGCTCTCTTTTCACTGCTGTGTTAGATGTGCCAGGGAAAAAAAGAACTCAAAGGCGAACAGAAAATCATAAAGTGAAGGGGAGATGTAAAGACTGCCTTTCCAGCCGTGTACAAGGATTGGATGAGAATCCACTGATCTCTGAGGGGAAATTGAATGTTTATCGCGAGCTGCTGGGTGTTCTCTTTTCCTACTCTATTTCCTCTGGTGAATTGGATGGTTGTGAAAAAAAAATAAAGGTATACAATTTTCTAATTTTGTCTCTCTGTCTTTGCCTCCCTCCTCTGCTCCCTCCCTCCTCCTCCGATCCATTTCTGTTTCTCATTTCTCAGTCGTTCTTCCACACTGTGCTGGAGAACAGCGCCCACTGCGAGAGCATGGTTGATAACAACCTGCGCATCACCAACTGGAACCGTAAGCTGGGCTGTAAGTGTCAGTACAAGCACATCGTGGACTGGTGTGGATGCTCTCCTAACGACTTCAAGCCCGCAGACTTCCACCGCTTCCAGGTAATGATATTAAATGCTGACATTTCTCTGGCAGCCTTTGTGATCCATCACTGAGGATGCTAAGAGAGCGATTCGCAGAAAAGGGTCACTCTGTCAAAATCAGTGCTTTTCATATTTTCTGGTCTTCATTTATTCAAATTTATTTTTTAAAAAAAAGATTTATAAAAACTAAAATGTTTGTCCTAGCATTTATAGATGATGAATCTGTCTTTTGGATGTACCATTAATTGAAGAGAAAGAAAAACTGACCTTTATTTCAGGACTATTTCAGGAGCTGAGAGAGTGGTCTTTATCTGTATAAGAAAGCCTGTGAGGGCCTTCACACTGAAGCCCTGGTGTTTTGGTGTATCCGTCAGTGTTGGCACTAGTCAGCTTAGCTGAACATTCAAATACATAGAAATATATTTACAGCAACATGATCATTTAGAATAACTAAAACGTAGACTCACCAATAGCGTGATTCAGGAAAATCTGTCTCTGTACGATGGTTTGTAGCTCTTCCCAGCCTATAGGAGCTCTTCTGGAAGAGTTGCTTCCTCTCACTTGGGTGCAGAATGTATATTCTTATGTGTTCAAGAGGAACTCCTTAGCCCAGACAAAGTTGACGTGAGGCAACATCAAAGTCGGTTCGATGTTGCTTTGCTTTCACGTAGCTGATAATTGAAATATCATGTTTGATTGGCAACACTCACATTTAGCTTGAAAGCCCCAAAATATCCTTTTAGAGAAAAGCTTCTTCTCTAACTGCGAAGCATTTATTAAGGGTTTTACTTTTACTGGCAAAGAAGGGTGGAGAGGGACTCTCAAGGGATGACATAATTAATCACACATAGTGTGTGCTCACTGCAGCAATAAATAATTTAGTTTGCTCTTGAAGAAAACCTAAGTACAAAGGCTCAAATGAAATTTTATTTGTGAGAATATTTATTTTTTTTCTGCAGCTGTTAACACAGCTGATGATATTGGTTGGAATGAAAGAGTGTCTATCGGCCTGTTTGACTACTCTTAGAAGAAAATCTGCAGCCCAAGAACAAAAAGGCTATAAGAAAACAGCTGATCTACATCAGATAGGTCAATCACACACAAAACAAATGTGACTGCCTTCCCATCAGTGAATGTTGGCGGGGACACAGCAGTACACTGTGGGAAATCAGCAACAGTCAACCTCTAATTTCTCTGCCCTCAAGGTCCGTCCTTTCAACCTCAGCGTCCGGTGCACTCTCGCAGCTTTCACAGTCAATATGTGCAAAATTATGTCTCGATTACTATGACCCTGAAAGGAGGAAAAAAACAACAACTAGTAATTAGATCCTCTTTGCCTTGGGTATACGAGTGAGGTGAGGGTTAGCTAGTGCTTTAAAATGAAAGTGAATGAGTGGAAGTGACTCCAGGACCCCAGAGAAAGTTGACTTTGCAATTGGACTTTTAATGCGATTCTGAAAGCTGAAGGTTGCAGTACACAGTGACTGCAAACATTTCTGCCCTGGGTAAATATCACTTTAAGTCATATCCTTGAAGCACAGTGACTCACTTCATCTCTCCTGTTCTTCACATACCAGCCGGCGCACTGACCTCAGCTCTCCATTCGCCAAACCCGTCGGAGGCCGTCTGTCTCGCCTCAGTCTCTGGCAGCTCAGTGCCAACACATTACCCTAGGTTCCTTGGCACTGCCGCGGGGTCTGGTTGGCACCCTGGTATCAGTGAAGTCCAACCCTGGGAACAAAGCAGCCTTTCCAGAAGCCAGCCAGGACCCGGCATTAACAGAACCTTAGCGAAGGGGATGGTGCATTCGGGCAAAGCAGAATTTAGTTTCCAGAATAATTATCCAAGGTACGACTGTCATGTTTCCCAACATAGTTGAAGTGCACTCACCAGACAAGGGGTTCGTGTGCCTTTTGTCTCAGTGCGTCATTGTTTAGTAAAGCGTCTAAGAATGATGCACCTTATTCTTAAACACATTACCAAACAATGGGACGCCTGACGGGCTGTAACAGGTCGGTGCTTTCAAATGACTGCACAGACGACGCATCAGAACAAAAAATCTGGGAATGTGCGAACAGCAAAACTCCCTCCTGTTTTCCATTCCAGTTGATATCTTTAGCCGGCCGTCGGGGGGTTAATACATCATCTGGTGCTGTGTGAAGCCGCACCAGCATCCCACAGTTGCCGGTGCAGCGTGAGAAAAAGGCTGAACTCCACGCGGTGATTAGGTCCCCCGTTTCTTTTAGCAGGTAACACCGATGTGCTTGGTGCCGGATGACTATTGATAAATAGCTTGGTGTCTGGAACTGAAAAGATGTCTTTGTGCGTAAGCCAAGCTGTGGAGGCGGCAGATTTCATGATGCACCCATCAACCGCACAAGCAACAGCGCGACAGGGACAAAGAGGGTGATTGAAAGAACTGTTAAGAAAAGGGGATGATGAATGAATGGATAAATACAGAAAAAGGACAGGTCTGTGAAATCATACCGCTGCGAGGTACAGGCTTGTGTTTCTCTCTTCAGTTTCTTAGACAAATACCGTTCCCTGCTAATACTGAGTGTCCCTCCTGTAATGGAGCTGTCTAAAGCTGAGGCAGTGAGTGGCTTCCAAATTCAGTGATGCACCCAAAATCCTTTCATCAATAGTAATTGCATTGTGATTTGATTAACCTCTCTGAGATCCCTCTCGCTGGGCCTGTGCTGGAACAAGTCCGATCCAAGGCAGCTTCACCTCTCTCCTTGCTGGACCTGCTGCTAAAGCACTGGTGTCAACTGCCACCCTAAGAGGTCTTGTAGTCTTTCTCAGTACTCAAAGAGCCAATAGTATATCAGAAAGGATGATCATGCTGTTTCAGCCAATCAGTGTACTGTATGCCTACTGGTTTTATCTTTTCTCTTGCATATTTATCCAGTAATTTACCAAGAAGAATTACAAAAGCAAGACTTTCCTTCCTGTAGGGTCCTGACACCCCACACAGGACACCGTTAACCCTAACCCTAACCCTAACCCTAGCCGCAAAAGAAAAAACCCAGACAGAGTGAGGAGACAGTAGCTTTGATGTAATACATACAATTCGGTACATATAATTAATTCACCTGTGGAAAAAATCCCCATTTTAATCTGCACTTTCTTTCCTCTTTTCTGTCACTTCCACACACCTCACACATCACATTTGTTCCCCTGACGTCCTTGTGCTCCACCATTTCTTAATCTGCTTTTTTTTTTTTTCCTTCTTTGTGTCTCATCCGTCCCTGCTTTGGTGTTCTGTTCCCCCTCCCTTCCTCCTGCCTCTGCAGCAAACAGTGCGGCCCACCTTCTTTGCCAGGAAGTTTGAAGCCAGCGTGAACCAGGAGATTGTGAACCAGCTGGATGCCTACCTGTTTGGACCCTTGCCCCAGGGAACGCCGGCTCTACGCTCCTACTGGGAGAACGTGTACGACGAGCCAGATGGCGTGGCAAGCCTGTCGGACACACAGCTCACGTACTACCACTCCTTCTCTCGACTGGGCCTGGGGAGGGCTGCCGCCTCGCTGCAGGGGAACCCGAAAGATCACAGCTGCCGGTTTGTAACAAACATGCATGCACGCCCACACGGACTCACGCAGCCCCTGCGTACACTCACCTATATAAATGCAAATAGTTCTCATGCATTTGTCCTACTCTCTGTCCACAACCAAAACACATCATTATTATTATCGTCACACACCTGCACCTATATTCACAGGTCCATCAAAAGCCAGGCACGCCCGTATTAGCATGAGAAACCACAACATGCTGCCCATGAAAGCCTTTTGTTTCTCTTTCACATCATTGAAAGCCGGCCTTTAGGCTAGTGTGTTATTAGTGGAAATGTATGAATTCCAAAGTGCTGTTAACATACTGTACGTGGTTACAAATGAAAAAAAGACAACCACACCATGCTTTCATATTTAACAGGCAAATGGAACATTTTAGCTTTGTGTACATGTCTAAGAAAGGGTTTCAGCAGCATACCTCTTCAGTAGCGTTCAGTGCAGGGTGGTTTTTCCTTTTGTTTATTTGCGCAGTGATGAGAGCCAGACACAAAGCGATTAGAAAAAATCAGTGACAAATTAAATACACTCATTCAAAACAGAATGCAGAGGTGTAAATTGCTAATTCACCTAAGTGTGACAGATAGGACGACCCTGCATCGCAGTGCGCCCTACCTCGAAACACGAGACAAAGAAAACGCGACACCTATAATTGTGACTATACAAGCAGGCATCTTTATGCTCATCGTAATGACTTCAGCAGACATTAAGATGACTTTTCCCTGTGAGTCAGGATAAAAGAAACTAAATGGAAAACAGCATGAGGGGAAAGAGTTGTTTTAACAATATATGGAGACAAACTGTGATCTGACCTGCTGAAGCTTTTATTGGTAGTCATCCAAGCAGCGACTCCATAAAAGTCTTGTCGCAAAAGTTTCAAAAGCCATCAGTTAAAACGGAGTGAGTTTTACTGTTGTAGAGTAAATCCTGGATGCAACACAAAAGCGATCGTCTCAGTTGGGGGGCACTGCTTGAGCGCTGAGATGATTTGATCCTTGCAAGCAGGGCCCCAGTACATCAATGCATCCGGTGCCGGAACTCCCCTGCATCCCTGATGCATTGTGGGTGTTCTGTGAAGTCTTGCAGGTAGATGAAGCAACATGCAGCACTTTATTAGCAGGGTAGAGGTCACAAATCAAGGAAACCTTCAGAACTGCTGCAGATATCTGCGATTCTGTACTAGTACATTAGTGTTTGCCAGCCTGCCACCTTTCTGACATTGGACCAATCATGAAAGAGGATTTAGTTAAGGATTGTGATGTCATGTGTGATTTCCACATATGCAAATGAAAATTCAAAATGTAGCTTACATAAATGTCTAAACGCTGGCACTTGTCGTGGATTTCCATTACAACTGGTGTTTGCACTTGTCTCAGTCTGAAATGTGGATCACATTTTTATTCCGCTGGGACCAATTGAACAGCAACCTCCACTATGTACCTACACTGTATTTCCACTATGAATGTCAGGATTAGAGCAAAATAAGCCTGGTAGCTTAGCCAACGTCGGTCTCAGGTTCTGCATCTCGAGTGGAGTGAAGCAGAAAAATGCCTGGTTTTCCAAAAAATAAATACATGATCGAATTTGAATATTTAACAAGACTGAGGATTCTGTCTCTGTGACCTTTTTTCTTATTCCAAACTGAAAATTACACCTTCTAGCTCAATATGTAACACATGAATCAAAGTCATAATTAGGAATATTCCCCTACAATATTGTCCACACGTCATCATATTGTGATTCATAAAAAAGTGCAAAAACATATATAATTACCATCTGGAACATTTTATTCATTTTGAAATAGAGCAATTATTTCTATTTTATGATTAACGTCATGTCTGTGAAGTGAATGTAAAATGTAAGAATGAAACTGGGACTAAGCAAATATCCATGCAATATTGCATATATGGTAATATAATGTTGTAGTCTACATTTTACAAGGTTTAATAGGGTGTCGTATTGTAACACGCAATGTCCATAATAGTCCTGCTGCCTGGTGTGTTTAACTGATGTCATTGCTGGATGGGAGCTCTGAATAATACATTGTGTTAACTGTGCAATGCGTTGATATAAAGGATTCAATAATAACTTTGTAGATGCTGCTGGATAAATATGTGAAGTTTTAAGTAAAATGTAAGTATAGCACATAAATAATGTGAGTCACACTGCGGCAGTGAGGCATGACTTACATCAAGCTGAACAAAAAGGAGAAATAAAAACTAAATTGCCTTGTGATTTTTATAATTCAGCCTCACTCTGGTTTATTAGTGTAATAATTAAATGCACAATGTGTGTGGCGAGGCTATGCAAGGCCCGTCTGGAGCTGCCTTATTTATGTTTTATTGATCTGGAATTTTACTCAATAGGCTCAATAGAGTAATTAAAACCTATCAAGACTTGGCCCAAAGCAAGTCACAGCTTAGTTGCGTGTGAAAATGCCGTCTTATTTAAGAGCTCCTCTGATGTCTCAATTCTGCCCACATATGATGTGTGTGGCCAGATATTTTCTATGCCTGTAGACTTCAGATGTGCAACAAACAGATGGATGGGTCAACCTCAGTGTGTGACTGCGGCGAGAGAGAGAGAAAGAAAAGGGACACAGAGAGCGATTTGGCTCTTTCAGCAGCCCGCTGTGACTCAATTGGAGAGAGTGCGGAGTAAAAGCCTGAATAGAGCTTCTGTGCAGGCTACGCCCCGGCCCCTTCTCACTCCCTCTCACACTGGCAGCCTCAGCTCTTATGGGAAAGACGGGGCAGAGGGGAATGAGAGCTGGAGCTCGAGGGATGAGGACAGAAAGGAGGGAATGAAAGGAGGAGAGAGGAGCAAAAAAAAAAAAGAAAAGGCAGGTGGGAAATAAAGGAGAGGAGAAAGAATGACACAGCAAAAGGGAGCATGAGAGCGGGGAGTGTGCAGTGCTATCTGTGTGGGTGTAAATATTTGCTGTTCTGCTTGTCGGGGTAGCGTTTACCAGGACGGGTTGACTCCTGGTCCTTTAGTTGAATACTGATGAGGCCATGGGCACGGGGGGGGCAGGGGAGAAAAAGCGCGCGTTAAGCTGGGCGTGCGTAAAAGAGGAGGGAAAGAGAGGAGTTTAAGGAAGCAGAAGGATAAGAAACGTGGACGAGAAGGAGTGAGAACGTGCGCGGAGAGCAGCTGTGGAGTGTTCCCCAGTAGTGCCCATCCTGGCCCCTTTTTTATTTTTCCAGAAGTCACTCCGGCTGGCCGCCCCGAGGGCCGACCCTCTGCCACGTATGAAGCGACACGCAAATAAACAACAGACTAATCAGAAGGGCGAGACCTTCATTTGGCTTCAGCTGGCTGGATGACCCAGTTCAACTTTGTTCAGCAGACTAATAGCGTGTTTGGTTGGGCTTTGTGTGTCTGTGTGCGTTCAGAGCTCTAACTAATCTGAATCTGCTGCCAGTACAGCCCATGACTATTCTGTAATTTCCATGCCTCTGTGGTCCTGACTGTCACATGTCACCTTTAGTCATCCCCTCCACTTCAGAGCTGCAGCACATGTTGAAGCGACTGGCACATTATAAAGCAATAATTAGCACAGGAGAGGTCTGTTATTTACTAACCCAGAGGTTTTCAAAGGCCCTAAGGCATTAATTAAGTGTTCACCAGTCACTAACATCTCTTGGATCCACTATAATGGTCACATACAAACAAGAAAAGTTAAATTAAACATGCGTGGGCATAGGAAAGCAGCAGCAGCCCTTTATGGGAATTATCATAGTCGACACATGTATTTGACCAATTGGATTTTTGTTAAAGGTCACTGAATTAATGTCCACCTTGTCACACAATCACAGAGCACATTGACTCCCCACTAACCTTCACTCCAAGCATAAATTAGCATCCAGCCACATTAGCATGACCAAGGTGGGCTCCCTGCAGACGCTATCTAAATTAATCTTGATGTTCTTTCTCTTCTTACGGTATTAGGCCTGAAAAAGAAGTAGGTATAGTAGGTAGGTCAGCGCGTATCAGGTTTGCTAATGGATTCTCACTTTCTCAATGCTCTGCCAGGTACTTCCCCATGGGCCACCCGGTGTCAGTGCATCTCTACTTCCTGGCCGACCAGTTTCAGGGCTACCTGGTAAAACACCATGCCACCAACCTGGCAACCAGCAAGCTGGAGACCATGGAGACTTGGGTGGCGTCCAAGAAGAACTTCAAGCTAACCACCCCTGCCACCAGCACATTCAGCAGGTTGCAGTTCGCAGAGGTGAGTCAGCGTATTGGCTTGTGTGTCTTAGCACTCACTATTAATTTGCATTTAAGTCACTTTGTTGGCGTGAATTACAAAACAATCAGTCAGCCATTGTCAGCGTCAGAAAATGAGTTCCATTAAAACTCTGAGCACCACACAGGAAACACACAGCTCTTCGGCATATAATTAGAGGTGAGATATACAGCTCATTGCCATGGTGACCTTATATTCATTCCAATGGCGCCCTTGCCAAAACTTATAGCACCGCATCAACACACAATTAAATCGGTGCCTGTAATGGCCTTGTAAAATGTAAATTGATTAAATTCATCCACGTTTATAGGGATGAGCGCTTCATGTGCTGCTTATTTGTTGTTTCCTAATAGAACGTCTTCTCACCTTCACACTAGAATGCTTCCCCTGATTGTCTTGTTATGTTAATCTGTGTTTCTGTTTACCACAACGCCTGTTTAGGCTACAGCCACTCGGCTGTGATGAGACAGCGGCCGAGTGTCTTTTTAAAAAAGGACAAAATTAACTGAGAGAACGTAAATTGACCTTTCTCTCTGCTTTAGCATGCGCGGTGACGTATGTGGCAGAAATGTCAGCACATTTGCGAATGGATTTGTTTGTGCGTGTAGAACACTCATACACCTGGACACACTTTGACCCAGTTTGACCTTGTTTTATTTTCCGAGTGAACACAAAGAAATCCAGGCACCCAGCTGCCATGCTGCTCCCCTCTTGCTAAGCCCAGTTTGTGTGTCTGGTCTATGAAACAGCGAGTGACAGAGTAGTGATGTGAGCTGTGGCTTTTATCTGCATGCTCAGCCTTAGAAAGTATTCGCTGTCTGGCACTGTGCGGTGGCTGTCAGTCACTCAGTTTGCCCATCTGTCATTCAAAACATGAGCAGAAAGAGCTTATTCAAGACCCCTTCAGCTCGGTGCCTTTTGTCAACTTAGTAGATACCATTTATACCAAGGCTATACACTGGAGTATGCTAGATAAACCATGGTTGGCTTAACATTGTGTTCCCTGTCCATCTCTAGAAATAAAGATATGTCTTTCTTTTCACTCCCCCGTTGATGTCTGCCAGCTGTCTTCGTGGGTCTTTATAACGCACGATTTAGTATAGGACCACTTAAAGCCCACATGGTTAAAATTAGAGTTTCACCTCAAGTCAGACTTGACATTGAGAAGTATATTACACTGTGATGGATAACTCTTATACAGAAGAAGGACTGACTTTTCACTCATGGTTTAGTCTTAGTTGTAACAGCGCGTCCAGTATCATACTGTACATGTACACACGTACCATGGTAGGTTGAAAATAGCTAGAATCCATTATGTTGTGATGTCATCCATAAAATGCAGCCTGAAATATTGGGATTAACATTATTTTTTTTCTCAAACTCAAACTGGTAACATTATAGTACTACCGGTTTGGATCATTTATTTATTTTTTGAAGGGTAATTTTGTCAAACCTCGTCTACATATAAAGTGATTTGCTTGTCGCCTGTTCGCTTTGTAGCTGACAGTTGGACCTGAATCTGGTTGCCTAGGTAACCCTTGTACTTGTATATTTCCCACCTGAAATGGATGAAACCAGGAGACTATAAATTATCATGATGACTGGTCAAGAACTGTCCCTCACTGCCATCATCGCCTCCCCATCACCGAATCACCAAATGCTCCAAACTCACTATCAGCATGGTGCATTTGGTGGTAGGAACCAAAGCCTACAACTCACTGAATTTTAATAAATGTTATTGCCCTTTATTTTTTGTATTCATTATAATTTTTATAATTTATTTTTTTTATACTGATAGATTATTTTATGCTTTTATTTTTACACTCATATAAGTTCTGTGTTTTTGTACAAGAGAGCAAAAGTTACCAGAGTCAAATTCCTAGTATGTACGCGCATACTTGGCCAATAAAGCTGACTGTGCTTCTGCCCCTGCTCCTTCACATTGCTGCTAGTCTACACCTTATAACCCCAATGGGCAGATTTGGTTCATGAAACAATTACAGAATAAGCCTGGTTGTTTAAGTTTGTCCATATAAAGGGACATGGTCAAAGACCACAAATGGGAGAGGTCTTCTGACTACTCCCTGTGTCCCACCCTCTTTATTTTCATTGTTTTCATTAGCTGTTGGCAACACTTGTTTGCACTTCGGTCAGTTATTAGGTTAGACTACCAGATTACGTCCAGATTCAGCTCAAAATATTCAAACATGTTTGATTGACTACGATTGGGGTTGATTTCGGTCTCTTCCCCTCACACACTATCATATTTTTGTGCCAACTACCCAACTAGTGTAGATTGGTGCAGACTTTAGCCAGCTGGAAATTGTGGGTAAAATTGTAGTGTGTCCTCATTTATAGAGTCAATAGTCAATATACCATGTTGACCTGTGAGCTTTAGATATCAGTAGAAAGATATTTTTTCCTACTTTTGACAGAGCCCGACTATATATTTCCAGTTTATGGAATATTCACTCTAAGCTAAGCTAAGCTATCGTGTTTGGCTGTAGCTTTACATCTTGTGCACAGCCATGATTGTGTTAGTAATCTTCTCATCAAGTTTGGAACAAGAAAGAAAGTAAAGTACATTTTCCCAAATTTTTCATTTATATCTGTTTGGATACATCACAGCTTGCGTGCTTATTACAGAAAATGTCATTTCCTGTCTTGCACTCTTGTCGTGCTCTCCGTCTCCCCTTCCTCACCCATCACTCTCCTGTGTATCTTTATTAGCCCCTATCCATCTTACCCATAGTGCTAGTTCAGTCTGTTCCCCTGGGATGTCGTCCGGTTCTGCTGGTGTACACCTGCGTTTAATTACACCCTCCTTCACCAAAAGTGGCACTAATAAGCCACTGAATGGACCCTCAAGGGACATCCGTGGTCTATGATTTTAAGCAGGTCCAGATGTAAAGTGGGACTGTCCATGCCCTTGGCGGATCAAACTGACCTGCCTTATTTAATGGAAGTGTCAGACTGTAGGCGCCGGCCAGCCGGTGACGTGGAGCAAAGGTTTGCAGGGTCGCCAGGTCACTGAGAAGCAATGGAACAGAGCTGTATTATGAGGTGGGAGTGTTTTATGATTTCTATTAAGTCAGGCGCCGAATTGAGCAGAGGATGAAACAAGTAATATAGGTAGAGACATATGTTGAAAAAAGTAATAAAAGAGAAATATATAATGTACGAGTCGTTATCAGATCAAGAGTCTCCCCTTCCTTTCGTCTGGTCAACAGCAGCCAAGATTAAACCTTCTCAAAATTAGCAGTGGCTATTAGTAAATTACAGGTTAGGAATGGAAATTCTGAATAATTGGTCCAAGTGAGTGGAAAGTGTGAGTAAACAGGATGCCAGACCTGTAAAGGAATAGAATAATTGACAACATGGGTTTGAGTCCTGATGAGTTTGCCAGCTCAGCACTAGTTCCACAAAAGAATATTCTTCTAAGTGTAGCTATAAGTGGAAGAAGGAAATAAGCCAGCGAGTTGGTGAACGGCCCTAAGGCCTTATTGGGTTTTGGTCTTAAGCCAAAGCTTATTGGGTTGAATCAGCAAGGGACAGGTTGAGTGTGAAGGTCATCCTGAGCTATAGGCTGAAGCTGAGATGGGACAGAAGTTAATCCCTGTTTGACCCACTTTTGTACCGTAGGAAATAGTTTCTTGCTACTGGTGTGTTCCTCTGTTACCTATAGAGGCATTTATGAATGCGCCTGCACAATTTTAGCAGTTGTGACAGAAATGGTATAGACAGTATTTGTGCCGTCAAAAGGTCAATATATATGAAGCAGGGAACCGTCTTGTTGTACTCCGTGTTTCTGTGGTCAGTAGGACAGGGTCTGTTGAGCCTGGTCATGAGGCAGTCAAACAGTCAGACAAGTTGCATGTGCACCTTATTAGCCTGTGTGTATACACTAGATGTGTGTGTGTGTGTATTAGTGTAGTCTCTGGAGTGACGAAGGGAAGCTACCCAACTTGGACTGCAGCACCAGCTGTGCATAATTCATGTTGCACTTAGTTGCTGTTTGTTGCCAAATAGACTACAGGCCAGAATCAGAAGCAAGTCCTAAGGGGCTTCTTCCAAGGAGGTGTTCACAGGTGTTCAGCACGCAGTTGTGAGACATCGGGATGTTCACATGTCATGTGTGACATGTCTTACATGTCCCGATGTCTCACAACTATGTGGTTAGACAGCCGTCTGCAGGCTTTCTCCTTGTGGAATATACTGAGAGTCCTTCGTCAATACTCCCAGCTTTTCTTTGTGTGGTTTAAAAAGGAGAGTGATGACAATCAATCGGGGGAGGGGGGTGCGGTGTGTGCCAGCGAGTCAGCCTTGAATAAAATAATGAGCTACTCAGGTGCCACACAAGAGAGTTGATTAGTCATTTAAAGAGAAAGGAATCAAGGTCCAAGGGGCATGTGTGGAAGGGGTCAGTCCAATAATTGAAAGCGGGGTGACTTCAGCGGATGTTCAAGACACGCACACCTTCCCTGGGCGGCTCATTTATTTGCATAGCGTCTATTTATACTGTACATGGCAATCTCAGAGGATGTAATGCGGAGTCAATTCCAGTCAGCCATTGATCGTCCACCCGGGTGAGGCTCTGTTAATCAGCTACCATTGTAAGGACGAGCGCTTCCCAAAGCCGCCATCCCTCTCACATTTCTGCCAACACCTCAGACATTTATTCCTTTCAGTGTGTGTGTGTGTGTTGCCTCCCTCTCTATCACTCTGTCGCCCTCATCAATCTCTATCGCTCCATGTCTCTCATTTTGCATACTGCACAGCTTCGCACAGATCTCTCCGGTTACAGCGTCGACCACTATGAAACATATAGGCTGATATAGACTAATTCTTATTATCAAGTCCGACGTTGTCATAAAAAGACATAACCACTAACCTGCAGACACATGCATACCCAGTGTTAATTATGTGAACGTGTAGGTCCTTAAAGTGGCTCACTGTTGCTCACTGGCAGTCTTCCAGTGTGTTGTGTGCTGGCAGCTCGTTTCATGTTCTGCAGCCGGTGGAGGTGGATGTCTTATAATTTGCCAAAGACATATTTGATTTAGTTGTATCTTTTATTTTTTCTTATATTCATTTTATTTATCTCATAATTGAAGCGGAGGATGCATCTTCCTAGTCTCTGCGGAAGCATTGAAACCTCATTTCTACGAGCTCTCCTCCCTAGACTCCCTTTTTTTTCAGTTGAAAGCTTGTGGTCGCTGTGTCTGCATATAATCAGTGAGTTCCTCTATTTTTTATTTTTTTTTTTTGCTAAGGATGTAATCCTTTCCACTGTAGTTTCTGTTTGGGACGCATACTGTTCACTCTGGATACTGGTGTTCATGGCCCTCTGCCTCTCCCTTCCCATCACTGTGAAATGTGTTCAGAGAGCAAACAGGGATGCATTTGATCTTCGCCCCTTGGGGATGTGGTCAGGATGTAGTCATACGCGTTCTTCAGCCTGCCTCTCGCATTCCTTGTTAAAGATACACTCGGGCACAGCAGCAAGAGTGAACAAATATAGTCAAATGTGCCGGACCAAACTACCAGGCTTGTCAGCTACTGCATATTTTAACATTATGTAACAGCTGTGTGGAGGGTGGAGCTTGATTGTGGTGCCGTTTGATGAAAAATGCATGCTGAGGATAACAGCTCGTGATAATTTAGTGCAGATATTGGTTTGTTTGAAAACTATAGAGAACTGGTGCATGCACGGTGTATTACTTATTTATATGTGCTATATGCATTTCTTGGAGTGAATACCTACACAGGAACATCTCATGTGTTTTGTGCTGTTGTTGTTTCTCTGCTTGTCTCTGTTCTTACCCCATTCTGTCACTCACTCTCTTCTCACTCCCGCTTTCAGATCGGGACAGAGTGGGACGCCAAAGAACGCATGTTCAGAAACTTTGGCGGCCTGATGGGTCCCATGGACGAGACGGTGGGCATGCAGAAGTGGGCTAAAGGGCCCAACGTCACCGTCACGGTCGTGTGGATCGACCCCACCAACGTCATCGCAGCCACCTACGACATCCTGATTGATGCCAGCGCCGAGTTCACCCACTATCGCCCGCCTCTCAACCAGCCCCTGCGTCCTGGCGTGTGGAGCGTCCGCATCCTGCATCACTGGAGCCCCGTGGCTGAAATGCACTTTCTAATTGCGCCGTTGGCTTTTAACAAGCGCCAGCCCATACGACAAGGTGAGAAAGAGACACTCTGTGGATGTTATGAGGCTTATTTGCAACTAGCACTTGCCATTTGTTTCACCCTTAGCATAACACCAAATTACTATTGATTGTGTTATTTGTACAAATAGCCTTGCTTAGCTTATTGCGCAGCTGTGCTGTTTCTCAACCGCAGACGATCATTCATCAAAGAAGTATCTAAGATATTATACCGAATGGAGACTTCTCTGCACTCTCCAGATTTAGGCTCACACCGCATACGGTGTGTCTTCGGAGTGCAATTTAATAAAGCAGCACCGTTTGTGATGCTCATAACATTGAGTTATCGTTGACACTGCGTCCAAGTCGACTTGGATTGTAGTTTGAGAAGCTGTATTTTGTGGGTTTTGTATCATTATACTGTCAAGTGCAGCCGGGTGAAAGTAATATTCTCTCTAATAGTGCCTGAGTACAGTTTCGAGGTACTGTATCTGTGTTTTGTGCTTCTCTACTCTACATTTCAGAACATAGCAAGTGCGATTTTTTTGTAGGAGAACATTTTTTAGATTAGCCTCGTGTCATACATCTCAAATTGACAGTTATTTACTTCAGTGAGTTGTCGTCTTCTTGAATTCAGCGCAGTAGTTTAGTCTCTGCACTGAATTACCATTCCACTGGCAACAGCATTGTGCCACAGACTAAACATTCACTGCGAACACCTAAATGATTGCTGATTTAGGTGTTTCAAAATGTCTGCAGACACGCACACACTCTCACACACGCGAACGCATGCGCACAGCCTTGTGTTCGCAGCGATGCCCTTTCTAATCAAGCCTCTGGGCCTCTGCAGACCCTGGTTATTTGTCATCAAGTCACCCCTAATAACCCAGCAAGCTGCTCATACATACTAAACAGAGTGTTAAACAACAGCGCACTTAGCCCTCCAAAAACAATGACACAATTAAATCAATCAGTCAGCGTGGATAAGGGGTAAGACTGCATTGTTCTAATCCATAAGCAGCCAGTTTTCTGTGAAAGTCACATGAGAGCTGTGACGCCAGCCTCAGAATAATCACGTCTTTCTCCGTTTAATAATCCCCCTGAGCCTTTTAATGGCGAAAAGAAACAACAAATAAAGTTGCAGCTTTTGTCTCTGACCTGAGCCTCGTGGGGCGGTTTGTGCGACAGCGCATGTTAAATATTAATCGCTGGTTTGTGGCTGTTTAAGTTGGTTGGTATTTGGCAATTATGGCTTTTCAATTAATGCACAGATGGAGAAGGTTTCTCACGTTAGCACCGTACATTTTCCATAATAAAGTGTTTCCCCACTGGTACGTACTGTCGCTGTAACTTCTACTGCACCTCTGATACAAGCAAACACCGCTGTTATAAGCGGTTATAAGGACCTAAAAGAAAAAAAAAATGCAGTCTCACAATCCCTAGAAAAAAATATTTCTCGATGTTGGTTGTTTCTATAATAAAATCTTAAAACCCTAATTTTCTAAAAGTAGTAGAATAGTTTATGTAAGAGGCATGAGGCCTGAAACAGGACAACATGTGCTGTCCTAGTATGCAGACAAAAATAATAAATATTTTAAGTGATTTCTGCTGCGGAAAACAGTTGAAATATTGTCAAACTTCAGTTGTTACATATTTTGTTAAAATTCTAAGAACTCTTATTCTACTTGTACTTAATTCTGTGTCTTAATAAGTACATGACCACTGCAGTGACCACTGATGGATCATATTTGGATTTGTTTTAAAGCTGTCAGTTTGCCTTGAGAGTTAACTTTACTTCTGTGCATTTACATCAAACTGCGTTGTATGTTTTCACCGTATAAATCTGAAGTATACTTCATACATAATTAAAGCGCGTTTGATATATGAATAGCTCAGTCTTCCAGTTTATGCGTCAGACAATGCATTCATAAAGCAAAGCAATAAAATGCACTCTCATCGAGTCGAGTGCACTCAGGGAATCATTTCTACTACAGCCTTACTTGGTCTGGTGTGATGTCTTATCAGGATATTTTTGTGTAGCGGGCATAAACTATGACTTTTGTTCTGTTAACGCTGCATTTCAGCCATAAAACTGCCGGCCTCCAAGGAGATTAGTGAAGGTTCTGGCATAGTGTAATTGCCGCTTGTGGCCACAGAGGCCGCTGTCTCCCTGCATCAAAAACCTTAATTAGTTTGGTGTGGGCTGTTGCCTTGGGTGTCGGGGCTCCGCTTTGGTTCACATTAGAAACAGTGATTGTGTGTTTAAATTCGTAAGACATGTCTGAGTTATATCATATCCATATATTTTACATATTTATCATGCAAGGATGTGTAATTATTAGTTACGCTGAATTATCAACTTCTTTGTGTTTAGATGGAGATTATAGGTATTATGTAATAATCTTATGTATACTTGGCTTGCTCTGTGCGTGTTGTAATGTGTGCTTTGGTCTTAGCTGTTCCATCCACCCGCCTGTAATTTACTGCCTTGTCTGGCACCAGGTTTTCCTCCTACATGCAGTGCCAGTAAAACTTTATGATGTGGCCTTCTGTGCGGCACATTGGCAGCGGCAGACGCATGTATGCATGCGCACACACAGCCGTGGCTACACATTTTTCTGCACAAAACCCCTACACAGGCGCAGTAGGCATGCATAGCACACACTGCTACCACAGAGCCACGGTGGCTGGCACTGGTTGAGCATCGCCTTTGCCTGGTGGAGCACCTCATGTCTGACTGTAGCTTTCTTTCACCGGTGTGTGAAAAGCGCTGATGTCTGCTAACAGCTGGGTGAGAGGGAGCTTGTGTTCCACGGCCACGCTCAGAAGTGATGGCTAGCGACCCAGTTAGAGGACCAGTGAGGAATTTAAAGCTTTGCTGGAGCTGAGGGTGGAGAAGGTGTTTTAAGGAGAAGTCGTGTCTGTGTTTACTGTCTTGCTCCGGGGCTTGACCGTCATGGGAAGAAAGAATGAGGGCACGTCTTGAATGTCCTTAATGTTCCGAAATGTCAGCATTGCAGTGGCTTGATATACCGCAGTCCGGTTTTAAAAATCAATCCAAGCAAATTAGCTACCGATGTTAACTTTTTAATTTAATAAGAAGTTAAATCATGTCTTTGATATTTTCTCCTCTCTGTCTTGGTGCTGACTGATCTCCCAGCATTTTCCTGCTCCTACGATCTGTCTTCCCAACGCTGATTATGAAATCTTAACTCACTGTCTCTTTCTTCATTCCCATATTTCTCCAGAGGATGCTCTGAAGCTCCACAACGGGCCAGAGAAGAACAGCTACATGGAGCAGAGTTTCCACGGCCTCAACCCGGTGCTCAACATCCCCGTTAGCTTGGGTTACGTGGAGCAGGCCAAAAGGAACGCTGCCCTCACCGGCCCAGAGCTCGACCACTGGTTGGACAGCCTGGTGGGCGAGCTGTGGGAGGCAGCCGACGTCTGCGCCGTGGGCCCCACCGCCTGCCCCGTCATGCAGGCCTGTCCCAAGAACCCGTGGAGCTCCCTGAGCCCAGACCCCAAATCCAAACTGGGAGCGCCACGCGCCGACGGTCGCATCAGGTAGCAGCGAGGCCTCCAGCTGGACAGGAGGCCCTGGCACTGTTTCTTTTTATTTATTTTTGAGGTTTGTTGCAAGTGGAAGGAAATGCAAAGGAAGAAGGTGGAGGAGATGTCAAGGGTGTCTGGACGGAAAGCGAGAGGGAATGATTTTCAGATCCTCCCACTGGGTTCCTTCTTTTAAGAGATTATGCTGGCTTTGCTATTTCAGTCTCTGTGTATTTATTTTTCCTCTCATGGCTGAGTTTTACTGTGATCAACGCTTGCAGTTTTCAAGCATTTAGTTTGCCGCTGAATGAATTATGGAGTCAGCTTTTAATGCCCTGCACAGGGCACAGTGGTCTCATGAGTATGGACTGCCAACCCTTCCAAGACCTTAGTGTGGAGGCAACCAGGAACTGTTCAAAAGTATTCAGACAGCCCAAAACTAATTTGGATGCGACTCAAATGCAACACCGTTAATAATGAACTTGTCAAAGCCAATTACTTTCTAGATGTGTCTAGATAGTTCACTGATGTTTGTAAATCAGAATAATTAACTTCCTTCAGTTCAGTGCCTGATCAGGTTGTGGAGCTGTTGCCGTGGCTCCACTAACAATGTGCAGCAGTCACATTGTATCAAAACGGAACGCGTATACAGACAAAGGCCTCCTCAGAATAACTGGATTATTGGAACAGTTTGGATTATAATAGAAATTCCATGTAGACACTTTAGCATTTGATGACATGAAATGCTCCATTTGTGGTTGTTGTACAATAGTATTATAAGACCTAACATTCACATTGTGTAGATTACTTAAACAACACCCAGATGTTGTGACAGGTCGAGGAGAAAAAGTCTTTCGCACATCTTGGATTTATTTATTTTTTTGTCTTTCTTTTTTATTATTTTTTGCCAACTTGCCTCAAAAACAAAAAAATTATCTCAAGCTGACCTTAAAATTCCTGTCCTTGTTTTAGCTGTCGCCTATTTTTTTATTCCAGTCATTTCAACACACGTTATGTTGTACATAATTATACACAAAGTCTCAAAAATGGTGTGAATGACGGGGGTGTGAGTCCATGAGTCGCTATTTATTTATAAGTTTATATTAATACTGATATTTTTAGTCAGTGACTAAATAACTGCGACGCTGCCTTGGCAGCATGATAAATATTTTTTTGTAAAGAAAGCCGCCTTTATTTACAAAGGCCACCACCCCGAACTTATACTGTATCTTTTTATGGCCCGCACCTGTGTGTTACTCAGTGTTGTCCTGTCTGAATAGATCTCCTTGTCTTGGTTTCTTACATGGCTGTGTGCCAAGCGCATCACTAGAAAAAGCCACCCTGACCTGTGGGGTCAGAGGTCAGCTCTACTAACAACCTCACCTAACAGAGAGGGTGAAAACACTGTTCACGAGCGAACACACTGGACGGCGTCTGGATAGAAGAGGAAACTGTCACTCTCGGTGTTTCATGGTCCCTGTCAGTTTCAGAATGATAGTGCGTGGAAGTGATCTTCATGCTGTGACAATAATGTACAATTTCAAGTGAATATCGTGTTGTATCTTGATTGCAAAATGCCTATTTATTAGATCGGGTCCATGGCACCTTTTCGCTCCTAATTGCATTTGAATTGTGCCATCAAGACAATCTCTGAATATCTGAGACAAGTTAATTACGCAGAGGGTAGCGCCGCACCGCAACACATCCTGAACAAGAGGTACGGTCACATATTTGTTTTACCTCGAAATAAGTTTCATCTGAAGCCAATTAGGTTTCCATCTGTGAGTGTCAACATTGTTTAGTGACCACACGAGCTAAGGGAGTGTTTTTGCACAGTCTAATTAACAGACATTACTGTTCATTAATGTCAAGTTCACCTTGCCTCTCTTGTCAGATGTGTGTGTTATAGCTGATATCTCTCCTTCCCTCTCACATCTGCAGCGCTTCTGGGGTTGGGTTGTTTTCCTCTGGCCGGCTTCTGCTGCCATCTTTGAACTTATAGTGCCACCGTGCTCAGAACAATTACTCCTCGCGAGACATATTATGATGTAAGATCAATGACAGTTTTGGAAAAAAGGTGAATTAATTAAATGTAACTAAATGTGAAAGTCCTATTTTGTAACAAAATTATTAACAAATGAAGAAAATGTACATAGGTATTTTGTATTGAAATTATTGTTTAAAAGGTATTGTACGTGTAAATACAAATGTGGTAAAATGAAAATGAGTGTCGATAACTGGCCACAAAGAGTGAATAGATGGTGTTTATTGATCAAAGTAACATAACCTGTTTCAGTGTTTTGGACAGATGTGACAACAACCTTGTCCTGTTTGCCTCTCAGAGAAAAATCACATGCCAGATTGTTGTTGTTCTTGCTGGAATGTATTGTCGAGCAACTGTTGCACAAATTTCTCTGACTGACGTTTCCCCTGTTACTTCTTTTTCCGGGGAGGCTCTGTGTGCCTTAGCTGACTTTTAGAACCTTCTCTGTCCATTAAAAGAAAATCATTATTTTGTTATTTGTTTTGATGAAAACCATGAGTCTGTCAAGTGATTCTCTGGTACCGCAACACCAAAATGATGTCTGCTGTTGTATATATATCATCAGGCCTTCTGTCGTTATCAGCTTTTATTTTTTATTTTTTTCTTCCCTTTGGGAGATTTGTTTTTGTCGTACTTGACCGGCTTGTTTTACTTTTCTCTGACTGCTTTTTGGAAATAAAACTCTCCAGAAAAACATCTCGTGTGGATCTGTGCCGTAGCAGTAATTTAGCAGCGAGCATATCGTGGCTGATAACAAAACATTATGCTGCTGAAGCAAATTTCCACCATAACCCTGTTGTTGCTTATTAAATCCATGTTGCTTTGCGGCTTAAGTGTATTTAACTGGGTAATATAACAAATTTACAGCATGGTTTTATTGACTCACAGGGATCGTTAATCTTTAATCCTATTTCGTTAATATCATTTGAGGGGTATTCATATAAAGTGTGACTAGAGAAATGGGGTTTAGTTGGTTTGGACATCTTTGATCAGAATACAAGCACTCGCACAAGAAGAGGAGGCAAAACAAAATGTGGTGTAAAACAGAACGGAGCAAAGTTGTTCTACTATTAACAGGTTAAATTACTATGTGTAGCATGCAGTCAATGACTTTCAGTAATTACCTTATGAGGCGGATGGATTTTTTTCAGATTTGTGTGGTCAGAAGATAACAGTTGTCCTCCTTGTCAGGTTTCAAGCTGTGTCCTTGTGGCACTGGCAGCTTTATCTCTGTTTACAGCATTACAACGCGACTAAAAACATACAAAGCAGCCCAGAGTGGCTCATTGACATCCCCCGTTGTGCGTCATTGAAATCGTCCAAGCCGCCTGGTACTGGAGATACAGTAGGTCAGGAGTGCAAACGCAACATAAGAGATTCTTTTATGCACATTTCCTTACTAAAATGGTGAGACTTGTCAATAGAGTATATTGAGTATAGAGCTACACTGACTTCCTGTTAGCTTTAAAAACTTTTTGCCGGATACAGCCGATGGTTTCCAGCTGCCCCAAAAATACCAAAATGCAAACAAACCACCAAAATATTCGATCAATATTTTGTTTAGTGCTGTATCAAACCACAGTGCTTACGCTAGCGAAGCCTACCATTACAAAAGCAGCAATGCAGAAAACATACAGCACTACAACTACTCACATCTGGTGACTACATAGAGCACCTCTCTGCTCAGTTTTGTTCACAGCCACCTTTCTAAACCACACAATCTGGGTTGGTCAATCTGGCAACACCGTCCTCTAGCCGTAGCTTGTTGGGTTTAGCTTGAGATAGATGGTGATAGACTTAATGGTTTGTTCAGTCGTCGCAAAGTATTTTTTGCCAGCCTTATTCCAGAAAGTTCCCAAGGATGAACAACCATGACACCATGTGTCTGCGGGTTACTGTAGCGATTAACCTGCATATGAACCTTTTTAGTGTCTTTCAACTCATTGTTTTTGGTTTTACAGAGCACGATGTGGCTGTTATGGTTAAGTCATACTGCTCTCAAAAGCTTTTTTTCCACTTGTAACTGAAAGATAAATCCATGCTACTTTACCCTCGGCTCCATACAGCAGACGAGACGAACATGGTGAAGCACTTCACAGCTAAAAGCCAAATATTCCCTCAGGAGTTGAAGGGGAGAAATCTAAAGCTTAAAGGTGAAGCTAAAAGTGAGTACTGGACTAACGTTTCAGAGGTATCAAAAACATATCTTCAAATTTAAGATGAATGTTTTGCTAACACAAAGGCCTAACAATTCCTACAATATTATAATAATTTAACAAAATTTTCACAAAACTATTTTACAATTATATTATCTTACTATTTTACATGAATTTAAGTATAAAAGGGAATTTAAAAACACATTCACACTAATATTGACAATTAAGAAACTGAAGATTAGCTCCTCATATGCCTTGCAGTTGGAAATCATTTGGGGTTTTAACCGCTGTTTCAAGCCATAAGTATTTTCCTTTAGTCAAACAGAGGTGGTTGAACTGTTAACTGCGGGTACATCTAGTTGCTCCCATATGTTTTCCACCAAATTAGCTTCAGCAATTGTCCTCACACAGAGTTTCTCACCCAACACCCACATCATAACACAGCTCTTTAATGTGTGGCTACAAAGGAAAGTTAAAGCATTTTATATGTGTTATGGCTCCAAATGAATACAACCACAGTGCACAAGTTAGGCACAAATCAGAAAGTGACATATTGTGTCATTTTTTTAGTAAAGAGAAGCAAATGCATGATATATCATAGCAAGAGGCAAATGTTAATATATTGTTACTTAGTATTACTTAATAAATAAAAATAAATAAATAAAGTAAATAAAATCGGTTCGGCCCTTTTAGTCTCATAACTTCATCTATTGGTCAAGCTTGACTGCGTCATCAGGAATTGTCATTAGGAATTGTCAAGACGTTTCCATATTTAGATGAATATGCTGACTCTTAAAACCTTGCGGCAACATTCAACAACCATGAGTTCCGCTAAGTAACTAACCGTGGATCTGAATATTAAGTTAATTAATGGCTACAGTGCTGGGGACAGCTATAAAAAGATAACGAGGCACTTTGAGCTTCCAATTTCTTCTGTCCGCAGTATTATTAAGAAACGGCAGTTAAGGGAACTGAAGCTGAGACCAGGAGGACTGCTCATCTGTGGTCAGTTCTTCCTTATGGATTCATTTCAACTTTAACAGGAGAATTTTATTGTAAATGATACAATATCTGAATGAAGAGCTCAATGTATGTCTAAAAAAAGTAGTTAACATCTTTTTGCTCGAGCTGTGTGAACACTACGACTTTTGTGCAAAATCTGATGATTCATATCCCAACATGATCTCACAATGTTCCAAAGAGCTTCTAGTGATGTCATGAATGTTTGACTTTCTCCGTCTTCAAATAACCTCATAAATGCTCAGTGGGCTTGAGGTCACGAAACTGGAGAAAATCCGTGGCCGTCAGCACTCCTTGATCTTCTTTGGTCTTCAAGTAGTTCTCGCAAAGCTTTGAGGTGTGTTCGAGCTCATTATCATGCTGCAGTGTGAATCCGTTTCTACAAAAATGCAAGCCAGAGGCTGAAGCATGTCCCTGAAGAATAGAGTACTACTTCTCCCCAGTCAGGGTGGAGTCGATTTAGTGCAGGTGTAGTAACACCCCCCCAGGTTTGAATATTCTAGCACCATGTTTCAGCATAATACACTGTGGTATCCAACTAATTCACCATAAATACAACTTCTTTTTCCAGTAAGCACAGCCACAGTGGAAGGCGATTTCCTTCAACAAGCCTCTGAGTCATCAAGTTCACCAAAAGAATGGGGGAAAATTCCCCCGTTTGTCATCATGGTAAATACCAGACATTTGCTTCAGTTTGATTGGTAACTGAGAAATAGTGTATGATGTTGAATATTTATCTTCTTGTTTCACTTCTTCTCTTTATAAATGTCTCTGAGCCCCAGTCTGGTCTCAGACTCAACTGCTGCTGAAAAAGGGAAGACAAAATAACACCTAGCCAGCTTTTAAGCATGGGCAGGATTTGGGCTTGTGGCCACTGGAACAAGAAACCGTGTAGTGATAAAAGGAAAGACGGAGCCCAGTAATAATGAGTTGAATAAAAAGGTCTTTAGTCTTTATTTGCCTCTGCTTTTAACTTGGAAAAATGAACAAAATGCCTAAACACAGGCGTCTGAAAACCCAGGCAGAGACCTGCCAATTGATAAAGAACCTGGATTGTGTGTGTCTGTGCGTGTGCGTGCGCGTGTGTGTGTTCCCCAGAGGCTCTCTAACGTAAGGCAGTGCGTGTGTGAGTGAGTGTTTGACAGGCATTGATCAAAGGAACACTACAGTGCCAACAGATCTCATCTACTGTCCCCTAAGAACGATGAAGCCCACTGGGACATGCAGTCTAATTAGTCCAGGCTTACACTGTGCGCGTATGTGTATGTACATTCCCCGAGTTTGCAAGTACATGAATCATTGCAAGCAAAAAAAAAAAAAACATAGCAGACAGGGTTACATGCACGTGTGGGTGTACTGTTCAAGCGCCAGATGCGAAGCACTCGAACCACTGAATTCACCCGCAGGAGGAGAGACGGTATCGTGTTTGTTCGACTCGGACGTGAAACACTAAAAGCTGTCCTACTGATGTTGGGCGGAAATGACTCGGATTAATGGCAGATGAACACTCTGAAGATCATATTCAGCTTTTAATTCTGACACACATGTTGCCTGATTAATTAGCCTCCCTGAAACGCAGAGTGATCGTAATGACATAGTAGTCACATTCCTCTCCGCTGTGACATCTGCACATGGAAACCAGAAGAAGGCTTATTTATCAACAGTGAGTGCTTTTAAGCCCCAATACATTATAGGAAATTAGTTTCTGATCGTCTGCGCATAATAACACTGCCTGACTTGACAAATGCAAATGTAGGTATTTATCACCAAGAAGAAATATGGTTCTCTCCAAACTGATTGAAGGAACCGAATGGCATAGTTTTCTGACTCACATATCTCCTTAAGAATGAACAAATCATCAGAATCAACTTTATTGGCCAAGTATGTGTGCACATACAAGGAATTTGACTCCCGTCTCTTTGCTAAATGGTACAAACAAAGCACTTAAACAAGCGTAAAGCGTTTGTGTGGTAATGTAATCATAGACATGCACTACACATCTAGACCAGACCAGGCACCCCCACCCCATAGCAATGACACTCCTTGATGGCAGCAGGCATCCCCAGCAGGATGCAGCCTACAGAATATTAACAAGGTGGTCATAAGGTGTTATGCCTCATCTGTGTACAGTGGGGGGCTGTCAGGGCCTGCTACACCTTCTCTATAGGCTTAATTATATTTTCCACGAATACCCATAAAATCATTCCTAAAGGTCTGTTTGCTTCCTTTCATAGTTTTTTTCACAGCTGTCTCCTGGCTGTACTGTTTCCAAATATGTATTTTCATATAAAAGCTCTCATCCAATCACATTTCAGCCATGATTTGTTGCTAGGGTCAAAGAAATCTGCCCGGAGGCCTTCAGAATCAGTTCTGCAGGCCCTGCGGCATGAAATAAGTGTTGGTCAGACTGTTGCTTTAACCAGTCAGATTTTGAATTGAGGACACTGGGGCCTGTCAGCAGGTGTGCAGTGATGTCAGTGTATTCACAGCCTTTGACTGGATAGTCAGAGAGTGGCAGGCCAGAGCTAGCACACCGCATCTGTTGTGAGCTGGACGAGCAAAGATATAGTTTCTTGCATTAGTAATGGAATTCATCTCGCTGTATGAGATACTCGTCTACGATGCAACGTCCTGTTTTATTGTGATTTCGTATGATGTTGATGGTTTCTGTAGCAGCGTTAGTTGTATAAAGCTGGAGGGCAGGGAGTGGATGGCCCGCCACTGTCTGTGTATACATGTGATATACTGTGCGCGTCTCACACATCCTCCACTTTTGCAGTGTGACATTTCTGACTAATTAGTTTGGTCTTATTTGTGTGTTGAATATTTCATGAAATGTGTATTTTGAGAGCCTGCATACTGTCCTAATATGAATAAGGCAGGTTGGAAACCTTTTTGAACTGGAGTCTGCACCACAGTGATAAACTCTGCATCATGCATCGACGTCTCCTTACTTCTCTTTCTTATAAATTCTTCTGTTGCTGCTATTTTTCTCCCTTGTTGTCATTCCTCTTTGAGTTATCTCCTGTGATAATATACAGCTGGAGTATATGGAGTTTTAAATTGGATACAAGTAAGATGCTTGATGGCTTAGTTGAAGACTTGATGCTTGCCCTCCAGGTTTCAGGCTCTGGTTTCTGTGAAGCATCTTGAGACAATTGAATGAATTGTTATTGATGCTACATAAATGAAACTGAAATTTAAATTGAATATGGCTGATTTTACCTCTCAGCCCTCATCCTCCATATGTACAGCCTGCAGTTCTGAGATACTAAACATCAAGATTTCACCTCCCAGCAAGCAAAATGGTTCTGCAGTCAAACTTATCTTTGGGCATGCTTTGTGTATGCTGAATGCACCGTATGAAAAACCTCTGGCAGTTATAAATTGGATTGAATTCATTTTTTCAGATTCACAATCCAAACAAAGAAAATCTGGTTTATTTATTGTGAATTTATCACAGTTTAAATGAAGACCAATGAATTCTATTTCCAAGAGGGAATTTCTGAATATTATTAGAATGAACATTATTTTTAGCTCCTTTTTATTAAAAATGCTATCCAGCAGAAGAGCCACTTCACATGTTAGGCTGAAACTGAAAGGAGTAAAACTTCTGAAAGCAGAGAAGTTTACCATGTTCCAATATAACCTGACTCTTGCCCAGATATCGAGCTCAGCCTAATGGCCGGATTTTGAAAAGCCACTCTGCGTTTGGAAACAATGACAACTTTATCAGTAAAGCTTACTGCCATGTAATCACGAAGCCTACCGCCAAGTCAAGTGTCAGTCCAAGAAAGCATCAAGTGACCATCTGGCTACTAGTGCCAGTCAGCCTGCGAGCACACAGATGGCTGGGTTTTGATGAATTTCGTGCTCGAAGGGTGTGTTCTTTTGAAAAGCACATTAGAGCGATACTTTCCGAGATTTTTTCCGAGAGCCATCACCATCCTGGACTCTTACATGCAACAACTCCATCGATCAACATAATTTTTCACTGACACTGATGCAGCTGTTCTGTTCATTCTGTCTTACACTGCTGCTGTCTGTCTTCACTTGTAAAATATATTTTTACACTTTCTTTCTATATTTTTTAAATATTTTTTTCAATATTTTTAGTATAAAATATCTTACCTTTTGTAAAGATTACCTCTTGCACTATTTTGTATACACTTTGTGTCTGCACTGAAAAGCAGAAGCTCTCTAATGTCGTTATACACTGTATAATGACAGTAAAGGACATTTTATTCTATTTCTATTCTATTCTACTTAATATTCTTGCCCATGTAACATTTGGTGTTTTGGTCATTCTTTTTTCTTTCTTTCTTTCTTTTGACCAAATCTTAGAACCAACTCAAAAATAGCGGGCGTTCCTTTATGCTACAATATGTACATATTCAATTATAGTATTTACAGACAGAGCTTGGGTTCTGCTCTGCAGTGTCCCTTAATGCTCCCAACACTGCATAGTAATGCTGCCTCATAAAATAACCAAACCACTCTGGAAACTGGATGAACACAGAGTGCAAAGAACAGATGTGAAGATATAGAAAGCCTTGCTACGGTACATATTGTAAAAAACATTCATGTCATGTAAAACATGCACACACACAAAAAATCCTTTGCATCCACAATAGAGGATTTTATATACATATTTGGAGGGAACAAACATATCTTCCATAGAAGGGCCTACACTTATCCAGCAGAAATATCGATATATACTATTAGTACAATAATATTATGAGATTTTAACTGAAGGCCTTAACATAATCTCTACAACTTGCTATAATGACATCTCACACCTTAACGGCTTAAATAAGGTTCCTCTTGTCACTTCCACAAGAGGCTCTCATTACCGGTGCTCAGTCTCTAGCTCCTGAATCTAATTTCTGTGGACACGAACTTGATCATCATCACCAGTCATTTTACTGACTTGTTAATGATTCCGTTAAAATTTAGATATTACTTAATATTAATATAGCTATCAAAATATCCAAGATATTGCTCAGTTCCAAAGATGATCTCGTTCATCTGGTCAAGTGTACTGAAAGCCAATCATTTCCAACAATTCATTCATTTCATTTGACTATACAAACCCTTACCCATCCACGGGTCCTAATCAGAATAAATACACAGAGGACACAGTTGCAATAAATCACATTACTGCGCAGCACCTCCCAACCAGGGAAGTATTTAACAGTGATAAATGACATGTAAACGTGTTTGTTGTGTTGCAGTTGTAGAGAAAATGTATTCATCTCCACCGATATTATCTTCAAAAGTGTCCCTCTATCTCAAAGATTACAGCTGCAACCCACAAGGTTCCTTCTTTTGTTCACGGTTGATGAATCTGAAATGTATTCAGTCTGAAGAATTGGTAATTGGTATGCATGTATTCCTTCATCAGCTACACATAATATGCAACGGGCTTCACTGACTTTCTCCATGCGCATTTGTTATGGTCCAACCTCGCTGTTATGCCTTCATGAACAATTCCTCGCCGCTACGCTACTGCTGAAAACGCCGCCTCCTTGTGACTTTTAAAAATCTACACGGGGGCCACTGAAACACTCAAGCAGAGACGAAAATCGATCTAAAGCCGTGGGTTGAGGAAACTACCATTTGAAACTGCCATCGCCGGCCACTGAAAGATTTAAACAGAATGGGAATGGTAAGACTTTGATCACCAGCTGGCTGGTAATGACACTTATCTCTGCAATCTTCTTTCCAGTGGTCAGAATAATGACAGCATTTTTCCGTTCCAGTGTGCTCCTGCTACGCCGCGCATAGCCGCGCCTTTTAGCGGCACGCGCGCGAAAACATGAGAAAAACAGTCAAATCCGATTTGCCGCACGTCCACACTGGGCCTCTTCAACTTTTACTGCCGAGCCGATATATTCCCCGCCAGGCATGCAGGACGGCAGTACATGCCTGTGAGCTGGAGTGGGTGCTAAATATTTCAATAACAGCTCACAGATAGTGAGAAAGGACGGGAGAGTGCAGGAGATGCGGCGGGCCTTGGTGCTAGTCGCTGAGGGAGCAGCAGTGAGGGGTGACAGGTTGGTGCCGGTGTTACATGAGGAAATGTCTGAAAACATCAGCATTCGGACAGATAACAACAGCAGGGACATTAAAAGGCAGAAGTGGGCCAAGGCCACGTGGCACATCGATCAGAGGGGCTGACGAAAGGCATCCACAAGGTTTCTACTTACGCACCCGCCGGTACAAGGTGTGTTTGAGCGTTAGAGGCAGGAGGAAACAAGTTTTTACTCTCACAAGCAACACGACTGAAGGCGAGGGAACTCAGCGGAGAATAATGTGAGTTCATACGCCGGATTCATAAATCTATGTATGGGGAAGAAGAATCAGTTGTGTACGCAGAGGCATGCTATAAATCAAGCAAAGATGAAATCTGAAAGAAAAAAAAACAGCAGTGAAGGTTTATGAATGTTGATCAAAGATCCCATTCTTTGAAGAAATACAAGCGACTGTTTGTTATCATCTCTCCGGCTAGTTTAGTGCTACACATCGGACACAAAAGTGAGTCAAGTTCAATTCCCTGTGCCCCTCCATCCTTCAAAAAGACTGAGGCATGTGTGTCAAAGGCCATCCTCTAGTGCTGAAAAAGTGACCCACACAAACTTGTCTATCACATGTTTGTCTCTGAATAAAGTCTGATGAGGACACTGGGGAGAGTTTCAAAGAAAGAAGGGGAGAAATGTGTGTGTCCATCAGATGCGGTGTTGTTAGCTATGCCGTGTCTCATATCGACTACTATTATAACTTCTGTATCATGTTCTTTGATACAGATGTTCAAAAACATCTCAGTATTTCTACATGTCTTCTAGTCGGTCTCTGGGTATATTGCGGACTTTTAGACTCTGTTACATCATGCATTTTTACAATGTGGTAAAACTTGCATCACAGGAAAGGCTTCCATATAAAACTGACGCCCTATTAACACATACGCAATGACTTCACCTGATTAATGGCTAGCACGCAGCATGCAGTCATATTTTCTCCTCTTTCTTGAAGCTTAAAGTGAAATTGTCTAACTTTCCTACAGTCACCTGATGTGATACAACCCACTCGGCAACATCTGTAGGCGGGAAATCAACCGAAAAACTGCAGTTCCTCAAATGGCCACTTGAGGGTGGCTCCGAAAGCGATTCAATCCCCGTAGATTTCTATGTTGAAATTCTCACCAGAGCTAAACATGTTCACATCTAGAAAATGACAGGTTTATTATTATTAGTTGTTGTTTTTTTTTTTTTTTGTTAATTTCCCCCTTCATTTCTAAGGCGATGAATTGTTTATGCAACTCACCTGTTTGTATTCTACTGCACTTAAAGGTATACATAATTAAAGGCATGGACGCTTTTAGTGTCAGGGAGGTGCCATCTTGGGCGTGTGCCAAGGTATGAGCAAAACCCCTCCACTCCAGCTTCACTCAAGCTCCACTCATACTTCATCCATTTTTGAATTAGCTGGGATTTCAGAGTCAGGAAACCGGGACCTATCATTGAGGATTTGTGAGGATTTGTTTCACCAGAATCTTGCAGTGACTAATGATCTCTGACCTTTGACTCTCTGTTTAAACTCCTGTTATCAATTCAAATGTCTTCCCTTCTGGCTAGCTGGTGAAATAACAGGTTGTTGTTTAGATGAGCAATTCTGTTCAACTAGCCAGGATTTAATTATTGTCAAGTATGACTATATATGTCCCAAGCTGATCTGAAAAAACACACCTGCAAAAAATGCTTGTTGAAATAAATCAAAAACACTTCCAGAAGGCAGCGTTGGTTTGCAGACATTTTCTCCCCGCCTGCGCTGTGTTGAATTAACATATTAGGATTATTTAGTCTCAGTCTAACACAGCCATCGATTTTCTCGGAGCAGAGAGCCCGAGGTCGATTTTAAAATGCTGATCAGCTGTGTGTTTGAGTTAAGCTTTACAGCGGGGAAAAAAAAAAGTCAGGAGGAGGAGGAGAGCGGAGGGAGGCCGAGAACGAGGCAGAAAGACGGAGGCGTAGTGAAACAGGGACGGGGTAAGTGTGTGAAGGAGAGTGAAGGAACTGAGAAAGAGACAGAGACAAGGAGACAGCTCCCAGCAGAACTCTAAAACAACAGCGTGTCTTGCTGACGGATGATACACGGAGGCCGGCTGGCCAGCCAAGCGAGCAGCCCATTCCCTCCTGAACAACCCGTCACAGGATAGGATCCACATCAGCAGTGCATGAGAGCAGAGGAGAGGAGAGGAAAAGGAGCAGATACGAAGGTCAGGAGACAGGAATAGGTGAGACATGGATCATGGGGAAGAGAGACGAGAGGGAGGGGGGCGATGTGAATCACAGAGGAGGAGGCCATTGAGATTTGAAAAGGGCAGTTAAGCCGTCTTTCTCAATTATTCATTTAGAAATCAATACAACCCCTGTGCAGTGGCGAGGGAGGTTAAAGAAAGAACATCAGAGGAGAAGAAGGGCGATGATAGAATTTCAAATGATTTCGACTTTAATTTGTGATCAATTATTTAGCTCTGGATGCTCATTTGGAGAAAAGGGGAGTGAATGTCGCGCTCTGAGAGGTCAGACTGTCCTCTGTGCTGGTTTACAGCAGGACTAAGGTCAACAATGAATGCCCCGAAACAAATGTGTTCTTAAATGATCTTCCTGGATTAAGGAGATCGTTTTAAAAAAGGTAAACGGGTGTAAAAAAAAAAAATAAAATAAAATAAATGGCTAATGGTATAATCTTCCACAGTGCACTCTTTATTCTCAGTGTGTATTTTGTTAAGTTGGAATGCTGCTGAGTGGGCAAACGAGAGAAATTGCACATTAGTGAGTCCACTGGCCTTTTGTTTGTGACCAGATCAACGTATCAAAGCCTTTAACTCATCAGGTCCTCGCAGATTCCTCTCCAAACTTTTCCTTTGTGCGCCAGGGCCAGAGGGATGGAGGGATATCTCTTAAATGTCACAAAGACTGATGGCGGGTGTGTTTAAGTGTGGTGACATTACTGCCTCCACTCTACCTCTTCCTAAGTCAGGCTTGTCTGCTTTCCGCGCTGACATTTCACCGGCCGTGTTTACGCGGGACTCGCCGGCCAAAATGTCACGCCAAGATTTATAGCTGTGAATACTGACTGGTGGAGCGGAGAGAAGGTGTGTGCAACCAGGTAGAGAACAAATTAATCTAAGCACTCATTGGCTCTCCATCTTCTTGCTTTCCGTTTTTTAATCTTCATCTCCTCCTCTGCCCTTTGATATCAACTGTCATCTCCCCTGTACTGTGAAATTCTCTTACCCTCTTGGTCATTTCTGAAAAAACACAAATTCAAGATTCAGCTTCAGTCTTATTGTGTCTGGTTTTGTGCAGTGCATATTGTTTTTTAAACAATGTGATTTTTGAGGGGCGGGACTTAACTGGATGTCAAACATCTGAAACACTATAGCTTGTAAACGGCAGTTAACATATTTCAGTGGACTGTTCTTGCATGATTGGATGAGGAAAACGCATATTTTAGAGAATATACTAATACACTCACCCTGACTGATGGGACTATATCCACTGACCTCTACACTCTCATTCACTGAATGAACCATTTGACCAAAGGAGGACGTAGAGGGAACAAAGTCTGGTCTGTATTTATCAAGTGAAGCCTCTCCAACAAAGATATTACAAGAAGTTAAGGGAACCACTGTGGAGGGTAACGTAGAAAATGCAACTTCAGCTTGGGCATGATACCTAGCAGTTAGCATTAGCATTAACACGTGACAAGAATCCCCCAAATAAGGATTAACTTAATGTAATTTCAGTCATGATTTATTCTAACCTATAACATTATCCAGGCTGAAACTGATGATGCATTATATATTAATCTGACCTGGTATGAAATGTGATTGTCTCACTCCAGTCCTTTCTTTTAATCGCCAAAGCCAAACCAAAGTTGTCTATGACTGGCAGTGGCTGGTATGTGATAAAACTTCAAGTTAGTGTTTTTGATTTTTCGGTTTTAGCAGCAACAAATACATGAAGACGATATTTTCATGGTTGAAAGTGACAGCGTTGGCCTAAAGCGTCCCTCTGTTCTGCCTCCAGCTAACAGCTTGACGTCTCAGTGACGTAGGCCATGAAGGGGTCTATTGGCCTAAGAGGAGGAAATGACATTTTGTGTTTTTCCTCCTCAGCAGTTGTTTAGAGGCTGTCACTATTCTGTATGTTTGCTGTTGTCAAGAAATCCTATAAAAATACCCAAACCATGAGAGAGCATTTCTACATTTACCTATCCTGTCTGTGATCCTTGACACGGCCACTTTTACCCTAAAAACTGGTCACAAATACACATTTTCTGTTAAATCATGAAGGCTAAATCATTTCCAAAAATCAGCTGGACACGAGTTACAAAGGGTTACACAACAGAGTCAAATGGAGCGTTTAAGGGGCTATTTTGAGCTGTGTATTTGGCAAATTAGAGCTTAATACTTCTGAGGGAACAATGGAGGTCTGTGACTGCACAAGCGAATACAGCTGGATCAAAGTAATACAGGAAATTTATAAATGTACACCTCTGTGAGCTTAAGCACGGTCACAGCAGAAAGGTAGCCAAGGAGCTAAATGTTAGCACTAATCACTGAACTAATCACAGAACCTTTCCTTCCCCTGGCGTTTGGACATCTTCCGCCTGTACCATCAGCTCTCACAACTGTACAGAAACCGCCCTCTTTTATGGAGAAATTTATACTCCCGCAGCTGAGAGTTGAATAAAACTGGATGGCAGTGTACTGTACAGCTAATAGCTTTCTCCATTTCCTTTCATTCCTGCAGAAGTAAGCATTGTTGTGACGGCTTGGTCAATATAGATGGGATGGATTATGAGACGGGCTCCTGGGCACAGACTAGCAGGCTCCTGCACACGATTCTCAAGTGTGGATTACTGTGCATCCATCATGGTTGCTTCAAGACGCTTTAAATTCATTCACTCATTTTGCATCTCCTTTTATCTAGCTGTATCTCCTTTCTTCTCGTTACTGTTAGGTGCCTTGCTCAAGGGCATCCCAAGCGTGGATCCTCCAAAGCTCACTTCTTTTCACTTTCCTGACCACAATCTTGCTGTGGTCCCCTTGTGTCTCTTCATTTTGTGGCTCTTTGTTCTTGTTTCGGTGGTCATTTCTTTGTGCGGTTTCACAGTCATTTTGCATCTCTATATGCTCCTTTACTGTCTTAATCTTACATCTGCGTCCGTTCTGTTTCTTCAAAACCACGGGCAGAGAGAGACAGGAAGTTATCCGTGATAGAGAGCGGATGACGCACAGCAAACAGCACAGGCTGGACTCAAACCAGCACCACCTCACAGAGGACTGTGGCCTCAGGCAAACCATAGAGGAGACCAATTTTTAAGATTTATTATTTTTTTTGTCTCACTTATCCTTCAGATGTCCTTTCAGATCCTCTCATCTCATGCAATAAAAGTGAAGCCATGACAACAGTGTATCACATATCGTAGTTTCCTCCTAGCCCTAATTCTTCCCCTGGGGGGTGGAAGACAACCCATATGACAGGGAAATCTAAAGCTTAAACTTGCAGTGAACCTTCACTGTTGCTTTTTTGTTAAACGACTCTAACAGGGAAAGGAGAACCATTGGAAAAAAAAAAGAAGAAGCTTTAAATGTGACTGAATTCACAGCAGAAAAAGAAGAACATGTAAGAGAGCCCATTTTCTCATAGGTTCAATGTCACAGATGTTCTTCACATAACTCAGCTCTGTGATTTCCTCTGAGACGAGAAGTCACATCTCAAGGGCATTGTTTGGTTTCCTTTATGGGTTGCCTGAAAAATGTCCTTTCTACGCTGCTGCGCCGCACACCGTATGTGACCCACATAAAACAGTCAAAAGGAACAACGGCCCCGTCCTATGTGCTTACTGTTTGTACACACATCATATGTCACACTGCGCTGAGTGTCATCATTGTGTGGTGGGGACATCAACTTCCTCA
Source organism: Mugil cephalus (assembly GCF_022458985.1). NCBI lineage: Eukaryota > Metazoa > Chordata > Actinopteri > Mugiliformes > Mugilidae > Mugil > Mugil cephalus. The sequence goes on from NC_061771.1 coordinate 8,155,845, forward strand.
GTGGGAGCAGCTCTGCTGTATAATGTGTGGGATGCATCATTCCTCAGCTTCTGCACCAACCTCCAGCCACCACAATCTCTCACCGTGAAGAAGTGATCAGTCACGCTGGCAAGGTGGCACACAGAGTCCCACTAAAACACAGACTGTTTCTTTATGTAATGAACCACATCTCACTGACTGTGTGCGTGTGGCTTTTTTTTTTTTTTTGCTGTGAATGTATTTATCATGTATCAGAATTTGGTATATCAGTGCAGCTCCGCATCCATGTCTCCAAGAACCACCTGTAAGGAGCTAAGGATCAGACGCGGTGCTGCTTGGATTCAGAGTCTTGCACGTGTCAGAAAACAATCACAGAAACTGGAAGAACAAGGTTTTCAGCTGATCCGCCCACGCTGCTGCCCGAAAGCACGCACTAATCACATGCTGAAGTAGTAAGTAGAGCGCAATTTATTTTCTTTAGTGTGCAATCACACTATTGGTATTGTGTTACCATGCAGTCGGTACACTTCTGACCTGCCCGCTAAAATGATTATCTTCAAGTCCATTTATATTTTAGTACCAGAAGTAGCAATACATTTTTTATTGAGAACTCATACACCATTGCATTTATCTGACAACCGCAGTTCCTAGGTTCCTAGTCCTTCCTAACTTCATTAGGTACTCTAGTGAAAATTAATGCATTCTAATATAACAGCCCTGCACTAAATCTTAGTTGCCTGAAGGTTATGGTATTCAGTATTAGTTTCAAATAAGAGAGAGAAAGAGCTGTCGATTTAAAAGAGTTTTTTATTTTGTGGTATTATTTGTGGTATATTAGATTGTATTGCGTTATACTGACACATTATCTATTATTATTATTTATCTGTTACCTATTATTTTGCCAACTATACTGGGCTTCACCAAATAACAGAAAGACTTAGTGTTTAATTTAATCCAGTTTAATATTAATAGCACCACAGACTACATGATCTGCACCATGATCATCCAGCTGAATCACCACCTTTCTGTTTCAACATAAACTCAACACGAAGGAAGGGATTTAGTGCAGGATCATTATCACTTTTGTACCAGTTTGTATGCACGTTATAATGTAATCTATGATAATATACTATATGATTCATTTTCCACTATGCTATAAACTATATACAGTTAACTGATGACGCCTCTGAACATTCACTTGAGATTCTCCTCTTGGCATTGATTAAAAAGCTAAAAACTCATCTCCATATATTTAAATTACACATTTTATAAGTTCTACCCCATGAACATAATCCCTTCATGGCTTAACATGGTTGACATTTACAATACTGCAACTCTTAACACCTTTGCATCATTTACTATGCACAGATCTATGAATATGCAAGTTGGCTTCTAGATCCACCTAAATCTCTCCTACTCGCCTGCAGCCGGGGCAAACCTGCTCACCTTCTACTCTGCTCAAATACTGTAAAACTACTCTGCGCTACACAATGGAAGGACATAGTACTGGAGAAACTCTGGCAACTCAAACCAGAAAAATGAAGAAGAAAAACAAATTCTACATTCCCATCTACAGGCATCAGAATGTGGCTACTAATGACTTCCTGATGCTAGATGTTAGATTGTTCCCGATCTCCGGCTTTGACATGCCTTGGACCCGAATGCTCTGAGCATCATCCTTTCACATTGTTAGATGTGTGCATTTGATTTGTTGCACATGAAACCCAGGCTGTCTGAACGGTGTCGAGTACTTACGTTGCCAACCATACTGCATGTGAGTGAGGGGTGAAGCCAGGAATTGGTGCAAAGATCCCTTAATGAAAACGATCTAAATGTTTATCCCTCATTTCCTCTCATCTTTCCCATAAATTTCATTACCAGGTTATTCTTGTCCTTGCTGCTAGTCAGCCCAACCCACTGCAGAAGCCTTACAGTAAAACAGACCAACATCACATCATCAAATCTCTTCCAGCCCTCTGAGGTTTCTTCCCGCTCTTGTCTTCCCGCTGTGTCTGCTGCGTCCTCCCAGTCTTTCACTCCCGCCTGCTCTCCCGGCTCACAGGCCCAGCCAGTCATGATGAATGTGGAACAGGGCCGAGCCCAGGCTCCTGCCATTACCCCATGACAATTTATTACCCTTTATCTGTAGGCACAATTAACCCAGGCCCAGGAAATAGGGACTTATCAGTCCTTCATTACCAGGACCTGCCCATGTCGCCATCCCTCTCTGTCACCTGATGCACACACACACACACACACACACACACACACACAGACACCAGAGTATGTGTGGGCTTTGAGTTTCTCCTTTTTTTTCTGCATGGCTAGCTGTTAACGCACTCCTTTCTCCATCTGTTTTCTCATGTCCTTTTGTTTTGTGACACTCCCACACGTTGACTTGCTTTGATTTTTAATGTAAGATGATGAGCGCCCAGGGTCGCAGTAAAGAGCTGGTGTTCTGATCTTTGTTGTATGCTCCATTGCATTTTTAACAGATTTGGCTTAAAAGAAAAAAAAAAAGAAAGAAAAACATCTCACTGCAGACTGTTAGCATTGGAACCGCTTGTGACTGAGGCAATAGTTCCTGCACAATTGGTTGCATGTTTAGAGAATTATCCAGAACAATGGAGACATTTTCTGAAACTGTGACGAGTGTCTCTGATTGCTCATGTTTCTGATCTGTGGTCCTGGCTACCACAACCTGCCCTTTGTTCATTCCTGCTATAATGTAGTGCATCATTCCCTAACCTGATTTATGGTACTCATATATATACTCATATATATATATATAAATATATATATTCGTACATTATGTCAGACAACTGCAATTTGTCACCGATTAATATTTAATACAAATATCTAAAATATAAATGTAAATAATATAAATATATCACCTCATATCATGTACTCTTATTGGTATATAACCTTATGCTGCATACTGATACTTCATCCAGATGCATATAGGAATTAATCTGCTGCTCCCTTCTCCTCCTCTCCTCTCCTCTCTCCGCTTTTTCTGTCTCTGCCCGACTGACCTCAAACAGATGGGTCCCCCCAATATGAGCTGGGCTCTGCTCAAGGTTTCTTTCTTGCCACAGTCACCTTAGCGCTCGCTCCGGGGGGTTCAGGCTCTGGGCTCTGTAAAGTGTCTTGAGACAATCTGGGTCGTTATTGACGCTGTATAAATATAAGAGATGTTCCTGTGGTAAAAAATAGGTTCAAAACCTATCCAAATAAAATCCAGATTTGCTACATAGAACAAAACATTTGTTCTTTCTTTCTTGTCAGAGATTTAACTAAAACACAAGAACACAACAATCATATACAAAATGAACCAATGTCACAGTCAGGAGGTGCAGGTGGAGGCTCAAAGGTGAGAAAATATAAGAATATTACATATTTGCTATTGTCATGCCACAGTACTGATATCAGTGTACCGGCTAAATATTATTATCTTTAGCAGTACCTTTGTATGAATGATGAACTAATCTGTTTGCATAATCCATGCATGCCGAGGGAATATCCTCCTAGTGTGCATCCAGGCATCAGACAATACCCGACGACAGCATCTACACGGCCGAACAGGTTGCTATTCAAGTTTATACAAAGCTAATCAGTGCCAGCCTATGACTGATTGCCACTGGCACCATGGAGACTGCTGACATTTTATAGTGCACTGCCGCTCTGCAAAATGGAAGGACGTATAAAAAGCTGCAGTCAATCAGTTCCGAGGTGAGCCAGCTCCCCTGCAGTCAGGGCCTCGACCAGGCTTCACTGGAAGCTCCCGGTCTCTGCAGCCACATAAATTGCTGCTTGTAAATATTATATAAGAGTGTGAAGTTCACTAATGAATGCGGGCCCTGTCCAGTTGGCCAGGAGCAGGAGGATGATGACAGCCAGCCTTAACAATACGGACATTTAGGGGAGCTGTTATGTATTGGTGTGCGGGGGTGTGAGTTTGGGAGGTGTTCTTCATTTGAAGCCTTGCAGGCTTATAAAGTGAGTAATACCAAATTTATGCTTTAACATGTCAGAAAACACTGACTTGCGTATATTAGTTGTGATGATAGCTTTTGACAAAGCTTACTTTCCCACATATACTGGTTCATATGGGATTTTGAGCCTGGAGACGCACATCACTGGAAGCTCCGAAGGATCAGAAAAGCAAAGACTCCTGTTTCCACCCAATAATAACATAAAGAAATACCTCCAGTTATAAATCCCTCCCTCACACAAGTAGACAAACTATTAGAGGACATATACAGTATGCCATGAATGCTAAAATCCATCCACCTATAGGCACAGATCGACCAGATTTGCTGCCTTGAAAGAACCTCTTCCATAAAAATGATAGTACAGAATTTGCCTCATCTCTCTGCGGGCTCCAGGCAGACACAGGCGAGGGGCTAAGAGAGCAGACAGTGACTCATTTTTGGATAAAAGCATGAATTCACAAGGAACACATTCAACCCTGAAAAGACCAAGGACTGCAGCTTGTTATTTTAATAGAGATATTTCGTCAAAGAAGCAGCTGGTGAGATGTAAGTTCAGAAACAACTCTCAAATGTCATCACGAAATGAGCAGGATCAACACACAAAACCCCTCTTCAGCTCTCACAATAGAGCCCATCTATGGTGTTTTCACACACAACGCAAGAAGAAAACCTTAAAGCTCATACCACCTTCTCCCAGAGGCTTACAACTAAAACTGCAACAGCTTGTGTGTTACTCGGCTGTCTTGCCAGGAGAAGAAAAGGTAGCAGGCGTCAAGGAGTGCAAAGGCAACATGCCCAAACAAACGTCCACTGGCAGGCGGCGCTTTCTTTACAACTTACCAACTGCATCTTTAAGCAAAGATTAGCTCAAGGATTATGGGGCTGGATGCTTTTAGCTCCACGAGAGTGCTCAATCTCTTTCCTCAGAGATTTATCCTCCCTCTCTTTTCACTCATCCTTTATACTCATTAAATAGAATGGAGATGTGTGATAGAGCAGGAGGGGAACGCTGGAGTGAAAGACAGAGGGAGAGGGCGAAAGAGAGAGAATTAGATTCTCTGACACCCTGCTAATTGAGTGATCTCCTCTGTGCCCGGCCCAACCTGCCAAGTTTTAATTAGCAACTAATCAAATCAATATGGAGGCTGCCAAGCGAAGAGGAAAGCATCTCGATCGCGGGATGGCTGCCTGGATCACAGCCGCATCTGACCTTTGCACCTGGAGGTACCTTTCAAGGCTGTAAACGATGGGGGCCAGCGGTGCTGATGGTGAGTTGCGAAAGAAGGATGGAGCCATTCTGAGACAGGCGAGGCAATGATGGCTAGCATTATCCAGCTGCTTCAACGTCAGGATAATTAAACAGGGGCAGGCTGATGTTCAAAACGACGTGTCCTCCTTTAAAATGGCTATCTGAATGAGAGGAAACTATCCGAGTGACTTTTTGATGGAAGGATTGCTGCGCACGTTATCTGACACAAACAAGCACAAATAGTCTTTTAATATGAAAGACACGGAGAAAGGTATAAGGGGGACATATAGCATCTGCTCTACACACTTTTGGACATTTATTTTTACGTGGATTCATCTCCAAACGCACACGCGCGTCCTTCAACAAACCCTTGAAAAGTGTTAATTACAGAGAAACCTGATGTGACGTGTTGCGCCGTGCCGTCCTCAGAGACATCCACATAAAGCTGGAGATGAGGAGATGAGAGGCAGAGCCACTTCTGCTCTCTCATCTGCTTCAGGAAGCTGTCAACGCACCCTGACCTCCCCCGGAGGCGGCCAGCTGGGTCTGACGTCTTCTGGAGCCCGGGGCCCCCCCCCGGCTCCTACAGCTGCTACCTCTCTCTATGTCAGACATGCACTAAACACATAAACATACATAGAACAAATACAAACATCCACATGTTCCGCTCCACGCTAATGTCTTCCTGTTTTGGTTACGTGAACAAGTCCTGTCATGCAGACCACCAGTGCCCATCAAACAGCAAGTCAGTGTAATGAATACTTTGACTTTACCGGCCAGTGGGATTTAAGAGTTTCTTTTGCCATCGAAGAAGGAATAAGTGGTAAGTGATGTCATTTCAGTCTCTCATGCACTGACAGGAGTGAGGGAGCCCCAGTGCACTAAAAAGCAAAGAGCAAAATGTTCCCACCGACAGTCTCCAGCGGTGCTCCATGTGGTCAAAGGCAGAGTCAGTTAAGATAAAGTTCACTTCCTGTGTATCCATCAGCGTCCAGACGACCATCAAAGTGTCCTTGAACACATCGTTTGAGCTCAGTGTGCTCACTCTTAATAACTAAATGCTAAAAAAAAAAAAAGAAGAAAAAAGCAACAAGTGAATCCACTTAACAGCTCTAAAGCAACAATTAGACAATAGGAATAAAATAAAAGGCTTTTTATGATCCTTTAACATTTCACTTTGCGGATTTTATTCTGTAATGGCCATGTATCCCAAGGTAGCTCGGAGGAATGTGGAAGGCTGTTAATGCATTTACAAAAACCGCTTGGCTTTCAGAAGGCTATGTTTTATCTCGATAGGTATTTTCATAATCTTGGTAATCTAAATGCTTATGTTCACAGGGCATTAGGAGAAAACACGTTTTTATTTGTGAGACAGTGAATATACATCCTTACAGAACATGATTCACCACCCGTGAATAATAAACAGACTCCGATGTTGGCGGCTGGCAGCCTGCTGCAGTGAGTGCACAAGATGTAGGTAGAAGCTGAGGAATATTTTACAAAATAAAAACATTGAAGCTGTTTTCTAGTGCAGTTTGATGAGAGTAACATTTGATTAAGAGACATAAGGGAGATTCTGAGACGCTGTGGACTGAGTGAAACATCGGGAAGAATGGCCATGTGGTGGATGGTTGCTGTTCAGAGAAAGAAGTGCAAAACACTGGCAACGTTGGAGACCTAATCTGAAATTCTCAAAATTGCACTTTAAGAAAGAAAAGGGTTTTTGCCATCTTGATGTTGGAAAATAACTTTTAGCCTGTAGATCTGCTAAGATACAGCTGTTAGTTCAAAATAAAAGTCATACGTTGTGAATCACTACTAAACAAACAACTAAAGGTGCGTCCAGAGAGCTACATTACAACAGTGAGGATGCTAACACGCTAAAGTTAGTTGTGAACATGAAAAACAATATTATGTTAACCACTGAATCATGTTCCAGCGCATTATACTTGAATCACAACTGCTAGAGCATGACAAAAGTCCTTTCTTAACTTGGTGCAGAAACACTTTTAGTTCAGTTTAGTTTTGGAAGACACTTCTACACAATGTCCTGTGGAAACTAGGAAATGGATTCTTTTAAAATGCAATTACAACATATCTCTATTCATTTTGTTTACTCACAAGTGTCAAAAACTGCATGTCCTCAAATGTCCAATAGAGGCTGCCTCCAAAAGTGAGTCAATCTCTACAGACGTCCACGTCAAAATGCATCTTTCAGCATAAACGCACACATGTTTACAGCCTGATACAAAAATAGCTTTGGTCCCTATGGCCAGCCTCCCCACCCATTCTTACTGTGCAGGGGGTCGAGGCGTGAAGTCACGCACAATATAAGGGGGGATGCTTTGTGTGACGGGTGGGTGCCACTGGGGCCGTCTGACAAATTTTGAGCAAGCTGTTAGTTAGATGGAATTCCATTTAGGTTTAGGTAACCTGTCGATGACATCATAGAGGGTTTATCCATCTTTACAAAGCATATGGAATGAGCCATCTGTGATGAAGGTAAAGAACACATGAGGACTGGTACGTTCAGGAGATTATACACTGATGAACAAAATTCCGCAATATTAACCCCAGTTTCTTCCAACAGATCAATTGAATCAGACACAGTGAACTTGTAAACTGCATTACATACTCATTCATTTTTAATTATTAAAGGCTAAAGTGTAATCATTCTGGAGGGCACGCAGCCCACCATTCAAATAGGAGGCCACACTGCACTGGAATGCTCAAGGTGATCTATAGTGGACGAATGAGAGGCCTAATTAATAAAGGCAGCCTTTCCCTGGCACTTCTTGGCCTCCCTGCTATTATATGTACATTAGCAGCTTGTGCTCATTGCCTGCTAATTAACCGCTGCTTAACATGCACCGAGGACAACCCTGGCACCGTCTCCAACACCACCAGAAGCAGCGGCAGCAGTAGTAGTGGGATCCCGATCCACCTAAGATGGGACCCGGAGGAGCACGATGCCCTTGAGGACAGCCAGGGACTGTAGGGCAGAATGGATGGTTGCATTCACAGCCATAAATTCACTGCTTCCTAACTATCTCATTCATCATATGCACACCAGACTCCTCCGCACCGTGAATACACCAACACACACCTCCCACCCACCAGTTCTACCTCCCTGGTTCGCCCTAGTAAATAAGGCACGCAGATAGAGATAGGGCACAGAGTGAAAAACATGAGATAAGTGTATCAGTGGAATGACCATATGACAATGCACAGCCCTCTATTTCACCTTGGAATGCATGAATTTATTCGAATTCGGGGATACAACAGTCCTCCTCTCTTTCCCTACGAGCTACATTTTCATATCTTCTCCTCAGCTGGCCACCATTTATTCCAGAATTTCCTCAGGTCTTTGTAGATACGGCATCTGCCAGGGCTGTGCTGGGTGGCGGAATAAATCACATGGCTGGGAGTGGAAGCACAACACCGAATATGATCTCATGCAACCCTAGTAGAGTAACGTAAACAAGATGTGTTGGTGCAGGAGCAGCATTGCCTGACAGTGTGTAACCTTATAAACCAAAATCACTTTCATGTTGTTGTTTACTCCGATGCAAAAGGCTATTGTCTGCTTTCGATTTTGGTGCCTGATTCAGCTTTCCCTTTCCAACAACTCTGGGCGTAAATACGTTTCTATTTCGGAGGATGGTGTTGAATAAATTTTAAACATTTCCTTTTATTAGATTTTTAGTTGAAAAGAGTCCAACCCGAGCTCCTCTGCTTCTGGGAAACATTCAGATTTAATATCCCAGAGAGAGATTATATAATTAATCTATAAATTGTTAAGCAAAAAAAAAAAAAGGTTCACTGTTTGAACATCCAGTTTCACTTTTGAGATCGCCTTTGTTTTTCTCCCCTTGGTTTCATTATGACCAGCTAAGTGATTTACGGCAGCCGAAGACAATGTTGAGCCGAGCTAAAAGAAATTTCTCTCTTTTGACTGAATCTACTTTTCTTACTTTTATTGCTATTTCAATATTAATTCTCTTATCTGCGAATCAATCATAATTAGTCTTGCCGCTTGCCAACCAGCCTGGCCTGAATGCAGTATGAGGACCGGAGGAATTCCTCAACATGAGGCATATTTCTACTGCCCTCAAGTGTTCAGCGGTGAAAGTGAAAGCACAAAGGAAGCAGGAAAGCAGCCCATATTAGCCACGCTGACACCATCTATCACCCACGGCACTGTAGGGGGGCTTTGTGGAAACTGATGCAATAGCGAGAGCCTAATAAGTTTCCAGACTCCGATGGTTAGTTTCTCAGTTTTCCGCGATAATGGATGTGATGTTTGCACAAGGACCTCTGTGTCCACTGCAAAATGCTTTCTTCTTCTTCTTGCCAGGAGTTTGCGGCGCTGAATTGCTTTGCTCAAGCTCTATCACCGTCACACTGGGGAAGAACCCAGAGAGAGAGAGAGCACATCATTTCACCGTACTCTCATTTTTCAGCTCAGAGTCAAGGAGGGAATTACTGGAGGCAGTGGAGACTGTGTCCACAGAATGAGAGAGGGTAGCAAGGAGCTAACGCCGATCAATGTACCTGTAACAAAAACTTTGAGAAAACATCAACAGTTTGAAACTTGTCACAATTTGACTCGTATTACAACACACTTTTACACACTACGTCAGTGCTGCATCATCAAAACAATAGAAATGCAACAAGTTACTCATCAGTGAACCACTGCGGGACGACTACCTGACACTGGGCCTTTACAGAACAGTTTGATGAGAAGATCAATACAATTTCCCATAACTGCGTCCCTTTGTTATAAGGCTACAGCCTGCAGCCACACAGAAAACTCGTGAATTCACCTCTGAGCCTTATACTGTACCACGTATCACGGTGTCTGCGATTTATCAGCATCTAGCTGTGAAGCTGCAAATGACAAGCAGGTGAACATCAGTGGCTTCAACACCAGAACAGCATAGACCCTTTCTAGAGTCTGCAGTGGGTTTGTCCTTGCAACGCTTCTCCTGCAGACACCAAGTCCAACACACTGGACTTGTAAAACCACTCAAAAGAATAAACTTGCAATCGCGATATTAATGGTAGACGTAAATAGAAAGTGGACAGCTGGCATAGGCGAGCACCCGATGCGACCCTAGGGAGGATACGCAGTCATAAAAGATGGGATGAGATGATAGAAAGTGATTCTGTGCTGTATTTGTGCCATCTTCAACTTGGACGTGTTCTCGCTAAGCAGCTGAAACTATGGAAACTGTGTCAGTGTCCAAACACGTACGGGCCCTACTGTAAGTATGTCATCATGTTTCATAAGAATATTTTCAGTCTCACAGGTTTAACAAAGACCCACCAAGTCGCTCTCTCGCTCCCCCTGCCCCCGGCTCTCTCTACTGGAACGGGCCAAACAGCAGACTTTGTATTTCACTATTAATGTATTCTATTTGTTTAGAGAGCTGCACATCTCCCCTTCTCCTCCACAGCGGCGCTTTAAACCCTTCGGGGACGTCTCGGGGATCCAGCTGACATCTGGTGAAGACAGGAGAAACATGTTGGAGGCTGCCAGGCTGTGGACCCCCAATCCCCAGATGCACGGTGACATATTGTCTTCAAACAGACTCTGTCAATGTGGCAGAAACACTGAAGGGTTCTGGGGGGGGGACGAGGACGGCTTTTCAGCTTGCTTTTCTGGCTACAGGTGTTTTCCTCCTCAAGCCATTTTCCAGTTTGAAAGGAGCCCTGACACTTTTCTTTTTCCCCCACTCACTGACTCTCTGCAACAACCGCTCATCACGCAAGGAGCCTAAATGGATCTATAACCAGTAGGAAATTAAAGTAAAATTGGTTACATGCATTAAAAGAAGAAAAAAGAAACAAATCAACTAATTGTAAAAATACTTATTTAGTTTTGTCAAAGTGTCTAAAAGGTCAGTGGACGTGATTGAGAAATTAAGCAATTTAGAGAATGTTACACACAGTGGTGTTTCATAGGTTAATTACAGTATTTTTAGACTTAATTATTATGATTGTGTTTTTGAAAATCTTGGCTTCTATCAAGCTGGTGACATTAACATGGAATAACTTATGTAGAGGTTACTGTTGATTAATGCTAAAAACATCAAAGTGAATAAACTCTTCAACTAGGACCATCTTACAAATATTGTGTAGGTCTCCCTTGTGCCTCCAAAACAGTTGTGTCATCAGAGAATAGACATGTGTCTTCTTAGGGTGTCCTGTGGTGTCTGGTAACAGAATGATGTCAGTTGAGTGGAGGGGCCTCTGTGGGTCACCCCACAAATACCGTTACAGTTTGGAGGCCAGGTCAACACCTTGTGCTGTTTTTCATGTTTTTTTGAGTTGTTCCCAAACCGTTTTTGTGTCATGCTGCATCCTGCTGGGGATGGCTGCTGTTTTGGTCTAAGTGGGTGCTACATGTCTAAGTAACATCCACATGAATGCCAGGTCCAAAAGTTTCCGAGCAGAACATTGGATTGTCACAAGATGGTTTTAATGTTGTGGCTGATCGATGCATGCTTTCAGAAAGCTGGACTTACTCTGACTGAAAGCTCTTCTCTGGAATAATTTGCTCTAGAAGTAGCATGAAACTGTTAACAAGTCATCTAAATGAATGGTCCACGTCTTGACGCTAAGGCACCCCAGCCCGGACGGTTTAATGTCAAATCATCCACTCTGCACTCAGGACCCCGACCTCTAGAGCAGCAGCTGCTTAGGTTTGTTTTTGTCTTCTTACAAGGAAGCGCTTAAGTGCTGCTCAACCCAGAGGGATGTGGTCAGTTTGTGAGCTCTTAGTGCACATGGAGCACTTGAACAAAGCTGTTGCATTAGCAGGATGTTACGCTTCCTCTTCAGTGTGTGTTGTGAGGTCGGCAGGCAGACATCAGGACGATGGGGACAAGATAAAGCACACTGTGGACCACGGGAAAGGTCACACAGCTGAGATGATTGCAGGGGCAGAAAAGCAAGGGCTTTTTACAAGCTGTTAACCATGTGGCAGCTTTTAATAACCACTAGGGGCACAGCTACAACATGTATGTGCTTATTTGAAGTTTGGAGAAGCTGGAGGCCAGTTGTTCAGTTATATAGTGTTCATAGACGCAGCCCTCTGAGGTGAGCACCCTGACCACACCACAAACTCAAGTAACTTAAAGCTCATATTCCAACATTTGGGACTTTAGGTTCTAGTGCTGCTTTGATATGTTGATTTATTCTTTTCTCATTGCAACTCTGAAACATGTACATCTCGAAAGTTTTTTTCCTTTTGAGTTTGCAATTGTAGACACTTGTAGTTTTTATTTTTTCACCACTTTGTGAAAACAGATGTACTTTTTTCCCCCATGTTCATCCATCACATTTTGTTAAAATGTAACCAACCTACATTCAGTGTCTTCAAGGTAATGTTTACATTCTAAATATTTCTATGTTCTTTAATAAAGAACATTATCATATACTGCTGCAGTCACATTATGTTCTACCTAATATTAGGGCCACCCATCACACACTTCAAGAGAAAGGTTGAAATGTCAAGAAAGAAAATCGACAGACAAACCAGCGGTACCATCTGTAGACCTGCTCATGAGGTTTAGGGCAGCAAGATGGACAAACTGTGCGTGCTTGTTGGGGTGGGATGTGTGCCCGGCTTTGGGACTCTACGGGTGGATAGGGACACGCTCCTGGGTGTTTTAAATCCCTCCATCCAGACAAGGAAACAGCATGCGACATTATCCATGCTACTGTTTCCATGGAACAGTCCAATATATCAGCAGTCTAACTGCACATATAACCACAATACAATTTTATATTTTTAATTATTACTAATGAAGCCCCTATACTCTTCCACGTGGTACTGACAGTTTGTATTTTGACCTTTTTCTCAAAGTGCATGATAAAACAAAAATCTACCCCCCCCCCCCCCCCAAAATACTCTTTCCTAATGTTCTTAGACAACTGGAAGAAGACAATGTCAGCACACTGTTCTCCAGAGATTTGTCTACGTAGGACTGCTACCGAACTTGGGACAGAATCTGCAGCATTTCTAAAACTCATCTCTCCACAGACATTTTTTTTTTACATGAAATAAGTCACAGCAGACTGCCAGCTTTCCTCTGGTTGTTTTATTTGCAGTTCTTTACATTTTAGAAAAAGAATCCAAGGATTTTGCCTCCTGTGTGTTTCCGTCTGGCTTCTTCATGGTCCATGATGCCAGCTGAGGTGGTCAGCACAATGTATCTGTGGAGAGAGGTCAATGTGTTATTTACATAATCTGATTCTATGCATTGAAGACAGCAAGACACGTAATGACACTTCAATGTCTAGGTAACAGTTACATTGAGCCTTTATCTGTAATGCATCCAAATACACCGACCCTATAATCAACCCTACTCTAAGGACAAAGAGTCTATTTCAAGTAACAAATGCTGTCAGAATCCATTTCATCCCTGTTTTAACATTATGACTCTCAGTTCAGCTGTAGGGAACAAGGCCAGCATGCTCTGTATTTTTGTCTGCAGGTTACAGTGGATAGTACACTCCCAGTGTGACTGAATTGTGCAAATCAGGACAACCACAACAGTCATCTAGCTGAGCAGCAACTCAAACATACTCCTATTTAAATGGAGAACACATTCAATGGAAAGAACATTTCCAAAACGCCTCATCTCAGAGGCAACTAGCTGCAAAGTGCGATAAAGCCAGGTTCATACTTCCGCCTACAATCTATACAGCAGGTTCAGACTGTCTATTGTGTTGACTGATGTGTACCACCCCAGATACGCAACTACATGGCATGGTAACACAGACTGCAACAACTCATTAGTCCGCTTAGTGTTCCCTCACCCACGTCTCAGTGTTTTAGTTCAATGGACACACAATCTATTCACGCACACTGGTATATAAGTTTAACCGTTTACAACAGTACAAACCATTTGAGTGACCTACAGCTGTGAGTAAGGAAACATGCAACTGACACAGCTTTTACTGTAAAGCAATATCACCTACGCTGCATGAAAACCACAGAGAGGTTGGTGGAACAAACTAAACCAGCTGGTTCAAGTGGTAACAATGGGCAATCTCCCTGATAACTGAGGGACTTTTGAAGTCCATCGGATATATCTTGTATAGATTCTTATTTTTAAAAACGAAATAACGTTTTTATGTTCATTGTGCTCACTTCTTTACAAAATGTATAATTTTATTATAGAAACAATCTCTTAATTAAAAATGACTAGATATCACTTAAACGTCAACTAAATAACGTCCTGATTTATCCACCTTCTAACTAGCTAAACGATGATACAATTAGCTTATAATTTGTTTTGATTGTGTTCTTTTTGTTAAGTTGAGATAATTATGACAGATATTTCTATTTTGGCAATATGTCAAATTTTAGGAGGAAAATAAACTGTATGAGTGCAAGTAATCACTTTCAGCTAAGTTATCAAATATATAATATACAAATATACCTCCTCTCCAGGAAGTGTGTTAAATCCAAATCACATGACCTGCTCTAATGTACGTTCTTTATAGTATGTGAAAGAAGTGTAAATTTCATCCTGTCAACAGTGTTACTACAATTTATAAATAACTTATAATTTCAATTTACTCAATTGTATATTTGTATGTATAATATTTTGAAGAACCTTTCCATAAAAATGCCATGTGGTGATTAGTTACAGGAGGCCATGTTGATTTTAGACCTGAAAACAGTCAAAAAGTCAACTATAATACCCATCAAACTATGCTTAACTCAAAACAATTATGTATTGGCCCCAGAGAAGCCCCACTTAGTCCTTTTCCTTTGCATAAAATGAATTATCCAACACCATAACAAACCTCTACTACAGCCCCCAAAGACAAAACACATTCTGACTGACAGAAACGTATCAGGGGTTTTCACCATCATGTGAAGGAGTTGCCATCAGGAATATTAGTAAAGGTATTTGAGACATGAGGAACATTGTGTTTATCAGGCAAATATAAACTATTCATTCTTGCGTCCAGCTCATCACACATAGATCTGCTCTGACAGTGGCATCAGTACAGATGGAGAATGCAACAGTCCTGCACATCTTCATGACTATTCAAATGTTCCATTTATGTTGGGACAGCATCTGAAACGTGCCAACTATTATTTTAAAATATGTAGTTTGTAGTGCTGTAAAACTGGATTCTGTGGATTCAGCTTTGGACATATGTCGGTACAACAACATATAATGAAAGCTGAATCATAGCTCGCTTCTTTTATACAAATGTTGAATAAAGATGATCATGAAGCTGAGATTGAAGATAAGATTTGATGCAGGATGGTTGTATTAGCATTTGTTTATCAAAACCCACTTAGTCCTGTTCTAGTTGGCACACATCCATAATTCAGCTGATTAAAAACTAATCACTTCAGCCTGTATCAATATAGATGGATGACTGAGCCCATTAACGCGCACTATGCAACAGTACAAACCATAAACCACCTTTTCAACTGGAGGAAGACGGAGCAAACATCATGACAGGCAAGATGACCATGCAACAAGGCCATTACATTTCATTCTTACTAATGTCTAATGATCCCTGTCTTACTTCTAGTTGGCTTTAGAGTTAATTATACTGCAGTAACTCAGTGTACAGTAAAGTATTACAGTGAGAGAATGTGATTCTCACCCGAACTGTCTTGATGGCAGCAGGTTGTTCTGCCACTTCTCCAGGTCCTTGAGCTGGAGATCAAAACGTGGGCTGATCACGCCACACTGAAGGAGAAGAAAATGGTTAAGAATCTACATTAACGCATTATGTAGCAAAAAGGACTAGACTAGTTTAACAAACAGAAATAAAATCCTTTTCACCTCAGTCACTACTTTCTCAATAAAAAGAAAGTAACTCCCTCTCATCCTACTGCCATATGATCAATGAAGAATGTGGCAAAATACACCTGACTCTTTCAGATAAAGTAATTTTATTGGATCATCCGTCAGCAGAGATGTGAATTCATGGGTGAGGGAATAGACGACATGCAGCCAGGAGCGCTGTCTGGAATTACACAGTGAGTCTATAGGGCACCTGCTCAACTTCATGAGCTACGGGGGCCTCAGACACACTACGCTCATTTACATACCAATAAATTCTTTTAAGCCTTATGCTAACATTACTAAGTCATACTGAGGAGAGGTAACTGGTAAGCTTCTTACCTTGTTCAGCCTGCCTGTGAGATTGACAACAATTTTTCCGGCTCTGTGGTCGTCAATGATCTCAAACTCACCAATGTAACCTGGGGATGAAAACAAAGTGTTAAGTAAAACACTTTAACAGTTTTATGTTTGACCTGATGGGCTACATCTCTCAACACCAGCAGCTTAACACAGGCGTCATATACTGTTCCCTAGCATGCATCATCTTACTACATCAACTCAGGCTGACAGTTTCTACCATGGAAAAGCAACTTACCGTGCTTCATCATGACGGTTAGGAAGCGCACAATAACCTTGGAGCAGGGCCTGATGAGGACCTGGCGTTTCCCACGCTTCTCAGCATTGTTGATGCTTTTGAGCGCATCTGCGAGAACGTTCATGCGCACCATGATGCCTGCAGACACAAGGATACTCGTCAGATGTGAAGAATTAGTACAGGGGCAGAGAGGCATCACCTCCGTTAACAGACAAGAGGATAACGAGCATGTTGAGTTATTGCTGATTAGAAAAATACAAAGGCGCTTTTCATTAAGAAAAAGTGTACTTTTGACTGAAACAATGTAAACGCGTCTCATGAAAAACAGCGAAAGGGCTAAAAGGAAAAGGTTAAGTCCCCACGTCCAGTTAGCTGAGCCTAGCTAGCACTACCATATAATTTCTCACGTAGATATATATATATTAACGACCTGGCTAACATGAGCCAGTTACATACGATTTTCACTCACTGGATAAATTTGTGGAAATTGCGTTGCCCTCACTTTAAACGAGACATATGTGTAAAATGCAGACTACCAGCCAAAGCATGGTCCTTCCCAAGCACTCACAGTAGCATCTTAGCTTAGCCGACTACAACCGCTATCAATACCAATGTTAGAATGAGAAAACATGTTTCCCGCGTACAAAAGCCGTCGTACACGAACTTCTGCGAAAAGCTTACACTTACGAATTGTTCAGAAATTAAATACAAGTTTATGGCAGCTAAGCTCACATTTATAAAGGCGCCTTCAACGCACCGAGTCCCAGGGCCGGGCAGAGACTCGTACGTGGACTTTGCGAGTCAAATTAAAGTTACTCGTTTTACTATACGACGCGATAACTACCTAGAACAGTCGCTATGTGTTTTTGCTCCAAAGCTGGAACATTAACATGATATTTAATGAACAGATGCTTGAGATACTTAATAGATTGAAGGTGGCAGTGTAAAAAGACATCTTACCGGTTCTGCAATATGGCGGAAAGAGGAAGTAGGAAAAAACTGCAGTGCATTATGGGAGCAAATCAAAGACATTTTAAAGTCAAGATGGTTCACGTTAACCAGGAAATGATCGCTACAGACAACATTTAAACACGTACATTACATTTACAATTACAGTTACATTTGTAACACAGAAACAGTCTCTAAAATGAAATAAAAGAAACCATTACAGCGTAAATTATATAATTTTGTTGACAAGTCAATCGAAATTAAAACTAACTAAATTAATAAAGATACGACTATTGGATAAATGCAGCGCCTCCAGTGAGAAATGTGAACAATTGCATTCATATATCAAATGCAATGCATTTGTCTATTTTAGCGCCATATTACATTACAATAGAGACAGTAAATAGTAATTAGGAAATGGTAATAGTTTTTTTTTTAATCCAAAGAAATCCGACTTAACGTAATATTTGTTGACAGCATGCAGTGCAACCAAAATAGTAAAATAGAATAGAATTTAACATAATAAAACTAGCTCTAAAAACGACCTCTTTGTTGCATACACAATGGGGTTTTGTACAAAAAAATCGAAAATGTGATCAGTTTGATTTGGGCTTTATTTTTAGATTTTTTAGTTGGGAACATTTTACCGTTTCTACTTAAGCTACTGCCCCGTTGCTTGTTTTCCTACTGAGTAAAATATATGCAGTCGACTTTTAAAAGCTTACTTCGCATGTGTGTATTCCCTCATTGAGGTTACTATATATAAAAGTCTTAACAGAATAAACAGAAGGGAACAATGTCAGAGATATGTCATATTTTTATTCACTGTTTGAACATGTGCAACAGCTTAGTTATTTCAGTACCTACATGAAAATTAAGCATCAGCCTCCAGTCACATCAGTAAACACCTAATCAGACAGGCATGACATTATGAAAGACAGATTCTGTTATGGACTGCTCCATGTAGGTTACACTAAGCGGTTACATTATCCATTTGGAGACAATGCATGTCAAATGGTTAAAGTGGCTTTATTTATTTCAAAAGATCTTAGCTATTAATGAGAGCAAATTATTGTGGTAGGACAGTAATCATCTGCTGGTTCCCACACAGAAACACAGCAAATGACACTTTTGTCTTACATGCATAGAAAATATGTAAATAGATATTATATTGCTAATATATATAAGTTAGCACAGCATTGGGCGTTAAAGTCTACAACTAAGTCACAAAAAACATCAGCATATTCGGAACTGTGCGTGCATACACAAACATTTTTTTTGTGTGTGTGTGTTTCCTTAATTGGATCAGGTAAACACATATCTGACTTGCATGCTATTATGTAAGAATCTGAATACTCAGTTATTGTATGAAAAAAAAATGTTGTATGACTATTAGGTAGAAGGGTCTAAATAAACAAAGCTTTATTCAAAGAGAATTTAAATGCTCAAAAGCTATAAGTGCAAATGTATATTTTTCTCGTCTCTGAGATTTTGCAGGAGCTTCTGTTCATTACAACTCTACTACCGTGCTCTGATGGTAAATGTTCCTGTTGAGTGATCAGGATGAGAGTGTGTTGTAGGAGGTTATGTCCAGCCATCTGCTAAAGATCAAAGCTCTACAACCAGTACAGCTGAGGGTTTAGACCAAGAGCTCTTCCCTCTGGTGTCCACTAGAAGGTGCGCTACACCACTCAAACCCAGACGCAGTGACATACCCACCAGCCAAGTCACAAAGTTAACAGACATGTGGAGCATAATGGAATGCTGAGCAGCACAAGACATAGTAACCAGATTTCTGTAGTACTTCTACGGTTACATTTAATTTTCAACACATTTTTTTTTTGTTTCATCTATTGAGCCTTAACGCGGCTCTCTCCTGATTCCCCCTCAATTTTTGCACTTAACCACCGTTACTGGCCATGCTGGCCACAGAATCTGCATCTCCCTGGGGGTCCAGGCCCAGCCTCTGGAGGTCAAGGCCCATCGCTACCAGCATCTGGAGGAGGGTAAGCTCCTGCTGGGTGGCCTGGTCCACCAAGGCCGGGCAGGTGGGGTTACACTGGGGCGACTGGCAGGTGTCCACCAGGTGGAAAGGACAACCTTTGGCGGGGGTCCGGTTGTTGCGCGTTGCTTCCAGACTCCTGTCCCAGCACTGCAGGGCCCGTGGCAGCGAGGTGCCTCTCACTTGAAAAGTCATCCAGTTACTTAAGGATCAAACAAAACAAAGAAGAAGAAGTCACAAATGAGGAATAAAGAAAGAGGCAACATTTGTGAAAAGATAAGGAAAGGGAATGGTTTGCAATATTATATGTCCCCTTTTTATGTAGGAGCAGCAAGAGTTATATGTATATAGGAGTTATAGCATATCGTAGAACTGCAACTACAAAATTACATACACTGACACGACACATTTAGCTCCTCTGATCCGAGCTCATAAAACTCAGTAAATGCACCTATCTTAGCCTGATCAGGTAAACCTAGCTAAGATTTCACTGATCCATCAGTCAGAGTGTGTTCAAGGGGCACCGAGGGGTTAGGGAAAGTGTGAAATGGCATTTGGTGACATGAAGAATTTGGCATGATGAAGGAGTGAACAGAAATAGCAGCATGAGTTCACCAAGTGAAACGGTGAGAAAACTAGGCGTGTAAGGCGTAAAAACCCATTAACATAACAGGAGTCAAACATCTGATCTTACCTTTTGGTAATCAGTGTGTGGGACAGGCAGGATGGAGCAAATACACCGCTGAAAGACACATGAATTACGGTCACTACAGGTGTTCATCTGATGAGTAACAGGATTTTGTCACTTGGGAACTTACGTAACATCTCTCAGGGAGTTTTTGAGCTCCAAGCCTAAGTTCTGTATGTACTGCCACTGCTCCTCAGACAGACTCTGCCCACCCATGTAGATGTTTTCCATTCTCAGCTGCTCCTCGTCAAACAGCCACTGCGTGACGAATAGTGGAGCTACAGGGAAAACGAAGGGTTAAAGATGCTCTGATCAGTATTATCAGAATTATGTGAATGAAGTACAGCAACACACCCACAGGGAAATACCACCTGACCCTGCAGCTCCTTTCAGCTCTATGGAGTCTTACTGATATATATTTTCTTAAGGACTTGTCTAAACAAAGAGTACTTTCCTACCTGTCCTAAACCAACCAGCAGACACCCCTGAATGCAGGCTATACGCTTTAATGTAAAGGATCTACAAAACATCACCTGTTTAATCCAACAGAGTTTTAAAAAACTGTTATTAGACTGGGCACTTGAATGTTTGTTTGAGAAGTACAGTATTTTGGTGGGGGAGGTATGAGATACATTTAAGTAAAAGCACAGAATTTATTCAGTATTTGTTTGCTTTCACTTCTGAGTTTCTGAAAGTCACAATGGCCATACTTTGGAGCACATTACTTTTGAAGTTAATTGCATGACCTGCTCTTCCAACCCCATGATAAACCTGGATACCAGCACTCACAGGTCAAGGTGGAGTATAGTCTGTGACCAAAGAGGCACTGCCACTCCTCCCCTCTCTTATAGAGCTGCCGACATCTATCAGGAACAACCCCATTCCACAGCCTGAGGAAACAATACACAGTTTGGAGATTTAAAGACAAAAGGACGTTACTGGAAAGGTTTATTTCACACTATTATACTCCTGGTCAATGAAAGTGAGTTAACACAGAAAGGCTGCCGGAGGGATGCATGTTTTTACCTGAGGCCATTCTTGATAGCATCCTCAGGTGAGCAGGAAACGGTCTCGGGGCAGTTAGGTGATCTCTCCTGCTTACTCTCTAGGAACCAGCCTGAGTCGACCAGGCCTCGGACCTGAGCCTCTGCACCAAGCTGCTCCAGCTGACTGGCCACCCTCTCAATGTTGAGAAGAACACCTGTTCCACCAGCACTGTAGGGGAGCCAAGAAAATGAATGAATAGTTTGGCTTTACCACCAACATCTTTGTTAGGGGTATCAAAATGATAGCCCCTGCCAGCTAATAGCAGGGATACGAACATTAACACAGCTAGAAGAGGGAGGCCTAAGATTTCCTAATGTTGCTAACCTGGGAAGTATGTTCACCATTACCGGACACGGCCCTTTAATAAACATTATGTCATTTATTCCCAGCTGACTGTAAACATCTTTGTTTGACAAGAGGATGCACCTGAAATAGGGCTTCTCTTGATTAATGTTAGACATGGCAATGTTCCAGATGGCACAGAGAACAGCAGCTCCCGTCCTTAAGATGTAGTCACCTTCACGCCGTGAGCAATAAAACAATCTCACCTAGTGCCAGACAGCATGACAACCTTGGCTTGCTTGATTCCTTTAGGGATGAGATCTTTGATGACCTCACGGATTATTAATGATCCCATGAAGGTGTACTCGGCTAAAACAAAGACGGAAATCAAATGACTAGAACTTCTTCTCTCACAGCCAAAGTAGGCACAGATCTGTAATTGCTCTGAAGTGACAAAATACTGAGACGAAACTTACTGGCGTTGGCATTTCTCTCCCTTTCTTTCTCCCTGCCTTGTCTTGGCCTCGGAGGTGGGGTTGGGGCAGGTCCAGTACCACTCCAGACATCACTGGAACAGTATGGGATGAATCTGCAGCCAAAGGAATCAAATGTGATTGGTTAGATTAAAGCTGTCAAGTCAGTTTCTTCTATCCTCCATTGAGGTAATAAAAACATTAGCCACTTTAAGTTACTTGTCATATTTTGTTGCAACTTTATATTTTCATTCTTTTTTTTAATTAAGCAATCGCACTTTAAACCTTGACTGATCCTGATTCACATACTTATATTAACACCTTCTCAAATTACCACCAGAAAATCTGAACTCAGTCACTCACATAAACCAGCAGATCAGAGGTAATGAATGATGATGAGGTTTGTAGGTTAGTTTAGGATTTCATCTTTGTTTTACTGTTTTGGCTCAACCTCGCTGCTTTCATAAACCTCATTTTGACTTGTCCGCAGCAGGCGGGTCTGATGGATGTCTAAATATGCAACAGTTTGCAGGCACATGTGCACTGTGACAACTTTTGTTAAGCCACATTTAAATGCCAAAGCTCCAGCTCCACACAATTGGTCCAAATAAAAACTTAATGCAGTTTAAGAAAATAATGAAATGAAAACAAAATAATGTGTTGCTTTCTCATCCCCGCTCATACAAATTCTATCCATCTTGTTAACTCATACAAATTGTGTCCATCTGCACATGCAGCCACATAAAGATACATCTACTTACACAATGTTTGCATTATGCCAGTGTGGGTTTTCCTCCACTTGAGAAGACAATATTCCGCTTCCTGTAAAAACAAAGTAACCACCGATTAGACCGATAGGAACAAAACCTGGGAACGCTTTTGACGTGCATGCTCGAACATGGCCGGCTGACCTACCACTTTTAGTCTGGGGCCACCCTGATGAGCTCATTAGACGGGGGATATTTTGGTACCTGGAATCACAGGTCTCTTTGCTGTAGCAGCACCAGCCGCCTAAAAATAACAGAGACTACTATTAGACATTCATAGGGACACCCTTGTTAGCACATCACAGAGGCCTGTGAGGAATGGAGAGTGAAATGAATACACCTATAGTTTTGCAAGACTGCATATTAACTCATAATTGGACAAGAGAGACAAATGATTCCTTCCATTTAGGAACTGTCAACACCTAATCAGTTGATTCGTTTAGACAGTCATATGAAATACTGTTGCATACAATTGAATCTGAGTTTATTAAATTTAACAAAATCTATTTATTAGGATCAATTGCTAAGTCACCTCAGATGGCTAAAATGTTGTGTTCTAGGTTGTGTAATACACAGTGTTGGATGACAATCCACATACATCTATCCCAACCTTAGTCTATCAAAGTAAAAGGCAGCAACCAGATATGGAGAAAAAGAGAAGATGACAAGACAAGATTACATCCCCATCAAAATTCCAGAGGGGGCGTCACGCCAAAGCAAGCTGACCTTTAGGGACCAAATTAACCAGTTAGGATTTTAAATACTTGCCTTCCAGAAATAACAGCCACCGGCGGCTTCCTCTGAACTCCTTAAGGTAAAACCTGTAGAGCAGAAATAAGCGGCAATGAGGAGACGGTCAAGATGTCGACCCACGATTCTGTTTAGCTTCTGAAATCGTCATGTTATTGAGTTAAAAGAAACTCCACTGGCAAAAACAGACAAATAAATCACAAGTGAAAAACGGGGAACACCTCACCCAGCTGCTGTTCCATCGTTGCATGTAACGTGGGTGTTCTTGAGGAAGTGCAGCCTCATCTCGTCTGTCTGCTGTCCAGCTGCTCGAGCTGCTGCAGCACCTGACTCAGCCGTGCCTCCACTGCCTCGAGAGCTTCCACCGCTTCCAGTACTTCCAGGACTAGCAGGAGCCGCAGGGGGAGACTGGGCAACATCCCCTCCTTGGTTTTGGTTCCCTCCAGACCTCTTTGTGGACTTACCAGTAGCTTTAGCATTACGGTTATTCTGACACCAGATGCCCCCAAGCAAAACCAAGAAAAGAACCTGGCCCAGTATCTTCATGTCTGAGGCAACGTAAAGAATAGGGGCGTGCAAAGCAACAGGTTAATTCATTCTTCACAGTATGTAACACATGGAAAATAACAACCACTCTTACCAGGATCGCTGTCAAATAACAGTCAGTGACATGGAGAAAAATTACCTTAATGAGAAGAAGAACTTTGTGCTGAGGCACCGCTGAAAAAAGGCAGAAAAAAACTGTTGCTGCTGATGAGAGAGTGAGATGTTCAGACCGTAGTGCCCAGGTGTGAGAGGAGGATGCCAGTCATGAGTAGTGACCAGGTTTTGATGAAGCCTGAACATCAGCGAGGAGCTTTATAGTGCCACCATATGGATCAGATTTCCTCCCGTTTTCTCCTGCAGCTCCTGCCAGGCTCTGAGATAAAGTGCTGACGACACACGGCGAGGGGAGGTACTGGAAGGCCGACGGCGAGGAGAAAAGATAACACACACATTACCTCAACATATTTCGAATCTTTTGCGCACACTGAGCCCTTTTCCCAGCTGACCATGGCTCAGGAACAAGCTCTCCATGCCCCCATCCCCTCTTTCTTCTCCTGCCTCACACCGTGCACCTCCGTTTGCCAGATTTTTTATTTAAATGTCTGCACGGCCCGTATAACTGCATAGCCGCTTTGTGTGGTATGTGACCCAGAGGTCACTGGTGCACACACCTCAAAGACTTTTTCTGACACAGGAATGAGTCGTACCGTAAGGTCCCCGCATGGTCAACAATTTAGCAGACACTCTCAAGGTACCGATGGTGGAGGCTCCTAATGCTTGCGGCACTGCACACTATACGTGTGTTCCTAAAGTTTCTTAAACAAGTCTCTCTACTATAAGAAACAACAACAGAGATGTGATGCTCTCTGTACCCTGTTCAGATTAATAAAGTTACTTCATTTGAACTGTTTGACTTCATTTAATACATTTACCTTTACTTAACTGCAAAATGCAATAATAAAACTTAACAGAAAAATTAACATTAGCTAAGAACAAAGCTGGCTCTAGAAAGTAATTCAGAGCCAAAAATAAATAAGCGATGCATATTAAGACTACAATGTTATAATATCAGTCTCTGTTCAGGAGAAAATGTGCCTGACCTGTTGTTCTATTTCTAAGTCACATGTGATATTGTCTAACAGCCATCATAATAAAGAAATAATACACATACTACTGCCTTATCTCTTAAGGTTTTAGATCTATTTTCCATTCTACTCGTAGGCTCATCACAGAAGATGGTCTATAACTCTACCAGCTCACTAATACAGAGATAAAACTCCATTCAAGGCATTTCTGTCCCCCAGTGAAATGTTTTACGTAGTGTTTGTAAGGATTCTTTACCCACGGTCGTGTCCCTGTCCAGGTCGGCTTCTGCAGACTCCTGGATGGCAGGTTACGTTAGTGTGCATTTGGTGATGAAGGCGACAGAGCATTTGAAACTGATCTCTGACTGTCCCCCCTGGGATGACTTTAAGGTGACGTACCACCGATCGCTGAAGGATCACGAGCCCCAGAGCTCTAAAACTCTCATCAATGAAATGCACACCATCCCAAAGTGTCAATCACAGGGAATAATGATCGCATGGAAGGCCACGGGCTGCAGGAGGGTACATTGGGTTGTCAGGGATGAAAAGACTGCAGGGTGGCTGGAGGTCTCAGAAGGAGGTGAGTGCAGGAGACAAGATTAAATATATTTTAATGCGACTAAGTCCACATCCCTCTGTGGAGACTGGGCACACAAAACAGCACATATACTCAACCAGACCAAGAGTTGAATAATAATTTCAGTTTGAAAAGCTTCACATATAAAATAGATTAAATGTCTACTAAAAAGAATTCTGTTCAAAGCATTATGTATCTCTTTTTATGGATTTATATCTAAACCATACAGTATGGGTCTGTCTGAAATAATCACCTAACCATTTAAAGACTTCAAAACAAGACTGTTTTATTTCATTGGCAGAAAAAGTAAATGGTATTTTGTCTCATTTTCGAGTGCCTCATGCTACTCTATCTACTTTCAACTGTGGCCAGAGAGAAACCAAAGCTACTCAAAAATATGTCCGTGAGATCCTATGCGCCTACGCTCAATAAAAATGCAGCCTAATGCCTATACTGAATTTGATCTACCGAGCTGAACAATTCTTCATTCCTCCAGCAGCAGCAGAAGCATGCACACCACCATCTGTCTTCCCAGAAATCAATGCAACAATCTGTTTAACAGATACCTCAAATAGCTGAAAAACGAAAGAAGTTGCTGTAAATCTATCACCGTTTCGCCAGAATGTCACGAACAGACAGATGGCATTGCTGCTATTTTGTTTTTCTTTGATATGGGATTGGACAGAATGATACGTTTTTCAGAGTGGGCTTCAGATCAATGGACTGAGCTGAATCATTTCTGGATCTCCGGTGATTCAGCTCCCGGAGCTTGTCAAACATTGTCCCTCTGAGCTTCTGCCTGACCGCTACATGTACACACGCTAAAAGTGAGACCTGACACACTTCTGGAGTCTATTACATCTGTCTCTTTACCTTTGAAAAACAAACATTTTACATAACCCGTCAGGGGCTCATGAGACACGGTGAACTTCACCCTGAAAGGGGCAGCAGCCTGACCCCTTGAGCAGCGCAGGAGACATTCTTTCTCCCATTGTGTTGTTATTTTTCACAGCCAGCCTCCAAGGTCAGGACACCTAAAGCCCGGGTGGTCCGGGCACTTTGTCTGCTGAGCATGTGTGTCATCACGAGCCTCGACAACCGAGGGCCGGCCACGAGCTAGAGGATTTCTCGGTCGATAGCTTCAAAGAGCAACGAACCCAAGACACCAGTCATACGCCAGATTCTTATGACTGAACAACGGCGCAGGAAGGTTGCGACCCACAGGTAACAAATTCAGAATTCATCCATATAATCAACATGTGATCAATCAGTAATATTTTAGTGTAGCTGTAACAGAAACACCTGTCTGGCACAAAGAATGAAACAAAATGTTTTATGAGGCCGTCCTCGTAACACGCTCACACCTTGTGGCAGCCCTTGACATGTTGCGTGTAATTTGACAATCTGCGAGTGCATCCCTTTGAGTCGATGTTGTCACCAGCAGTGGAGGGCATAGCTGGGCAGAGAAGCCTGGGATTACTAGCAGATAACAGTGGCATCTTTACAAGCCTCATGAAAACGAGCCTCGGGCAAGAGATATGATGCCAGGCCCGAGCAACACGGCTATTCAATCAGAGAGGATGACAGACAGAGTCTTAGCAGGATTGGTGTAAAGTGCTGGGCCACTGCAGGAGGTTAGCAGGTGGGCCGGAGAAAAACGAACCCAAAAACCAGGTGTTAAGAGGCCTTGCGTGGTAACCTTCAGCAAACTGCCTATGCATCACAGTGATGGATGGAGGAGGGCTCGATGGGAGGCGTTCAAGATGTTGGAATAGGCGCTGGCTGTAGCGCAAGGCATAGAAAAGAAGAGATGACAAATGAATATGTTTGGTGTACTGCAAAAAAAAAAAAAAAAAAACTGCAGCTCATTCTGCTGAACAGCTTACAGCCAAATGTGCTTCTCCCCACCTTAGCGCTGTGCCATACCTTCATCTGGGCAAAACAGGTCCAAATCGTAACCAAGCACAGTTAAAGATACGCAGAACTGATCAGCAAGACGGGGGAAAACATCACGTCACAAAAAAAGTGCGAATTTGTTTTTTTCTCTCCATCACTTGAGGTAATATTTGGGCATAAATTCTACCATTTGTTCTCTATTAGACTATACACCAGAAGTGCACGTTAAAATGCACGTTCAGTTTCCCCGACTCAGAACAGGAGCTATACACAGATGGGAAAAAAAAATAAAATAATTATAATTCAGGTGTTCTGATGAAGGTGTTACAGACCCTAGGCTGTTCGGCTCCAGATGCTGCAAAACCTGTTCCAAGTTTTGTATGTATGAATATATTGGTAAAACCAGGTACTGTAGTAACCTGCTAACATTAATGCTACACCAGAGTCTTCTCATGGGTTCTGCAGGCAGCACAGGCTTTGATGCTGTCCCCTGGCCTGGGTGGGCCACTGGTTCTGAGTGAGGATGGGGGGAGGGGACATACTGAAGTGTCTTTGGGGCTCATGACACAGTGGAACAGCAACGTGGCCTTGAAGTCACCACCAGGCCTGTCAGTACATTGATGGATACCAGTGGAGGAGGTCAGCTCCAGCACTCAACAGTGGGCCCTTCCCATAAATGCTACCACCAGATGCCAACACGCAATGTTTCAACACAACTCTGTTTGTCATGTAAATCCATAATACACACATCTACATTTGAGGTGTAACGTTACTCAAAAGACATAAATTTTCTCTATATTTTGTCTAAAACATTGTTTTATTACACTGTTTATTTTCCGCAAGCGTTTTTGTCAAACCGTGCATGTGGTGGTCTGATGGAAAGAGCGTGCAGAGTTTTAATCATGATATTTAGACGTTTTACCCACGTTAACCTTCCTAGAAGACTGACCTTGGAGTGTTTTTCTTTCTCCAAAGCTGTTGGTGGCTTGCACTGCGTGACAGGCCATAAATCAGAGATTCCTGGTGAAGTGATGTCAGCTCTTTGCATCATGTGTTGTCGCTTCGAGCTATGAAGACACGCGGACACGTGGTCCCCTCTTTCAGGCCACACACCCCCTCAGAGAGATTTATCTGAGGTTTGAGTGGTCAGGTGCATGTGTACATGCACATACGCACAGTGGAAATCTTCAAGCTCAAAAGAAAAAAAACACTTGTATCATCAGCAAAAATACAGATGAATCAGAGAACACGTTGTAGTTCACTTTACCGAACTCAGCCAGTAATCTATAAAACATACGGTGACATCACTCTGCAGGTATTTATATGTACAGAGATGCCACAGAACAGTAAAAATGTTTACTGTTCACTATTAATAGAGTGTGGCTGTTTTTCAGCCGATGCTGTAGCTGCATGTGAATAGCTGACCTGGATAGCCAGGAGTATATGAAAAGCTCTCCATCTAATGGCCTCTCGCTTCTGGGAACACCTTGTTAAATGTCAAGGCAATGCAATCTCTGATAAGTATGTGCGTGATTTGCATAGCATAAAATTTATGGTGACACGACAGTTAGCATCTGTGTTAGCTGTGTCACCCTTGTCAGTTAGCTCAGCGGATCACATGACTAGACACATTAAAGAATGATGATGATCTGGTTCAGGTTAGAGGAGCCCTGAACTGATGGAGAGATTAATTAGGGACCCCCCTACTTACTATATGTGTTCTATACTAAACTCGACCTAGTGCTATTTTTAAATATACATTATTATTTTGCATTTTGCATTCAGTAATAAACTATCCATTATCCCTTTATTAAAAATATGTTGGATTCATGTTAATGTGTAAGAAATTTAAATTTGTGTGTGTGAGTGTGAATATATAAAAATATATAAAAAAATGTCTAATCAACCAAAGATTTCACTATGCAGTACCTCCATGGACCACCGAGGGGTCGCGGACCTTCTGTTGAAGACCTACGATTTAAAGTATAAAAACGTTGTAAGACATTGTGATTTCACATTTCACAAGGCCGTCCTGTGGGCAGCCTCATAATGACACCACTAGGGAAGTCAGTTTATATGTTAAAGGCCTGTAAAAAGCCTGTAGCTTCATATTTATCAGTCAGGAAGGAGAACGGTATCAATCCTCTCATGTTACTCACAAAAAGACAA
This sequence comes from Mugil cephalus, assembly GCF_022458985.1. Lineage (NCBI taxonomy): Eukaryota > Metazoa > Chordata > Actinopteri > Mugiliformes > Mugilidae > Mugil > Mugil cephalus. The sequence goes on from NC_061771.1 coordinate 8,185,725, forward strand.
TTGTCTCAAACTCTGAAAATGCTTCTTTAAATCCAGTATGGGCTTAAAAGAGCTTAAAATATCACTACGCTTATGATCTGACATTCAGACAGCTTTAGATACTGTATTGATATAAGCACTTGACATAAAAAGAACATATATACACCATGTCCTCAGGAAGAACAGGGAACAATACTGTTGTTTTGTCTTACAGCTCACATCTATCTTAAATAAGCACACTCAGATGATAGCTGTTTAAAGGATGAGTGTGTATATTTCCTCGTTTCAAATGTACACTCACATAAACACAAATGTTTTGGATCAAACCAGTCAACTCAATTCCCTGATTCTTCAGTTCCACAAATGGATCTTGTGCGTTAGTCAATAAAAACCGCAGAAAGGCCCGACGACCGTCAGACTGCACACGTCAAAGCCAAGAAGCAATACAATCTGTATCCGAAAGACTTTATGACTTATGGGGATTTGTATTATTCGTACTGCTCAAAATTTACGACCGCAATTGTTCACGGATAGCAAGACAGTCGGTTAAGTAAAAGTTTTATTGCTGTCTTCACATTCCTCTTGCCAGTTTTTCTCAGTCAGTGTTTCAGCAGATTCCTTTGGAAGTGATTCTGAGAAACGAACCTAAACAATCCACATGAACCCCGGACTCATACAGAACGGACCTCTGTGATACACTCAAACTGTGTCTGATGCTTGTATTGCGGCGCTATATGTGGCGTTATAGCAGCTAATTTAGATGTAGTGTTTGAGGTTATTAACACCGGCGCTGTGACTGAGTCATCACTCCTGTTTTTATTTACCGATAATTTCATCACCCAACATGGTGCTCGCAATGGAGCTGTACATTTGTTGCTTTATTTAAACAGTTACACGTCACTATAAAACTGTCAGCACTATGAATCCGAGCTCAGACAATGTTCGATGATCTACCTTTGATTTGCGAAGCTGCCCGCTGTCTCATGTTGCTTATGTATAATGGGTAATGTTACATGACTATTAAAATGGGCTCTGTGCCTTTTTGTCCTTGTCAAATCAAAACACATGATTAAATAAACCAGTGATATTCTTGATTCAGTGAGTGTTTTGCTAGAAGTATAGATGCAGCTGATGTAACTCTTTGTAGAGTTAGATAAAGTGTTGGGTAACCACTCACAGAACTGAACAAATTTCTACGACAGGCTGATCACCGTTTTACCCCCTATCAGGACACACTAAAAATAGGCTCGTAATGTCCGTCATCATAACAAATACGGCAGGGACCAGATTGTTTAGCTTCAGCTTTTAGTACAGAAGATCCTATTTTTAAGGAACGGAGGCCATACGGCACATTAACCCTTGAGGTCAGGTCTGATATGTAAAACCGAGCCCAGCAGAAATAACTCCTCTGACCTCACGCTGAGAAAAATAGATCTGAAACCTGGGTAGGAGCTCATCCTTCAGAGAGTGACTGTTGTACAGAAGAGTGATAACGTTTGATGAATAAAGAGGATTATCAAATAAATGAGGGCTATTAAATGGTTTTCATGTTCGGCAAAAAGTAGCATTAACCAAAGTTAAAGTTTTAACTGATGATGACGCTAGATGAGAAGTTACCAAAGCAATTACAAACTAATTTGAGTAACCTATGTGATGGGAGACCAGTCAGTAGTTGAAATAGAACACAAAACCATACATTTCAAGACAACTGATAATGAACTGCTCCAAATATGTGTTAGACAATAGTGTCAACCCTCAACCAAGACACCAAGTTGGAGATTCTCATTAACTGTGCCTCTGGAGATTCAACAGATATATTGACTGGCGTAACTTTGGCAACAAGCGCTGGCCAAAACATCTAACCACTAAGGCTTTAACCACTTTCCATTCATTTTCATCCATCGCCACAGTATATATCACACAAGATGATGTTTTCCATTCAGTAAATGCCATTAGACTCTGCGAGAGCCAGGAGACAAATCAAAAGATTTCATTTAAGTCCTTTCAGCCCTCACAACTGGCCATAAATTACCGCTTATCATACCTTTAAAAGGCTGCGTAGAGGGTAAAAGGGCTTTGGGTCAGTACTCGGTGTACAGTGAGGACACAGTGATATTGACTGAGAGAGGGGAATGGACATTTTGTTCAACCTGTTCGAGCTGATGAAAGGCCTAATAGATTAGGGGCCCCTGCACAAGCCTTTTGTCAAACCCTCCTGCTCAGTGACCTCATGTACCAAGAACAGCTGTGCGAGGGCGCTTAGCAGTTAGGTCAGGATGACAAGTCATTGCTCAGCTTGATATATGAACTATTACATGTGAAACAGGAGAGTTTGTTGAAGGGTGTGATGGGGTGAGCATGCTAGTATCGATATGTCCCCCTGTGCACAAAAGCCTGCAAATACTGTACTGTATGTAGTGAAGACACTGGGTTATGTGACTGAAGTATAAAATCCTCAAAGTCACTAATTATCTTAATTGAAAATTGAACCAAGCTGTGCTAGCATCTCTTTTCAGAGAGATATCAACAAAACATTTACACTCACAACAAACAGTATGGATGTCAGCCATTTATTTCTGCAAAGGTCACCACCACCTATGTAACGGAGTGCATCTATTACATACACTAGAAAAAGCAGCCAGAATTAAGTCAATTTAGACAAACAACAGTAAATGTTTGTGTACAACATTTTGTGGCATCATAAGGTGCTGGATTTACAAAGGAGCGGGATTTGAACACAAGTCAAATTTACAAAAAAAATAGTTCAATTATCGTGATAACTTCACTTTTTTACGTTGATACTTAGACACGTTGAGAGACATAGATCGCAGCTTTGCAGCCTAGCTGTATTGCATTTTTTAGTAGCCAGTAGCCAGGTACCTGAAACAGAACATAAACACACTTAGGTTGCAGTAAATTATTATTATTTTTTTTAATAAAACACACTCAGATTTCTGTGCCATTTCAGGTGGGTTGACATTTTTTAATAACTTCAGAGCAGATGATGGATTATGAAAGTTAACACATGATAAAAGAAATAAATAAATAAAATTAGGATAAATCATATTTAGCGCACTACAGAATTATTGTAAAATACACTTACTGATTCTGCATCATGCTCCAGTCCCGTGTCATGATGGTCCATCTCGTCATCTCTAAATTCCTTTATCACCTATTAAAATATACCCCAACATTTAATTAGCAAACAATATTTACTTTTTTTTTTTTTTTTTTTTAAGAATTCACTGCATTACTACTGTGCTTTTAAACATCAATTTTGTATTGTAATGTTTGTCTGTTTTGGACACACCTCCTCATTCAATTCAATGAGACAGTGTGCCCAAACCTTTGACTGGTAGCGTAAGTCTGAATATGAATCCCAAAAGTGAGAAAAGGCCCAACTCCATGCACTGAGCCTTGATTTGACCCATCTGGAAAATATCCAAAAGTGTAGTTCCCTCTAACATGAATTCATGTGAAGTGTTTTTTAGTTATTGTTTCTTGTGGAAAGTATCCAAACTAGAAATCAATGACACGTGACCTACTGGATAATTATAGTGACTTAACTGTGTAAAACAAAATGTCAAAAATTCTATCCCTTCGCCCGGTACAGATACTAAAAGCCGAATCTTTGAAAGAAAACCTGAACTGACTCAAAGTAAATAGAAAATACACAACCTAAAAAAAATACTGACTGTTTAAAGTCAGCATAGTGGAATAAATAAATGAATAAATCATGAGCCAGGTGTCCTCACGAGATTCATAAGACCACAAAGAATCAATGCTGTGAAGCCTCAAACATAACTGGATTGACCGAACAGCCCACGGAGGTGGAATATTTGCACGAGACACAATATTTACTGACGGAAGTCAGATATGAGCATCACTAGTTTTTAATTGACATCATGCTAGAGTATCAGATTGAATTCGCGTTAAGGTAGGGCAGGTAGGGCTACCGTGCTGCTTCTATTGAGTGAAATGTTGAAAGTTTGACAGTTAAACTGCGATGTGACTGTGCATGTGTGTGTTTATTTCTATATGTGTGCAATAAGATCTTCTTTGTTTCACACTGGCTCCGGTTCGGTGCGGAAATCATTGGGAGCCATGAACCATGAGGAATTTCTTTCACAGGGATCAAGCACTGGACAGAGTTACAGTGGTAAGAGTGGCTCACTCACTTGTAACAGTTCAGTGTATCGATCTGGGTCCCTCTCCATCAGAGCTCTTATCTGGCTGTTGTAGTGCTCTGCGATACTCTCCTCCACGGCCACAGTGCAGGCCATGGCCCCCTCTTTTCCCAGCAGTGCAGAGGATGCCCCTACAGGAAATAATTTAAATGCAGTCTTACAATTCCCAACTGGTTGTAAATCTTAATACTTGGGCTAATAATTGAAACGAAGTCTGGATCAAAAATCCTTGCTCTTGTACATTCGTGCAAGATATTTAATGCTTGTGAGATCTAACATGGCTTTAGAAAGAGCTGCACTAACCTAATACAAACCCAGCAACGTTCCAGAGTGGTAACAGCGCCGTGGGCCGGACTCTGTTCTCCGCCAGAATTTCATTGAATTTCTTGAGGTGTTTCTTTTCTTGATCCCACATTTCCTAAAGAAAAATAAAACACATGTCAAACAGGATGCAGTGGAACATACATGTACTTAAACAGCACCCCACACAAACAGTGCTATTATTTTATTAGTAGAATAATAAATCATGATGTTTCTGTTCTGTTTTCAGTTTAAATAGAGCTTTAATGGCAGGCAGCCTCCCAGATAGTGACTGATCTGACCGTTCTTCTGTCATATCTCAACATGTATGAGCAGACGAGGCACAAACAGATAATAAGAGTACATTTTGTGTTTTTCTCTTCAGTGAGCAACTCGTCGCTATTGCTATAAATTGCTTGATTTAACTTGACTGTAAAATGCGTAATAAATGCATGTTCAAAGCAGTTCATTTCATCCCGCCCATAAATTAGATAGTAGAGCAGCTAGTGCACCAATCATCTACAAAATCAAAACCACCACCTGGTGAAGTAAATAACATTGATGTTCTCATTACAGCGTAATGTTCTCCTGTGAAACCTAGGTCCTAGGATTTATGGTGATATAACTTCAAACACTGATGCAGACCAAGCAGGAGCATGAGCACCACCACTGTTCTGCACGCACACAGCCCCATACAGAACAAACGGATGAACTGTGAGTTCGGACCACACAGGTCAGCCTTCATCCTCCACGTGCATCAGTAAGTCTTGACTGCCCGTGGCCCTATAGCTGGTTCAGCTCTTTTCCTTCCTAGGAACACTTCTGATACTGACCACTGCAGCTGCTGCAGTCTCAGACAGTCATGTAGTCATCACAATTTGGTCCTTGACAAAGTCATTGAAACCACCTTGGCCAATTTTTCCTTTCTACCACTTTTAACTTTGAAGACAAAATGTTCACTTGAAGCATAATACAATGCTAATGACATAATAAGTGTTATTTACTCGATCAGTGATTTCAGCCATAATGTTCAGGCTGATCGATGTATGTTGACTGTGTCGCATGTGGTACTGATTCATCTCCTTTTAAATTAATTACACACTGAACATTGACTTGAAACTTTAAATTATTTGGACACATTGCAAAATAAATCAAAATAGCTGTTAGAAAAGTTGCATCTGGATGTATTATCAGTATTGAACCATTGTGAAATGTTTCCAAACGGGCCTGTCGTTGTAAATTGTGCAGGTTAGAGAACGTGTTGGACATTACTGGTCCTGGAGGCAGTGTTCAGAGCCATGTGTCCTCCACACATACCTGGATGAGAGGTCCAGTCCTAGACCGGCCCAACACCGCCATCTGGCCGGCGTAGATGCGGTTGGCTCCATATTCGCCCGCATGGTCCACGCGCAGGATCCGGTGCAGCATCTCCTTCTCCTCGCTGTCGCGTGGGGGCGGTACCACACTGTGAGCTCGAGAGCTGTGCTGCAGGGGGACTGATGACACAAAAACGAGTCTGTGTGGGGCCATTTAATCTGTTTAAAACTTAACTCTTGTCTCCACTGGGAGGAAAAACGTCTGGAATAAAGATTTAATGTGTACATTTCGTAAGCTGGTAGATTATTAGATGATAGACGAACGTTAAGTGAATTTGTGGTGAAGATATTAAGTTACCAAATCTAAATTACGAGAAGTCCAACCCGACTCATAGGCTTTTTATAATAATAATGATGACAACAGGAAAAACCTAACCTCACATCTAGACGTATCGTTAACGTTACACCCACAGTAGGTTACACAAGTGTTTTTAGCATTTTAGCACTGTAGCTGTCAAAGCTCCTACTTACCTCTGCATTTTAAACACCGGCGCACCGTCGCTGAGCCGATGACATGAGGCCACGCAGGAAAAGCTCTATATGCAGTTCGCTGCATTGTGCTTCTTTTAAAGGTTTAGCTAACTATTTTATTTAAGATACAAAGAAAATGTGTGCCAGCCACAGCTGACATTGATCGTCAGAAGGTGGACGTGGCGCACACATATGACGCGATCGCGTTTGAAAACATCGCCCTTCCTTCTTCTCCTCCTCCTCCTCCTCCTCCTCCTCCTCTTCTCTAACAAACTTGTTTATCTCAAAATTCAAAAGTTTGTTGACAACAATTACACTTTTGGTAAGACTCGGCAAGAAAGTATAACTCATCTTCTTTATGGTCGTTTATATTGTTCCTTTTACACTTTTGGAATGACGTATTTTGCAATTACATCATAACCATGCACATCGTGAAAGGAAAATGTACATGGAATGCACAAATAAAAACGTATGTAATAAATTAAGTTCCTATAATAATTTCATATTGATAAATCTAAATGGTCAAACACCATTTTTGTATTGTTTTATACTGAAACTGATAAACACTTATGAATCTATTAAGAATATATAAAAATAAGAAAGTTCAAGAATCAAGAAATCGTATTATCATAACGAAATCTTGCAGAGACCCCTGGCTTAAAGGCACACATAAATACACATTTATATAACACTTATGTAGAGAAAAAAACACCCTAAAAGTAAAAAATATATACAAAAAATGTCAATATTGTATTAATATATTTAATATATTAATTAATATATTAATATCTTTTTTTAATTATTTGTCTGTGACCCCTTCTTTCCATTTCATTTATTACTTATCCTGTCTTAAGTTTATAATTTGTCTCTTTATTTGTAAATAATGTTCTAAATAAAGTTTTTGATTTTGTATCGCAAACAAAGATGGAGAAACACACTTGGAAATGACGTGTACTATACAAGATCTTTATTTATCACAAAACCTATGTGTGTCGATTGCAAATTCACTTTTTACTCTCACTTTTTTTCTTTTTTTTTACACTGGACAGTACAACTCATGTTAACTCAGGCATCATTAACCTATTTATTTTCTTTTCTCTTTAATTTTCCACTGTCATTAATTAATTGTCTTTATTAAGTTTGTGTATTTTCTTTTCAAAGTGGTGTGACTGGTGTGTTGCCATAGTTTTGTAAATCCATGCAAGTGAGTTTTTTTTGTCTGCATGTCAAAATATAAGATTAGAATGCTGTTTTCTAATCATTTATTAATTGTATATTTCATTCTAATGTCCTTGAGCATGGAAATGTCCGTCCTAAACAAGAGTTCAACAAAGGCCAACGGTTTTTGACCGTCCAGCCATTCGGAGTAAAGACGTTTTAAAAAAGTCCCCACGCTTGCAGTCATGCGTCTTTGGTTTTTGTCCATGGATTTCAATAAAGTATTATTCACTTTAAAAAGATTATAGCTCATAACTTGGCCTTTGTAATACTAGTCTAAGAAGTAGTAATGTAGCAGTTGGACTGATGATTATATTCATTATTCAAGGATAAAGAAAACTGAGACACCAGCTCACTCAGACACAATTTAAACTGCAAGTTTATTTTTAGCTCACTGTTTTTCCTAATGTGCACTACACAAATCAGAAGGTATAATCATCCATTGAGTCTGTACAGCTGCTTACTGCTGCACAGGTTCAGCAGAGAAGCCAATTGTCTGACAAAAGATTATAACATAACACAAACAAAACTTAACAGGCAATTTAGGGTTCACAGAGTTCACCTGGCTTACATATCTTTGGCCTGTTGGACGAAACCAAGCGTTTAAAGCAATAAAGTAAATATAGAAAATTACCTTTTGGCCAGCCCTCTCTGGTTTTCTGGGTCAAGCGAAGCATGAGTGTTTCTTTTGTTTATATTTGTTATGTAGGGCTCAACAATTCAGAAGAGAGTAGGTGTGTTTGTGGAGCAGTCAGAGACGTCAATGGTCTAAAGATGGCAGTGTTGCACAGATAAAATCAGCTGCGTTGCCAGCAGCGTGTAAACTCCAGCTGGTCCCAGCTTTCATGAATGTTTCAGTTTCAGCCAATGCGTAACTTTGATTTTACCTTTTTAAGAAAAAAAAATTAAATGACTTGTGACCTCAGTTCATCGTTGCTTTTGATGATAAAAACTTGTTTTGAAAACCTGCTGGAATCTGTGGAATGATGAGGTGGAACGCTGCAGAGCAGTGATGGTCATGTGTAAACAGCGCCAAGACAGTGAATGGTGGGGTTTGTCGGTTTTGTCTGCGTGTGTGTTTGCGGTGAGACACCGGTTATGTGTTTCCCTATCTGTCTGACTGCGGGCGGCTACGTATGTGTGGATGCAAATCGGCACACGTGGGTTGCTTTGTCTCTCCGGGGAGTTGTGTGTTTGTCGGTCACAGGTGCGAGCGAGGCCGGGCTGAAGGTCAGGCGCTGTCGCAGGGACCCAATAACCCCGGGGACCCAAAAATACTGGTTACACCTTGAGTTTGGAATATTAAAGCCCTAAAGCTCTGTACCTGCCTAAAGTTTGTTCTGTTTTATTAACCTACATAATAATGAAATTAAACATAAGAAAACCATCTTGGTAACTTAGTAAATTTAAAGAGGCAGCATTTTTGGCACTTGACTGATACTGAAAGCTAATATTCAAATGATCCTGGTGTCTGTCATCTAACATAATTATTCTCTTTGGGCTCTTGATGATATGATTCATTTTAAAAAAAAAGCTGCTATTTACCAGATAAGTTAGAAAGAAACACTATCAATTATATGAAGTAGCTGTTTTGTCCACCTAATTACTGCAAATGTAATATTCATCCTGATTTTTGTTTCAGTTTTGGTCTCCACCAGTTCCTGAGGGTGAAAACATCTCTTTTAAGCTGCTAAATGATGCGGTTGCTTCAGTGGATTTAAAAGTTTTTCAGTGAAATCTTTTGCACGCCACAGATGAAAACTCACATTTAGGGCAATGAAAATAAACCAGAACGGCTACAATGTCGTACTTTACTGCTCAAAGTCTTTACAATCCCCACAATGCTATGCAGAGCTGTAGATAAAGTCACTTTAGCGTTGTTACAGTTTGTATTGATTTATCCCTCTGGGATGTCTTTCGGGACATGCAGCGCAAACTGGCTGCTGGAGATCATAATTATTTCAGCATATACTATGCACATTAATTGGTGAAGATGAAAGAGTGCATTCAGCGCACAAAAGAGGGAAAATGACGAGTCGAAGAGCAAATATTTGCCGGTGGCTGCGCAACAGAGATGTGAGGAGTCAGAAGACAAATATATGAAAAAAAACAAGCCTTCTTCAATGCAAGTGTTTTTTAGAAGATCTGTATGGAGCTGTCTGACAATTATGTCTAAAAAAAAAAGAAGTAAACACTACCTCTCAGATCCCATATGTTAAGTGATCATCAGTCAGGTTTGTGACACAGTAGTACAACTAAAGGAAGAGAAAGTACATGTTCTCTTGCTGTTGAGCATGTTGTGACTGATGAAAGGATAAAAAAGAAAAAACCACAGAGTCTGAGAAAGAGTGATGTTAGTTTATGTATGCGTCTGCGCACCTGTATGCATGTGTGTCTGTTTGTGTAATGTTTGCATGAATCCAGGGAACGTGTGTCAGTCTGCACACCCTTGCTCCGAGGCTCTGGTCAGACAGCACATAACTGTGGTGGGACGCAGGCTAAGCGCCTCGAGACTACAGTGAGTCAACAATGTCTGCTCTCATTGAGGGGAGACATGATAGGTCTTGTCTCATTTGGACTTGTGTGGTGGGACTCCTAGAGGTTGAGTGTGTGGCATGCGTGTTTTAAAGTAAAATTAGCTATTTATCCAGATGAAGAATATATGACAGTGACATGCGTCATCGTCTGCCCTCACGCACGTAATCGTTTATGACAACCCCCATTCAAAAAAAAGAAAAAAGAAAAAGTTCAAAAGCTTCTTGAGGCCTGGACAATATTTTTTGCTTTGCGGAAACTCAAATTGGAAAGTCCTTTGCAGATTTGGCACTGTATTTGCATAATGAAGGGCCTTATCACATTCAGCTCCAGAAAGCTTGGAAAGTTTCAATTATGAGTCAAAAAAGGGCCAGGTTCAAAATATCATAACATCCAGCCCCACTGATTTGACATTGCACTAAAACTGTGGACCTCACAGGCGACAGGACCGATCAGTAGTGAAGCATCGAGAGCTAAATGCATACTGACATTTAGCCCTGACAAACGTCTTTTCAAACAGCCAATTTGCAATGCAGGTTTTGTGTCTTAGTCTTTATTAGACTCATTTCCACAGTTTGGTTTGGTGTCTTTAAAATAATTGGCATAAAATATTGTTTTAATTAAATGCATTTCTTTAAAAGGGAGTGGAAACTTTACATCAGCCTCATTGCGTCCTGAAATGACTGTTCAGACCAAAGAAAGACCAGAAACCAAGAACAGAACAGACCAATTACAGCTATCCTTGTGACAAGATGCTTCATTTCATTTCATTTCATTTCATTTCAGAGGTTTTTGCAACATGACATGATAATGGGCATTTGGTGTGTCAGGACAATTGAAACAATGTGTAGCAAGTGTAGACACAAGGAGGAGCCAGGAACAGGGAACAAAATAACTTTAATGAAACTGTACTTTCTACATAATAAAGCCTCAGCCAAAAAGGTAATCCAACAGAGGAGCCCAGGAAATACAGAAAACATAATAATTACAAATACAAAAATACAAAAACCACCAATAATTCACAGACAAACTGACTAAAAAAAAAAATTAAAAAAAAAGATAAAGACAGGACTATATATACATAGATGGGCTGAAAGGGTAACAAGTGACAGGGGAAACTGAAGAGCCTTGCAGACACAAGAGGGGAAGAGGGAAGTTAGGTGAGTGTAATCATTCACAGAAAGTAAAACTAACCAACAAACAAAGATGTAAACGATTCCAAAATTAAACAGGAAATGTGCACTTGTGCAAAGAGCAACATGCCGTAACTTCGCTGGCTTCAAATGAACAAATGACATTTCTGATGACATCTTCACCAGAATCATGGCTTGGCTGGAAGGCATTGATTATACTATGTTACGCCTGAGGTGTAGATGGAACTACAAAGTTAAGTTTAGACAATGCTGGGTCAAAAGTCAAACATCATAGTTATTAGACGTTGGAGTAGTATTCATTACGTTCCGTAGAAACAAACACACTGTGCTACGCCTCTCCACATCTGCATTTGTCCTTCATAAAGACTAGTCTTTCCCTTACCATCCGTTTGAAGTCTGAACTCAAACAACGTGTCACATCTGTTTGTAAAAGTAGCATTTCACCTCCGACACAAGAGTGACGGATTCTGTCCAAATTTAGATATTCACCATTGTTATTGGTTGAATTCAACAGCTCAAGATTAAAGGAAAGTACATATAATTTAAGGTAATTGTTGCAGTTAGTCTGCATGTACGAGGAGCTGGAAACTAATGCAAAAAAGGCCTGTTACGAGTGAGGCGCCGGAGTGATTACAGCTAAATGCTCATTTCATAATTATTGGCTTCTAACCCCAGCAGATGTTATTAATACGGACAAGTCAGAAATACGTGTTTTTGGAATGTGAGGAGAAGCTGGAGTCCTCAGCAAAACCAGGAACAAGTGGTGGACTGCTGCTTTTTGTGATGACGGTTCAGTTGTAGTGTAACAAGCATGTGTTGTACATGTACAGCATTTTAGCCTACAAACACAACTACAAAGGTGAATGCACATGCAAAACCCATGGAAACACAAATGCACAAAGATGAAAAGGGCCCCTTCTGTCTCACCTGACCCAGGCCTCAGGCTGGACTCAAACTGTTTCCTTCTTCTATTCAGCAGCTGAAATAGGTCAAACACAGAGCATTCACTTCTGCAGCTGTAACTGATGAGGTTTACAATAAAAAGGGAAAAGGCACACAAACTAGAGGAGTGTCCTTAAATGGCCTCTAGAGTTACCGTAACACCTACAGTTGCATGTCACTTTTATTTATGGCCTTGGAGGAACATTGTTGATGTTGTTTGGACTGTCCTTGACAATAAAAATTCCCTAAAGGCACGGTATTCTCCTTGAAAACAACAGTTAGTCATCTCAAATTGTTACAAAACTAGGTTGAGAGAGAAATTAAAGTTATGCAACATTGTTTTAAAAAGGCACCCAGTTTATGGTTTGGTGGTATCCCTCTGGAAAAGGCAACGTCTCATAAAACCGTGCTAAAAAAGAGCTTCGTTTTTTGATTTAAATCAATTTAAAAAGTCTCCTAAAATGCCACCTAATACTTTTTATAGGTGCAGTGCGCGATTAAAACCAGAAGAAAGTGATTACTTTTCATTATTGAACTGTTTACGCTAGAAAATTGTTGTTGTGCACCGTGCAGGCCTGGTTCAATCACCCTCTAAACCGCCTGCTTTCATGGACACCGGAGAGTGTATTTAGCATCGTCTGGTACAAGTTAAATGGCCCTGTCTGTCTGCTACTATAGCTTAAGTGAGTTTTTTTTTTTTTTTTTTTTACACTAAGGGGATAACAGTAAGAGTTGAACTTTCTAACTTATTGTTGAGGAATTGTAAACTTGCATGTTCAGGCAATCCCCATGAAACCAGAAAGTTCTGAATGAACCAGTCACGTAATAATTACTATTTACAATGAGAGGCCAATGGAGACATTCATTTAGCATCTCGACTCAAGTCTGTGTAAAGGGAGCGCACAAACAAGCAGTCAAGAGAACTGCTTATTCAACAGTCATTACTTTAACCTCAGCAGCACGCTCAGGCACATCATCTAGTTTATATAAAGAAGGTGTGTACAGTATGTGGATTATCCAGGAAAGACAATGAGTAGCTCCTCTACAGCTATTCAAGCATTCAGAAAGAGCAAACACAGATTTTCACATGGATTTTCTCCGAGGCAGATACATCGAGGAATTTTGGGATTCATTTAATAAAGGGTGTGATATAAAGACCAGCAGGCCTTCATTTATGAAACCTGTTATTTATCCAGCATTTCCTGTTAGCCACAGGATGTGGCTCGCTTTCCTTTGCTAGCCTGGCGTTTGCGTTCCTATATGGCTTTCCGGAAGTCTGTTATGTATGTACTCTCTGGTTTACAGAACTCAGACTGCGGGTTACCAGTGTGTGCGAGTATATACTGGAACAAAAAGCCCTGCAAGAGGAAGCTGAGTAATGAGCGCTGTTGTTGGAATTTGGTACGCTACACATGGAGATACTTGATTTACTGTGTGCTGCTTGTTTTTAATTACTGAAATTAGAATGATAAAAAGAAAAGAAAAAAAACAGTGTTTAATGGCCTGTGCTGCTGAATACCTTGGCATGTTTTGAGGAGTTTGTTTGTTGAAACCACAAATACATGAAGTTGTAACTCGGAGGTAATTTTGCCACTTAGGTGCTGCTGCTAGGATGATGAGTAGCGAGCGCATGTCAACAATCTTTGCTGCTGTTATTGTGAAATAACCATGAGTCAAATGAGTCCTAAACTGTAGGTGGCAGATCAAAATAGACAAAATAAGAAGTCGAACAGTGGCTGCAATTGTTACCATGTTCTGTGGTATGACATAGAAAAATGATATTACAGGGGCCAGCGGTGTTTCTGCTGGTCATCACTTCATCATTTTACCACATTGTACTCATCCCATTTGTTTTCCACCCTGAAAAAGACTTTGTTTTTACAACATGCAGGGAGTGGATCATTCCTTAATAAATGTCACAACCACAGTCCGTGACCTCCCCCTCACTTCTTCTTGGGGATATTTTTAGAGGGGCTGGTCCACAATCCTAAAGTGAAAAGCGGAGGAATTGTTTTTTTGTTGATGCTTGTCTTACCACTTCAGTGTGGTGACTCGTGATGAGTGGTGGCTTCATACGTCACAAGGGGCCAGAGTGAGTGGGAGTTAGGCTCCGGGTTCTATTAAGGGGGGAGCCAGCCACTCAGGTTATTGGGCAACTGGTGACGAGGGACCGTCCCATGGATCTCCTCGTGCTGCTATTTTCGGGTAGCAGCAGGTCTGTTTTGAGTTTAGAGAAAAACCACAATATCCTATTAAACATTGTAAATGTGACTGAGTTGTTTACTTAGAGGCACTGCCTGGTTAAACTGAGGCTGCTGACTCTCTGTACACACAGGCCAAGGCGGTGGATGGATGGATGGATGGATGGATGGATGGATAGATGGATGGATGGATGGCCAGAGTCTACATAGTGAGGCATTAAGTTAAAATAGATAGACAGAGACTATGTAATAGATTTATAGATAATATAATAGATTTCTGTTTCAGTCTGAGGTTAAAAGGTCAGTGGAACCAGAATGGACTCACTTTGAGAGTAAACCTCCGTGTTTTTCCTCCAGTGTTTCCACATTGTTTAGATCCTGTTCGTTCTCGTTTGGACTGTGGCTGGGTCAGCTGTGAGGCACAGTCCGGTCAGGCCTAACCAACGAACCAAAGTTCACCACTGGCTCGCTGACACGCTAAAGCTACGCAGCCACCCCACAGTGTGTGCCGAATTTGTCCTCAAACAAAGGGCCATGCAAATTGTCGTGAGTGGTAGTTTTGTTAAAGCGCCCAGAAAACAAGGTAAAAGCACCATAGTTATAGGATTTATTTGTTGATTCAATGAGAAATGTCACTGCAAAAAAAAAGAAAAAAGAAAACGTAATTCAGACTTTTCAACAATCTGCCATAGACAATACTAACTCAGTCTCTGACTTTGCTGTATGAGACGAAACAGACACAACCTTTGGGATTGTACATTTCTCAAACTAGAACGTTGTGAAACATATGGGCCTTGGTGACACGTTCTCATTGGAAATCTTTTAAGGAAACGATCACGATTCAAGTGATGACTAATTATTGACATATCACGTCCTTAAATTAGTGATTTCTCAAGCCGTCACCAGACGCACAACAATTCAACAGCAAACCCCACATGATCACATACATACAAACATAAAATACCTTTAATGATCTGCGAATTTCACAACAGCTAATCCTTGTTAAATTTTTACGTTGTTATTTATTGGGAGGACTCCATACTCATCTTCCATTTGGTTGATATTTTTAAACACATAAGTGTAAATTAGCGAGCCCAACGCAAAAAATAACCATCATCAGACTGTAAATTCACATTGTTTGTTTGGGAGATCGTGCTCCAAAACCATTCCTCAGCCACCTCTGCCATTCCTCTGGTTGGCTGTCATCCAGCGTGGTTTTCCTCTGAAGAGTAATCACAGCGTAGCCTCGTTCAGACACCTTTGGGTTCCAGGGCAGTTGAGAAAATGACGGCGGGCCATCTGCTGTCTGAGAGGAAAAAGAGCATCTTTACTGTGTCTGAGGTTTTGAGATGTCAGGTTGAGATTAGAGTCACCAGAAGAAAAAAATAACTGGAGAACGGCAATTAACTTCCTAATTCTAGATTGGTTATGCAACCAAAGTGTGTCGTGTAGGGCAACGAAAATTCAGAGTAAATATCCTTTGCCTATAAAAGAACATGGTGAAGGCCAGGGTTCCTTGTCAGCCAGTACAGATGGTGTCTTAAAACGACAGCTGAGCATTTTAGTAAATGTTTATTTGCTTTCTTGCGGAGTTGCACAGCTGTTTCACGTCTAAACTCACAGCTTCAACCATTAGCTTAGCATAAAGACTGAAAAACAAGAGGAAACCGCTAATTACCTCTTTTCTTTTCCAGTTAGGTACAAAATATCAGCACCTACAGTAGCAAAGATAATAACATAATGGAAGTTATACCTTTGTTTGAGTCAAAGTGAAACATTTTCATTAGACACATATTCATTTTGTCTGAACCAAACCAGAACCAAAGCAGATTTAGTTCCCACAGAGGGAGGCTAACTTTGTTCTTTGTTCCTCGTCTTCAAAGTAAATAACTGGCTGCGGGCTCATGGTCTATGTTTGCAGAGAGATATCAGAGTGGTATCAGTCTACTGTGCTAAAGGCATGTGAGCAATCAGGCCGTATTGGACTTCTTGTGAATGAGCAGCTCCTCAGCAAGTGCCAGGGCAGCAGGGTGATAAATACTTGAAGACTAGAATCACTCACAGAGGCATGTGAGATGGGTCTAAAGTCTGCAGGCTGAGGAAGTAGGTCCGACACACAAATACACACGTTACGCAAACGCACTTTACGTCCCTCATCATGTCAACTTGCACAGCACAGCAGACCTGTCGACAGACAGGAAGCGAGTCAAAGCTCAAGCGTGAAGCAGTGAGGACAGATTAAGATGGCATTGCGGGTTAAGGCGGGAGCGAGAAAAGCGGAAGTCGGAGGCCGGTTATAATTGCTTGCGTAGGCTGACACGTGAATTTACAGGCTGCACTGGAGCTCGTTTAAGAACGCTTATTTAAGAGCAAAAAGAGAGAAAAAAATACATAGCAGATATTTTGTTCACTCGTTTCTTAATCTGCTCTAGGCCCCTCCCTTTGCTTTTCTCCTGCTATATTTGTCTCCCTTGCTCAAATGTAAGAAGCCAAAATGACACCATTATTTTGACTAGACTGTTTTTCCTCCCAGGGAGAGAGGCCAGAGGAAGTGTAGGTGACCTAGACTGGTAAACCACTGCTCAACCACGGGTTGGCAAGGGCATTGCCAGCCCCCCCACCCCAGCCACCCTCTGCATCCACGGCCTGCCAGTTGACATTACTACTACATGCTATGACCACAGCCGCGACCGCTCTCCAGCCCCAGCCTCGCACTGGGTCCGCTCACTGTGCTTTCTCTCTCCCTAAACAGTCTGCTGTCTGGCCATCGTCTTGCAATAAACTCATAGATCATATTTACAGGCCAGACATGCGTATGTTTGTTTTTGGACCCATACCAAGACTTTGCATGACTATTCTCTTCATCGCATGCGCCCGGTTCTATGCGTGTTTGTGCTGTTTTTGTGCTACTTTTGCTGCATGAATTGCAACACCTCCAACCTCAAACTCCTGATTGGGAACGATCAGCTGAGGAGCCTTGGCTCAGACGGTGCAATGAAGTCTATTCCGGACCCAACAGAAGCGATTAAAGTATATTTCCTGCCGTCTGAAAGCCCGTGGCACGTATAGGTACATTTACTAGCGATCTTTACCGCTGCCATTTACAAACAGAAAACACAGCAACTTCAAGATAGAACATGTAAACACAAACGCCACAATGCGGAGGGCCCCTTGAGAAGGTTCTCACATAGCTACCCCTAAAAATGTCCTCCTGCAGCCAAGCACCAGATGTTGTCATCTGTCTACTGCTGATTAGAAAACACAAACACACTGGGCCGCAGAGATTCAAGCGTGTAAGTTACGTGAGTTAAAACAGAAAGAGAGCACGTGCCAAGTTTCTTTCTCTCTTTGTGTTTGGACCTCGGGTACTATTTGGGACAAAATAGTCCCAAAAAAAAAAGTAAACACTGCAGCCTGTGCTACAGTCACACACACCACCCACCTGACTGGCTGTGGTACACTGCCTGAGGTGTTTCGGGTCATTTCTCAGTAGCAGCAATAGTCCACTCAGGCTAAAAGACTGAGACATAACACAATAGTCGGTTAGACCATGGATGTCTTTTCTGTTTAGATCTGTCTGACAGCTACATTAGACTTTGTCACACTATTTTATCTTAATCCTGACTGGTTTCTGCTGAAACCAGCAGGATAAACGTTGACAAAGTAATTTTGAACTTTCTGACCCTCTGACCGCACATGAAAACACACCTAACACAAAACATTTATTCCTAACCAGTATTTTAACCGTAACTATAGTTCCAGACTTTTTTTTTTTTTTTTTTTGCCATAAAAAAAACAGATACCCAAATGAATACAAATGTGACATAACTTGCATCGTTGTGCACCAGAACCTACGTAGTTGATGGGATGAGTAAAAAGCTCCTGCTAGTCTGCGGGAGAAACATAAAGCGATGACTCAGTTTTAAAAGAATAATAATCTCATATTTGCACATGGCGAGACGCAGGGCCTGGTGGTCTGCCTCTCTGCCTCTCTGCCGAACTTTCCATGTTTCTTCTCTGCGGTGATGATGGCGGTGGTGTTAGTCCCAGGCAAGACGTTGTCATACTTTCCTGTGCAGCTGCTGTGCTGGAGTTTTCCCCTTGCATCTTAACCGGATTGACCGGCGTCAATTCAATGATTTTTTTCAGCAGACTACAAAGAGCTATGAGGACTCACGCTCCCATTTCCATACAGTGTATAACAATATTTCTGGAGGTGGATTTTGCAGTATTTTTTAAGTTTTATATTAAGTATTTGCATGTTTTCTTTTAAAAAAACACAACTTTTTGTTAATGTCACATATACCACATCACCTTATTGACTGCCAAGTGCCCCTTAGTGTTCCAGTCTTCTTTAATACATATGACACTTTGAGACCAGACCAGTGCGATGATTTCACATTTTCCACTTACAGCGCAAGTCTCTGTCCAAAAAAGATGACTAATTAACCAAATTCACTCTGTTTTCTCCCTATATCAGCAGGTTTTGCAATAGTTGGAAATGCATGTGATGTTTTGCACAACCGAGGCAGCTCTAAATGTTCCATTCAACAAAAGTAATCAATCACCGGGATGTGTCTGCATGGAGAAGGATCACTCGGAATGATCACTCGCCTCTGTGATGTGTCGTGTCAACTTGCAGAGGTGTCTACGGACACGATACACGCTCACTGCTGGAGGTACATATGAACTCGTGTCAGACAACTGCTGGCTAGTAGGGATCCTAATATCTCGGATTTATGATAAGTGGAGATCTTAAAACGTGATCTGAGTGTGGCAATTTCAGTTTAAAAGATATGTCTAAGGCACAAACAGACACTTTGTGGCCAGACGACTGGGTGTTTAGGATGTGGGGAAAGGGGGAGAAAGAAGGAGGTAAGGGGCAGTGAGGGAAAATGGGAGGAGTGTGTCTGGGTGTGGGACTGTCATCCCATTGAGGGGAGTTGCTGTGGTGTTTTGATCGAAATCCAGCAGATGTGGGAGAGAAGAGAGGGGTGTGAGTGAGCAAGAGAGAGAGGGAGAGAGAGAGAGAGGGAAATATTTCCACCCACCCAGCAAGGAGACACACTCATAAACAGCAGGCAGACTGAGCAAGAGTCAGAAAGGCACAGAGTCTCAGGCCAGCGGCAGTTCAAGCAGAGAGGCAGACAGAAACAGAGTTTCATTGAACGAAGATGTTTTATTAAAGGGAAGGAAAAGTCACACACTCAAACACACACTAATAAACACAGACTGTACCACCCAGACAGAGGGACAGGAAGGCAGAGAGACGGACAGTCAGGAGAGAACCGGCTAAACTTGAGAAATACTACCATCAGAGAGAGAAAGAGAGTATATTAGGGCGCACACGCACACGCACACACAGTGTACACTTTCCACCCCATCTCTCACACACATACTCACACTGCTGCTGGTGCTGAGTGTGTGTGCAACCCAGAGTGAAGAGCAGGGCTCATCGACCTCAACAAGCGGAGCATCAAGCGAGTGGATGGATGCCTTTTGCAGACTCAGTGGCCTGGACCCTCTGTGGGTGAGTTCATGATGTGTTCACTGACTCACATGTCTTCAGTGAGCGTGCTGTCACACTAGAACAATATCCACTTCAGTAATCAGACGTTTGATGTCATGGGCATGTCACATCTGCATACGTTGTTGAATTTAAGATGATAATTATGTGTATCAGCTGCTAAATATTCATGCAAAAAGGTTCGTGGATGAGTTGCCATTTTTGGGAAGTCTTATATACTACACTATTAATTTTTCACTTTCTGTCCAAAACTTTCAGACTTTTGGAATTTAGTCATTGACTAGACACATTAGAGTCACTGGCGATTCATATTGGCTTTTACAATCTGTTTACTCTCTGAATAGCAGAGTTCAACCTGGGTGCTATGTTTGCCATCACTCTGCTCTGTTATTCAGCGTGAGTTGCATCACACTAAGTGAAATGCTGTGACTGTAAATGTTTATTTTTGTCTTGTATATTAGCAATCCACATTCCGAATCCCAGTTTTTAAAGTAGAAAAATGGCTGTGATCCAGCTGGAATCACAAAATTATTGTATGGACCCACCACCAGCTTCTTTTCGCCCTCCGATTTCTGCTTCTCATTTCAGCTGACAACAGCAGCCATCGAATCTTGTTGAGAAATTGAAAGTAAATTGCGCATCACCTTGCGCCGCCCTCTTTGCTACAAAACTTTCAAATCCACAGTGTTCTTAGCTGTGTTACATCCATCACAGCAGAGAGGATGTTGAAACAGATGTTTTTGTCCCATGTTGGCTTCAAAGTATCTACAGCTATTAACCTTTTACATACCTCTGAAACGTCGTCACTGCTGAGTCACTGGTCACAGCCTGCCGTAGAGAGGGGGATTAGTCTTTAGTACGAGGCAGACTGAACAACAGTCCAGCTAAGCAGGAGAGGTTTGATCCGGAAACAAAAACCTAAAGCTTATAGGGTGAAGCTAGATTTAGTTCTCCTGAAATCAACATGACTTGCAATTTAAACAAAGTGAAGCCGAGAGTCCTATGGATTACAGTGCATCTGTAGTTCATACGTGCTGCATGCTCACATTAGGTTCACAGTGCTGTTTTCACAAAAAAAAAATATCTCACCACTGCAAGAGTGCAAATTATTAGCACATTATTTGCACTGTAAGGGGTTAGCTAGTTTAGCAGATGGAGAGAATGTAAAAAGTGACATTCCGCGGTTTTGCAGTACAGTAAAAGTCTCTCTTCTCTACTTTCACATCACTGTGCTTGTCAGGTAAAAATAGACCCCTCGTAGCAGCAGCTGGCACCCACAGATTTATTGCAACCACTTCAGTGAAGGGTGAGAAACAGGATAAGCACTGAGCAAAATGCGCAAGAAAGGACTTGGACAGAGTTTGACAGGTTGAAGTTCTTCATAAAAGTGCTCTGTTCATCCTCCTGCCACCACAGGACTCAGAAGGGCATGTGAAAGTAGCTTCCCACTCGCTGCCTCCGAGGAGATTTATGGCAGATTCTGTTGAATCAGAGCTCACACAATTTGCTGGTTTACACTGCACAATGGTGCATTTCTCACACAACCATAACTGGCTTTGTTATCAAAATTTATGTGGGAACTCTACATTTATGATGGCGTGATGAGGCAAGCACGATACGCGCCAGCTCCTGTCTGAATTGAAACAAGTCGCGTACAGTCAGATGATGATTCAGACCCTCGTGGCTCCAGAGGCCGTCAGGCTGACGGTAAACTCAATTTAATCACCCTTCATGCCCCCGCGATGCAGCATCTATCTGTGTGAAGTTGGTCTCACCTGCGTGATTCATTCGCGGGGCCGTAACTGTTACATAACAGCCCTGCAGCTGCCACCAATTGTGGCTACACTACCTTATCCCAGTTGGGAGTCTACCAGCAGGGCCAGACTACACGGCCAAGTTAGAAGCTTTAACCCACTTCCTGTGGTAACTCCGCAGGGCAGTCTCGTTAGCGCAGCCAGACGCTCTGCCCCTCATTAGGCCAGCGAGGTGATAAACAGGGAAAGCAAGACAACAACAAGCCACTTAGCGCCAGTGTTTCTTTAAAACAACCTATCTTGGTTCTACTTCTGTTATGTAATCTCCAGCTTTTGGCAGCAGTTGCCCAACACACCTTGTCTGCACTTTTATTGTTTATAGGCCTCATTATTAGTGACGTCCGCGACCTTAGTTTAATGTGTCAACAGGCACATTGTCCAGTGGGCAACACACCAGAAACGTGGTTAGAAAAAAACCCATAACTGACTGAGCTTTTTAGTAAATGAAGGCTTCTTCCAGCTCACACTCTCTCAGGATTGGGCACTGACACATTTTCTGTTGACTTGCTGTGGTTTCCCTCTCCACTGGATTGAGTGATGAAACGTAGGACCTGCACCAAGTCTGGATTCTCTGGACGTGGTCCTTGCCTTCTTGGCCTGTCAGATGATGAATACGTTCTCACAGTTTGACCTCAGTTGCTGACTTTTAAGTATGTTCTCATTATCTGAACTTTTGCCTTTCTTATTTTCTGCAGGACTGGAACCGTACGTGGTACACAGCCAATCCAGACCTAACCCAGTGTTTCCAGAACACAGTGCTGGTGTGGGTCCCATGTATCTATCTGTGGTTGCTGGTCCCTTTCTACTGTCTTCATCTGTACTGTCATGACCGCGGACGCATTCGAATGTCCTGCCTGTGCACCGCGAAGATGGTGAGACCACACACACATATTGGCATGGCCTCACTTTATTGTTTCGGCTTTTTGACACAGAAAGAAAAAGAAGACAGAAAAGCCAAAAAAAAAGAAAAAAAAAACTTCTCACAAATTTACTGTCAAATGTGACCGCATGCGTAGTAACGTTTCCCCACTCACTTTGTCTCCACGTGTCCTGTTCAGGTGCTGGGTTTCCTACTGGCCTCATTTGGATTTGTGGAGTTCTTCTATATCCTGCTGGAGAGGAGCCAAGAGATCCAGCACCACATGGTCTTCCTTCTCAGCCCCATCATACGCAGCATGACTGTGGTAAATACTGTGGCTCTTTTTTTTGTAGTATTCACACCTCTACATCCAAATCAGAAGTAGTTGAATTAATGTTTCAGTAAGCTGTAAAAGCTAAGCTCGTTTCAGAACTTTCATAAAATTTGGTAAAAGGATGGAAGAGAATCCAGTTTATTTCTCACTCACTAAAAACATGTGCTTGCTGTTTGCAGTGCATCACTAAGATGGAACACATTTTAAATACTTTTTAAGCCCAGTTCGCACAGTGTGAAAACTCCATCCCTGATTAAGCTGCTTAAGGGTTAAAATTGCAATGGCGCAATAAACCCTGAACACAAAGCAATGATGTAACTGTGCAATAGTTCAGCGAGTCCAAGATTTCCTATATAACATAAGCCAGTGCAGCTGATTTATAGCTGAAGCTGCACATTTGACATCCCCTTTGAGTTGCTCTGAGTAACAGAGACATTTTGGGAATATTTCAGCCACATGTCAATGTGCAAACACATGAAAGAATATACGGTGAACCACGTTGGCAAGACACAGAGGTGCAAAGATGCATAACCAGGAATGGATTTATAGTGTTGCAGGCAATGCAAATATCACAGCAGCCTGTAAACACAGCTTGTATTTAACTTCAGTCATCAGCGTACATATGTAATGACATCAGTTATACGTTTGATTGGGAGTCAGTGTTATGTACGTATGTGCAAAGTTCCAATGCAATTGTGAAAGGTACTTTGCCACTAACACATCATGATCATGTATTAGATGATTTAAACTGTAATGTTCTGCATGAAATACTGAGTATTTTCCAGAGTGTTGTTGAAGTTACAGGCTAGATTGTTCACCAGTTATCTACTAGCATGAGTGGTGGACGTGTCTTTACTAACCACATGCTTTAATGTAAACCAACCAATTTGACTTTATTCCAACATTTTGGTTTGTCTTGACTAAAAAAACACAAAGCCACCAAATACAAAGGAGATGACACACAATTGCACTCTATGTTAACCATAATTACATAGAAAATTTTAGTCTTTATATAGTCTACAGGTGTAGTGTTGGACTGGGAGTTTAGACGCCATTGTTCTGACCAAGACTATATTTAAGGTGCAGTGTGTTTAACTGCAGTGGAAAGGAAGAAATGATACATGACATAATATTCAACCATCCATCTGCCTTTCAACGGGGATCTCAGGTTTGGAATGAACCGGACAACGCACAAAATCCAATGTATGCACACAATCTCTGACAAGAAAAACAACTAAGAGGTCAAGATCCTTGCAGGACGTGTACAGATTTGTTGTCTGGGCGGGATCTTTACAAATGTTTCTCTCTCTCCTTCCAGTCCTCTTGAATCACACCACTATGGCCTCCTCGACCCACATCTGGGCGTAGTGTAGGGTGGGCTACGAAACTTTATTTACAGAAGATGAGGGCTAGTATGCAATCACAGAAATGTTTCCCAGTGGACTTTGTTGATGGAAATGACCTAGAATGTTTCTCAGAACATGGGTCCCACTCATTTCGTGCAGATTTTAAATGATACTTAACTTGGGCGAGTAGGCAAAAGAGGAGTGCGGCTCAACATGGGTGGCATGGCAAGTCTAAAATGCTGTTTGTCCTGAAAAAGAGTGATATAAGAATCACAATGCAGTACAAAAGTGCAGAGTCTAGATAGGAGTGGCTACACTGGTTCTATAAGTCTCTGAGCCACAGTGCTGTATAACTTTTCTTACAAAGCTTCCTCTCTCTGCAGCCCGCAAACAGGTCCGACTCAGTCTCCCCCTCTCCCCCTAACTCAGACAGTTTTGCCCACCTGCGGTCTTTTCAGACTCCTGAGTAAATACCAGCACGTGTTTGCTTAAAAATACACTGAGACGTCGCTTGTGTCGAGGGATACGTCTCAAAAAGGGTCATTTTATTTTGAGGATATCATTTCTCACCCCAGGGAATCAGACAACAAGCATCTACTAAATCATGTAAGGAGTATACCACCGAAACTTTTCTCTACTTGCTAGACTTATCTTCATTATAGGATAGATTTTCTATGTTGCCACCACAAGTTCCCTGGGTGCAGGAAAGGAACACTGTGCTCTTGTTGCCCCGGCCAACTTGTTTTGTTGCCCTTCAACTGAAGTTGATGTATGGGAATGCTTTTGCCCAAGTCAACCAGGCCATGAATGACTCACCACTGATCAAAAGTACACACGTAACACCATCTATAACTGGTAATACCATGACGTAAAGCTCCAGTTCCTTACCCAACACTGCACACTTCCCATGTAATTATAAGGAAGGGTTTCGATTCAGGCCTCAGTGATGGAGTTAGTTCCACCCACTTACTTCTGCAAACAGATGGCTGATGGTTAGCAGCAATATGGTGAAACAGGGCGGAAGGGCAGGAATAGGAGGGACCTTGCCTTCATATGCTGACCCAAGGGCAGCTTTATGTTCAGGTTTGGATTGGGGCTGATGCAGCCTCACACATTTAGGGGCAAAAATACAAGTAGTCAAAAACAGTTCATTTGTGCAGTGGTTTGATACCGATGACGTAGATCCGCAGTCACGTGGAAGGCTTGGGAACTTCCTGTTGATACGTCTGTGAAGAGTCTCGGTCACCCAGGTCATGGTATATACTAAATACTCGACCAAAGACGCTTCAACATTCGTCCAAGTAGATTCATCATTTTGATATGTAAAACAAAGCGGGAACTGCTGGGACACCCAAGAAAAAGTTTTTTTGTTTGTTTTGTTGTTTTTTGATTGCCTTTGTCTCAGACACCCTGGCAGCCGTTCTCAGAGAAAAACCTGCCCAACACCGGACAAATGTAATAATCAGTTGAGTTTTGTAGTTGGTGACCAAATAAATATGGAAATAAGGAAACTTTTCCTAACCAGATAGACATGATATCTTTATAAAGTCCTCATTCTGGATGCAACTGGATTTCTTCATCCAAGTAAAAGAAAAAGAGACTAACAAGAACTGCTCAGTTGTTTACGTAAAATTCTTGGACAGTGATGCTCTTTGAGTTTGCACGTTGTCCTTGTTCACAAGCCTTCTATACTGTAGGTGTGTCTTTGGCTTCTGCATCCCAGAGACATTCAAGTCAGGTGGACCGCACACTCTAAATTCCCCATAGGTATGATTGTAAGTTCATGTCTATTTGCATTCATTCTAGCACAGGTTGGCAAGACTCAAATGCAACAACAACAACAAAAAAAGCCTGAATGGACAAAAGAAGACGCTAATCAGTGTCACTGCGACAAGTACCCTGGATGTTGTTCATATGTTTATATAAAGATGTTGGCCTCTTGGCCAACATGGAGATGTGTGTACACATCTCCCAAACGGAGCACATCAGGTTGTTGATGCAAATAACTTATATAATTATAATTACCAGACCACTAGTTTATAACAGGACAGCAGTGTGGCTCATCCCAGAGTAACCAATGTGGTACTCATTATGAAACCTAAACCCACTTTCTCTTCACTCCATGATGAGCTGGCATGACAGAGTGACGTCTCACTCGGCCAACCACTGAGAGAGGGACCAATTATAGTGGTTCACATGCAGATGCACGACTCCTCTGAGGAAAGACAGACAGTGGTGTCCAAATGCTTATTTTTGAGAATAAATCACGGTATGGAGATTGTTTTTTAGGAAAGTATATAACAACATGAATCAATGTGTGCAGGCCATGCGGCGCACCATGCATGTGTCATTTTTCATGGACAGGAAGTCAGCCAAATCACATTTGCGCCTGCAGTCAGGGAATTCCCAGAAGTTCTTTTTCAAAACCACCTTCAGCTGCATTAGATCAGACTAAATCTGATTATATCCTGACTGTTGAAAACACTGGCAGTGAGATGAACGGCAGCTAATGTAAGAGAACTAGTACTTTTTTTTTCACCAATTGAATTCAAGTGGAATAGCACTGAATGACAACCTAGAAAGGAAACATCTGGAGCAACCCCGTGTGAACCAAAGCATCAGTAATTTTTTACCACAAAAAGCAAAAACTTTTAACATTTTAGCACTGATTTGGATGGAAATAAAATTTTGCTTTACTTGGAAAGGACTTTCTCCTGTCCATGTTGTCCATCAACGTGGCATCGCAGACCAGAGGTTTTTTTTTTGTTTTTTTTTTTTGGTTTTTGGTTCTTGGACTGAGTTGCTTCTTCTCCTGTACTGTAAGAACCACATATGTGAGTTCATAAATTGAGTGTTTCTGTCTCTCTGTCTAGATCCTGGTCTTGTGCATCATCCAGTTGGAAAGAATAAGAGGCTGCCGTTCCTCCATATTCCTCTTCCTGTTCTGGGTCTTGGCTGTTGTCTGTTCCTTGGTGCCTCTCAGAGCCAAGATCCAGCTGGCTATGGATGAGGTATGTAGCAAACTTGTATTATTATTTTGTAATATGTCCCCCATAGGATTAAATCTAAATATCTGCACTGTGCTTTTTTGTATTTGCTCATGATGGAAGCATTGCATCCAGCACCCAGAAAGTATTTAAAGCAGCAATAAGTTGCATCCAAAGTGAATCCGTGTTTGTGTTAGGTTTGAACTTGGTGAACCTGCACTGTCAAAAACACCACAATATCTAATCAGGTCTACTCCCACCCAAAGTCTAGACACGAGACTCCCGACGCACTGCTTGAGATATACCCTGTGTCGGCAAAGCGTTTCTATTTCATCCCCCAATTTAAACCAAGGTAGCCTAAAGTTAACACATAGTGTTGGAGGATGACACTGCCAATTCTGGTCAAGCCTGTGTGTGTTTAAGTTTTCCTCATCTCCCATCAGACATTGCAATCATTGTTGTATGGGTGTAAGTTTGCATTTAAGTGCACGTAGCCATGGGGCAGTCACATTTGCATTTCTATAAAAACACACACACACATGCGCATCCATATTTCTGCTTTATCGTTCTCAGCGTGACATTCCCACACTGCTTGGGGGGAAAGTAATGATGGCCCTGGGATAAATGCTGGTGAGACATGGCAGCCCAGGGTCAGACCAGAGGAACGTCAGTGCTGTGTTTATGGGCCTACACGTCTATAAACACAGCCAGATGGATATCTGTGCATCCACACATAATGCAAAGCCATCTACAGTTCAGACCCAGATGTTTTCATTTCATACAACCGCACATGTGCACATAGGATGCACACGTGACAGCCCGCATACTTTTCCTCCGTAGAGTATTATATGACTCGCTGGATTCTGTTCATCAATTTGTTTCGTTTTTTCTTTTTTTTTTTCTTTTTAAATGTCCAGCCTCGACTCCTGCCCCGACATATTTTATTACTCAGGAAGTTGATTTCTAATGTCATTAAATGATCTGCTGCGTATTTGCGGAAGATGGAGCCAAACTTTTATTTGGCTCCATCTTCACCGCACTGTAAAACTAATGAGAATAAAAAAGAAGGGAGATCTGGCTGCTCGAGACGTAGGTGGTTCTGTTTAAAGGAACTGTGACATTTCAGGAAAAAAAATACGCTCCTCTTTTCTTACTAGTGAGACTCAGAACTGAAGACTGATAGTACTAGTATCTTTATGTATATGTGAACTGGACAAAGCTTGGTTTGCTGTTTTCCTTCCTTCCTGTCTCAAAATAAAAAGAAAGTTGAAGTTAGTCAAACACATAGCCTTGAAATGGTTATCATTATAAATCTATATTTATTTTTAAAAAGTGTACAATTCCCAAACTTTAATCTATACAATTAAACTCTCTCTTTTTATTATCCTTATCCCTTTAGTTTAGTTTTCTAAAACAGAACCACAAACCATTTTCTTTCCATTTACACCCTGTTTTCGTACATTGATGTTGCATTGTCGTACAACTATCATGCTGCACCCCTCAGCAGTTACCGTCTTTAACCCGTCTGCGTGTTGTACTGGCATATTTTCTAATTCACATCGCAGCGCTTATGGCTCAAGTTGACAGGGTTCATGTTTGTTGACCCTCAGCCATTCTTAGCCGCGTGACCTACATTTCTACTACCCACTCTCGACCATCCTGACCCTGTTTTTCTCCATGTGGCCGGATCCATTGGGCCCCTTCGAATCTGCTTTCTGGGCACACTTCTCCAATGGAATAGTTTTACTGTTTACCATGGCTCAGACTTCCATGAATACCCATAGTGCTGCACAACAGGCTTGCTGTGGCGGTGGTGTTGACCCAGTAGTAAACAATGCCTATGCCAGAACCCACAGTTTTCTGTATGTCAAGAATAACATGCAAGACCCAGATTTCACAAACGTCTTTGAATGGTTAATATTGCAGCTGTTCCTTTGATTGAAAGTAAGGGTGCTTGTTTGAAAAACCACAATCTCCCTATTTCCAGATATGGGCTCTTAGCGTGACTGAGAGGCAGCTTTAACTATCGCTTCATTTATATAAAGTACACCATTAAAGACTCTTGGTTTTCGCCCTGATTCAGTTTAAAAGACCAAAATATTCTTTATTGTCGGTGTATAAACCATATCCTCTGCTATACAATGTGTAGGCAAGGGGAAAGCCCTATAATGATTTTGGGGCTGTTGTCAAGCTTCACACAAAGCCACAGTGGCGATAAATGATGCAGTATACGACAGGATGTTGTGTGATGATGTTGAAAGGCACAAAACAACAAAAGCACATTTTGATCCTATTGAAAACGTAACATGTTCATGTAACAACAACATTATATTTCTGTGGCTTGTGTTTTTACAGCCACAAAACCCAATTTATTGCGTCCCTAGTTAAAAATAAGGCTGGCTTCCACAACATTACAGGACTTGCCCGAAACAAACAAACTCACGGAGCACAGAGATTCCGGTCTTTTTCAACCCTCCGCGTTTTGTTCCGCAGGGCATCGCCTCCGATATTGTCCGATACCTCGCCTTCTTCTCCTACTTCACCATCCAGTTGGCCCAGCTCTTCCTGTGCTGTTTTGCAGACCAGCCCCCAGAGGGAAAAAACGTCTTGGAAAAGGTAGGCAGAGGAGAATGTATCCCACTTCCGTCAAAAAACGTCCGCTCCGATCCAGTACCCAAGAAGGAAAATGCCTAAGCAGCTATCTTGTGGTTTTCAAGCCTTGTTGTCACGACACATTTCCCTTTTGGACGTAATGCTGTGATTCACCTCCTCCCTCCTTCCTCTCACACTTCACCACTTTTACTTCCTATGCGAACGAATGAGTGTGTGTGTGTGTGTGTGTGTTTGTGCCACTGTTCTCCTGCATACCTCCAACACGACTCACTCATCCTGTGAGATAACACCATGAGACACATATCTCGCTATAAACCTATTCGCTATTTTTTTTTTAGTTAAAGGTAGCGAGACTATTCAGGGCAGCTGACAGGTGAATGAAAACGAACTTCTAATCAATCAAGCAGACGTGTGATGTAATATTTCCCTGGTGATAAACAATCGAAATAGCTGGAAAAGTCCCTAACAAACTCTTGGCTGGCGGTGAGGAGGCTGAGGGTGCAGAAGCCACAGTCTGGCGTGGTGGACACACCCATTGGTGTGTCCTCTTCTTTTCCCTCCACCTCCTCCCCCTCTCCGCCCCACGCTCTGGTTAGAGTTACTCACAGGAGGAGCGGAAGTGAGGGGAACAAGAGTAAGAGTGCTGGTATCGAAGGGGGATAACACCGTGGTGAGGGGGTGGCAGGGTGGAGGAAATGCCATAAAGTACGCAAGAGAGGACAGAGTATGTTTTTGTGTGTGTGTCCACTTGCTGGAC
Source organism: Mugil cephalus (assembly GCF_022458985.1). NCBI lineage: Eukaryota > Metazoa > Chordata > Actinopteri > Mugiliformes > Mugilidae > Mugil > Mugil cephalus. Next base: position 8,216,325 of record NC_061771.1, read on the forward strand.
GGTTTGTGATGACACATTTCCACTCTGTCTGCACTAGACCTCTAAACGTCATCTTCGCCCGGCGCTAACACTGAACTCTATTTATGCTCTCCTGTGGGAGTTCATGGCCTCTGCTCCCCACAATGGACCACCTGAGTGTACAGTGTTGTTTACACAAATTAGGGTTGTTAAACTAACTCCTCACAAGTACACCATTCAACCATCAACCGAGGCCATCGCCGAGGCCGTGTATTCCTCCAAAGACATTAAGTGGTGAAAGATTTACTGGGAAAACAACACTGAGTCTGGTCTTTAATCTGTTGCAGAATCCCTGTCCCGTGAAAGATGCCTCTTTCCTGTCTAAGATTCTCTTCTGGTGGTTCACTGGGTAAGATGGTTCTTTACTACCCATTCATTTCTAGGCCCAGACTGACTCACTGCAGCAACAGTTTGGACTTGTTTACAATAATATGTGCTTTTTGACGACAATCGTGTGTGTGAATCACGTTGCCTCCTCAGGCTCGTTGTGAAGGGATATCGCACTCCGCTGGAGGCGGAGGATCTGTGGACCCTGAGGGAGGAGGACACATCACAGAAGATTATCTCTGAGCTGCAGCAGGACTGGACAGCTGAATGCGCCAAAATTCAGAAGTGAGAATCATTTATGATAATAAACAGACAATTTAATTGCCTTCTCTCAATATTTTAGTACTGCAATGCACTTTGTGTAGTGCTACCTTCCAGTCCCTATGATGGGTAATGTTCCACAATACAGATCACACCTTCCTCATTCTATGATGTTTAAGTTTTTAGTTTTACTTTACGTCTTAAACGTCCTTATATACTAAACACATTATACAAGTGTGATTCTTCCCCTTTAAAGTGTTTGGTTCACTATTCTTGCACATTAGCCAGCAGTTGCATGAACCCACAACAGAAGACACAAGGCGACAACATGTGCAGGACCTGCTGCCTTTCAAGTTTCTTCGGGTCCACTTGCTGTTTTGATGCAGGCAGTTATTCACTGTACTGCTCTCCCTATTGTCATAGCTTAACATCCAAAGAATCAATTCCATTTTATTGCAGTGTGGTCAAACATCCACATGGTGCCGAATGAATTAATGAACCAAGCAGAGCATGACTTAGCTATGACTGCGGCGAAATAAAATTCAAGATGTCTCAGCCTCGCTGACATTTTGGGCTAAAAATAGGCCCTTAGGAGTCCCTTGAGGACATACAGCGCCACAGTGTCAAGACAAGATCCCTGAGCCATTTCCAAGGCTTGTTAACATAATCCAATGCTTTGAAAAGCTGTCGTTAAGTCTAATAATTATGTCAGCAAACAATGGTTTTCACAGCTGCCGGCAAATTGAGTCCATCGGGGATGGCACGTAGGACTGCAGTCTGCGTTACATTAAAGACTTGAAAGCTGCCTGCACCACGGTAGCGCTTTTCTGAAACACATTTCTCTGCTGTAACTCTATGCGTTTTTCTCTCTCTGGCAGGCAGGAGAAAGCTTTAGCGTCGGGTGTGGCATTGGGGAGCAGACTGCCAGACCAGGCTCAGCTCCTCAGAAAGCTGCAGAAGGAGCAAAGTTCTGGTTTCTTCCTGCTCAGGACGCTGGCACGCAAATTCGGCCCATATTTCCTGACCGGCACCCTGTGTATCATATTCCATGATGCTTTCATGTTCGCAATCCCTCAGGTGCTGAGGTAAGAGTCCGTGAACAATGCACCAAAACCCCCAAATCTGAAGCTGCTTGGTAAACATGTCAGTATAGCTGGACGTTTATACTGTTGTTGAGTTTGTCGAATATAACTTTTTCACTGCCTGGAGTCCCACAAACCAAATGGCATGGAGCGCACTGTATTAAGGAAAGCTTCAGCCAGACCTCTCCAAACCACAGCTCAGACTTAAATTACCTGGATTGTGTACAGTCTAGGCTAGAGTAAAATTAACTTTTATTGTGTCCAGATTTATGTGATTTGGATAGATAGATAGGCAGATAGATAAGCCTCTAACAACCCGGACAACAACAGGAGCTGGCAGCAGTGAAAGCAGGTCATGGCTGATCTGTCAGCCGCCGCACCAGCCCACCAGTCAGACTGGAATGTTGTTGTTCATGCACTGCACAGAATCAGTGGAAGTGTTAATTACGGTCGTGAAGCTGTGAGCAGGAAAAGTAGACGAGACCACAGGCCTCTGTTGCTCCAGTAAGGAGGACAGGCAGCGAGGGAGAGGAGGCTCTAAATGGCAGAAATGCTGTCGGACCACAATAAGGGAGCCGCTGGCCAAGTGTGAGGGCAGCCTGGCCACAGGCTGAGCTCTGTTGTGCAACCGGAGCTACTTTGTGTGGACCAGACAGCCAGCGGCCACAACAGCGCTCAAGGCCATTGGTCAAAAGCACACAATGAAAGTCAGATAATACCAGCTTGAATGAAAAAAAAAAAAAATGTGTTGACAAAGTTAAACACAGCTTCCCTTTCTATCATTCACTACTTTTCAGGAATTATAGAAGTTAAGCTCTGATGCTGTATATATTATATGAGCAAAACCTTTTTTGTGTGCAGTCTGATTAACCATTCGTGTTCTGCTTCCTCCTCAGCCTTCTCCTGGGCTTCATGCGAGATGAAGATGCTCCGCTGTGGAAAGGCTACTTCTATGCCACTCTGATGTTCCTGCTGTCCTGCCTCCAGTCCCTCTTCAACCACCAGTACATGTACACTTGCTTCACAGTGGGAATGAGGGTGAAGACAGCGGTTATGGGCTTGGTCTACAGGAAGGTGGGTGAATCTGTATCAGCAGACATGTCGCCACAAACCACTAGACACAACATATTTCATATCTTAAATGCGGAAAACAAAAGCTTTCTCTCCTTCCAGTCTGGAAAACCGGTTATAGCATATGATTAACAGCTTTTACCTAAGATGAATGATTGTGTGAAATGGTTATGAGTGCATGAAATTATATTGTACACACCGTATTGAGGGCTAAAATGTCTTCTTTATTGTCAACACAGTCTCTGGTGATAAACAGTGCAGCCAGGAGGACTTGCACTGTGGGAGAGATCGTGAATCTGGTTTCAGCAGACACTCAGAAGCTCATGGACTTTGTGGTTTACTTCAACGCTGTCTGGCTGGCTCCCATTGAGATTGCTCTTTGTCTTTTCTTCCTCTGGCAGGTATGTCAAAGTCTGGTGTTTTCACCGTGGCTCCCATTCATGCACAAATGCAGTTTAACCTAACACGTTGTTATCCTCTCTTTTTTTTTCCAGCATCTCGGCCCATCGGCTCTGGCAGGAATTGCCACTGTCATTCTCATTTTTCCGCTCAACGGTTTCATTGCGAAGAAAAGGAGCAAGCTGCAGGTAAAAGCTGTTACAGGAATCCTTCTCGCTTTCGCTCTCCCAGCCCAGACATCTGGCTTGTCAGGTCAGGGATGCCACAGCTGGTTTAGATAGTGGCTGAAGAGCTGTGTGGGTGTTTGGCCTGGATGGTACATTCTCGCTTGTCCTTTTGATGTCTGGCCCATATAATGTGTTTGAAAAACAATGACAGGAAAGGGTGGGCAGTAGGAAGACATAATTTTTCATTTCTTTGGAAAAACAACAGACGGTTTTGTGAATTTGGATGCCAGTTTAATCGAACTTCGTCTTGAATGTAGTGACCACATTCCTGGCCCTTTGTTGTTTCCTTGTAATAAAAATCACTAAAATGTAACGAGCAATAAATTCTTACTGAATTATACAAGTTCTATGATGTTCAGGAAAACTACTACAACTGTAATGAGAGCAGACTCACCCATGTTCACAAATGCATGTATTCACTTTGGTCTGGTACTTGTCCGTCCGCTGTTCCCCAGCTTCGGCTTGGCTTGTTTTTCAGACAATAAAAAGTAAGAACCTCTCTGTCTGTCTGATCAACAGGAGATCCAAATGAAGTTCATGGATGGCCGCATCAGACTGATGAATGAGATCCTGAATGGAATAAAGATCTTGAAGTTTTATGCCTGGGAGAAGGCTTTCCTGGAGCAGGTGTTGGGCTACAGAGAGAAGGAGCTCAAGGCTTTGAAGAAGTCTCAGATTCTTTATTCCATCTCCATTGCGTCTTTTAACTCCTCCTCTTTCTTGGTAAGAACTCAGTCTTGATGTCAAATTTTCCAAACTGATGGCAATTCATCCAGTCTTGTTAAGATGTTATGATAAGATATGCCACCTTCATTGTGGTGCAAGATGAAAACTGAAGAGACAATCAAATCATTAGGATGCATCCTCTGAGGATTTTCCACGCCCATTCAACCCATTCAGTTATGTTGTTTTCCCAAGAAGAATTTGACAGTCTGATTTCGAAAGATTCATGTTTCCAGTAGGAAGAGATAGGCATTAGTGCCACATCACAGGCAGGGTGGGGAAGTCAGCAAGTATTCGCTAATGTATCGTTGGTTTGTCTTTCTGTGGGATACTGTATATCGACATTTAAAAAGATTAAGGGCAACGCCAGCCTTATTCTTAGAATTGTGCGTTTGTTTATAAAGATCACTCATCAGACAAGTCGCTGTTTGTAAAAGTGACGCTTTGTGCTTCTCTAACCCCCAAGATTGCCTTCGCCATGTTTGGGGTGTACGTGATGCTCGATGACAGAAATGTCCTGGACGCACAGAAAGTGTTTGTCTCCATGGCACTAATCAACATCCTGAAGACCCCACTTAGTCAACTTCCATTCGCAATAAGCGTAACCATGCAGGTAGGTCTCTTTTTACCACCCATAACTGCTCAGAAATATCCATCTGTGCTGCTTGATGAGGAGTACAGTATTATTTTCATGGCCTCATGAGATGAATATAGGTAATTTGTCTAATCACTGACTATTTCAGGCTGTCGTTTCACTGAAACGTCTTGGAAAGTACCTGTGCTCAGAGGAACTTAAAGTGGACGACGTCTCAAAGGCTCCATTGAGCTCTGGTAAGAACTCCACCCACATATTACACTGAATGAATACTACGCTATTTAATTCCTCTCATTTCCATTTGATTTGGTTCCCATACTGTCTGAAATCATAGGCTGTCATAATCAATACAAGCCGCCCACAAGATGTTGTTGTTTATAACTGTGGAGTACCACAACCTTGTATGGATCATGTGCACTGTCACTTCCTGGGTCCCGGGCTGACTGGTAGACAGGGTAATTATAGGATGTTCACATTTAGCGGTTAAACGTAAATCATAGCGTGAATTCAGACATATGATTCATAGTGAAATAAAAAAAATACACTGTACTCCTCTGTTTGTAATCTGTCAACACTTCCTAAGACAGCGTATGAAAGGCAACAACTCTGTAATTTGCATGATTAAGCAAGTTCACTTGTAATTACGAACAGGCTGCACCCTGACGAGTCACTTCAAGGAAAACTTTGTTTTGAAAGTTTGTTTGTCTCTCAGGTTAAAAGAATGCATCCTGGTTTAGCGCTCGTGGCAGGTTTTTCTCAACTTGTTGGGTCTTCCTTCTTTCTTCTTAGATGGGGAAGATGTGGTCATAGAAAACGGGACCTTTAGCTGGACTGCAGAGGCCCCTCCGTGTCTCAAACAGTATGTGTTAAAAAAAAGAAGACCAAAATTAATCTACACTCTTTTGTACTACCGTGAGAAGACTTAATATTACTTCTTTGTTGACAGAATCAACTTTCATGTGCCACGAGGTTCCCTTGTTGCTGTGGTTGGGCATGTAGGCAGTGGAAAGTCTTCTTTGTTGTCAGCCATACTCGGGGAAACAGAGAAAAGAAGTGGTCAAGTTACCGTCAAGGTACTGAGCTTATGTTCCACATGCACGGTCTATTCATAGTCTGTGGCTTACCTTACATTTAATAAATATTGTTATTCTCTCTCTTGACTGCTTGTCTTCACAGGGTTCTGTGGCGTACGTGCCCCAGCAGGCCTGGATCCAGAACGCCACAGTCCAGGACAACATCATATTTGGCCGCGAAAAGATGAAAACATGGTACCACCGTGTGCTGGAGGCCTGCGCCCTGCTGCCCGACCTGGACATCCTGCCAGCTGGAGATGCTACAGAAATTGGAGAGAAGGTTGGAAACACTTGAAAACAGAGACCTGGGGTTTTGTTGTCGTCTCCACATATTCTGAGAGGTTTCTTCAATGTTCTGATTATTTTCTCAATGCAGGGACTGAACCTCTCGGGCGGGCAGAAACAGAGGGTGAGTCTGGCCAGGGCTGTCTACAGGAAGGCTGATGTGTACTTGCTGGATGATCCGCTGTCTGCAGTGGATGCACATGTGGGTCAGCACATCTTTGACAAAGTCATTGGTCCAAAAGGAGTCCTTAGAGACAAGGTAATTAAACACAAAACCCACAAAGTGCAGTTTACTCTGTTCAGTTCAGCCAAATACAGCCAGAAAGCGTTTTTACAACACCTAAACCGCCTACAAACACATGCTGTTGGCTATTGTTACCATAATAAGGAAACCACCACTTTGCTGACACTTTTTTTTAAGAAAGCCTCAATTTAGTGTTGGATTGTGCTTACAGACTATTTTTCGGCTTGCTTTACAGACCCGCATCCTGGTCACCCATGGGATGAGCTTCCTGCCGCAGGCTGACCTCATCCTCGTCCTGGTAGATGGCGAAATCACAGAGAGTGGCTCCTACCAGGAGCTGCTCAGCCGCCACGGTGCCTTCGCTGACTTCATCCACACCTTTGCAAACACGGAGCGAAAAGAGAGCGCCATTCAGAGAGGTGCAGAAACATTTCAGAATAAACACTCCTCTTTTTGATTTAGTTTTGGTCTCTTTATTACTTTTATTTTGTCTGAGTATCTTCATACAAATAAACTTCAATATATAACAATAACAACAATAATAACAATGAATGCATTCTTCACATGTAGCTGGTTCCCGGAGGTCCAACGCTCGTCTCAGCATGGTCGATTTCATGCCGTTCTCCAGGGACCTGTCACAAGAACAGCTCATTGGGTATGTAAACAAACATGTGAAACTGTCATAAAGATGTTTGGAACTCTGACTTCATCTTTTTTAAGAGACTGACATTTGCATATTCTCCAGGGGCGACACCACTAATACCAACCTACAGAATATGGAGCCTGTCTCTGAAACAGACCAAGAGCAGGTACCAGAGGACTTGGGCAAGCTGACTGAGGTTGATAAGGCACGCACTGGAAGAGTAAGTCTGAAAGTCACTTTTCATGTTTGCATTGTGTCAAAGCTGACAAACATAGTGATATATATATAAAAAGTGGTGACGTGAAGCCAGCTCTCTAATTCCTTGGTCCTTTTTGTGATGATGTACAACAGGTGAGATTGGAGATGTACAAGAAGTACTTCAAGACCATCGGCCTGGCCATCATCATTCCCATCGTCTTCCTGTACGCCTTTCAGCAGGGCGCCTCTCTTGCCTACAACTACTGGCTCAGCATGTGGGCTGACGATCCCGTTATTAACGGCACCCAGATTGACACAGACCTGAAACTGACTGTCTTCGGGGCTCTGGGCTTTGTACAAGGTCAGTTCTACAAACCCTATCGAGCAAACACGTGAGCAAAGTCTTGAAGAGTTGACTCTGGGTTGATAATACTCTAGTCTGATCGAGCGCCCCTCCCCTCTCTTCAGGTGTTGCCATTTTTGGCACGACCGTGGCTATCTCCGTCTGCGGCATCATCGCCTCCCGCCACTTGCACACGGACCTGCTGATCAACGTGCTGCGTTCTCCAATGTCGTTTTTTGAGCGCACTCCCAGTGGCAACCTCCTGAACCGCTTCGCCAAGGAGATCGACGCCATTGACTGCATGGTCCCCGAAGGCTTGAAGATGATGTTGAGCTATGTCTTCAAACTCATGGAGGTCTGCATCATTGTGCTGATGGCGACTCCATTTGCGGCTGTGATCATCCTGCCTCTCGCTTTCCTCTACGCCTTTGTCCAGGTATAATATGAACCCACAGCTTTGATCTTTACTTTTTCATTTGAGATCACTCTATTAAATGTGGCATTGCAGGAGCTGGATTCCATTACTCTGTGTTATTGGAAAGCTATGCGCTCCAAAACCAACTCTGCTGATTTTGCCATCCACTTGTATTTTGTTCCCTACCTGCTGACATAGATGTTACACACATTCACTTGGAATTACGGGAAAGCCCTCAGCGCTCCCTCTTGTTTCCCTCGTTCAAGCCTGCATTTTTCTTTTCCACCGTGGGCCACAGAGCTTCTACGTCGCCACATCCTGTCAGCTGCGCAGGCTGGAAGCTGTGAGCCGCTCGCCAATCTACACCCACTTCAATGAGACGGTGCAGGGCGCCAGCGTCATCCGGGCCTTTGGAGACCAGCCCAGGTTCATCCTACAGGCTAATAAGAGGGTCGACTTCAATCAGACGTCCTACTTCCCCAGATTTGTGGCCACCCGGTGAGTTGATACGTGATGATGAAGACATGGATGAGGGACGTTGTTTAGCTGAATGACCTCTGGTCTTAGTGGTTAGGACACATATTGGAATTTGCCAGCCCACAGCTAAATCCCTGTTACATCCACAGGTGGCTGGCAGTGAACCTGGAGTTTGTTGGTAATGGTGTGGTGCTAGCTGCTGCCATTCTCTCTGTGATGGGAAGGAGCACCCTGAGCCCAGGCATCGTTGGTTTAGCTGTGTCTCACTCCCTCCAGGTAAGAGGTCCAACACACACACAATCACACAGTAACCACAATTAGTTCCGAATGCATTGTGGTAAACTGCAACGAAATTGCATTTCTAGTTTGGGAATCACAATTATTCACAGTTAACCTCACTGTATGTTAGGTAACTGGGATCCTGAGCTGGATTGTGCGATCCTGGACTGATGTGGAGAACAACATTGTTTCTGTGGAGAGAGTCAACGAGTACGCTGAGACTGCTAAAGAGGTTCGTGTACGCACACACACAATCTTGCACAAGTGAAGGCCTTTTGTGGTCTTTATTCATTCTTTCTTATCGTTTCATGCAGGCTAGTTGGAGTATAGAGGGCAGCTCCTTGCCCCTGGCTTGGCCCCAGAAAGGCACCATAGAGTTCCAGGACTACGGGCTGCAGTACCGTAAAGGCCTTGAGTTGGCTCTGAAAGGCATTACCCTGAGTATTAACGAAAGAGAGAAGGTGATTCATCTTGTTTGATCTAAAATAATATTTACAATCTTCCTCAACTTTCAACCCCTGTAGATTGATCTCATTCATGAGTTCCTTGTTTTCTAGGTGGGGATTGTGGGCAGAACCGGAGCTGGGAAGTCCTCCCTTGCCCTGGGAATCTTCAGGATCTTAGAGGCAGCAAAGGGAAAGATCTTCATAGATGGAGTCAACATCGCTGACATTGGACTCCATGACCTCAGATCACGCATTACTATCATTCCTCAGGTACAGTCGGAAAAACAGAAGCTAGATTCTGGCATTCGTTGCATAAACTGTGTTCAGTCCTTGTACAGTGTAATATGAGTTAGTCAACACTGTAATAATTTTGTTACCGACCTGGACGACTGATGAATAACATATGCTCTTCTCTCCCTAAGGACCCGGTGCTGTTCTCAGGCTCCCTGCGAATGAACCTCGACCCGTTTGATTCCTACACAGACGAGGAGGTGTGGAGTTCACTGGAGCTGGCTCACCTCAAAAACTTTGTGTCCAATCTCCCTGACAAACTCAACCATGAATGCTCAGAGGGAGGAGAAAACCTCAGGTACATACGAGTACACTGATATGACACGTTGGAGCGCGGATAAAAAAAATCGACTGGCCATTGTTTTGAATAGTCTGTCACCAAGTGAATTATTACAAAGATATCTGCACAAAACTGGAGACATGTTTGTCTGGTGTGTGATTCTATCCCTCCTTTCTTCCTCTCTGTGTGTGTGTAGTCTGGGTCAGCGTCAGCTCGTGTGCCTTGCCAGGGCTTTGCTGAGGAAAACCAAGATTCTGGTTTTGGACGAAGCAACGGCCGCTGTGGACCTAGAGACGGACACACTCATCCAGTCAACAATCCGCACACAGTTTGAGGACTGCACTGTTCTCACTATTGCCCACCGCCTTAACACTATCATGGACTACACTAGGTACATTACTGTTCAGCATTTACTTAGTTTGAGGAATTTATTTTAGATAAATGGTTTGAGGAATTTATTTTAGATTACTTATTATGTAAAAATTAGATGGTCACTGCATTAAATCACTGTAATCTGAAAACCTTTAGACATTTCCACTGCTGATCAATCAATATAAACCATGGAAATGCACTGATTTTAACTCTGACAACCTGTAAAGATCAGAAACTGTTTCATAGACAAAGCAATTACTAGAAATAATATGATTTTCTCAAGAAATGTGTTCTTAGTTGTGGATAATCTAATAGAAAAACATGTACCACTTTCCCAGTTACAGACTTTGACACTCACAGCTTTATTACAGATGTGTAAGTTGTAAAGCGAAATGCTGAATCTCAACACCTGCCCCTCCTTTCTGCTTCTTCACAGAGTAATTGTCATGGACAGAGGCCACATTTGTGAGATGGACTCCCCAGCCAATCTCATCTCACAGCGCGGACAATTCTACCGAATGTGCCGGGAAGCTGGTCTGGTCTAGATCTTTGCCCGGCCTTGTAGTCTGGAACTGATGACCTGGTGTAGAGATGTGGCACCTTATTCCTATGGCTCTCCAACACATATTGAATCGGGCCATTCCAAGCTTTGTGGCAGCTCAAAATGCCTCCCTGTATGGGCATTGTCAAAGAATCTCAAGAGCAGCAGCTGATGCAGTCCCTACAGTAGTTGTTGCTTTTTAAAACACACAGACACGCTGTCCAGAGTGAGGAAAAAGACGCTGTTAACCTCACATGATGAACATTCAAATGAAAGCTACAGCTGATTGTCAAGAGCTGTAAATATTGTACATAGAGTGGTGGGGTCCGTTTATTCCATAAAAGGATGAAGCCAAAGGCTGGAATGAAAGAGTACCACATCTTAAGGATTTTCATCCTCTTTAAGGATGAGAGCTATATTATTTTTGTAGTTTTGTAAGTCTTTATAAAGCACATGAAATATATTTTTGATGTTGTCTCAGGCTTAAACATGGATGTTTACTCACTTTTTTTTTTTTTTTTTTGCCTTGTATACAAAAAGGGGCAATTTTGGAATTGTAAAATGTTTGAAATATATTTTGTCTTCTTGTACCAGAAAGTGGGACAGGAAATATTCTGACACACTAACCTTCACAAGGTTCATGCTGGCAAAAGCAGAGGAAGTGGGGTTTTTCACAGCCTTAAAAATCTGAGCTTGAAGCAGCCAATTTTGGAGTTTTATATGTCAGGGTAACAGAGGAAAACATTGAAGTGAGCCAACACATTAGCAATCGTCCAACTATGTTGTGGCTGTTGTTTATTTCTGTCAAAGTAAACACATAAAGAAGTCAATAGAGACCTTTTTGGTCAGATTTAACCTGCCACCGGTAGTGAAAACCACCATGAATGAAGAGAATGCCTCTTCAAAACAATGGTGATAAATCTTTGTGTGATTGTCCCTCAGCCACCACCACACAGACTTAGGCCATACACAGAGGGAATAAAAAATCTGTATTGTTCTTATGGTGCTGACATGACAATCTGTAAATAGTTTTTGTTGACCTTTACTCTCAATTCAAAGAAAGAACCCTATGAACTTTTCCAAGAGAAGAAGTATTTGCTGTTTTTGTCTTACTGGTTTAGACAATATATTCCGAGGAGAACCCCAATCGTTTATTTATGTCATATGACAAAGTATATTAAATGTCTTTAAATTTCTGAGGATTATATTATATTTATACTTTTTATAACAAGCTTGATCATTTTTCACTGACCTTTTACTGTTAATGTACTGTCTTGTTCCATACATCATGCTGGACAATAAAATTCCTTGGAAGTTATGTTTTTTTTGTTTGTTTGTTTTTTCTTTATTGCTTGCACCATATATTGGACAAAGTAACATAGATACATCAAACAACATACAGATTGTGTATGCTTGGCATTTTTAAATAAGCACATGTCACACTGAATAATGAGAAGTGCTTTAAAAGTAAATATAAAAGATGCAAGAGTAAATGATATAAGAGATGGAGGTCTTTAGTCAAATTTCAAAACAGGTTTCATGTCTGTGAGCAGCAATAAAATGATAAATGATTTAAACATGTTTCTTTAGCAGCTGTGTTGATCTAATATGTGATTTGAGGCTAGTGGAAGATGCATGGTGTGACATAGACAAAGAAAGAAAACATCTGTTCGGGATGTCGTGAACCATCTAGTTGTAGTAACTAAATTCAGCCAGTAGGTGGCAAACGATCACGGGGGTTTGTTTACACTTGTTGCAATGGCGACCATCACTGAACTGAAGTGTGGTAAGCATTCAATTCATCCTTATCTTTTATTGACTAACTACATACGGCAAGATCAATCTGCATATATTGCCTTGCAAACGTTAGTCCTCGGTAACAAATATTTTTGAACCCCAGAAAAAACACGACGCCGTTGTTACCAGCCTCCACTCAATAGTCTGACAATTCAGCTAACTAAGCGGCCGTTTTGTTTCCGAGAAAATGTTTACCCAAATGACACGAAACTTTCCGTACTGTTAAAGACAACATGTCCATTCGGCTTATTCGGATACTAAATATATTTCATACGGTCGTAGTTTTTAGTGAATTTCCCACAGTTCGGTAACGCTGCTATGGGTAGCCGTTGCTAGATAACATTAGCTGGCAAGCTAGGTTAGAGTTAAGCTACTTAGCTTGTGTCGGTTAAAAAGTGATAAACATTGTGTTTTATTGGAAATGGTTTTGGAATTCAAATGTATTACGATTTCAAGAACGCCTTCTGGTGATTGTGGGAAGAACCTATATATTTTGAAGAGATCTGTAACTTTGATTTTTTTTTTAAGTGAATGTTAAATTAGCTTATTATTGAGTGCAGTATGGTATAAATAAAACCTCCCTTATTGCAGTCATTGGCTGAATTTATTACCCTAGAAGTAAGCAGCCATCCACGTGTAGTGATCAGATGAGCTGTTATTGTAGTTGCCGTCTCTCGGTAAACAGCTGGATTATTATTATTTTTTTTTTTTTAGCCGTGAGGGAAACGCTGGAGTCCCGCGGTGTGCTGGGGCAGCTGAAGGCTCGTATCCGGGCGGAGGTGTTCAGCGCCCTCGATGACCAGCGGGAGCCGCGGCCCCCGCTGTCCCACGAAAACCTGCTCATCAACGAGCTCATCCGGGAGTACTTGGAGTTTAACAAGTACCGATACGCTGCATCAGTGCTAACAGCAGGTGGGTGGAAGAGTGTACCAGCCACATGTACTAACAGCATACACCGATAGGCCATATCATTATGACCTCCAGAACAGTCACGTCTCTTCACGGAACCACATGGGCCCCACACGCATCCTCAAAGGGACAAAACTGACAAAAATGAAATAATGGTATCATCATTACCAGCCGCGAAATAAGTGTCCACACTAACAACCTAACAACTTAACAACTTGAGGCCTGAATACCTGAATAGTACAGTATGTATGTACATACATACATGACATCGCTTATGTACAGGTATGTATTCACAGAGTTGCACATGCAGTTACTCAGGCCAGTGTTGACAGTTAGATAAAGAGAGGTTGCCACATTTTGTCAAAGGCTGCAGAGGTTAAAGAAATATTGTGTTGAATCCTCTCCAGATGCAATAAGTTAGTCACCAGCGGGTTTAAAATGTTCCTCATTCCACAGATACTTGATCAGTTTGGGATCTAGTAAATTTGGAGGCCAGGTCAACACCTTGTGCTGTTCTTCATGTTTATTGAGTGTCATTGCTATGGGGCTGGGGTGCCAGTTCTGGTCTAGATGGTGACATAAGATCCACATGAATGCCAGGTCTAGATGCTTGTCGTTGGTCATAATGTTGTGGCTGATCGGTGTATGCAGTGTCATTTAAATGATTCTGATATGACTGACATGTCCAAAATCCACCCCATCGAAGTGTATTAGTTGATCACTTCATGGCGAATACATTTTGATGTCACAGCAGCATCATTACACTTGATCAGGACTCTTATTTACGTATCACATTCCAGCTGCTGTCGGCCTAACCAGTACTATATCTAAACTGAGCAACTGTTTGTTTTTTCAGAGTCAGGCCAACCCGAGGTTCCCTTGGACAGACAGTTCCTGGCAAATGAGCTGAAAGTTGCAGAGGATATCAGCTCCAAGTCTGTGTAAGTCTTGTAAATAACCGGCCTGTCAAACACAATGTTCAAAAATGACTGAAATTTCTCAGCAATGATCACTTTGGGGATAATTGTTTCAAAATCTCTCTGAATCATCACCATCCTCATAATTTCATCTTGACATACGTGGAAACACTTACCGGGTTTAGTTCTGTTTTGAGAAAACATGACTGTTTTTCCTATTGTAAATGTTAGCATTTCTCTTGGGGTCCCTTAATTTAGCACACATGGCTCCACAGATGCAGAACCCATTATACTCGGTGTCAGTTTAATTTCAGTGTTTATTTGCACATATCACTCTGCACCAGCAAAGAAAAACTCACGGTTAAAATAACATCTGGTGGGTTTTAGTATACCAGTGTAACTGTAATGACTCATGATTGATTCCACAAAATGTGTCTTTGTTCATGCTCAAAAAAAATACCCTTAAAAAAAGAAATCTGTTTAACTTTGCAGACCTCTTCTCTACGGCTTGGTGTCCCACTTCCTGAACGGCACTGATAATGGAGGGAAGGTGTTTCTGCGGGGTGCCGCTGCCAGCAGCTCTGCTCCTGGACCTAATGCCTAAAATGTGACGATGCATTGGTGACTTTTGATGCTGAAGATATTTGGACACTCCAATAGATGACATGAAATGTTGTAGCACCTTGTTGCCTCTTGTATATAGTTTTACAGGCGTTACAATGTGAAGTAAATATAATCTTGTAAATTGCCAAAGTATTACATGTTTTAATTGTGATATTCCATTTTTAAAATAAGTTCAGCATCAGTCATAGTGGTGCTGCTTGCACTAATCCCTGTTATCTGCCCTTCATAATGTAGGCACGGCGTGGAGATTACATTACCTGTTGCCATTTCTATTTTATTGTACAAATATTGACTTTTTTTTACTGTTTTTTAAAACTTAATAATAAATGTTTTCTCTGTACACTAAATTATTTGTGGAAGTGCTGTTTTCATTGGCACCATATGGTGGCAGTGTCACCACAGATCCCAGTGAAGGCTGTGCCATAAGATTGGTTGTGATACTTTGATGCAACTTCTAGAGGCGTGATAACACATACATATAGGCCAAGCAAATAGTATTGTTATTTTCCCTAATGTTCAATAACTGTATAATTGTAAAACATGCTGATTGCTGTATTTGAAAGCCCTTGTTGTGATCCAGTCCGAACAAGATTTGATTGGTTGGCTGATATGATCTTACAATTAATATTTTATTTATCGACTAGTTATTCTATTTATTTAAATGTTGAGATGAGTTGATGGAGATTTTAGTTTTCTAATTATGACAGAGACACGTCAAGGCCTGCGACATACTCTCACTTGCACTACACTTTTTCCATACACTAGTGAAAACGAATGCATGAGCCCTGCACTAAATCTTCCCTTATATTGTTCCGTATATGTTGAAAGACTTTATTTATGATAAACTGTTATACATGTGTTACAGCATCTTTTCTATATAAAGTGGAATCAGGACTGAATGAAGTTATTAAAAGAAATGATCTATTTACCTAAATTTAATAAAAAAAGACAAAGATATGACAAAAAGAGCCCTGGTGAGCTTCTGCAGCACAGTAAAGCATTCACATAGTAAAGCCAGAGGGGTTACACAGAGTCCTAACAACTACATTTGCAAGTATCCACTTTTGAGCATTGCCTTGTTTTAGTTTTCATCACGCATTGCAGAGCTGCACTTGAGCGCTAACTGAAATAGCCTTTCCTGTGATTGTATTAACAGTTTAGAGGACACTGTGGGTTTTACTTTTTTTTTTTTTTAATCCACCCATGCTCCTGCCCCCTTGCCCTTGAGCTGGCCTAAAATGCCTAATGCTTTGATCCATCTTTGTTTGTAATAGTTACCTCATGATCCTTAAAATGTTTGTCTTATAAAGCCAACAATCCATTTGCTTATAAGGCATTGAGACCATTCTGTCATATCTGCTCTCCCTCTAATTCACCCCTTTATGTCCTCTGCTCTTTTCGGCTGAGGAGTAGAGGCAGATTATTATTTCTTTCATAGCTGTGTGTTTTTAAATGTAATAAAGCAGCGTTAAAGATTTAGCAGAAGTCTTGTAATATATCGTTCCTGTAAATCTGCAAAAACCAAAGCGTCATTTACTACATCAAACCCGCACTTTGTACAACTCACTTCCTCTCACCGTTTAGGGAACCTTGACCTTCTTATCTCCCACAACTCAAAACCCAACGTTCTGGGACTGATGATCAACAGCCAGACATTTATACTGGTCACTGCAGGCCAGTGAGTTAAAACCATCACGTAATCCGTGTCCACATGCTTTTTAGGTTTTGCATGTTTATTTGTTCTGTCTCTTCTACCATATTTTCACCTCTCATTCGTGATTGTGGAGGGCTTCGGTGAGATCATCGCTCTCAGATTAGTCCATTGAAAGGATGAGGTCATGTTATGTGGCGTGCTGAGTGTTTTGCTGAATTTACTGAAGCCACTGATGGAGCTTTAAAGAAGTAACGCAGTGTAATTTACCTTCATTGCAATATGTGCAAAAAGGCATAAACTTAACATCATGTCCGAATGTTTTGTCCCTGCACCATTAGAGCGTAGTGTGAAAGTGGTTCCACAGCTTGTTCAATGTGAAATTAATATTTATTTCCTAACGCAAACCTGGCCTGTCCTCGTTTAGACGTCTCGTTTGTTGGCCTCAGATCAGATATGAGTGTGCTTAAAAATGGCTATATAAGTGGAGGAAGTTGAACAATGGCACATGATTGTTGGATTGGCAGTTTGCCCTATAATAGGTAGCTTTTCTCCTCCACTGTATAAATTAGTTGTGTCTGTAAGAGACAGCTGTATAAATAGTGCTGAATGCAGTGGGCTTTTCTCTGCAGCGGAGTGATGTTTGTCCCTGGGCTCAAATTAGAATGCAATTGCATTCCACGAGGGTCAAACATATCCATAAACATATTTTCTCTCCAATAGATGGCCATCTATGGACATGAGGGCGAAGAAAAAACCTTAAACGTGCCGTATGTAAGAGATGTCTGCATTGAAGACCATGTTGTTTTTATTGTAAATTATTCCACTGCGTTGTGTTGGGAGACATTGCAGCCAGCTTTACTCTTCATGGCTGGTTTAGCTTAAGTGCTGCGTGAACGTGAAGCTTGCCAATTTAATAATTTGCCCCATGTGACTTTCACGTTTGATTTTAATGTTCTCTGGGGGGAAAGAAATGCATTAAACCAACCACCTCTCCCCCCGCCTCCTCCTGTCATTGTACGGACTTTCAGTGGCTTCATTACTGGACTGATCAGACGTTATTCTGGGTCTCACACAACTGGAGGAGGCCTAATGTTTTGAACAGCAGTGTTTGGTCAGACACGTTTTTCAGGTCATCATGCTCCCATCCTCCACTTACATTTTTTTTAGGTTGCTCCCCTCCCTTCTCCGTGCACGGCTCACCATACATCACATTAACCTGGTCCACCGTAGATACGTACCACCTTGTGTCTGGTAGTTTAAAAAACAAAAGTTCTTTTTTGAAGTTCTTCTAATCAAGGGGCCAATTAGTGCTTTGACTAAAACAGATGTTTGCTGCGTGAGGTTTGCAACAGTTAAGGATTTTAGACCACGTTCAGCAACATCAGTGTTTACAAAAGTAAGTCTGCTAATGGTTAAAATGGGTTGAAGGGGATATTTTAGGTGTTTAGTTAGGATATTATTGAGTATACACGCGCTTGCGAGTTCATTAGGTACGCTTGTGAAAACAAATGCATTCTGATATAACAGTCCTGCACTCAATCTTGGCTTCATGAAGGTTATGGTATTTAGCATTTGTGTCAAATAACGGAGAGAGCTGTTGATTCAACACTTAAGTGTTTAATTCAATCCAGTTCAACAGCACCACAAACTACATCATCTAAAATGACCATACAGCTGAATGAGCACTTTCTGACCCTGTTTCACTGTAAACTGTAAACTCATCATGCGTACTATAGTGTGCCTACTGATGTGTGTTTATGTGGTGGATTATTTACTGTTTAATGCAAAAAAATAGCTGTGTGCTTGGTTGAGAGCATGAGACTCCAACTGCAAATTGCTTTTGTCCCCGTACTTATGTCTTCAGCAATAACATGACTTATGTACGGTGCTGCTCTGCACTCTTCCCCTGACAGATATTCCTTTATTACCACTGTGTACTATAGACAGACTATAACTATAAAGCATTTCCCAGGCACGGCCGCAGTAACTGCAGGTAAATAACAAGAGTTATCCCCATAGAAGCAACTTTGTTTGAACAATGCTATTGCTGTTGGACCATATTTAGTCACTGGGGCCTGGGGTGGTTGCTTGTGCTAGACTTTGAAAGTAACACAGAAAGCTGCCGAGATTCCATACAGACCCCACTCTCCTTATATGGCACACACTGCAACCTCTCTGTTCAGTGTATCTGCTGCTCGCTTTCCCCCCTCCCTCCTCCTTGTCTCGTTCTTCATCCCTCCCTTTCCCTCGTCCCTCATCCCGTCTCTCCTGAGTTTTTCAGCCCATGCTTCTCCTTCACGAATGCCACCCCACCACCCTGATGCTGGCCAGAGAGAGTCTGAAGATCCTCCGTGTTGGTCTTTGGTCTGTCATCAGGTTTCACACACACACACACACACACACACACACACACACATACACACACTCGCAGTGCTGCGCGTCTGGCACGAAACAGGCCAGGGCTATCACCCAGCGGCTTGATTTATTGGACCAAATAGAACAGTGTCCTTATATAGGAAGTTCCATTGGAGAGACGCTGGAAACAGGAGGGATGGAGAGAGAGGGATGGAGGGGGCATGGCTGTTTGTGATAGTGGAATGCGATGTGCGTAACGATAGAGGACACGTGTGGGGGATGCACACACACGCACACACACACACACATAAGGAAACTCATGCTCATTATGAGAATTTTGAGTTATCTATTGGATGGAAATTCCCTGGAGCGCTTACAGTAAAAGGGGATTCCTCTGTTGGGGACAGCTGGTTTGCCTTATGAGGAGTGGGAGAAAATTGCATAACCTATAAACCCGAAGGGTGTGGGGTTGAAGCTCATGTCCTCTAGATTTAACTGGCTGTGCCTCTATTGAGTGCTTATGATGCATTTTCAGTAGTTTTTTTTTTAACCAGTTATGTACTGTATGATCCTACGGCAATAATAATAAAAAAAGATATGGAGATTCTGAAACTGAATCACACATTTCATCACATCAGGAAACCATAGACCAGGTTTTCATTCAATTAGATTAATATCCATCCATCTATCTATCTATCTATCTATCTATCTATCTATCTATCTATCTATCTATCTATCTATTGCATATTTTGCAAGTGCAAGTGCAAGTGCTGAATTTGTTATTTTAAGAAATGCATAGTCATGTACGCAAAATATAAAAACATAAACATTATACTCATTGTAAAAAAGATTAGAATAGGATTCATGTTACAGAGAACTTGAGAATAAAGTACACAGCCATAATTTGACTTGCTCCACACTTCCACGCAAACAGCAAGTCTTTACGTAAGAACCCTTGGAGCAAAGATTAAAAAGTAATGGTGTTTTCCATTTTATGCAAGTTTTTATTTGACATTTTAAATCCTCCACCCAGAGCAGCACTTTTGTCTCCATTCAGCACTTCTTCATTCAATTCCTTCCATCGGCTCTTTAAACCTGCCTGTGTCCTCAGTGCGCATGTCCGCTGCCTCCTGCCTAATGGATGCTGCTTGGAGCCGGGCGATGCTGGACGACGAGGAGGAATGGGAGGGGGGAGGAGGGAGGAGGAGAGTCAGCTCGTCCAGCTCCACCCTCGCGGGACAGTGCGCAGTTTAAATGGTAAGGCTGCGAAATTGACGGGGGTCATTTGGACTGTTCGCTATTGGAGTACCTCGTCAGCGCCGGCTTCTCCAAACCCCAACTTTCTAAATCCAGAGCTTCCCCGAAAACAAATTTCCTGACATTATGTAAGTATAAGCTTTACCTTGTCACGTGTTACTGAAGTGCACCTGTCAAACCGCATCCCCCTCAAGCTCCTCTTCCGTTTTGAGGAGCGACTTCAGGACTGTAACTGACTTTTTATTCATTTATTTAGTGCTATAAAGTGGCTATTGTAAGCTTTGGTTTGTTGGGTCACACTTTCTGGTAGTATTTCTGATTTGCATCACTTCCATTGACAACTGAGACAAATGAGGTCAACAGCACATTAATTAATTTATATGTCACTAGTCAGCTGTGTAAGTCTTCATTTAGATTTTAAATAACTAATAGGTTTGTGCTCAACTAACTTAAGTTGAATATTAAAAATATGACACGAAGCTGCCGTTTAATAAAGCATAGTAGAGAAGGGAAGAAAGGGGAAGTCAAGCCTGACTATCTAGCAAAAAGCTCTAACCATGGAGTTTCCTGTTTTCCAAATATGGTTGCATCAAGCTGCCTGTCCTGTCTGGCATGCATGTTTAACGTTACAGCTGATGATGAAAACAGCCAAGAGAACAGACACGTTTTTCACCTACAACAAAGCTTTTTGAGTGGGCTTATTTACTATTTGTAAAATTCTGTACATTATTTCATTATTATTATTATTATTTTTATTATTATCTGCAGCCAGTCTGAATATTTCTTCAACTTTGCTGGTACTGCTTTCCCTTTAATAAGCCCGTGTAGTTCATTTAGAAAATGTTTGTTAAAGAAAAGCTGACATTACATTTAACTTTATTATTCAGACTTTGTCTACTTAAAAAGTTATAGCGTTTCAAGCACTGCATACCCAAAGATCTTTCTTGCCTCAAGCTGAAAGGCGTTGACTTTTCATTTAAAACGTTGGTGCATCTCAGTGTAGGAAGTTTAGGATTTGAGTGTTTACTTGTTTCTGATATTTGCATTTGAATAGATACTTCTGCAGCAGCTGTCAAAGCCTGACCAGAAGTATTTCTAATCATACATATGGTTTATTAATAAGATGATAAGAGGAAGAATGTTTGTGAAACATGAGAGAGAGGAAATGAGTAAATCCATTCACTGGCCCTGCAGGTCAACATCTTTAAGCTGCAAATAGAAAGGTCACCGAGCCTCCTGGGTGACATTCCCACTAGTTTATTATACTTGACGGAGAAAAAATATCCTGTGTATTTCTCTTGTCATCAATTTTCTCATGTAAAGGGTCTGAGGAATTGTGGCTAACACTAATTAAAGAGCGATCTGATAATGCTTTAACTCGGTTAACAGTGCGATGCTTACAGCGACAAACAGAGCCTTGTGATGTCTGGGAGCCATATTTAAAAAAACGTCTGTACCGTACCTGTTATCCTGTCAACCCCGACTTCAGACCGCTGTCTTCAAGACACACTGACTGAGCACAAACTGTGTTGACACAACAGAAAAAGAGAGAGGGGGGCATTACACTGGTGTTAAATCGGGTCGGTGAGAAAAGTTAAAGAGGAGCGCCTCGATTGGCTGCACATACTTGATCGTGGGGGAGGGGAGTGTCAGGAAAAGTCTGTTTACTTTGATCCACGGAAATGGTTGACCATCAAAGCATCAGCTGGTTCCTTCCCTGTTTTCTTAGAAACGTTCACTGGATTCATCCTCCAGAGTTGCAGTTTTTTGACAAATACAAAAAGTGTCTATTGCAAGTATGTACTTCTATAGTTTATGGGTGGTTTGGGTTGGTTGATCCCCGGGGTGCATTTGTAGGCTTTCTCAGGACTGGTTTCAATTACTTTATAAAAACATGATTTGTATGAAATTCCCACTGAAAATATGTGGTAGTATTTAGAGAGGTCGAGGGGCTTGTTGAAGTAACATTCTGTTACTTATTGTCTGGATTACATTATTATGAGATTTGTCATTTGTAATATAACTGACACATTTGTTAGGTGTAGTTTTATTTATTTTTTTTACATTTCATGCACCTACTCCTGTTTACCATCCCAGTGAATGTACACCTCCCAGACATGGCTGAGTTCAGAGCACCTGATCGTGATTTAAACCGCTGGCTGTTGCATTTAAAAATGAATGCCGCTAGGGGCCCGTGTGAAGCGTGATTGTTAAAGCTCTGGGCCCCCCTCAGGCTCTCTGCCTTGCTGTTATCATTTTGGAGTAAACGACGAGGCCGGCAAGAGACATACTATTCCCTATATGGGCTTTGTTTGGGAGTTCACTTGCCTCGCTGTTTAGGTCCACAGAAAAGAGCCCTGCTCCAGAGAAGGGGCCCATATATGGTCATCACAGCACGAGACTGAAGCCTCCTAGTTGGAGACAGAGAGGGAGCGAGAGAGATGGAGGGTGGAAGACATGGAAAAAATTGATTTCGTCAATTAAGCAATTACTTAATGATTGAGCATGAGTAAGCGGCCGAGGGTATTAATGGCTCGGGGCTGTTTCAGATAAAGCTGTTGACAGAATGTAGAGGTCTTTGTTTCTGAGTTAATTAAAATCAATGTCCCAGCCTCAATCTTTCTATCTACAGTAAGGAGGGAGGGGAATTGTTTGTATGTTTCCCTTGTGGTGCGTGTGTGAAAATGTAGGGTCGAGAGGGGGTGGAAGTCTGTGAGAATGGCTGCACTCTGGAACTTCCCCATGGATGAAACATGTTAACTCTTTGAGCCGCAGCCACAAAGAAGGGGCAGTTTCACTTGCGCGTGAATCACTGTGCAGAAACTGTCACCGTTTTCCTGCAAAGACCAATGATGCCAGCAACGCTGAATCTTTGAATCTGACCCACTCGTTCACTCTGTTGTCACTGCTCTTCTCTCCATTGTCCGTTCCTCCCCGACTCGCTTTCTCTCATCCCCCCATCCCTTTGTCCTTTCCTGCTCACTGTTTTCTGACATCCACTACTTTTCTTCTCATCGACAGCTGGCTCTCCACCTTAAGCCAAGATGTCCAAGAAGGCCCCATCCGAGGACGAGAAGTTCCTCTTTGTGGACAAAGACTTCCTGAACAGCCCCATGGCTCAGGCTGACTGGGCGGCCAAGAAGCTGGTATGGGTCCCATCAGAGAAGCACGGCTTTGAGGCTGCTAGTATCAAGGAGGAGCATGGCGACGAGGTGCTGGTGGAGCTGGCCGATAATGCCAAGAAGGTGACAGTCAACAAGGATGACATCCAGAAGATGAACCCACCCAAGTTCAGCAAGGTGGAGGACATGGCTGAGCTCACCTGCCTGAACGAGGCCTCTGTGCTGCACAATCTCCGCGAGAGGTACTTCTCTGGCCTTATTTATGTAAGTATCACCCCTCCAAAAACACCCAGCAAACACACATCCAACACCTTAATGGACGTGATCAGTACTAACACTGCTCATCTCTCTCTGCTCTCAGACATATTCTGGCCTGTTCTGCGTGGTGGTGAACCCATACAAAATGCTCCCCATCTACTCAGAGAA
This sequence comes from Mugil cephalus, assembly GCF_022458985.1. Taxonomy (NCBI): domain Eukaryota; kingdom Metazoa; phylum Chordata; class Actinopteri; order Mugiliformes; family Mugilidae; genus Mugil; species Mugil cephalus. The sequence goes on from NC_061771.1 coordinate 8,239,976, forward strand.
GATCATTGACATGTACAAAGGGAAGAAACGACATGAAGTCCCCCCTCATATCTACTCCATCACCGATAACGCCTACAGAAACATGATGCAAGGTGGGATTATGTTTCTCTACCTGTCTCATTCACTTTACGTCACCCCTGGTTCTTTCTAATTATATGCTCTAACTGTCAGTTCCTCTCACACTAAAAATATGTGTAAAACACTTGGAAGAGAGACTCAGACATTGTTTTTGACTTGTTATGTCACGAGAGAAGAAGATACTGAGGGAGCCTGTAGCCTTCATTAACCAAAACTGATCAAGAAAAAAAAACATAACCAGGAAAGTACTAGTTGTCAAGTGCTCGGTGTGAACGGCTTCACAACTTTTAGCTCCGTCATGTCAAAAACACGAAGTGCTGATATTTTCAAATGCAGAAGTGTGTCCAAAAACAACCTCAGAGCTCCACCTGACAGCTCACTACATAGTAAGCTGGTTTTAAGGTATGAAAACCTTAAATGACTCCGAAAGAGTTTTGTACGGCCTGTTTGAGAGTCAGTGTGTCGTAAAGGTGACAATACTGGCCGTGCCAGAGTCGTGCTTACAGTAAATGGCTCCGGGCTTACCCTGCAGCGATACGGTTTCCGAGCGGCTGGTTTCCCATAGAATCGCTTTCTCTTGTTTCCAGGGGGTCTTGCCAACTGGATTTTTATGTTGACGTGAGGATGTTTTCTCAGAGGAGTTGACATCTGGATTGAGAGATGGTTGAAAGATGGGTGGAGGGCAGTAAAACATTTCCTGTTTCAGAAACCTTCCTTTCTCATTCAAACTGTATTTTTTCTTTTAGCCAGCATCAGAGTTTTTTCTTCAGAGGTTAATTGTGCAATTAGACAAGATTGAGATTGCCCTTTGGATGTTTTGTCAGGACTTAAGGTTAGGATGAAAGTCATTTATAGTCAGGCAGTTGTCAGTTGTGGTGTTGTAGTTAAAGAAAAAGACTGGGTTGTGATGCTGTGAAATGTAAAATACATGCAAATAGATGTGTAGACGCAGAATAGTGATTTCAGGGACGTAAGCTGACAACTAAGAATGACTTTTTTCCTCTTTTAATTGAGACACAGTGATCAGCGTAGAGATCAACAACCTCTTACACGCTGACTCTCAGCAGCTCAAGGCTTTTCCCAAACTTTTCACTTCATCTGTCAGTGCTGATTGTTTCATGTCAAGTAGAAATGCAGTCCAGCTAATCGCGGCTCACTCAAGTATGCCCAAATATGCTGACTGTACCGCATGATTAATTATATAATTACAGATCATTTTCCACCATTTCTGTCAAATGCAGAGTCATTAGTGGTGATAAGTGCTCGTGTTCACATTGATGTGAAGAAAAAAAAAAGAAAACTCATCAACTCACTTTGTCTCAGTTTTCTCAGTGAACACAATACATTTTTAAAGCAGTGTGGCTGCTCCTTGAAACGACTGAAGAAAGAAAGAAAGAAAGAAAGAAAGAAAGAAAGAAAGAAAGAAAGAAAGAAAGAAAGAAAGAAGTCTAGTAAATGCAGATGTAACAATATCCAGTTGTAATGTATGGGCAGAAATACTCGACCATCAGACTTAGTTTGGTATTAAACGTACATAGTGTATATCTGTCTGTGATTGCGTACATTAAAGGGTTATAGTTCCACCAGAGCTGTATGCGGGAAAGTAGTGTTTACCTATGTGCCTATGATGTGTAAACATGCTGACACAAGTAAACAAGAAGGGGCCGGATTTATTGGTGCTTGTGTGTGTGTTTGGATTGTCCAGCTCATCTCTACAGAGGAATCCATACAGCTATAACTCAGAGATCCTCTTGACAGTGTATAGTAGGAGCACAAGAAAACCAGCGTGTTTTGACCTGCTGCACTTATTTCACACTAAACATTTGGCTCACGATATATGAAATGACAGTTCATGTTTTAAGCCTGCAGACCACCCACTTGGCCCTCGCACCTTAGAAACACAGCCTTTAGTAAAACTGGGAGCAAGCTGAACCAACTGATCCAGCATCAAGAGAAAAAATGTATTGTTAAAGTGTAGAAGAGGGGCAACACATTGCAAAGAAATGTTTCAGTGTTTGACTGAAACTTTTGTTGTTTTGATTTTGGACATCAGTGCAGGAAGAATGATCTGTCTCATACGCTGACCCGTTAGAGGTAGAATCATTGAACACTGAAGCTTAACCCGTTTTGTTTTCCTCTATGACAGGATGATTGTTGGAGCTGTTCAAACAATGACGTACTGTGTACCCAGGAACTGCAGAGCTCCTGGAAAGTCTCAGAATAAATCTCTGAGTACCTCAAGGTTAATCTGTGGCTTGCAGGGTATTTGTTGTTGTTGATATATCGGTGGGATTTCCCATGAAACAGTGACCAGTGATGCAGGATGTCCCACTCTGTGTCGCTGTATGAACAATTCACATAAGAGTTTTAGTGGTGCATGACTACAGCAAATCCAGATAACTCTCCTCAGCTTTAAAACATTCTTCTTTCAGTCTTGGCCGAGAGCCCGTTCCTCTAAATTTGTACTCCGGCCTTTGATGTCCACGAGAGAAAAATGTGAAATTCCCGCAGGGAGTTGGCTGTCCCCTGACTGATTTTCTGCAGGGTGTTACAGGTGCAGAGATTTTTGACACAATCAGCAGTACATTCACTGAAATTTATTTTATTTATGTCCAGTGCATCCATCTTCTCTCTGGGAGTCTCTCTTCGACGGACTTTTGGATATTTTGCTAAATCTCACTAGGCAGACTATGTCTTTCTCTCTCTCTCTCTTCTACATCCTCTCCATCTCTCTCTCGTTCTTTCTTCTTGCCTTAATTAGGAAGTGCAGAGAGGGAACAGGGTGCATTTTGTGAGTGTATGTCAGGAATGAAACCAGCGGAACAGCAGCCAAACTCGAGTCCACACTGAAACAGCATCCGGGACACTTTACAGTTCAGAGGAGGCTGTGACCGTATGTGTGTGTGTTTGTACTTGTACATCTGTCTTTGTGAGGACCAGACTTTTGGGAGTGGGAATCTTTTGGCCACGTCTCACTCTCGGTCAAAAGAGCTGTTTGAGGGTTCAGACCTATTTTTTGTTGTTTTGGTTGGACAAGATAAGCACAATGAGCCAGGAGCATTATGTAGGAAAAGTGAATGTCATCAGAAACGCGGATGAGATGAGACCTGCACGAGCTGCAGATTAATCTCACTGCTCTTCACTGAGGATGAGGAACTGTGGGAGCGTACTCTGTGTTGTGTCTTTTCACCCACTCTGCGGCATTTTTCCGCAGCAGCTCTCAGAAGTTATGTGCTTTCAGAGACTCTCTCGCATGTTAGTTGATCCATTACAATCGAAAACTTAGAGCAGGGTTATCTCTCTTTCAGCACCAAGCCCCAGACTCCCTCAGGGGTGCTTTGTATTGAAGGGTACAGTTACAGTTTAGCCTTACATGGACTTGGTGTGTTCTCCCAGGGGTATTTGTGGAGACGGCATAATGACTCATTGCTGAGTACATTCACAGTTGATTTTCATGGGCAAAAATCGGCGTGTTTGTGGGAGTTACTTGTTCCCTTAGGCACGAGGTAACCATCACTAATCACGCAGTCCGGGGTGACGTTTGAAATCCCACACCAGTGTGATCTTTATTCCTGGAGAACCACTTCCACACAGTTATTTGTATGACTTAAGAAAGGTTGTGTGTATTTGTAATACAGCTCACGCTCTAACTGTTCTTGTTTCTGCAGATCGTGAGGACCAGTCCATTCTCTGCACGTAAGTCAAACCTGTCAGCTTAACACTCTCTCAGCCTAACATCTCTTAAATGTCACATAGACACAACAAGGACGGCAAGATGTGTATATCTGAAAGAACAGTTACATAATGCCTGTGTAAACATAGAGGCACACAAAGCGCACACCTCCGTGGTCTCTTAGCACCCAGTTTCAGCCACGAGCGCTGGTAAGATTTCATTTGGTTTGTTAGATAATGTGGGCTGCCTTTAACTCGAAGCGAGTCAAACTGGATGTGCCTTAATGCTTTCTCAGTGCTCCCAGAGGCCTGCTGCCTCGCTCTCCTCGCTCTCCTCGGAGATCCTCGGTCAGGAAGTGTGCCCCCGGAACGTGATGGGAGAACCAGATTAGCTCTCCAAATGTTTTGGCTCCATTTTGTTTGTTTATTTGTTTTAAACTAATTATTGAGAGTTTTGACTGGGCAATCGGACATCTAGGGACAAACAGCCTCATTTTTTCTAGCAGTGTTAGTGTGATCTTTGCACTGGCTTGAACTTGACTTTTAATCTGTGGAAAACCAAAATAACTTCCCTTTATCTGTTTTAGTGGCCTAATAAGGTCCACAGTTTAATTCAAGTGCCACTGCCGCCTACTGTAGTGTCTCTACAAAGTATTTATTTTTTACTCTAACATACTGCACATTTAGTAGCTTGGTTCTTGTGCATGCTTATATTTTTACTGTCCTAATCTATCATCATCTACTTCCAGTAACATTTAAGGCGTCAGAGAGGGTATTAGACCAAAAAGATGCACCAAACACAATGTGAGAAGAAAAATGAGTGCACCTTAAATTTAGCTAATGTGTTCTTCTACTCACTAGCATAAAATTATAATATCATCTTTAGGCTGCTTAGTAGTACTCAGCAAAGGAAGTGAGAGAAAAGGCTCTTCCTCTTCCCTTGATTCACAGAAACCAGGATGCGGGCTAATTCTTTGATCACATCGAACCATTTCCTCAACTATTAAGCTTCTTTATCAGTGGGAGACTGGAGGCCGTTTAAGAGTTCATTTGGGCATTCAAGTTGTCTGTTAGGTTCTAACGTGACACATTTATATGAAGCCTTATTTAAAATCTGTTTAAAGTCATAATGTGAAAGTGAAACATTCTTTTGGGACACTGGCTCCAAACAGTCATGCAACATTTTTGAACCACAGCGTGATTTTGAGGCCATAAATGGGAAAAACATTCACTTTCTGTGTGTGTGTGTGTGTGTGTGTGTGTGTGTGCATGTGTGTACATGGAATGGCATTCATTTTTCATTTTTCCACCGCGTTTGTCAATGTGCACGTGTGTTCGTATGTATGTTCAGCCTCGTCTTTATAGAAAAACAGAAAATGCAGTTTTAACATTTTATATTACATCCAACCGTATTGATATTGATTCTAGACTCTTTGTTGGCCTATGATTTGTCTGCTGACCACCAACCAGATGGCTCCTACACTTCCTGTGTTATTGATTGGAACTGTAGATTAAGCAGTGGAAATCGTAACTGGTATTCTAAAAAAATAAATAAATTACAGCCAACAAGTGTGGCTACAGTGATGGAAATATCTATACGTGAAAACTGAAAAATACTTTTACCATGGTTGTTAACTTTAGCTGTCTCTTATTACAAGTTTTCAGCATCAGTGCTACACTGACTTCAGGACAGTCCTTTTGGACTGCATGATTTCTGATCACTGCATGTATTATGGTGATCTCATGGTGATTGTATTCATCACGTTACTCTACATTAGCAAAAGAATTGCCATGGGAAATCGCTCAGACACTGCTGAATCCATCCTTGAGATTCTGAAATTTCATTTCATCAAGATGGAGTTTGCATATTGTCTATTTAGTGAAACACACTGAGGATTTGAAATGTATTCCTTATATCATTTAAGGAACGGCAGTAAATTTTCCCTGTGAACTGTTGGGATTATGCTCAGAAGCCTGTGCACTGCTTGTGTTGTCATGTTGCTTTTTAATCCTACGGAAAAAAAACTGCCTCCTGACATCCCATTCACAAAAATATTTGATGTTTTTCAGCAGTCGCAGCAAAATATTATAGTTCCTCTAAGTATTAAAGATATGATGAATCACAGTCTAATCCTTCATATAATTTCAAATACTCTTGAGAGAGGCGTACTGAGAGTAGATAGGATGTGCAGGACGAAACAGTTTGATAAACCATCTACAGAAAAGAAACTCCCATCGCAATTTATTCTGCACGAGCCTGCACTGCCTGCTCTAGGATCGTTGATGTCAAACATCCTTACCAGAACTGAACAAGTGCTGCCAAGCCCTGACACACAGAGCATCCCATACCTTTTATGGACCCATGACTGAGCATGTATCTGTGCTTTGGCTGATGGCTCTGGGATCATTCAAGTTTGTCTTTGAGTATCCAAGATCAGTTTGTGTTCTTGCTTCTGTTTAAAAACATTTCAGTCATGAAATGCCTTTAAAAGGTAGTTTAGATTTCAGACTACTTGGATGGTCTCTATTGTATAACACCTATGGTAACAGCCATAAGAGGAAGTTTGTCCTGTCTATACATACTCGCTCGTGCCTGAAACATCAAGTTGTTTGTTCTGTGTAACGTACAGGCAGACATTTATTTAAAGCAATAAATTAACATTTCAGGATTTTAATATTTTTGGGAAATTGTTATTTGGGATCTTTTGTAGAAATCATATCCCTCCAGTTAATGTGAAGCTACAGACAGATGGTTCTGTAAGGAAGAAAAACTAAAAGCATTGGAGTAAGAAAGCTTGTGAGGATTATAATGAATTCCCACACGAAAGTAGAAGATTGGGACTTTTCCCTTCAGAGACATTGGTAGACATCGTTGGTTGAAACCAGGATGAGGCCAAAATGGGGAGGAGGAAGTCCACAGAGTAGATGATATGAAATCTGATGTTGGGCAAACAGCATATTGGATAAGAGTCCAATGTTGACTGAGCAGTGAGTGATTTTGAGAGTGTGGAAAACTATGTGACAAAGAGAATAAAGTAGAAGAAAGAGACAATACTTACTATAACATGCCCCTCCATCTCCAGGCTAAACTTAGGCGCTAAGAGAATCCTAAGTCTTCAAACTCACATTTCCTCCTTGATGTGCATGGATTATAATAAGAAAATATTACTATGTAGTAAGTGAATAATAACATTATGCTTTGTGACATTCCTTGGCGCAGTTGCACACGGTGTCATTTTAATTAAACAGAGTTGTTGAACTGTGAACAGAGAACATGTTAGTGCTGCTTATCTCCATGTTCTCCACTGTCTCTCATCTGTATCTTTTAATCCTACTGTCACTTTTTCCTCTCCAGTGGAGAGTCTGGTGCCGGGAAGACGGAGAACACCAAGAAGGTCATTCAGTATTTGGCTGTCGTGGCCTCCTCGCATAAAGGAAAGAAGGACAGCAGTGCTGTAAGTATTGGTGTGAAGAGATCATGTGAGTTAGGATCTGGCAACCAGTTCCCTCACTCTTAAACAAATGTAGGAAGCTTCCTAGTTTAATTCTGTATATTGCCATTTCCTCCAAATAGCAACAAGCAGGATCACAGTTTGCCTACGTGAGTAAAGGGGAATGCCCGGAGTGTGATTTTTGTGTGGTGTTTGTGCGTGTCCTTTCCTTAGGTTAGAAAAGTGCATGAAGATAGTGTCACCAAGTTACCCAGAAACCCTTTTCTTGTTAAATTTCTCTTACACCTACAGCCAAGATGCCAAATCGTGGTGTTGTTTAGTTAGATGGTGTTTACCCTAACTCTCGTCTTCAACCAGAACCTATTTAGGCTGCATGATCATTATTAGAGTATTGACTTGCAGTCACTTTTCAAACCGTCCAATTTTTTGCCTCCTCCTGAACTGGTTTATCATGAGTTTGGTGCCATCATTCTTTTATGGACACCTTTTCACTGCCAGCTGGGATTCACATCTTGTCCGGCAGTGAAAGGGTCTCTCACAGATCAACAAGCACAGTGTGAGCATGCCCATCTCCTGTCTATCAAACACCGACCCCCCCCCCTCCCCTCCCCCTCCTCCCCTCCCTTCCCTCCACTCCTCCTCAGCTTCATACAGTAATTGCCGGTTCCCCTGAAATGGCCACTGGTCGTCCTGTCTCATTCTGAAAAACACCCAGTCTCAAGAGACTTTACTGACCCGACTGAGATCTAAGCCTTTATTCAAGCCTCTTGTCAAACACTTCAGACTGAATCATGAGAGTTGATGGTGTTGGTCTGGTTTTTGGGTATGTATTAGAAAGATTAATCTATCAAGCAAAGTGTCCCACCCTTTGACCTTGACCCCGCACACCCACGGGTCTTTGCCCCAGAGGAAGTATTAGCACTGTCCTCAGTTGGACCTCAACGCTCCCACGGACGTTGCATAAACAGAAATATCATCGAGCTATCACTTTTTTCCGCTCCTCATCCTGAGGCATTTCTTTGCTGCTCCCGCTGCTCCTCTGTCTTCTTACGTGCTTCTTTTTAAACAATGTCTCAGGGAACAATCCTTCCCATCAGCTGTGACTTTCTCTTTCCTGCCATCTTGCTGTGCTCTGTTTCCCCTTTTGCTTTTCTCTCCTTTTTTTCCTCCAGTGACTTAAATAGACAGGACCCTCCTCTCTGCTTTGCCAGCTCTGAACTTCACTTCGCCGGCGGGTCTGTATCTTCCTGTTGTTACTCAGTAGTCTTCCCAACAAGAGAGTGTAAGACCATAAAACAAAAAAAAAAAATATGACTGCATATTTTCATGGTAACAAGAGTAATGATAATGATAGACAATGACTTTCAGAAAAGTAAGACTTGGTCTGAATTTTTTATCCAGTGGTTTTTTAAATGTATCACCCTTAGTATGAACATCTATTGAGCACAACATTTTACAACTGAATTAAGCCAAGTCGTGGTCCTCTCATCTTCATGGTTTTATCTCATTTACAGAGGGGCTATGGTAGGTGTTTTTAAGCAAGAGAGTTTAGGGAGCGGTCTGCAACACCTGACCCGTGTGCAGGCTAAGACAGACCACTTTGATCAGATGGATTAGCTGGATAGAAAGTGACAGGGTGTCCGCCTCATTTACCCACCATCACCGAGCTCCACCCTCGGGTTCATTGGCTCTGCAGTCACACTGGAAGCATATTACATCTCCAGAAGACTGTTTTTGAATTATTTTTAGTTGCCGACACACTGAATGCAAAGATTCTGTCGGGATCCGTCAAAGGTTTTGTGCTTGTAACAGTATGTGAAGGCCTTCTCCTCTTTCTCCTCTCTTTCCCTGTCGACAGCGACTTCTTATTTCATCAGTTTTTCTCAAAGCTGATTTTTAGATCACCTGTCTGTATTATGGGATACTGTGAAAACTTCAATGGCTATATTATCTTCCTAGTGTGCTCTAGATTTACCTGTCAGGATAATGAGAAGGTGACAGAAATGTCCTTCATCTAATGTTTGTTTCCCTCTTGTCAGTCATCAGTGATACTATTCTTGTAAATCTACCCCAACTGATACCCACCCTTCACCAATTCATCCACACCACACATCTACACCATTCATGGCAAGCAACTAAACCATACTTAATGGTATCATGTCTGTGCATTGCTGTTGCCACTAGGGGGAGCTGGAGAAGCAGCTCCTGCAGGCCAACCCCATCCTGGAGGCATTTGGAAATGCTAAGACCATCAAAAATGACAACTCCTCCAGATTTGTGAGTTTTTAAGATATGTTTCCTGGTTGTAGTACCATTACAAATATTATATATGTATATAGTATATTTTGTGTATGTACTGCTAATCACATCACTACGTCCAGTAACAGCTACTCTCCTTATCGCTCTCTCACAGGGAAAATTCATCCGTATCAACTTTGATGTGACTGGCTACATTGTTGGAGCCAACATTGAGACTTGTATCCTATTTTCTAACAAATTGTGTTTCTGTGCTTACGCCAACAAAAATAGTTGTCTGACTTTTGGCAGCTGGGCTTGCTTGTATTTTCTTCAAAGACCTTTCCACGTCAGAAAAGTGACTCCTTCTGTTTTAAATGACTGGTTTATAGTTTTATAAAGCACAGCTATGTGGGGCATTCTTGAAACTCATATCACTATGTTTTTTTTACAACTGGATACTCAGCTGCAATTAAAAGGAATTTGTTCAGATTAACCTGGGTGGTTTCCTGATATTGCAGTCGTAATCTTATGGCCCATTAGTAGCCGGAAACTCTTCAGTTTAATATCTTGTACATACGTCATGATGAACCATCATTCCTTACAGAAGTTGTAGTTTTTAGATATGTAAGTCAGACTGACATCATTTAGGCCTTTATACTAAACCTTCCCGAGCAAAAACCTAATTTGTATTCTTTAACAGCTGACTGCTTTCAGACCTGCTGGAGAAGTCTCGTTGTATCAGACAGGCAAAGACAGAAAGAGCTTTTCACATTTTCTACTACATGATTGCTGGTGCTAAAGACAAACTGCGTGGTAAGATGACGAAAATCTAAAATATGTATAGTTTTTTGGGTTTTTTTTGTTTTTTTAAACACATACAAACACTCTTTGGAAATTTAATTTCAATTTAGGTCTATTCTATTTTACATTATATCTGTAATATTAATAATTAACAGCTAACAGGCCTTTATGGATAATACACTTAACACTGTGCGTTTAATTTTCAGAGGACCTTCTTCTGGAGTCCTTCAATAATTACCGCTTCCTGTGTGCGGGTCACGTTCAGCTCCCTGGCCAGCAAGACGACGAGATGTATGAAGAGACCATGGAGGCCATGACCATCATGGGCTTCACAGACGAGGAGAGAATTGGTATCTGTGATCAGTTTCATGAGATCTCATGCTTGGCTTGGCTCAGCAGCCTGCTGTCATCTTTTACTGTGACTTACTACTTTTATTTCAGGTTTCATCATTGCAAGTCAATTGTGACTACTTCAGTGACTTCAATTACTCTCACACTGTCACTTTTTAATCTGTTCGTTTAAAATGTTATTTAGTTAGGTAGTTAGTTAACTACTCCAGCTGTGTAGCTAAGTGTCTGATTTTTCTTTCCCAGATATCCTGAAGGTTTGCTCCACAGTCATGCAACTGGGAAACATTGAGTTCAAGAAAGAGAGGAACCAGGAGCAGGCCACCATGCCAGATAATACTGGTGAGATAACAGAACGCCTTTGTTTTAGAAAGTCCATCAACATGTTGTGATCCAGTTTTATGAACTGGACGAAAAAGGAACAGCACATAATCTCTGTTCTTTCTCCTCCACTTCTAGCGGCCCAGAAGGTGTGTCATCTGCAGGGCATTAATGTGACAGATTTTACCAGAGCCATCCTCACCCCTCGAATCAAAGTGGGCAGGGAGGTGGTGCAGAAGGCACAGACCAAAGAGCAGGTACTGACTTTAATATGAAAGTGTCTGAATAAGAGCTGCATTTTAAGAACCCTTTTTATACTTGTTTAAATCCAAACCGTGCACCGGGCTCTCATTTTCTCTGCATTGGTATTTGTCAGGCTGACTTTGCAATTGAAGCTTTGGCTAAGGCTGTGTTTGAGCGACTCTTCCGCTGGATCCTTTCCCGAGTAAACAAAGCCCTTGACAAGACCAAGCGCCAGGGAGCCTCCTTCCTTGGAATCCTCGACATTGCTGGCTTTGAGATCTTTGAGGTATATACACGTTGATCCCAGTCTAGTCAGAAAGCAATCAGCTGTTACATGTACAACATGAAATGTCACAAGAACAAGAATACTAAAAAAAAAAAAAAATTGCCCAGAAAATCATACACGTCTTCAGTTGTGTCTGCTGTCGCCTGGTTCTTGTAGGACAACTCCTTTGAGCAGCTGTGCATCAACTACACCAACGAGAAGCTGCAGCAGCTCTTCAACCACACCATGTTCATCCTGGAGCAAGAGGAGTACCAGAGGGAGGGCATCGAGTGGAACTTCATCGACTTCGGTCTTGACCTGCAGCCCTGCATTGAGCTCATTGAGAGGCCGGTATGTAATGAGTTTAAGTGTCAGTCAAATCCACTGCACTCAAACTAAATAAGTCCTTCCCCCCAGCAAGAATATTTATTTTGTGATCAAGTACGACATGTCTTTCCTGTTGGTCAAACTTAGTTGCATATTCTCTGCAGAACAACCCCCCAGGCATCCTGGCCCTGCTGGATGAAGAGTGTTGGTTCCCTAAAGCCACTGATGTGTCCTTTGTGGAGAAACTCTTGACCACCCAAGGAAACCATATCAAATTTGCTAAAACTAAACAGCTTAAAGACAAAACCGAGTTCGCCATTCTTCACTATGCTGGAAAGGTGAGTATGAGGGGGGTACTGTGTGTAGAATTATATAACTGTTGTGATTATTGACATCTTGTAAAAGCTTGTTTCAGTAAAACTCACACATTATCATACTGCACCATTTTTAGGTAGATTATAATGCCACAGCTTGGCTGACAAAGAACATGGACCCTCTAAATGACAACGTCACAGCACTGCTCAACAACTCCATCAACCCGTTTGTGCAAGAACTGTGGAAAGATGGTGAGACATGTGTCTTAACACTGGTTAAAACATGCTGCTACAATCAGATGGAACTGAGACACACTGCCTCTACTTTCCAGTTTCATTCATTTCTTTATTCACAAATAAAATGTGCATGATTGTATATTTTGATTGTGGACTTTGTTTTGTGTGTTGTGTATTTCAGCGGACAGAGTTGTGGGTCTTGATACACTAGCCAAGATGTCAGACAGCTCCATGCCAAGTGGCTCAAAGACGAAGAAGGGAATGTTCCGCACAGTGGGGCAACTCTACAAGGAGTCTCTGGCGAAACTCATGACCACCCTGCACAACACACAGCCCAACTTCGTCAGATGCATCATCCCCAACCACGAGAAAAGGGTAAAGACAAACACCGGTGTCTCTTTGCTCCTTTTAAAATGTCTTACAGTTAACATTCGTATTTGATTGACCGTGCCTACTGACCTGAAAGTAGCTCTCATTGAGACTGTTGTGTGTACTACTCAGGCAGGGAAGCTGGATGCTCACCTGGTGCTGGAGCAGCTGAGGTGTAACGGTGTGTTGGAAGGAATCAGGATCTGTCGACAAGGTTTCCCCAACCGAATCGTCTTCCAGGAGTTCCGTCAGCGGTGAGTCTTGCACAAAGTTCATCATGTTTCATGTCCAGTTTGTAATATTTTCTGTAACCATCAGTCTCTATATCAAGTGTGACATCTTGATGTCTGTTCACAGTTATGAGATCTTGGCTGCTAGTGCTATTCCCAAAGGTTTCATGGACGGCAAACAAGCCTGCTGCATCATGGTGAGTCCACAAGTCCCATCCATGGGACATAACTGTATTCTGTGCTCACTGACATTCAGTAGGTGTATCCTTTGTGACATTCTTCACTGATCTCCTGCCTGTGTAGATCAAGCACCTGGACTTGGACCCCAACCTGTACAGGATTGGACAGAGTAAAATCTTCTTCCGCACAGGAGTGCTCGCCCAGCTTGAGGAGGAGAGAGACTTGAAGATCACTGTGATCATCATTGCTTTCCAGGCCCGGGCTAGAGGCTTCCTGGCCAGAAAGTATGAATATGCAAGCAACCTCACACACACACACACACACACACACACACACACACACACACACACACACACACACACACTTCACCCTTTAATAAATGGAGCTGTCCGGTGTATTTTACTCCTTACATTTTCAACATATCCAGCCTTTTACGCATTATCTTGGCCGTATTTCTTCAACAGAAGAGGGAAGATTTCAGAACTATAATTTTTAGTCTAGCAGTTTTCAGCAGCATAAATTTCAAGACTGTGCATATTTCACTATTTCACACATGATATAATGGTCCTCCTGTGGAATTTTTAAAGGGCCTTTGCCAAGAGGCAACAGCAGCTGACAGCCATGAAAGTGATCCAGAGGAACTGTGCTGCCTACCTCAAACTCAGGAACTGGCAGTGGTGGAGGCTCTTCACAAAGGTCAGCTAACCATGTTGTCAAAATCACACTGCAACTGCGCATTTTAGGCTTTGTTGTCATAGACTGAATACATGAAATACCTAAAGAGTTAGTTAGGTGACTGTGCCTACCCTTCTGGACCACAGGTTAAGCCTCTGCTGCAAGTGACCCGACAGGAGGAGGAGATGACTCTAAAGGAGGAGGAGCTGGCGAGAGCCAAAGAAATTTCTCTAAAGTTTGAGTCTGAGCTGAAAGAAATCACACTGAAACACACATCGGTAAGTGATTAAATTGGCAACCATGACACATAACTATCCCTAAACCCCCATATGCCATTGTATCCATCCTTTTCAGTATTGATTAAATATGGTAGTAAAAACAGTCTGTAGTGGTTGAGCTGATAATGAGGCCAATGTCTTTTGTATGTATGCTCCAGGTCTTGGAGGAGAGGAACGCACTGCAGGAGCAGCTTCAGGCAGAGACAGAGCTGTATGCTGAGGCTGAAGAGATGAGGGTTCGTCTGGCAGCTAAGAAACAGGAGTTGGAGGAGATCCTCCATGAAATGGAGGCCAGGCTGGATGAGGAGGAAGAACGTGCTCAGGCACTAACGGTGGACAAAAAGAAGATGCAACAGCAGATGCAGGTCTGCATTTTTTCCTTTTTTTGTTATTTTGTAAACTCATATCGTACTATAGTTCCAGCTCTTCACCCATGTTTAGCTTTCTACAGTTTCTGATGAATCTAATAGTTTGGTTTTGTTTAATGTAGGAATTGGAGGAACATTTGGAAGAGGAGGAGGATGCTCGTCAAAAGTTGCAGCTGGAGAAGGTTACCTGCGAGGGAAAGATCAAAAAGCTGGAGGATGACATTCTGGTAATGGAGGACCAGAACAACAAGCTGTTGAAGGTAAGTGTTGGATAACTGGAAAGCCTTAATAGTAATGAGTCACCCACCAAAATAGAGATTCAGTTTTACAAGTAGATGATCTGCTTTATGCTCTCTAGGAGCGTAAGCTGATGGAAGAGAGAATTGCAGACTTCAGTGCCAACCTGGCAGAGGAAGAGGAGAAATCAAAAAATCTCACCAAGCTCAAAAATAAACACGAGTCCATGATCTCTGAATTGGAAGGTAAAAATCTTTCAGCATTCCTACAAACCACGACTAATGTCACATTGTAGATTTATGATTAACATTTATGCGTGTTACCCTGCTTTTAGTCCGCTTGAAGAAAGAAGAAAAGGGTCGCCAGGAATTAGACAAGGCTAAGCGCAAGTTGGAGGCAGAGTCGAATGACCTACAAGAGCAGATAGCCGACCTCCAGTCCCAGATCGCTGACCTTAAAGCTCAGCTTGCCAAAAAAGAGGATGAGTTACAGAACGCCTTGGCCAGGTAAAGTCCAACTGTAATTACTCTAATGACTATTTTTTATTGTTAATTTGTTAATTTTTGTTTTAACTTGGGCCATGAATGCACTTCCTTCCTCTTAGGTTAGAAGATGAGACAGCCCAGAAGAACAATGCTCTAAAGAAGATCAGAGAACTGGAGGGACACATCTCCGATCTGCAAGAGGACCTTGACTCTGAGCGAGCTGCCAGGAACAAGGTAGAGAAGCTCAAACGGGACCTCGGAGAGGAGCTGGAGGCCCTCAAGTCTGAGCTAGAGGATACCCTGGACACCACTGCCACACAGCAGGAACTCAGGTTGGTCATACCATCCTCATAATGCATGTATTATTGACATTTTATAAAGTTTATATTTATTACTAAGTATTTAGCTTTATATGTAATTATATTTTATTTAATGACCAAGAAACCAATAAATAAATAGCTAATAAAAATCTGTTCCAGGATAATTTGAGATCTTATTAATTTAAGTAAGACAGTGGTCACTACTGTATTTGTAAAAATATATATAAAAAATATTTGCATCTTCCATCTGTCTTTCTGCAGAGCCAAGCGTGAGCAGGAGGTGACCTTGCTGAAGAGGGCCATAGAGGAGGAGAACCGCAGTCACGAGTCTCAGATACAAGAGATGAGACAGAAACACACTCAGGCTGTGGAGGAGCTCACTGAGCAGCTGGAGCAGTCGAAACGAGTAGGCTTGCATTTGGAGTTTTTATTAAGTCCATTTCACTCAAATAATGTATGAAGTAAATAAATAAAAATGTTATCTGCAGTGCGTTGATATCTTTCTGTCCTTCCTCTGCTCAGGTGAAGTCAAACCTGGAGAAGGCCAAACAAGCTCTGGAGAAGGAAACGTCAGAATTAACTATAGAGGTGCGCTCACTGACCCAGGCCAAACAAGACGGGGAGCACAAGAGGAAGAAGTTGGAAGGTCAGGTGACAGATCTGCAGTCACGCTTAGGTGACAGCGAGAAGCAGAAGATGGAGCTGGGTGAGCGCTGCTCCAAGATTACTGTAAGTCACTTTCAATAGTTATATCTTTACTCCACTTTAATAAAAATGGAAAAGTACAAATATTGTACATGCTACAAAGGAAAGCCCCTGAAACCTCATGTTCATCTTTGTACAGATTGAACTGGAGAGTGTGACAAACCTACTGAATGAAGCAGAGGGAAAGAACATCAAACTGAGCAAAGATGTTTCCAGTCTTACCTCCCAACTCCAAGACTCACAGGTAACTGGGCTGAAATGTACAGTGCAATACAGGCCATGTGGGGCCTTTCCTGTGACAATTCCCCATGGCATTATTGATGCTTCATGACACGAAGTCAAAACGCACTGACCACTGAACTGGTGTGTTGCTGCTGCAGGAGCTGCTGGCTGAGGAGACACGTCAGAAACTGCAGTTCTCTACAAAGCTGCGGCAAGCAGAAGACGACAAGAGCAGTTTGCAGGAGCAGCTAGAAGAGGAGACGGAGGCCAAGAGAAATGTGGAGAGACACGTGTCCACCCTCACTATCCAGGTTAGAGGTCAAACAAGAGCATGGCATTAAAAGTTGATTATGGGAAAATTTAACTCTTGTGCCCTTTAATAATGAACATAATGTGCTAAGAAGCATAAAGGTTCCTCTTTTATGACAAGTGACTTGGTCTGTGTACAGCTATCAGACTCAAAGAAGAAGATGGAGGAACTGTCAGGAAACATTGAGGGGTTGGAAGAAGGGAAGAAACGCCTGCAGAGAGATTTGGAGGCAGCCAACACTCAGTTTGAAGAGAAGGCCTCAGCGTACGACAAGCTGGAGAAAACCAAAAACCGTCTACAGCAGGAGCTGGAGGACACGCTGATGGACCTGGACAACCAGAGGCAGGTTGTGTCAAACCTGGAGAAGAAGCAGAAGAAGTTTGACCAGGTCAGTTTTTGACTTTTGACTCAAAATCGGTGGTTGCATATTAGAAAGCATCTCTAACGGTAAAGAAATTCCATTAATCTATGGTTATGTGTCCCCTCTGTTCCCTAGATGCTGGCCGAGGAGAAGAGTATCTCCAGTAAATTTGCTGACGAGAGAGACCGCGCTGAAGCTGAGGCTAGAGAGAAGGAGACCAGGGCTCTGTCCCTGGCCAGGGCTCTGGAAGAGGCCCAGGATTCCAAAGAGGAGCTGGAGAGAGCCAACAAGGCCTTGAAGATGGAGATGGAGGACCTGATCAGCTCCAAGGATGATGTGGGAAAAAATGTAAGTGCTGAAATCTCACGCAGTCGGTCACACACTGATTGTTAGAATTCATACAGTTAATAGAGCCAACCGATTAATTTGAAATTTATTAATAAGGTCCACGAGTTGGAGAAGTCCAAACGAGGCTTGGAGGCCCAGGTGGAGGAGATGAAGACCCAGCTGGAGGAGCTGGAGGACGAGCTGCAGGCGGCTGAGGATGCCAAGCTCCGTCTGGAGGTCAACATGCAGGCCCTGAAGGCCCAGTTTGAGAGAGACCTCGTAGGACGAGATGAAATGGGAGAGGAGAAGAAGAGGCAGCTTGTCAAACAGGTGAGGAGGCATTAGAACCATTATCCCTGTGTCGGAAGAATATGATTTGATACTTCTATGAGAGAATGTCATCCAAGCTACGTCAGTAATCTTGGCGATGATGGACCCTGACTGCAGGTTCGAGAGTTGGAGACGGAGTTGGAAGATGAACGGAAACAGAGGGCCACGGCAGTAGCAGCCAAGAAGAAGCTGGAGACAGACATGAAAGATCTGGAGGCACAGATTGAGACATCCAACAAGGGAAGAGAAGAGGCCATCAAGCAGCTCCGCAAGATCCAGGTGAGAGTGAAGGGATCGAGGAGCACAAACAAAGATACTGTACTCTGTCATATTTTTTGTTTCAGGGGTTTCGTTGTCATCAAGCAATGCTTCTCAAGTTTCTTTAGTTAATTATGACTTCAAGAGAAATGTGACAAAGCTTCATAAATGAAGTATGATGTTTGTAAGAAGCTCTGGAACGCAACACTGTATAAACTTTATATGTCTTGTTAAATAAATCACTTCCTGATGTCCCCCCTGTCTGTATTTCTGTTTCTCTCTCTAGGGCCAGATGAAGGACTTCCAGAGGGAGCTGGAAGATGCCCATGCTGCCCGGGAGGAGGTGCTGTCCACCGCAAAGGAGAGTGAGAAGAAGGCCAAGAGTCTTGAGGCTGAGCTCATGCAGCTGCAGGAGGTAACACTGTAGATTCCTAACAAGGCAGCAACTTGTCTGATGCACTGATGCATCTCTAATCTGTTTATGTCTGATCTGTCTAGGAACTGGCCGCAGCTGAGAGAGCACGGAAGCAGGCAGAAGCCGAAAGAGACGAACTGTCCGACGAGCTGGCGAGCAACTCATCTGGAAAGTGGGTGGAGAGTTCACACCTAATTGTTTAGTCAGTGAACGGGAAAAAAAAACACATGATAATGTTTTCTGTTGCGGTCCTTGTGCTCAGGTCGGCCTTGTCAGACGAGAAGCGTCGCCTGGAGGCTAAGATCAGCCAGCTGGAGGAGGAGCTGGAGGAGGAGCAGAGCAACATGGAGATCCTCAATGACAGGCTGAGGAAGAGCACACAGCAGGTGACAAGACCGTAGCGGCTACCTGAGTTGTGAAGTGCTGTAATGAACTTTCAGGCGCCTCACCCCTTTCTTCGCACGTGTCTCATCCCCAGGTGGATCAGCTAAACAACGAGCTGCAGTCAGAGCGCACCACCTCCCAGAAGAACGAGAGTGCTCGGCAGCAGATGGAGCGCCAGAACAAGGATCTGAAGGCCAAGCTCCAGGAGATGGAGAACCAGGTCAAGTCCAAGTTCAAGTCCTCCATCACTGCCTTGGAGGCTAAAGTGGCTCAGCTGGAGGAGCAGCTGGAGCAGGAGAACAGGTCAGGGACAGATGAACACACAGAGCTTCTCGACTTACTGTAAAATACACTTCTTTACAGCACTTATATATAGTCACATTGAACTCTTGTTCTTCTTGTTTCAGGGATAAGCAGGCATCTGCCAAGAGCATGAGGCAGAAGGACAAGAAGCTGAAGGACCTGCTGATGCAGGTTGAAGATGAAAGGAAACAGGCAGAGCAGTACAAAGACCAGGTAAAATGAAATGCATCCGCCCCGAAAAACACAGTTCACATAATATTTGTTACACAAGAACATACCGTATGAGCAGTTGTGATGGCATGGTTCGCTTTGTATTTCTTACTTTCACCTGCCAGGCGGACAAGGCAAATATCCGCATGAAGCAGCTGAAGCGGCAGCTAGAGGAGTCGGAGGAGGAGTCTCAGCGCGCTACCGCCGCCCGCAGGAAGCTGCAGCGAGAGCTGGATGAAGCCACCGAGGCCAGTGACACATTGAGCCGCGAGGTCAACTCTCTCAAGAGCAAACTCAGGTAGGACAACGTGTCATAGAGCTGGTTTTCCTTCACGGACAGCTGGAGGTTTTTTTACTCCCGATTGTTAATCTTCTACTTCTGCACCACAACAGCACACAGATCAGTCTGTTTTGACTCAACAACAATTCATACAGTCTGAAACAAAGCAACTCAGCTTTAACTGATGATTTTGTAGTTAGATCTACTGAGCACCAGCAAAACTATCATGTCCCTCTCTATTCCAGAGGCAACCCTGAACCCAAGGAGTAACACAGCAGGTACCTCTGCGCCCAAGTTACCCCATCACCATTTCTCATTAATTTAACAGAACCTTTCATTCCCCGTGCACTCTTATCGCTGTCATTTCTGTCATTGAGCCTAACTGAGAGAAATATGGCTCATGAGCTGCCATTGGTGATTTAATTGAATAAGTTGCATCATTATTATCATCATCCGCCCATTTCTTGTCAGCCATCTTTTTCTCAGTGCTTGGTTTACCTGCAATAAACCAAACTCATTTTCCTGAGAAAGGAGTTAAATGAGTTACAAAGATAACCGGCGCTTATCCCGTAACAGAGCACAATTTCATCAGTCAGCCTTGTAGTGTGCGACACTTGAATGGTTTGTAAACAAGCCTTAACCAACACACACATCATCACGGCCGCTCACTGTGTCAATGTGTTTTTTTTGTGTTTCTATCTGTGTCTTGTGTGCATCTCTCTGGCCTTTAAGGCGTGGAAACGAGCCATCCTTTAGCGCTCCCCCTCGACGTATTGGTGGAGGCCGGAGGGTGGTTGAGGATGCCCCAGCGGAGGATGCCGACTCCCAAGCCGACTTCAATGGAACTAAGTCCGCCGAGTAGGGGATGTTAAATAACCAGATGTCAGAATTACTGCCCAAGGACAAGTCCGACACTTCAAAAGCCTGTTATGTTATCTAGTTCTTCCATATCACTTCAAAATATTATTTTTTTTTCTCCCATTTCCAGTTGTGTACTGATTTGTCTTCTTGTTTCAGAGCACCTTTTCTTAACACAAAACAATCAGAAAGACTTGATATCAACTAGAGGAGTCGTTTTGGTGCCTCTGCTGTGTGATTTGCTGTTCCTTTAATTGTTTTAGTTTTTTTTTTTTTAAAGATTTACACTGTTTTGTACTGCACTGAATGACAGATTCTTCCTTAAGCATTGTTGTGTACACAAAAATAGGTGCCTCTAATTACGACCCACTTACTGTAGATCTTAAAATTTACAGTTGTGTAACCATTATCAGCGACTGTCGTCCTGTTGCCTGTGACTGCTGTTACCGTTTCAGGGCAGCACTGGCGTTGGATGTGCAGACATATACTTCCATACGCAGTCTGCTTCCAGTCAGTGCTGCCGTTTATAGCCCAAGCATTTAACTCTAAAATATCTTCTTAAATCACTGTTTTACATTATTTGCACATTTCAAAATCCCCAAACATGGTCAACTTTTAATCTTTAATGTTCCAGACGAGGTTTAGGGTTTCTCCAACCATAGAGTTGTGCGCCAGGTGTTGGCATTGGACCCGTAGCAGCACTTGTATCTTGATTATAAAAGTATTTTCTTTGTCCAGATTTACTGTACATGTCTAAAAAGCCCCCGATCACCCTAAACTAACTCAGTCTCATTTCATAATGGTATATGTAACCAACTCATGTTTACAAGACACCCCTTGTATTAACTGTTGAACCACCTGCACAAGAAATAAAACTTTAAAAAAAAAAAAAAATCTCGACTTTCTCTTTTTAATGTTTCTGTTTTGGTCGGTAAGTTTAAACTGATTTGTCATAACATCATTCTCATCTGTTCAGTTCAACAACAAACAGGACAGTAGTTGGGTGTAGAACCACAGGCACATACAGCTGATGCCAACACACAGAAGCAGTTGCAGAGGTGCTACATAGAGGTCAGTGATTACAGTTAGCTCATGTAAGTCCAAGGAAGGTTAAACAGTAAACAGGACTCAGTCACAAGTTCCCCACACACGGGCTACGGAGTAGTACACACAGATGATTCCTCTATGGACATCCAGTGACATCCAGGGGTGAGATTTGGTAATGCGTTGCTGGATGGTAACGGTGACGACATCAGATTAACCAGAAACATTTAGAGAAAGAGATAAGCTGCAACGGTCTAGTTCTCAAAATCCCAAACTAAAAGACAGGATAAGGGCATTCAATACAAACTCTATATACCCACACAAATATACTATGAACTGTGCTCATGTTTGACCTTTTAAAATCTGTTATTGCTTTTTCCCTATGTCACCATATAACTCTTGATGGCAGCAGGATGTCCCTCATCCATAAGAGACTTATTACTATACATTCAGTAGTGCACATGAGCCCCCCTAGATCCTACTGTCAACTAAAATTAGTAGAAAAACGTTCTTGGTAACACTAGATCATAAAACTGTCATCTCTGAGGCAGAAAGCCTATACCTATTCTTCACATTTACAAGCCTGAAAACAATTAGTCCGATAAAACAAGTCTGCGCAATGTGAGGGTATAGGTGATAGAAGTGAATGAACGACGAAGTGAGATTCCTTAAATCACCCTGAAGGAATGTGGCGCTCTCTCATTTCCAAATGTCTGACAGTGTACAAAACCCATTTCAGGGTTTCCTGGAATCAGAGCAAAGTAAGGCTCACAAACTGAAGAGGTACTAGCAGTGATGAAGGCAGCGATGGCTCAAATACCAGTTCATGGCAGTAACTAAGTCATTCTGCGCCCATAATTCACTCGGTCTGGGGTCACATCGACATTAAGAATGTTTCTCCATCCTTTTAAATCAACAATCTTTACCTACACTCACCAACCAGGCCATTCGATGCACAAGTGATATTGACGAACCCTTATGAGCGAATGTTTTCCCCCGCCAGTGTATCTAATGTTTTCAGTGAGTGCAGTAAATTAGCATTCAGTGAATTATTACAAGCTCACGGTGCAGTAATAATAATAATTGAAAAGTTGCACTAAACAAAAACAAAGGAAGATCATACAAGTGGCTGCTTTAGTGACGGGTGGGGAGTCAAGGTTTTTATTTGGAACATCTGTGAGTGCTGAAACTAACCCTAACTAGGGTCTGTTAACAACACACCTGCAATTAGAGGCTGTTGTTAAGATTAACCCGAGTGTCTGGTTATACCATACTTAGTGATACGGTAATGGTCAGTACCTCCAGACTAAAGGTGTGAATGGGAACAAACTTTCTGTGGATATTGTTTCAGTGAGAGACCCTAGTTAGTGAGTTTCAAGTGGACATCACTCATATATGTGACTAATGAAAACCCAAACTCCCCACCAGTCATTTAGAGCTGAGAATGCAACTTGAGACATGAGTGATGATCTTAGGGAGAAAAAAAAAAACAACAAAAAAGAAAACTGAAAGAGTCTTATTGCCTTAGTCTTTGCTCAGTTTTTTTTTGTTGGCCATGACCTTGCTGACATATTACCACATGTTCCTTATCAAAAAGCATAAACCTAACCCATTCCTTTTTGAGCCCGTTTTCTTTCCCTCTGTCACAGTTTTGGTTTGGATTTGGTCATGAACACAACAGTTTGTTACTCATAATTAACACTCCTGCTTTTTGGTCCTTGTACCGGGGTCACTTTCCAGTGCCT
Organism: Mugil cephalus; assembly: GCF_022458985.1. Lineage (NCBI taxonomy): Eukaryota > Metazoa > Chordata > Actinopteri > Mugiliformes > Mugilidae > Mugil > Mugil cephalus. The sequence continues at coordinate 8,263,166 of NC_061771.1, forward strand.
GTAATTGCTTACTACAACATACCATTACTCTTAATGTGGATCACGATCAGCAGGCAACTACACTAACTTAATTATGTGGGAGCAGTAATGCTGCGCTTGATCCATCACAATAAGCAGGAGCAGACACAGAAGGCCTACCATTATTTTTAGATGCCACCCGCCACGTGTATTAAAGATCCGTTGGAAGATATAGAGTGAGTGGTTATGCATTCCTTGATTTTACAAGATGTAGTGCTGCTGACACTAACCCAAGGCAGCATAAGTCCAAGTGCTGATGGCAGGGGCCGCTCTCTTTGAGGGGAGTGGGGAGAGAGGCTTTCTAGTTCAAATAGTTCAGCACAGCGTGTGGCAACAAGGGAAGACGGCTCAGTTCAAAGTCCCATCGCTGTGGTTTATTAAGGGGGTGGAAGGAGGTGGGTTGCCATGGTCCTCCTTTCATAGCAGGATCTTGACTCCTCCCTGTGGAGACTGGGCGCCCTGGGGGACCCCTCTCGGAGGAGCTGGTCCAAACTCTAACCGCTTCACCAAACTGAAAGACAAGATGCGGCACAGACACACATGAGGAAAACCTGCACATTCATTTATTCACTGATCTCAAACTGATCTGTGCTGGAATAAACACAATGAATCCCTTATTCCTAGCCAATAGGACTAACTACCAATGTACCAGTGCCAGACACCACAGGTCAACTGTTGTGGAAGCAACAGGGAGACCATCACAATATTAGGGCAGATGGTTTTGCATTACGCTCTCCAGCCCCTAATTCTATTACGCTATGCTCACACTACTCACACACATGAAAATTACAAAATGACCAGCTACATCATTGTCGCTGCTTAAGCTCTTATCAACATAATTATATCATCATCTGTTTAAAAATGGAGTGGTGCAGCTAACACATCTTACTGGCTTCACTGCACAGGAACAAGGGTTGGCATTAAACTGCAGCTTCATATCACTGATGTGGCTTTTTCACAGGTAATCTGAGAACGTCATTAGTGGGGTCACAGGAAGCAGCGTGGTAGAAAAGCTCAGTAATTATTATTTGTCATTATTATGTAAGAGCAAATATCAAGTGGACCAGGTTCGTTCTGTTAATTATTATTTCAAGTTTACTGAGTCGATTCAAAAACTGGCATTAGTCCAGACTTAATTAAAGTATAGTTACAGTTCTGGTGAATGAAGACAACACAGTGGTTATAGGTCTGTAAATACCAATCAACTGAACATACTTTAGGTGTTTTCACTGAAGGAGGAACAGGAATGCATTTTATAATTATAAATTATAATAATAAACAATTCTATAATATATCAGATAACACACGATTAGAGACATGAATCTGGACATGACACGTAGGTTTTCCCGTGGTTACATTTTAGACTGCAATGCTGTTCTTTTCCTCACCTGTCGTACTGAGGGGGAGGAGGGCTAAAACTGGTGGCCTGGACCTCAGAGCTTGGTTCTAAACCTAGAGGACTACCCGGCCCTGCTGGAAGCGCTGGTCTGCTGACAGACGTGTCGTACACAAAGTCTCGACAGGAAGCCAGCTTTGACTCCAAATTCTGGCAGGGATAAAAAAAAAAAAAAAAAAAACAGTCAGCTCACTGCAAAACACAAAACTGGTTATTGTATTGGGTAAAAAGTCATAGTAATTCATAATAAGTCTCTTACTCCAACTTTTCTCAGCAGCTCGCCTACAATATTAAGTGCAGATATTCGAGCAGATGTTGTGAGCGGAGTGCCCGTTAGACCATCACCTAAAATTAACAGACACGAGCATAAGTACATAGTATATCTACTCCTCAGTGGTTATCAATACAGTAATAAAGTTTTTCTATTACCTCGTCGGATGCTGGAAGCCGGTGGTGTGGCGTATGAGCTCAGAGGTTTGGAGGGTGTGACTGGAATGGACGGGTTACCAACCGAGGAGAGATCAGGACGATCTGTGTCTTTGCCCAGGCTGCTGGATGGCCGTCTCTCCTTCTGTCGGACAGCCAGTTCTTGGCGAAGGTCTACCACAAACCGGAGACACAGACACAAGTGCAAATCAGCATTTTTGAGGGGACACAGATTTCATAAATCTAAGTGGAACATTACATTCAATAGAGAACAGACATGAAATTGCAAAGATGTGAAAGTGTTTACAAACCATCAACCCATCATACCATGACTGGCTGACTTTGTACGGATAAAATTTCCAATTTTAAAATAAATCTTCACTAAAAATTACATGTCCACCGGCCAGTGAAGGGTTCCAAAACACCCTCAAAGGATTTGCACCAACAGAGACATGGCACTCCACTTCTCATATACATATAATTGAGAGAAACCAGCTAATTAGTAGTTGAAAAATGACCTTTTCCAACCCAACAAAGATCGTAGAAGAACTGTCATGAAATCAGCTTTCATTATGGAGAAGGTAATTAAACAAAGTACACCAAGTACTACCCAAATCATTTCTAACTGCCTCTGCTGCCAATCAACATCTTCAGACACTGACCTACCATAAAATTACAGATGAGGATCAGCCACTAAACACCGGAGCAACTGCTGGTTCAATGTTAAAGCCTTCACAATAACATCAAAAGCAAGTTTCAAGTTCATGTTATGTTAAGAAGCTCACATTAAAGTACATGGCATTCAAATAGTTTTGAGAAATTGTCATCCATCGAATGAAATTACGCTTTTCAAAATACTGGAAGGAAACTGCTCATTATAGATATAGAATAACCAGGATCAATAGACCAGACTTAAATAAACACAGGATTTGCTGAATTAATGCAACTATCAAAACTCACTGAGTCAGGTGTAAAGAAACCTGAGAGGCTGCAGCGAGTGTATGTTTGCGTGTTTACCTCTAGCTTCGTCCTTGAGCCTCTGAACAGACTCAAGAAGATTCTCTTTCTCATCCAGCTCGCTTTCGAGAAAAGCATTCCTCTCAATGACATGATTCATCCGCTGCTCAAAATCCTCCAGAGACATGATGGTAGCCCTGGAACAAACAGCGAGGATGAGTGATTACACAACACTGAAGCCAATGTGAAAATAATCACATATAGGACCCACTATGCACTGACCTTTTGGTTCTCTCCAGGTCATCATTGGACTGCTCCAACTCTCTGATATACTTCTGCAAGTGATCTCTCACTGCTGTGGTCTGTGCCAGATCATCCTCCAGGGTCGAGATGTGCCTCAAAGCGTCAGAATGCTGGACCTCAAATTTCTCCTGCAAAACGTAAAAGAGATGATTAACTGGAGTGCCCGATTGTACTTTGCTGTGTTTTTTTTAGATTTTAGCTAAGGCGCAAAAACCTTCTGAAAGCTTAGTGTCCGTAACAACCTTTGGACGATCAGAGGTTTTTAGCGCATTCATTTCCTAATTTAATGTTCCCTTCCCCATGGACCACTGAGTGAAAATAGAAGTCAGCTGCTTTATTGCTAGGCAGCAGTTTTTCTAGTGGCAGCGTCTGTGATACGCTGAACTTGGGTTGGATAAATGCTTCCTCTGTGTGTGTCTGAGAGAGGGCACACTGACTTCATGTCACTAACTGGAGCACTGCTGCTCGCCAAGCTCCGCAGGGACCTAGGCCTAAATATAATCAAGGTGCTCCACCTTTATGCTTTCCAGTTCCATACGAAGTCGGTTGTTGTCCAGCAGGAGCTCTTTATTTCGACCCTCACACTGCTTCAGCTCCGTTTCCAGTTCTGCTTCATAGTCTCGACTCATCTGCTGGAATTCCTGCAGTTCTTCCTGAGCCTCCTCAGCCCTGGTGACAAAACGGTGTTTAACTCCAGCAAAATAAAATCACAGATCCATGCATACAACTATATGGCTGGTAGCCACGATGACGATGGCTGGTAGTTACCTTTGCTGGTGTCTTTCTGCCTGCTCCTTCCAGAAGCCAAGCTCCTCTTCTAGGGATGCAAACTTGTGCGACGTCGGCTCCACCATGTCTGCTGCTCTGAATTAGTATGATGTGTCCGAAAATTAGATCTACTTAAATTATGTTTATGCTGATTGTAACGGCACACCCTTATAACTCAATCCACAAACCCGTTAGCGAATGCAAACGACGCTAGCCTATTGAAGTAACCGCCGCGGTGCATTGTCTCTGTACGCTAAGGCCGGGAAATGTAAAAACTACACACCTGTTTAGTGTTTACTCGTAGCATCGTATGAATCGAAAAATTACAGAGTATCCACTTTTAAAGCGTAGAGCTGTGGGGGAGAGTGCTCGTAACCAGGCTAAGTTTTTAGCTAACTTCAGCTAATGTCTATAGCTTAGCGCCTTAGAAATGTGTGCTACATGCTAATTACAACAAAATACACTCACCTGAACAACGTGGAACAATTAAAACATGCTATAGGTAAGGTGGATGTATCGTTAAAGTGATGCTATTTTTCTCGGATATGTCTAACACACGTATTGTGACTTGCACAAACTAATCCCTGATTACGTTAACACGGCGGTACATTCACCAACCAAATACAAACTAAACACTGGTTCTCGGAGACCATTGGTCAATAGGTGTGACGTCACGAAGAAGTTATCCAATCATATTATACAACGAACCTCTAGCAGCGGAAGGCGGAGCCAATACAGTAATATTTGGACATGCGCAATTGCTACAAATGATGCCTGTTGGTCTTCCAGAGGTTTCAAGTGAACTGCCAGGTTTGTATATTTTAATATAGTCTGCGACTGTTTGCAACAGTGCCACAAAATGAAGCCTCAGTCCACAAGATGAAGTCTCAAATAAATTAAACTTTATACAATTGTTTTAATTTCAAGACAGTTATATGCTTGTATTGTACAGTAGATTCAAGATTAAGAAAGTGTTTCTTTATTCAACATGTATGCAATGAATTATTTCACATTCTCAGTTGTTTTTCTAATAATTATCCCCATGAACTGTTTGAGGATTAAGGAAGTAAATGCACTGTATTGCTTTCATGATGCCCCACAATGATATAACTGAGAAGGGATTCTTTAAGGATCCATGAAGCCCATTTGGTTGGCCCAAAGAATAAGCATATGCCCTTATTATAAAATGAGGAGTTGTCATCCGTTGCTTAGTTTGGAAAATTAAGGCCTTGTTTACTTTCAACGTGCCCATTAAATGCTCTGTTGTTAAGCACTGTTTTACAGACAAAAAACACACGCTTTACAGCTGTTTCTGTTCGTATAATAAAAAAATTATGTTGGGTAGACACTATGTCTCCTTATTACCTAAACTGTAACTACATATAAGTCAAGTACTAGGAAAAAGTCCTCATTCTATCTTGAAGGCTAGATGCAGAATTTGCATGTGGAAATGTATGTAATACTGATTTCAGTCCAGAGAGCATGGCTTACTTCGACTGGAAGGCAATTGAGATCCTGAGAAAAGTAGCATGGTTAGAAATAGAACAGAAACATTTCTGTGGACAGCAATGATGCAGTGTCCATATTTCTAAAATAAGACACTTTAGAGGTAAACTCATTGTCTGTGTGAATGAGTACATACCCCTTTTATCTTGTGGATTAGACTGCTGCATGCAAATACAAAGATAAAGATACAGAGATAAAAATACGAGCGTGCAGCTTCGTCCTGGTTGTTTTCCTTCACATTGGGGCTTAGCCTCATCAGACCAATCATTCAGAAATGACGCAGTTTGACCTGAAGGAAACAAAATGTGAAAAATATTAAATCTATCACATATCAATTTCTTATCCATGTTAAAGAGCCACCAGACAAATATTTTATCTTACCTAAGACCCTTATGTGGGCACGTCTAGATTCTTAGGTGAGCATGTCTTCTTGCAGTCTAACACATCGGTCTTCACCTGACCCAGAGTTTGCAGAAGGCACGTGGCGTCAAATCCCTCATCACCAGCCTCTTGCAACAACTCAAGCACCTGTTCATGAGATGTGTTGCTTATTTCTTGAAGCGAAAAAAAAAAAGTGGCTGTACTGAATCTACAGTATTTAAATTGAGACTCACCTGCAAACACTTAAATGACTTCAGTTCACTCCGGTTCTCATACAGGAACAGCAGGTAGATACTGAGGTCATTGTAGATGGGTGTAACCACACCCAAAGCACCAAATCCTGGCAGCATCTCATAAGGACGGAGGAATCTGGAGCTCTGGCGTGCTGGTCCAAGGGCGGCATACACCACCAATGGAGCAAGGAGCACATACACTACAAAGTTGATATAGCTGAGCAGCCTGAAAATACCCACTGCTACAAGCTTACATTGAACAGCAGGCGGCACCGAGCTGTCGTTCGTCAGCACTCCTGTGCGCAGGCTGCAAGGAAACTCATCTGTGAGAGAAGCCTGCAGGATGTAGTAGCCAAGGTAGAAGCAGGCCAGCAGAAGGATCAGCAGAGTCAAGCCTCTGCAAGCCAGGTATTTGACCACAAGGCTGTGAGAGACACGCTTGGTCTTCAGGTACTGTTCCACTAAAAGGTATTTAAAGCAACCCTCGGTCAGGTCCAAAGCACTGCCACAGAAAAAGCAAAATGAAATATGTGAAATATATTATCCCCACTGGGAGGTACCAAAGACACTCTATTATACACTGATCAGGCACCCCCACCCCATAGCAATGACACTCTTTGATGCTAGCAGCCATCCCCAGCAGGATGCAGCCTGATACAGGCACACACACAAAAACGGTTTAGGAGCGACTCAAAAAATATGTGAAACGGCACAAACCCTCCAAATTCACTAGATCTCAAACTGATCAAGTATCTGAGAGATGATCCACAGAGGCCCCTCCCCTCAACCCACAGGACCTAAAGGCCCCCACTACCAACACCCTGTTGCCAGACACAACAGGACACCCTCAGAAGGCCCATGTCCATTATCTGATGAGTCACAACTGTTTTGGAGACACACAGGAGATCTACACAATGTTAGGAAGGTGGTCATAATGTTATGCCTGATCAGTGTATAAGATAAGCTAGGCAGACCAAACATAGCAACAACAAACAAAACTAATTTAAAGCTACTAAAGTAGTTATGGTGACACAATCCAAAGAACTACGGGAGCAAGTACCAGGTGATAGGCGGGTCTTTACCTCGGTGAATCCTCGGGTCCATCCTTGCTATCTAAGGATGCCACTTTCTTGGCCAGCCGGATTGCACGATTATAAAAGCGGTCCAGCTCCTCCATGATGAAGCTGAGATCAGAGGAGAGGAGCGGAGCTGCTGTGAAGCGCCAGAACAAGGCGGGGATGTACATGAGGATGGCTAGTAAGAGCAGGGTGTATGGAAAGAACTGAGGAAGGAAACAGAACAGAGGTACTCGTTAAAAGAGGAAAAACTCAGCTGAGATTTCAGGATATTATTCATTTCAATATAATCTTAGCTCTATAAAATATACTATATTGAATGAAGCTGTCTAATAAGCTAGAGATGGATAGATGTTGTTTATTGTTGTACATTGGTGGTTTGCATTTAGCGGTTTTAGCCAGATATGTTATAACAGAATCCAGTAGTCACCTCGAGGGCTACATTTAGTAGTAGACTAAGAAAAAAGATCCTAATTTATTGTTATCTATAAAGAATGTGGTATGCACAGTCAGCTAAACTTATCCAATAATAATAGATGATTCTCCTTGAAGCATGTACCTTGTGTAGCCATAATGGTGAACTGTCAGCTTGTTGCTGCACTGCCGCCCAACAAAAAGAGTCCGCATACGTAGCCTGTCTCATGGAAAACGAAGAGGGAGCAAAGCAGCTTATCTGCGTACCTGGGAGAGAGGAATGAAGAAAATAAAAACACTACTAATCATCTTCTGGCCTCCCTCCTCTGCACTCATGTCCTAATTTGTGAGTTGTTTGCAGCAAACTTTGTGTCTATAATTATGCCATCAGCTGTTATGGTGGGAATACAATAGAAATTCAGTCAGGCATATGCACAAATGACCCAGATATTCAGCAGGCAGGAATATTTTGGAGGGACTGAAAATTAGTCTGTCACTTCAAAGGGTTGACGCTGATTTCCAAAAACATGAGCCTTAAATCTCAGCAGGCATTAGAACTGAAGAAGCTACTTGGATCTTAGTTTTATTTTGGATAGCTTGAGTTTTGGAAAGACATAATTGTCAACGTGTTACTTGAATCTTCCCAGTCTCCTTTGTCGTTCATTTTTGCCATTGAATCATTTGCCTGTTTGATCCTTGTAGAGAAGAATAGTTTTTTTTTTAGTAAACATGAAGTTAACTGTTTCCCTGATAATCACATATCAACTTCTGAGGAAAGTATAATATATGATACTATACTATAATAACCCTACCTTTAGGAGATTACTCAGTTGTTTTCTGTCTTAAGAAAAAACACCAAGCCATCAACACAGAAACCTATGAATTTCCTTAACAGCATTGTTCTAATTCTTGTCAGAGTAAGATAATGTTCTGCCCAATTACTAAAAAAGTATCTTTTTATAGTCTTTTTATATATTTTATAGCAACAATTTACTCGTTCCTTCACTTCACACTGCTGCAGTGACATCTACGCTCCCTGGTTCAACAATATGAATGAACATGTGCAATACACGAAAACTGTGTGCAATTATGACTCAGTGTCAGACTATTAGTCCCAACCTTACTAACTGATGCACCTTTGACATGTCAAATGTAAACAATGAATGAAGGTTGTATTACATGTGGTTACTAATGTGTCATATTACAATTATACTGCCCTGGCCTTCAGTAGAATAGAGCCATTGTTATTTAGAAAAAAAGAAGAAACAGTAATGGATCATTTGAAAAATGCTTTCTGCTCTGGATGTCTTTGTGTGTAAGTGCTACACTGTGGTCAAGATCCATCAGTGTTGGCTCTTGGCCATAATGTACACAACACTTAAGGCTTCCAGAGTAATGGATCCATGCTGATCATTCGGTATCTGTCCTCTGGAGACACTAATATGAACAGACTTTGAGTCTTATGGCTTAAGAGGATTAAGTAGATGCTGTTGCAGATTTAGTAAAACTGACTGTTTATTTGGGCGATTTATTTTACCATGTCCAAATAGCTCATAAAAGCAGGAGTGTGTCAGTATGTGAAGCGTCCCATGCTCATGCTCACGATAAGCATCATCAGCTACAGCAACACCCTGGGTGATAGAGGCAAAAGCGTGCAGACTTCATTTTACACGTTTCTTTCTTTTAAAACAATATCCCACCGCTTCACCCATCACTGCATGTGAGTTTCGATTTAACCAAGGGAAAAGTAAGCTTAACTAGACAGACTCGCCCGCATTATCCCACATGAAACAGAAAGACATCACCTTTCTGAGGAGGATGCTTACACATGCAACAACTCACCTACTGACACCTCTTGGGCAAAAGCCAGTGAGATGAGGAACAAAGGCAGCCCCACTGCCAGAAACGTGACGATCTTGTCCACCGCCAACTCCAGACGCACGCCTTTGTACTTCGCATCCGTGGGGTCCTTTAATAAAAAGTCGGAAAAAACGTACTCAGTGGCTACGTGAGCAATCGCCATGTCTGCCGGGAACAAAAAGCCGATTTAATTGGATGCAGGAGTCAGTCTATTTTTCATTTAAATTATTCAGATGCCTCCTGATGTGGAGCAATGCGTAGATTAAACAAAACACAGGCCAAATCGGTTGTTTACCCACCCTCCGTTCACAACGGAGCCGATGGCTGGACCTGCTGTCCCGTTACTGAACCCTAGGCATCACTGTGTGTGGGCGGAGGGGCGGGTGAAGGAGGGGGTGCACCTGCTAGACAACAATACAAGGAGACATTTTCTAATCTTGGATGACAAACACAATATAATTATAACATTTATTTTCTTGAATAACGAGAGATGATTCAAGAAGGACTATTTCTAAAATTGGTTATTATAATTATTAAATGATATTACTTTTTTATATATGCTATAATATAGTAGCCTACTGGATTATTACGCCGTATAAATTGAAGTGGAGCAGTGTTTTAATCTATATTTGTATCATGTTATCATATATTGTTGTATGTAATGGATGTACATCCATTATCTGAAATTTAGCCAAGTGGTGTGCACTAGTGTATATATATATATATATATATATAATATATATATATATATATATATATATATATATATATATATATACATATATATTCTTTATATTCTATATATTCTTTATGTGTGTGTGTGTGTGTGTGTGTGTGTGTGTCATTGTGGAGGATTCAGTTTGTTGTGCTGTTAAACTGGACTCAATTAAACAACAAAAAAAAAAGTGTTTCTGCTATTTAGCCTAGCCCATTGACCAAATTAACAGAAAAATGTGCCGGTACAACTCAACACAATTAAATAATACTACAAACCACAGCTTCCTAACACAATTGAATCAATAATTCTTTAGGTTTTTTTAGACAAATGCTGAATACCGTAACCGTCACGGAGCTAAGATTTAGTGCAGGGCTGCTGTATCAGAATACATTTGTTTTCAATAGTGTACCAAATGAAATGATAAGTGAGCGTATTTCATTTTAGTCTGTTACACTGCCGTAAACAGCACCACTTCCATTCACGCTTACGCAACCATTGCGACAGCTTGGTCTGTTTTCTGGCAGAAGTTGGTTACAAAAAGGTGCGCGTTTCTAGGGAGATAGTTAGAGAGGAAGAGTTCTTGCTTGGAGGAAGATGTGAAAGACGAGGTCTTTTCAGGTAGTTAGCGAATTAACCCGCTGTTTTGAGATTCGTTCGTCGTTGCCAACTAATATAGACGCTACCGCAAAGATAATGAACGAAATGTTAGAGGAGACAGGTGTATGTTTGTCAAACAAGCTAACTAATAGTACCCGTTGTTAGCCTAGATAGCTACTGGCAAACATCTCACGGTTAGACTGCATTTCAGGTAGCAGTGTGGCTAATTACCTTAACAAGTCAATTCTCGCATAACCAATTGTAAAATAACGTTAGCTAGCTTGTAGCTAAGTTAGCGCTATGTCGCTTAGTTTATGTATTTCGCTTTGGGAAAGCACAACTGACTATTAAAACCCATAACAATGTGACTATTGAAACAAAACGAGTTTAACCACTAGAACATCGTTATCATAAATTAATCACCAATAAGTTTAAACATACTCAGTATCCTGTTTTATTGCGAACTACCTGGCATCAGCATACTTCTTTTTTTTTTTTTTTTTTTAACTTTCGTTTCCTCTGTATAGGAAAGCATGAGAGAGGGGAACGATGAAAGTATGATGAAAGATCCCAGTGGTTTGTATGATGGAAGGACTGGGAAAGGAGAGACCCATATGCAGCTCAAGACCCTTCCCATGGCTCAGTCACCCCAAAACAGAGGCCTCAACCCTGCTATGGAAACTCAAAGACTGTTTCTCCACCAGTGAGACAACCTCCCTTCATCAGACTGATCGAGAAGTAAGTATTTGTCTTTATGAAACACTCACTCTCTAGTTTATTAGGCATTTGCAAAAAGAAATGTGTTCTAGTGTAACATTTCTCGACTAAATCTTTTGTATCCAGCATTTGTTTAAAATAACAGTACTTTTGAGTTTAATTGTATATCACACACATTTTGATGTTAGGCCTATATTAGTAAGTTTGACTAAATAACTGATGCCCCTTAGTGTGTGAAATAAAAGCTACGTTATGAGTAACCAACCTTAAAGTGGCAGTATTGGGACAGTACAGTACATTAGGTTTACAACAAGTGTCTACCGCCTAAATCCTTGTATCTAACAAATTCACTGTGGTGGTATGTTGACTCTTGTCAATAACATTTTTGATTTATCTGGTGATAAAATACAGAAGTTTTAAGAGGACATTTAACGTCTTTTTTCGGAGTTCACAAACCAACAAAATAATCCACAGATCTAAGTTGAAGTGATTAATTTGCTGATTTTAAATTTTCCAGAACAATTACATGGACAACAGAAAGGCTGTGCTGGAACTGAAAGATGTCCCTCCTCCTCCGCAACATACTTCCTCCTCTCAGCTATCCCAACCCTTCTCTCGTGCCCCTCTCCCCTTGCCTCCTCCCTGCTTGCCGGCTCCTCCTCAGCTTACGCAAGACTCCCTCCAACAACAGCCAACGTCACAGCAACAGCTAGAAGGGGCCAGCCCCAAAGTAAGCATTTGCACCCGCTGTGACTATTGTAGCACAGATGGCTATGGGGTGTCAGGTGGCAGAGGTGTTGTTGGTGGCACTAGCAGCCTTGCTGGCATTGTTTCACTTTACATGTCCACGAAGTCCCCGGGAGCGCCCGTCAGTAGCAGCAACACTAGCAGGTCCGGGCCTTGCTCTGTAGCCTCATCTGTTCATCAGTATGAGCATAACCTGAGTTGTGGCAGTGGAGGTGAAGTTTTTGATCCCTTGCGCAGTCTTGGTTACAAACCTCAGCTTCAACCTTCTGTTGCTACCTCTCAGCCTCTTTCATCACTCCCCTACCTCGCCTGCTGCTCGGGGCTTCACCACACCTACCCAGCAGTTCCTCTTCCATGCAGTCAGCCTCGTGTGTTTCCCCCTTCAGCACCCCTGGCTTCCTCTCTCCCCTCTGTTTCTCTACCTGCTCCCTTGCATGGCACTTGCGTGGCCACTTCTGGCTTTTACACCTGTGGTGTCGACTGCAGCCCATCAACTGGAAGATCCCAGAGAACTATGCTCGGTGATCACCCAACCACCACCACCATTACTACTACAACCACCTCAGCACATTTCTGCTCTAATCCTGTACACCTAAATGTAGAACGCACTGTTTGTGTAAAGGGGCCACACTACTGCCAGGAGTTCTTGTTTAAGGTTGGTATAGTTCTCTTCATTCACTGCTTTTTTGGTGTTTGTGCATCATAAAGATGTAGGTACATTAACATGTATAGAAGCATTTTTTTTGTCATTTGGCATATTACCTGCTGTTGCTCTCGGTTTTATTTTGCCTGATAATCATTTTAAATTCACCTATTTGCAGCCTATGAATGGTCTGTCTTCAGAGTCAGACACGGTGTGGCCCAATATTCCTATTCCTCAGACTGCTCCTATACCTATCCCCATTTGTAATGGCTGTGGCACATCCTCTGATAGTATGGTACTCATGCCATCAACCAGCCTTGGCAAGACTGGCCAGAAGTATGGTTAGTGCATTTTACTGTTGAATTCCTATATGCATACTGTTGAGTAGAATTTACATATTGGCAACAACAAAGACATACAGATTCATATTATATTAATTTTAAATTGTGATTTTCTAGGTTCTCCAGAGACTAATGGGCCTGAAAACATCCCTCCAGTAGGTGTCTTCTGGGACATTGAGAACTGCAGTGTGCCCAGTGGACGCTCTGCTGGCGCTGTGGTCCAGCGCATTAGGAACCGTTTCTTCCAGGGCCACCGTGAGGCGGAATTCATTTGCGTTTGTGATATCAGCAAGGAGAGTAAAGCTGTCATCCAAGAGCTCAACAACTGCCAGGTATATGCAGCCACAGTAAGGATTAAATCTAAACTCTGGAAAATATTCCCTGGTCACCATTTATCGTAATGGGCAGGAGAAAAGTGAAGTAATTCTCGGTCAAAAGAAGAACAAAGGCTGAGGAAAGGGAATAATTGTGGTTTGTTGAAAATATAACTGTGCTCCAACAGGTTACTGTTGCACATATCAATGCCACAGCCAAGAATGCTGCAGACGACAAGCTTCGCCAGAGCCTAAGGCGGTTTGCTGAGACCCACGCTGCACCTGCAACTGTTGTCCTTGTATCCTGTGAGTTCACCTCGTATTAACTGTGATCCACTGCAGATGTGATACCATGAATAAATGTGACAACAAGTGTCAATTTTTCATTGACAGCTGATGTGAATTTTGCAAGCGAGTTGAGTGACCTGCGTCATCGCCATGGTTTCCAAGTAATCCTGGTCCATGGCAACCATACATCTTCAGCCCTTCTTCAGCACGCCCACCTCCATGTGGCCTTTGAGGAGATCACCGCTGATCTGCCACCACGCATGCTCGTCAAAGCGCAGGTAGGCTTCTCGAATGCTACACTTGGGTTTAAAATCCTTGTTTGCTCTTCTGTGTTTAATGTGGTAACTACGTGCTGGCAGAAGTAACCAAATTGTGGATTAACCAACAGGGCAAAGAGTGAGGCAGTGGGAATGTGAATTTGGTCATCATCAATAAATAATCATCGTAATTATTTATTTGCGCTGTTGTCTTTAAAACTGTATTAATCTATACCACTATCAACCATTCTCAAATGTGTCTTTCAATTAAAACGCATAGTACTGCTTCAATTTAAGTGTAAACCATACAAACCACACGGGCGCGGTGTCTCTTCCTCCCCTCTATCAGCCCAGTTTCAACCTCCTCTATGTGCACAACCTCCCTCTCAACTGTGACAAGAGCCTACGGAATGCGGTGAAGCTCAGGCTCCGCCGCCTCTCAGACAACTGTGGCGGCAAGGTGCTGGGCATGTCTCAGGGCACTGCAGTCCTCCGCTTTGGCAGCCCCGAGGCAGCTGCCCGTGCCCGCAAGCGAATGGAAAATGAGGATGTATTTGGCCACCGAATCAGCCTCTCGTTCTCCCAACGGCCCAGATACAGTGCAAGTCCTGAGCCTGAGATTGAGTCTCAGCCCCATCACTTGCCTCTGACTCTGCCCCACACCTATCAAACCCTGGACTCAATGTTCGCCCCTCCCCCATCCATATCCTCCTTCTCTTTTCTACCCCTGGAGAAGCCCAGGTCACCCAGGAGGCCACGGCGAGCCACCCGCCCATGCCACACCCCTGGCCAAGTGCCTGAAAGGCCCTACAGCCCCAGGAGGGGGTGCAGTGGGTCTCCCGGTGGTGCTACATCCAAGCCCCATCAGGTCAGCAGACTCATCAGTGACTGCTTTCCCTCAAACTCCATTGCCCTCTATCCTTGTTTGGGCTGCTATGTGAATCACTGTAGCTTCTCCTCCCCCGCAGTGACCCTCTAAATGCTGCTTTGACTAACAGCTTGTACTGCTTGCTTGCCATCATTTGTCTGTCTTCGCTAACATGTAATATTTGTTTCTAGCGCTTCATTTGTTGTCCTGCATGTTGATCGGTCAATCATCATTACAGTGCTTGAATTAGTGCATAGCTTTTGTTTTTTTTCTCCTCTGTTTCGCTCAGTATTTCAGTGCTGAAATACTTTGTTGTGAGTAGTTTGTTTTGTTCCCTGTCTTCTCCACGTCTCATTATTTTGTGGTTGAGTTTGGCTCATGCCGTTTTACAATGTGACGAAACTGAGTTCTGGTGGCTGACGTTTATTTACTTAAACGTCACATTTTGCACTAAAATAAAAAGAAAACATTAAGTTGTTAAAAATTGGTTATCACAGCAAAATGACTGTCACAATTAAATTGGCTGTGTGTCATGAAGTCCACTCATTTCATAAGTCGGTATGAGCCATTGACCAAAGATCAACAAAATAAATCCGGTCTTCTTTTTCTAGTCTGCTGCATTATTTTGAACATGCATCCTCAGTTAAATCTCTGTTAAAGCCTTTTATCTGACTTTTTCTTTTAAGCTTTTATGTGCCCTAACAAATCTATCTAATCGCTTGATCATCCCAACACCTCTACATACTTGCATGAACACAAAGATGCAAAGAGCATCCAGGTGATCACCATCTACAGTATTGACATTTAAATCCTGTGCTTGATCCAGGAGCTGGGTAGTTTGGAGGGCAAGCCCAGGATGGGTTTCCACCACCTGGAGAAAGGGCGCGCGGCTTCCTCTTCTCCCCACAGCAATAGTGAAACGGCACCACTGGAGCAGCTACCCAAGCCTGTCCTCATTGGAGAATCCATATACAGGAGGAGGTACACGGGGAAAGGGGACAAGAATAGGGGAAAGCTAACGAGCTAAAAACTCTTATTAGTAATTGGCTTCGTATTTTTGTACGTGCTGCGTTGTCTGATAATTAGCCTTAAGATAATTATAGTGCTTGTTGCTTGTTCAAGCAACATAAACATACTTGCCAACAAAAAATACATTTTAGAATGTCTTGTTATGCATTTTGATCCCCTCCCCCCTTTTTATTTATTTATTATTTGCATAGAAGAGATGGCTCCAGTCCTCGAAATGTGACTGAATCCCCTCTACAACAAGTGGACCGGAGCTCAGCAGAGTTCCAGATTAGCACACCATCTGCCTTCAGCAAGTTGAACCTGCACAGGAGCTTCAGTCCACTCGTCATCTCTCAAGGCTCCTGGTCGTCCAGGTGCTGATGCTGCATACACGTTATTTGCATCATATCACATGTAATGCTGCACAATGTTAGTTGTGTTTTCAAACATGACTTTCCCTTCTCCTCCAAAAGGAGTGCCTCCCCGTGCATGTCCAGCCGCTCGTCGCCTCTGCTTGCTACCCCTCGTAGCCCTTGTCCTGAAGGTCCTCCTGAGCCTTTCTCTGAGGGAGCCGAAGTCCAGGTGGCCAACCTGGACTACAGAATGTCTCGCAAGGACCTGCAACAAACACTGCATGACACCTTCTCTCGATATGGACGGGTAAGCCTTACTTTAGTGACATTTTAATAGGGTTATGCATTGATCAAATATGCATGCATCTTCCAAACATCTCCTTGTGGTGTAACTTGTTTTGTCTAGGTGAGAGCGGTGGAGCTCAGCCCCCACACTGATTATCAGCTGAAGGCCACGATTCAGATGTTGTCTCTGCAGCAGGCCATTAGTGCTGTCAGTGGTCTGCACCGTTACAAGATCGGAGGCAAACGCGTTCAGGTGTCTTTGATCACCGGTGGCAACAGCAAATCTCTTACCTCGCTCAGGTACAGTTTACATTTTGCGTTTGGGGCTTGTGAATATATTGGTCATAGTTTGAAATTATGAGGTTATTTGTACTTTGTTTGACTTTTCTCCTTTGTCTTTTTGCAGCACTGAGATCATCTGCATTCTCCAGGATGCTCCTGCAAATTGCCTTCCTCTATTCAAGTTCACTGAAATCTATGAGAAAAAGTCAGTAATTATCTCAATCATGGCTTTCAAACATGAGCAGTGTCACTCATGCATGTTTTGTACTTGGAACATAGCGACTGTTAAATCGCAAGATATGAATTATTATTAGTATGCATTATTATTATTATTATTTTTTGCCAACCTTATGCTCATTCTTTCCTTTTTCCAGGTATTCCCGTAAGCTTGTGGTTGGTGACCTATACAGGCTGCCAGACTTGGTTGCAGTGCGGGAACAGGGAGGTTCAAGGCTTGTGTGCCTTCTCTCCAACAGCCAAATACGTCAGGGTTCACTGGGATCTTCTCAGTCCCAGGAGGGCTCCTCAGCAAGTGGAAGCCCTGTTGTCTTTGAGGAGCTGGAGTACCACGAACCTGTCTGCAGACAACACTATGCACAACAGGACTTCAGGTATTCAGCAATTTGTATAAAATATATACGACTGAAATAAAAGATACACTCCCCTTTGACCATCACTCATCACTAATTTTCTGATATGTTTCTTTTTTCTTTTTTTTTTTTTTTAAGTGAGGCCGACTTTGACCCAGACTCTTACAAAATCCCGTTTGTTGTGATGTCTCTGAGCACCCTAGCGTCTGAGGTTCACAGTCTGCTGCAGTCACATGAGGGCACTCTTCCACTGCTCAGGTATCCACCAGCTTATTGATTAACCCACAAGTTTTTCATGTGAAATAGAATATGTTTTCAGACATTACAAAATCAGTCACATGGTTTATTTTCCATTTAGTTTTGCAGATTGCTACGCAGCAAAATTCAGCCCTCTGAACATTGGCAATGAGACACTGGAGGGCGGTGTTCCTCTGGAGCACCTCATCACCTGTGTTCCCAGTATCACTATAGTCACAGCTCAGAACGGCTTCAAAGTCATCAAGTGGACCCACAACAAACCCCCTGCACCAAACTCTGGTGGGATTGTGCTGGAGATTACTCAAATGTTTTTCATTACTGCCCTACCTACTTAGTGCTGGGTTTACCAGTCGGGTAGCTTTTCAGACATCTAAAAGTTTTTGTTTGATTTTTTTTATATAGAGCCATGGATTCAGCGCTGCAAGAGTCCGGTTGGCAATCCACAGCTCATCCAGTTTAGCCGAGAGATTATTGACCTGTTAAAGAGTCAGCCATCTTGCATCATGCCAATCAGTAAATTCATACCCTCCTATCACCATCACTTTGCAAAGCAGTGCCGCGTGTCTGACTATGGCTTCTCCAAACTACTGGAGCTTCTGGAGGCTGTACCTCATGTCCTGCAGGTATCGGTCAAGAGGATCATCCATGTTAACAAGTTAACGTTTATATGCCTGACTGCATTATTCATAGTTTAAAATTTATTTATTTTACCCTCAGATCTTGGGTGTGGGTACCAAGCGTTTACTGACTCTGACCCACCGAGCTCAAGTGAAACGCTTCACCCAAGACCTGCTTAAGCTGCTTAAATTTCAAGCCAGCAAACAGGTGGCAATCAAGGACTTCATGCAGGCATACCATTGGTTAGTAAACATCTCTTACATCTGTAGATGACGTTTTCACATTGCACTTGAATTTTACAAATTATTCCAGTAGGTGTTTTTCTCATGAATTTCCATCACAAATGCATCTCTAAAAAGACTTTGGATGAGCAGTCTTGTGGATGTTTGTAATTATTTCTTTTTTATATCAGGTGTTTCTCCAGAGACTGGAGAGTCATCGACTATGGGATATGTGACTTGATGGACCTTCTGACTGAGATCCCTGACACTACCATTACTATCACACAACAGGCCACAGACACGGTCATCTCTCTTCCTAAAAGGGGTCAGTTTGTAATTGAACAGATCACATAAGTATTTACTTGATTAGCTACTGCTGTATTTTAGTAGTCATTTAATCACTTAAGTGTTTGTACACTGCACATTGAGTAAACTGAGTTTTATCTTGTGTGCCAGAACGTACCGTTGAGGAAGTGGAGCGCACTAAACAGTTTGGGAAGGAGGTGGTGGACCTACTTCGTCACCAGCCTCACTGCCGAATGCCCTTCAGTAAGTTCATACCCACCTACCACCATCACTTCGGCCGTCAGTGTAAGCTCAGCTACTATGGATTCACCAAGCTCATGGAGCTCTTCGAGGCAATCCCTGATGTCCTGATGGTGAGTAAGGCACACTGTGTGTTTAGCTTTTGTATATACTACTATGAGGAGTTTCTGGGATCAATGGAAATCATAGATGTAAAAGTATGTTTAGAGAGGTGTACCAAAGTATATTGTTGGTGGTTGTCTGTCTGGTGTTTAATGGTCCTACACCTTCTTCAGGTGTTGGAGTGTGGTGAGGAGAAAGTGCTGACTCTAACTGAGGTCGAGCGTATCAAGGCTCTAGCAGCACAGCTAGTCAAGCTGCTCAGGGCTCAGAAAAACTCCAGTCTTCCTGTCAGCCAGCTGCTAACAGAGTACAGCAAAACCTTTGGTTATGGTCTACGCCTGCAAGACTATGATGCAATCTCCCTGCCTGCTCTGCTCACCAAACTCTGCCATGTTGTCAAGGTGAGAAAACTGTTTTGTTTCTTTTTCTCTCACTGCTTCATAAAAATTTAGGCAATGCACAAAAATATTTTTCAAAAGTGTTTATGATCCTAAATTTGTTATAATTTGTGAACAGTTATAATATCAGCCAGTTTCTTGTAACTTATACCTGGCATTGTATCTGTAGATGATGAGGGTCAATGTGTGTGGCGTCACATCTTGCAGGTTTATTCTTGCAATGTGTAGTTACTAGGCTAAACACACAGCTGCTTTCTTTCCATTTTCAAGGTGGTGGATGGCTCTGAGGGTCGGGAAGTGCAGTTGATCAACAGGAAGTCTCTGCGCTTGCTGACCTCCCAGCTACTGGCTTTGCTCATGTCCCAAGAGGAGCAAGAAGTCATCAAGGGTCTGAAGGTGGCAGAGCTGGGCCAGCACTACCTCACAGTTCAAGGATCCTTGCTGAACCCATGTGAATACGGTTTTCTCTCACTCAGCGAGTTACTGAAGAGCCTTCCATACCTTGTGGAGGTGAGTTTCATAGGTTAAGGGAAACTTTAACTTTTCCCTTAACGGGCAGAACTTAATGTGCCTGGTCTTTCATCTCCCTCAGTTGTACCGTGAAGAAGGTGATGAAGAAAGTAAAGCTAGCGACCCCTCCAGTAGTCATGGGGAGGAGTGGGTGAGGCTGACCAGGCTTTACCAGTTCGCTCGTAACGTACGTGCGCTGCTCCACACCTACCATTACAACCAGATCTTCCTGACCGAGTTCCAGGGGGCTTACAACAAATTTACAGGCTGTAGCCTTGAACCACGGTCGTACGGATACACCAGCACAGATGAGCTGCTCAGCGCCATTCCACAGGTGATGCTTCGTTCCAGTTATACGTCCTTTGGTGCTTAACATATTGGCTGTCCACACAGAAGAAATAAGTGTGAAACCTATGCAGTGTTGGGCCATTGGTGAACATCTGTGACACTAGTTTTTCCTTTGTGTCCCACACCACTGCTACTTGTCAAACCTCTATCAACAGCTTTTCAACTGACTGAGCATGTAGCACACACAGTGGAATCAGTCGGTGAGATATATCACTCTGATGGCTATTCAGCTTAGTGTTTTACATCTTCGTTTCCAATGTGATCTTTGGAATACCCAAATACTTGTGACCATGAACAGTATGATCATCTAGAATGAATTTTCCCCAAGCGTGTTGGGTTCCTGTAATACAGGCACACAACGTATATACCAGCAGGCCTTTGGTTTCCTTTGTGGCTTGTTCAAGTGCAGCATTTTGGCCCACATACAGACTCAAGGGGCAACACCACTGTCTGCCTTCGTTGCCAGTACTTTGTCAGTTTGATGTGTCTGTACTTTGGTGCAATCTTTGGTATTTAATTTATTTATTTACCATTTTTTTTTCTCATTGTTTTGGGCTCATCAGGTGGTCTGGATCAAAGGACACGGTCATAAGAGGATTATCGTTTTGAAGAATGATATGAAAGGTGAGAGTCTTAGGCCTGTTCCCTCACAGCATGTTTTCAACAGTTTAAATCAATGACTTACTTTACTCTGGGACTATGAAAGAATGAGTAGAGGAGGGATTTGATCTCATGAGATGGAGACTATACGATGTGTGGAGGTTGTAATTCAATGGTGTGTGTATTTTTTTTTCTTTTTTAAGCAAGAGCAAGCTATTCAGCACCAAACAGCCCTCAGCCAAGCGAGAACACGGAGAGTCCAAGAGACAGTCCAGTTAGTAATGTTACATCTGGAACACAGAGTCCATGTAAGTCACGTGTTTCTTTATATGAAGTAATCTGATATTGTGCTTGAATAAAATTGAGGGCACAAGAAGTGTTCCAGTCAGTCTTTTTTATGGGAGTTTGTGTTTTTACTTGCCAGGTGTTGAGACTGAGTCAGAGCTGTTGTGTCTGGCGTCCCCAGTGGACCTGCTGTGTGGCCCCGTGCCATCCTGCCTCCCATCTCCTCAGCTCCACCCCGACCCTGTTGGCCTCCAGCAGACAGACCTGATCCACTTTGAAGAGGGAGCTCAACCACCAACAGGTCAGCTTCATGTGTTTGTATTGCATATGAAATGTACCATTTAATGGTTCATGGCTCTGGTAGTTTTTTAAGTTGAATAGATCTTCTTTTAAATGTGTAGATGTAATAGTGTTTAATAGTCTGTGATTGTGTGACCCCAGACGGTGATGAACCTGCACCGGCAGCTGTGGACGGCACATCTGATCCACCCGAGGAGGCTGGCTGCTCAGATGACTCTGCAGTCTCCAGACCTCCACCCCCGGCCCCTGACACGAAGACCCCTTCGTCCACGGACAGTCCCAGCAAAAGAGCTGCACGCAGCAAAATCAAACTGGCTGCCAACTTCTCCTTTGCAGTAGGCCTCTGATCGTCTCGTGCATAACCACCCAGTGTGTCTCGCACACACAATACTGGTTCACATATAGTGTAACTCTACACAGAAGAGTTGACCGGCTACACAGAAATGAGCCCAGAAGAGCATCGGTGTTGTCCCCTCTATTTCTAACAGGCTGTTGCATTCTTCTGCTTTGTTCTTCATCGCTCCTCAGCCAACCTTCTTCTCTTGTCTTTGTTTGGTCTTTGGTTGATGTCCACTAAGCTGTGATTTCATTCTTGCAGATTTTCTGCAATTCTTTGATTTGCCAAATTCATCTACTGTAAATTCTGTTTGATTTAACCCCAATGGCAGTTCATCTATTTTCCTGTGAATGTGCATCTTTAGTTTAGGGCTGTGTTGTGGCAAAGAACTCGCTGGCTTAAAATGAAACTGAGTTAGTTGTCACTGTAAACGGAGTATGAGTTACCAGTGGGAGGAATGCTAGGAGTGAGAAGCTTGGTTTTCAGTGTTGAATCCAAGAAATATATTTACCCCTTCTCCCAGTTAAGAAAACTGACAGATAACTGAAGGTTCATGGAAACATTTTGTTCTTGAAACACACTGAGAAACCTTCAAAATGACTCCCTCCCCGTGAGACAGAACATTTCATTGAAAACATTAATTCATTTTTTAAATAGTTTCAACAGTTTGGGGGATTTTTCTTTGTTGGTAACCCCAGATAAGTCGACTAAACTAACTGCTAGGTGTCTGTTTCAGTCTTTAAGATTTCTAAAGCGATAGCTCCTCTTTGAGATACCCTCTCCTGTTTTGTCTCTGTTGTAAAGTAGCCTGAGGATAGTGTTTTCAGTTCCGTTTCCTCTTTCCTCGGAGGAGTTTGGCCTCTATGTGTAGTGTACTGATTGGCCTGAAGAGAAACGGTCTTACCTGTTCAGATAGTGTTTTCTTTTAATGGAAGCTCTTTGAACAGTTTAAAGTTTTAGGACAATAATTGCAACAATCGCTGCTCTCAGGAAGTTTTATAGTAGTATCTTGACTTCATTCATAGCAGAGACCGTGGCTCGTCTCTCCAAGGCCACCGATGAAGGCCTGAAAGGAAATGGGTGGTCGTGTTTGTGCTCGAGCAGCAGGAGCCGACGTACACTTTTGTCTTCAGCCAGCAGCCGTGTTTGTTCTTTTAGTTGTGTTTTGTCTGTGTGTGGTTTACACTGGAACAGGTGGTGTGAAATGTGTGTGATGTGCATAACAGAGTTTATGCATGGTGTAATCCCAGGAGGAGCAGACAGGAACAGAAAGCAAGACATTCTCCGAGATCGGTCTTTATTTCCATCATGCGTTATGGGTCTCAGGTTTGGCGTCTCCCTTGCAGTTGCCGTGAAAGTGCTCAAGGTTTGTTGAGTTAACCTTGCTGCTGGTAGGCACTGTGTCGGTGGCGGCGTCACTGTCTGAGTGGAAGAGTTTGGGGGGGGGGGCAGCGAGCACTCCGGAGTTTTTGATTTTTAATGACGGCGAATTGTGAGTTTTTTAGGGGAAGAGATGGGATGGGAGGCGACGGATGAGAAGTTTGTGGAGCAGCGCGGGAGCTGTGAGAAGCCCCTGAACAGACTGACGTAGACAGAGGACCTTCATGGGCTCTCTGGAATCTGCCGGGCTTTTACAATGGCTTGTATTTGCCTTGGTGCTGAAATAAAATGCCGTCATACCTCCCCTAGGGCAATTTTAACTTGATAATGTGTGTTGGTTTCTCAACTTTCCTTTTGTCTCGAGTGTTTGCTCGGCTGCTGGCTTCTAAATCGCCACCGAATGATGTCGGCTGCCTGTTGAGTTTGGCACGACCCGGGTGCTGCTGAAGTCAAAGGTTTGGTGTTGTGTTCAGAGAAAAGGCCCGTTTGTTTGTTTGCACTTTCAACCTATTTATTCAGCGTTCAAAGTATTATAACACGATTTTCTTTGTCAGACTTGATAACGACGTGGTGTGAAGATTCCACCTGCCATCTCGCCAAAATATCTGACACGTATCACCGTGTTTTTAATTAGGGCTGTTAAGACTGATCTCTCGGCAACGTTTTACTGACTGGAAACCATTTTGATGAAGGAATTATCGGTTCAGAATAATTATTTAGTAATGGCAACGATATTAAATGGCTAAAAATGCTGAGAAATGTTTAAATTTAAATTAAATTTGATTAAATGTATTTGAGCAACTCCTCTGAGGTGACCCCAGTGACGACTAACTCAGATTTTATTTTGTTCTCGCCTTGCTGTGCTGGTTATGTCGGTGATAAGCTATTGTACCTGTCAAAATATGCACATCTGCATAGTTTTGGTTCTTGAAATGCATATGTGAGAATGAAGGGGTTAAGACATTTTTCTTTTCTCTGCCTCTGTACCCGACTTGTCTTGTTCAGTTTTCACGTTGCACTTTTGTTCCTCAGCAGAATTTAAGGAACTTTGTTTATTCAACAGTGTCCTTGCAATTATGTCTTGTTTACCTGCTCAAAAAGTGTCTCACTGATGTGTCCTCTGTATATTAACCTTTTGTCGTACTGTTTTACTGCCTTTCTGCAGCAGAAGTCAATGTAACAGTCAAACATTGTTGAAGGGACCAAAAAGATTTCCATCAATAAATTTCACAAGCATCATTTCTGCCTCCTCTCAAATGTTCTTGTAGTAGTTTGAAACAATTTTATTAAAAAAAAAAAAAAGATGGCACGTTCCTGAAAGATGCTCTTTATTTAAACATATATGTACAGGTAGTTTCAGCTTATTTTCTGCATATTTGTTCAATATTCAACATTAGGACCTTCATAATTTCACTACAACTACAGAATGCTAAGATATCAGAAGTGACAGAGAGCAACACTTTGCTTGACAGGAGTCACTAATGTCCTAAATACACTCAAACATACACTGTCTATTAGAGGCATTTACAAGAGAGTTGCAATCATTTCCTGGTGTTTATCATAAAAACACGAGACTAAATTCAGAGGATGCAAGTTGTTTGTATTGGAAATATCCATAATAACCGTGAATGACATCTTACCACTGCAGTCAATACTTCCCGGTAGCTGATGTGTTGTGAGTGATGTGTTGGAATGAGCAAGCATGATTTAAGAGTTGGGAGTTACAGGCAATAAAATCATAACAGGAGTGAGTCACATGAGGCTGAATGCCAACTGGCACTTTATCTACAGCGCTATGAAAAAGTCGGGGCAATGTTTTTGTTTAATATTTAACATTAATGGCACTAAATAAAACTGATAGGTGCACGTCACGACCGTCCCACTGAATTTATTGATACATTTTAAGGAACGATGATCGGTAATCTTTGATGTTGTGATCCACCTAGAATTTGTTTAGTCTATTCCTTGTGCAGTTTTGAAAGCTCGCTCTCTCAAGCATATAAAAGTTGCTAATTGGCACTCAGCCTAATGACGCAGCTGTGTAGAAGGGTTAGCAGTGGTGCATTAAAGTGAATTCTTCAAATAAAAGTGTCACTCTCTAAGATCTTGTCTTTGGCGACACCTATGGCAATTACTGGTAACTGCAGGGAATTTTTTTTTTAAACCTCTTTCTGAAGATCCAAGCTGTCCTGTGCCAGTTCATTAGGTACGCTAGTGACTGACAGCATCCAGATGCAACAGTCCTCTGACTCTTACCTTCATTAAGAGTTTGGTATTCGGCAATAACAGAGCTGTTGATTCAACTGTTTACATTTCTGTAGGCTATGGTTTGTAGGACTATTGTGTTGTTTCTATTATTTTGACAACCCCACTTTAGACAGTGGGCTAGACTAATAACAGAAACGCTTTAGTATTTAATTAAATCCAGTTTAACTTCAACAGGAATCCAAAAATAATGAAAATCCAGAGCTGCAGTTCGCCTGAAAGTGAGAGAATTAATAAGCCACCGTGAAACGTGGCGAGATGAAAACGTTGTTACTTTCCTGTCACGCAGAGAATCTCATCCTTAAGATGGGGACATTGTGCTTTTTAGTTCTGCTTGAATCAGATGCATCATTATGGGCCATGCTGCCACCTCAAAGGAATGTTTCACGATGGAATGATCGGATCAGATTGAATAAATACATCAGCGTACTACATATTAATTAGATTTGTTTGAATTTACAGTTCTCTTCCTAGCTTCCTCTCATTTTACTTCATAAACTTGCAGCATAGTTTTCCTTTAATATTGATTGGGGATCAGTTAAATCTGATTCCCGATCCGTTTCAAGGAGACTAACAGTGGTCCTCTGAGTAACAGGAGGTGATGTATGTCATGTGGGTGTCGGGGCCATAAAGAGGTCAGTTACATTACAGCGCACTGGGTGGCTCCGCAGCAGTCCTTGATGATGGCCACTCCTGACTTGGTGATGGATGGTTTGTTGGGAGGCGGCTCTGGGATTTGTCTCTTGGGCTTTGGAGGATCTTGCCGTAAATAAAGAGGAAAGAGAAAGATCGTTACACTTTACACACGTTTTGTAAGTAGATATGCCTGCTACTGTTGTCTCTTTCTGGTTGATGAGTTGTCTTTAGCCTCTCGCTCACTTTGTGTGTCTTTGAGCTTCTGTTCCAGAGGCATCAGCTTCAGCCTGAGGAACTCCGCCATCTCCTTGTCCTCCTCTTGCTCCCTGTGGCGTGATACAGTCATATCTTAGTTCCAAAGCAACTTAATGAATGTCTCCGTTTATTACATGGACTTAAGGGTCCAGTCCGAGCTGGACGCCTCATGTATTGTTATAGTTTAAGGTCACAGAGAATAAATAAATCATTGAGCAGGGACGCAGCATCACGCACAGAGAAACCAAGCAATTCCTGAGGCCTCACAGAAAAATATGGAAAAGCACTCATCTGTCACCTTATTAAAGAATATTCCACTTGCTGTAAGAAGATCTGGAGTACTTTGGACAAAATGAACTGGGAGTTCCAGAGAAAATAATGCAGAACAGGATATGATATCTTTGGCCGGCCTGCCACCACCAATATTCATCACAATTAATCGGAACCAGGAAATGGCACCAGCGCACTGAATGAGATGATAAAAATAACTGGAATTAGAGAAGATTAAATTCTGTTTGAAAAAAAACAAACAAACAAACAAGAGGAGCCATTTGACAAGACCTAGAAACCTTTCATGGGTGACTTTGGTCAGATCAAGTGTTGGTACTAGGGGCAGCTTCCTACTTCCTCCCACACTTTTTTGGTGGTATTTCTTATGTCCACGCTACAAGTGGAGGAAATGTTTCGACTCATACGTATGAATATGTGCACAATCTTTATTTGCAATGTGGTGAGAGACAGAAGACGACACCCGGCAAAAGGTGGAAGCTGGAACAGAGCTTTATGTGTGGGACGTCCTCTTCATTCACATGTTTAACACCGTTTCGTACTTTCTCAGTGGTTCTACTGGAATCAACCAGGGCTGCTTCTTTAAATATCGAGTCTTTATTGTCTGCTGTCTCCATCGCCTGTGTCAAAGGAGGTTTTCCATTTCATGAAAGAGTAAAGGATAATAAAGTCTGTCATTGCACCGCTGTCATCCTCCCTTTTCAGAACATGCACCAAGAAACTCTTCCTCATCCTCCTGATTGACAGGGCACTTTCTCTCACCCGTACCAGCAAATCACTGGGAGGTCCTGTCCATCCCCCTCCATGAAGACGCTTCCCATCACTGGGAGTGTAATCACCAACGATTGCTTCACTAAATATTGTCATTCACTTGCAGTTAATCTCTTCTAATCAAAGTACAAACCCAGAACTCTTTGTTCTTTTTCTGCGCCCATCTCATCGCGGATGGAAAGTAGAGTTGCACAGTAATCTTTGTTTAAGCTTCTCAATGATCATCAAGGACTTATCTTTCAGCAGAGACCGTCATTTGCCCTCCAAACATAAATTTGGCAACTTTTACACACGTTTGTGTCGTAACTCGGTGGTGTCACAAAGAGTCTTTTCGGCTGCACGGACATCTGTGATTTGAAACCAGCATCATGTGTGTCTGACCGTTATCTGTATGTGGGTTATCTGTTGGAGCAGAGAAGGGGGAGGAGAGAATGACGAAGCCAAAGCAGTCGGCATCGCACCCGCGCGCGCACAGCAGGCTGCGCTGTGATGATAAAACGGGTCCGTCCGCCGCCTTCAGTCATGCTCACACTTGCTTTACACATGTACTCTAATGAGTCTCCCTCCCGCCGTTTCTCCGTCCTCCCACGTGTATCCGACCAAATAAACTGTATTCCTACCCGGCAGTGATCAAGTAAACAAACACACATACGGCTCCCGGAGACATGCTCCCGGATATTAACAGCGCACGAGACGTAGGCGGGCTGTACCTTAATCTCTCCACCTCGGCGTCGTCGACCAGGAAATCCCTCTTCTGCACCAGTTTATGGATCTTCAGGATCAGTTCCTCTTCCCTCTGCTTTTGCTTCTTAGTTTTTTCTTTCTCTGGCAAAGAGGGAAGATGGAAAATTAAAGGCTGGTCTTAAAAGAGTCCCAAAAATAAATGGATATTTGTGCAGACAGCCATGTGAAAAAATCAAAGCAGACACCAGGCTGCTTAGATCTAACCTTATAGCGAAGCCCGCAGTCTCTTAACCACTGGGTCACATCCCAAACTTAATTTTACCCTCATGTATAATTTATATGGAGAAAAAAAAACACTAACCTAATTATGTAAATGCTTCAAAGCTTGAGCTTTGGGTTTCTCTGGAAATGTGCATTTGCCTAACCTTCATGCTCCAAAGCACAAAAAAAAATAAATAAAAAATCAGAGCAGATCAGGCGCAAAGACACACACAGGGATGCATATGCACCCAGCTGCAGGGGAAGGTTGTCTGGCTCTGCTGAGTCTGTTTGGAAAAAAAAGAAATAAATAAAAAAATGATTGCAAACATCAGCTCCTTCTCCAGAAACAAAGTGGGGCAGCGTAGCTTCAGAGAGAACCCCACCCCACGTTTTGCCTGTGCGTAGCTCAAACACAATGACGCAGGAGAGTCTGTCAGCCGTCTGTTTTGATAGGATCATCGAGGGATTTACGACCTCAATATTTTCTTGACAGTGAAAATATGTCCTGACGCAACCAGTGCCAACGAATGCCACAACTCCTGGCTTTGCTCTCAGCGTTGTTAAAAACTCACAACACCTTCTTAGAATTCTCTTCCATTGGATTTTCTCGTTGGGTTGCCAGGTGTTTCTGTCACTTTCTGTCCACACTGCAGCGATTTCAAGTGGTTAAAAAAAAAATCACCGTCTTGCCACGTGTGTGTGTCCTTGAACACGACACCAGCTTCATGTATATGTTACTATTTGAGACGCTGCTGATGTCAGTGAACCGCTTCAACTGCTTTTCTCAGATGACACGTGACAGTGGACGTCACTGTGGTCGTAAAACGACGTCTGTGTCATTTGCCACAAATGCAAAAAGGGTGTAAAAAAAAATAAATATCTGCTCACTTTGCCTGGAAAGCATCCTTCAGCTCCTATTGCCTTCAATGGTTGTGACACTTGTGTGTTTGTGTGTGTGTATGATCATCGCTCCTTGGCAAATCCACCATGACCCTGAGACTTATGATCCATCCTGTGTAGTTTAGCGTCACAACACTTCCTATAAATGCCTGCGATGCTTTCAGAGCTTATGGGACTCTGTCGGGCTGCAAACACGAGCGCTTCCTGACAAAAACTCTATTTTTAGTTGACTCCAAACAGGGCAATTGGACAGTTTTGCTAGCAACGCGATCAATCTTGAGCTATCTCCTGAAACGCTCACGGCTCTTCTTGCTGCTTGTGAGCGTGTGTGTGAATCGTACCTGGTACTGCGACAATCTGTCTGAGCTCCTGCTTTAAACTCATGATGTCTTTGCAGAGCTGGATGTCGTCCATCCTGGAAGAAGGGGAGATGCAGAGGGTAAATTGCCGGCCTCCATCAGGCTAAAGGACCACTGATATCATTAGCTGCTTCCATTTCCAGTTTGGACATGTTTATCTGATTGAAATGACATGGGACGGTCTTGATGAATCCTGGAAGAAGAGCACACTGGCACATAAGGATCGCTTTTCTTTATCCGGTCAAGTATGTCACGCCAATTTCCAGGTCCTGGAAACAATATTTTAAAGTCTCTCTGTCCAACCAACAATCTAAAACGATCCAAAACCAAACTGGGTTTTATTCTGGAAAAAAAAAACAAAAAAAACATGCCCTTCTGGTTATTGACTGACTTGTTTCAGCCCTAATGTCTAATTTCTCCTCACATTTTGTCAGAAGCCGCTGAACTCGTTTACTTGTCATTAAGATTTCACAGCCTCAAGTCACCATCACACATCACAGTGTGAGTTTATGTGTGCATATGGCAAACGTGCAAAAAAAAAAAAAAAATCAATCCAAGCCTCCTGCAGCGCCGACGTCTCACCGTCAACATTTTCCTCACTTCTCCCCTAAATCCCCGCCTCCCCCTCTCTCTGTGGAGCAGTGACAGCTACCACAGATTTAATTCTCCTTGCGATACTGTATATCAGGCCGATGACTCATCCACCGCCTCAATACTCCTCCTCCTCCTCCTCTTCCTACTCTTCCTCCCTCCGCATTCATCCCCGTTGCTGCTTTACACCTCCCTCCCTTTTCCTTCCCTCACCCCCTCCAGACCCCTCCCTCCTGACTTTCCCCCTGTCCCGCTGGTGTTTTACTCGCGGATCCCAGAAGCTTGTGCACTCTGACACTCCATCTGCTAGTTTGCGTGTGTCGGTGGGCGCACACGTGCTCGTGTTTATGTGCAGACTCCAGCCTGACAACAGGGACGTGAGCAACAAGCAGCGTGGCGGCCTAATGAAGCCGATCGAGTGAACTGCCGCTGTCAGCTGAGAGGGCTCTTTTAGGTGAGTATCAGCCTGGTCGGACAGCTCAGCCGTCACACTGCGGACGCCGTGGATTGTTAAATTCAATATATAGACAGAAAGAAAAATGTGTATTCCTGTTAACAGTTCAGCTTTAAAAAGGTATCAACTATTTTTCTGCAACATCCAATTCATAAGATACATTTCTGCAACAGAAGAGTGCAAATAATTAGCAGATTAATGAACAGTGAGTGGCTAATCTGAAGCCCTAGTTTGTCTTGAATTACTGCATCACATTATTAGAGTATTAAATCCTGTATTTGATCAAGTCATTGTTGTCATAAAAAAAAAGGCACAAAAAGCACAGACGCCTTCCAGAGGAAGTAAACACAGTGTGTCACATCACAGCTAATGATCTGTAATCCTCTGAGCTAACGTTGATGAGGAGCCAGTGAGTTTATCGTGAGTGACTCATTCAGCTGCTATTGGCATGTACATCCCCTGAATAATCAATGGACAAATGCGCAGCTTCCCTCTGTATCGAACAGTTTTCAAGCGGCCATCTCCAGGAAAGAACCCCTCGCAGCTTAAGAGCGCTAACCACGTCGGGGCGACAGGGCACACCTCCTTATCTGCTCAAGGACGCCAACGGGGAATTTTTACGACACGGTATCGATCGGGTCATTGTCACGCTCGATTACGTTTGGTGCTACGAAAACACAGAAAGTGACACTCACATGAAGCGCAGCTCGGACTCCCTGCGCACCAGGACCTCACGCAGACGCTGGATACGAGCCATCTCCACCTCGATCTCCTCCGGCGACATAGTGCTCTCGGCCATGGACACGTCTGAGTGACCTGAGAGGCAGAAAGGAGAGGAACAGTAAGAAGTGAAGGAAGTTGGCTGGAAACAAAGGAAGATTGACTTCCTAGTCCTGTTGTTTTTTTCTCAAATCTGCTTCAGACTTGTTTGTGTCACTGGACAGTAGCTCAGAGTTTGAAGCATATTTTCTGGTTAAAATGACAGCAACATCAGTAACTGCAAATTACAGATTCCTGCGGCCAACATCCAATGTGAGATCTTAATCGCAACTATGTTGTCATTTGAGTTCATGCTGGACTCAAGAGTTTTCTGTTAACGTTTCAGTCTTTTGATCTCTGAAAACTTTCTCATAGCGTCACCTCTTTGGCAGACGCACTTCTCGCCCTGTCTCCATGTGACGTGTCCTCTCACAGCAGCCAAGAACATGATATTCAGAAACAAAGCATGTGTCACGGGGAGACAGATTTGAAGTTTAAAGGCAGAGTGGACTGACAGTTTTCCAGATAACAGGTTTGTTGACCGACATTGATCAGTGACCAGCCGTGGCCTCTTGCTGATTGAGTTTTTCCCTCCTGTTCTGGACCACTCACCTAACGATCCATATCATCCAACAATGTGCAGAGACACTGCAGCCACTTAACACTTACTACTCTGACCAACCACTCAATGCACTGACCACTGCAAACGCTGGTGCACCTGCCTTAACTTGACCTTATCAGCATATGGACTATAGGCTGATGAAGTGTTTTGTCCTTGACTTTTAAAGATATAAAAGATTCACCTGGTATAAATAAAGGTCAAGTTGCAGTATGGGAAATGTAGGATCCTGGATATTTAGGAGAGCACAGACTTAAATTTGGAGCTAAAAAAAACTTCCCTGCAATAAAACTTAACTCATACATGAAACAAATATTCTAGATCAAGAGGAGGCCATATAGACATGTTTTAAGGAGTACTTTATCTTTGTCTTTATCCTTCCCATAATTCCCTGTTGACATTAAAATAGTCATAGGTGCTCCTGGTTATGAATTAAGACACAACAACGCTGTAAGACAGAATATCCAGTTTATGAACTGCCTTTATGTACCTTAGTAAACAAAGTCTTTGCATCTTTAGTCCTAAGCTGTCAAATGCTGTTGAGCTGTTGTTTACATTAGAAGCCGGCTGGTTTGCCTCTTCATCCTCCTGCAGCAACACAAACTGCAGTCTGTGTTTGTGGTACTTTTCAGGCATGCTTGCTGAGGACGGAGCTGACTCACCACAGCAGACAGAAGTCTGCACAGGAGGGCCCATGTTGTTTGGGCCTTGCTGATGTTGACTCATCACCCGTTATGTATGCTGACAATACACGCTAAATCAAAGTTTGTGCCATCGAACTGTGGCACCAATACTGATCTTCCTTTTTTTCTGTATTTTTTTTTCTTCTCTTTCCTGTTTTTCTTCGCACACTCTCTTTCCCTCACGGGCACTTGGTCATCATCGATAACACCAAGCTGCATTGAGTCCCAACTGGACCATTAAAAGTGGCAAAGTGCCAGCTCAGTAATGTCTTAACAGCTCACTCTCATCTCGGCCAACTGCTCACACGTACTCAGCATTAAAAAACACTACAAGGAGCGGACGGCTGAGAGCCTTGCTAATTAAACGTGGCTCGCTCGCCAGGGAGAGGTGAGGTTAACTGTGAAGTCGGAGGATGACCCTTCTCTTCACATTGCCACCTGGTGTGAACTAGCCTTCTCGCGCACATAATTAGCTGGAATTAGCCCCGTTTTATTAAAGCAAATTGGTTATGATTTAACAAGGGTTAAAGAGCCTGGCGAGTGGGACTGGTGCGCGGTGCAGCAGACATTTCAGCAGGGAAGTATCAGCATCTGATTGACATCCAATGCAGGCAGGCCTGACACATCCTGCAGTCACACTACATACATACTGCTGCTGTCACCGGACCACACCCCCCTCTACACAAGGGAGAAAAAAAATCAGGTGGTGAGCATAAAATAGAAAGTGCAAGGAAAACACTTTCATTCGGATTTGTTTCAAAAATAAACGTCTATGATCCTGCAGGGAGACGGCTCTGCTTTACCTCTCTCTTGTTTTCAGGGAGACAGAGGGAGCGAAATGACGGGATCAGTGTCTAAAAATATCCACTGCATTTAACATCATCTTCTAAGACTTAATCTGGAAGTTTCTTCACACCCTGCTTCCCAGTGATGAGCTATCTACAGCGGAGCAGAAGCAGAGGGGGGCCATGTTTGAAATGTCATCTGTTATCCGTTTGTTGACATGCGTCACTCATCGCTCCTCACCACTTGGGACTTGAGAACAGTGGAAAATAATTAAAATAATCTTTCAAGATCATTTGATCGAGTATTATTTTGTTGTCAGATTTCTTTAGTTTTGTAGGATATAGTTCAAATAACTTAACCAGCATAACATAACATAATAACGTAGCATGGGGCTCTGAGATATTGTAACAAGAATTTGTAAAAAAAAGAAAAAAAAAGGTCAGTGGTCAGTTCAGTGGTCAGTTCTTTATTTTCCTGTGAAAATAATATTTGTAAGGGCATCCATAAATATACAAAATAACGTAAATGCAGGATTAAAATAAGAGAGACTTTGAATTTAATGTTCTTTTGCTGCTTCTGATGTTGTGTTCAAGTGAAACTGTGCTAGTGAGCTGGGATTTTCCCTCGCGGTCAATTAAAGCTGTTACTGTGCAGAAACGCACCAATGGCGCAAAGTTATCCACACTGGCAATTAGTAAAATAAATAAATAAATAAATAAACCACTTAATATTCTCTTAACTCGGATAATTCCATTTTCATTGATGAGTCCAGATTAATGGCTCAGCACTGAGTGCGTTGCTGCTGCATGCTTATCTGCTTATCAGGCGGACTCGGATGACCACAAGTTTGAAAATGCTTGCGGGATATTTCTTGGCTCAAATTCCCCCACAAGCCGCAGAAGGCAATGTGGCGAGCATGTAGGGGAAGTAATCGGCCTTTTAGCTCCGAGGCAGCGCTATCGATACGTCCCAAACCTTTAGTGAGTCACGCATTAACCATTTCACCGCTGACCGGGGTCTATCAGACAGAAACATCGCGCTGAAGAAACTGAGACCATAACCGGGTGTTTCTGGGCTGGAGCTTCACATTCAGACGCTTGATGCTCACCTTTGTCTGTTGTCCACGCCGTTTCCGACACGGCGCCGTAGCTCCTGAGCGCGCGCTCGGTGTCCGAAATAGATTTCTTCAGCTCCATGTCGATGTGAAGAGCCGCGAGAAGCCGAAACCGCGAGACGAAAGGTGCTAAAAATAAAAACGTGCTCGTTTCCCTCCGACCCTCCAGATGACTCTGTTTCACCCGGTGACGAGGCGCCAGCGACCCGAGACGCTGAGCATCTTTATTCAAGCTTTCAAGTCCCTCGACGTGGGGATGGAGAGGATGCGGGGAGCATGCGCAGTGCGGGCTGGGAGGTGAGGATTTGGGAGACACCCACTGGCAACGAGATGAGGTTAAAAATAAAAAATAAATAAATAAAAAAACAACATGCGCACAGATGAACACACAAGTTCGCATGGTCGGGCTGTCTCACAGTTTATTCTCAGTAATTCTAAACGTATCTAAGCTGTCTGCCTACATCATGGGTGTTTCCACCTTTTATTGGTGTAAAACAAACAAAAAAAAAAACTGTCAACATGCAAATTGAAAAAAAGAGTTCTGCAAAGTAATGCCAGTTCTTTATAGTTCTTGTATAGTGTAAAATAAGTGATTTATGTGGTGTGTCACTGTTTAATCTCTTGTGTGCACCGTCCTTTGGACTCTGTGCTGCTGCAACACTGCAAATGTCCCCACTGTGGGATAAGAGAATGATTATATTATCTTATCTTAAGTTACTAATTCAACAGAAGTCCAGCTAATTGCGGGCTACTAGTCTCACGGTTGGTGAAGTAAAGATCTGTAGCATGGTTAGTCAGTTTGGAAGAATGGAAATCAGAGATTCAGTGTGGACTAGAGTTTGCGTCAATGCATGTGGACGACGCAAAATGTAGTTGTCTTATCTTATCTTATCTTATCTTATCTTATCTTATCTTATCTTATCTTATCTTATCTTATCTTATCTTATTTCCATCATGGAGCATGGTGGCAGCATCATGTTGCGGGGACACTTCTCTGCAGTAGGCCCTGGATGGCTTGTAAAGGTTGTGGAAGTTACTAGTTTTCAAAGAATGGTGTGCATTTTGTTATTCTTACTGTGTTATTCTCAACCACAAAGACAGTGTTTCTGTTTGGGCTATTATTATCCCCTTCTTGATGATTTACTGGACATGAGTGTCTTAGACAGAAGACGAGACACTGACTAGGTGTTTGACGTGATTAAAAGAGACCTTTTCCTATTTCTGTGTGACAGGAATATGTGTTTAGTTATGGTCA
Source organism: Mugil cephalus (assembly GCF_022458985.1). Taxonomy (NCBI): domain Eukaryota; kingdom Metazoa; phylum Chordata; class Actinopteri; order Mugiliformes; family Mugilidae; genus Mugil; species Mugil cephalus. Next base: position 8,299,095 of record NC_061771.1, read on the forward strand.
TCTTCATGACGTGTATTCTTAGCTGTGGGAAGCCAATCACATGACAACCTCTGTCTGTCTGCGTGAACACTAAAAGCGACAAATGTTATACTCAATGTGATACTCACATACCTTAAACCTTTCAGTTGTGTGTGATTATTTGTGTGTCCTGAGTGCTATATCTTGTGGGGACACAACAAGGTAGTTGGTAAAAATAATGCAGCAAAATATAACACAAATGTCCCACAAAGCTGTCTCTTACCAATATAATATTAAAGGGTCATCTTTGAGGCCTGAGGGGGCATCACTGCAACTCTTTCAAAGTACATGCTGTGTTCAATATGGTTCCACGAATGATGGAGACACTCAGTGACAACTAATTCAGACTGGAGTGGAACTTCTGGTTTGAGCAAAAGCCAGAAAGAGCAACATGTGCTTGTGATAGCGAACACGTGACATTTAAAATCAGCTGCTGGTCTGTTGTGTTACTCCAGCTCAGCAGTGACATATTTATCTTTTTTTTTTGTAATACCTGTGTGCTTGCGCAGGAAACCGTACACAATGAGTCAATGAGATGATTTCCTTTATTCGTCAATCAATATTATTTATGTCTGTGCAGTTAGCGCAAAATGAAACCAAATAATCAAATAAACAGGAATCATCCATAAGGAGCAAACACTCTAATACACTAATATTCAATTATTATACCGGGATGCAACGTAAAAGACAACAGGGACAAGCAGCTGTTAAATTGTTTTTCTACAGTCCAAACACTGTTTAATATATTAATATTTTATTAATAGCATTCATTTTTATGTTGTGACACAACAAATATTACAGCCACCCAGCACCACACATGTATAAAATAGTGTATGTATTACTTATATTTTAGATCATTAATTTAATCCTCTTTGAGGATTTTTTTCCAGGAATCTCAGTGACACATGCAAACACATATGAAATCAAAAGTTAGTTAATGCATTATCTGCCTGAGGCAGAAAAGAGATGTTTGGCCTCTGTATAGCTGTATAAATTTCTTTAAATTCACTCGTATTTAGCTGCAATATTCACCTTAGTAGAAAACTGCTTGACAGAGGCACCAGATGTCAGTTTTTAAAACCACTGCAGGCAAAAACACCTGCAAAGTAACATTGGAACTTGAAACAGTGACAACAGTGACAACAGAGAGGACTCCACACAATAACATTAACGTACATTACAAAAACAAGGAGGCAGCTTTTCAATATTCAAGTAAATGGATATCTGAGACAAACCTCAACAATTATTACCGGGTAAAATCAAAGTTATTGTCACTACTGTCTTATATTTAGATATTAAAATCAAACAAACAAAATCAAATGTAATTTCAGATCTACATTACACAACAAAATGTTTTCCATTGTTTTTCTACAGTATGGACTCGTACCGTTCACTCAGCATATTATGGATCTTATGTGTCCCGACACATAAATAATTCACAGGTATATAATATAACATATCATTAGTGTCTGTGTGCATCTGTATTTGGCACTGCACGTACCAGAGTGTAAACTGGAGCGAAAGCACAGAGAGATGAGGCACTCCATTACAGTCTCAGATAACAGTCTAAAACTTGTGCTAATAGAGACACAAGAGCGATAGTTACGTTTCTAGTTTTAAGTGTTCCCAAATTGTACAAAATTAAAAGTAATAATTTAGCTGCCGTTCCACGTGGTGGAAACTATTAGAGCTTTTCATTTCATTATAAATCTTCTCCTTATCATCACAACTTCCACTAAGTCGTCAGAACTATTTGTATCAGCTGAATTAGGACCTTTGTTGTATATGTGAGAACACAAGGCTGCATTTATCAAAATTAAAAAAAAATAAGATGGCAATAGTTCATCGTAGCATGGAAGGTTAGGACTGAATGATATTTTTCCACTGTGCTGCATAAATATCGATATAACATTAAAATATACCACATATACATTCAATGTGCTGGTTCTGGAAGCTGTTTCTCGAATCACGTGTAGCCTCATGAGGACAAATATTTACAGTCCAACCTTTGACCTCAACAATGTTAGTGCAACATCAGCCATTGAGTTAACCAGGACTATTGTCCTCTGGACCAGTTTCTATTCAGGTTTCGTGCCATTATGTGGATCTAGGTGCTTCTGTTCCCTCTTTAGGGGCACCGGCCTCATCCTTACAGTCTACGTTGGTGGATTCTTTTCCCTCCTCTTTGGATGGGAACATCCATGCCAGAGCAGCACCAGCTGTGCCATCACCGCTCTGACGTGAGAAGCACAGGAAGATTGCCCAGACAAAAGCACAGCAGCCGGTGAAGGTAGTCCGCACGTACAGAGGCACCAAGGCAAAGTTCACAAACTGAGAAACAGAGACTTATGTCAGGTATATTACAATACTACATTATCAGGGTAATTTAAAATAACATTAATTGTTATTAAAAAAATAACATTAAGATTTCCTCAAATGCTAATAAATAGTCTAGTCCGTTTCAGCTGTGCTATGATGTTTAAGTCTATTATCTTATGAGGTAGTTCTTTATGTTTAGGTTTCAAAATTCAGCATGTTGTGCAATAAATAGATGCGGGGCACTTTGTGCACCTGTCATTAAATGAACAGAAATGTAACAGTGGTAAAATTATCAAGAATTAGATTTAATCTGAGCCTCAAACATGGCTGAAAGCTCTGAACCACCGTGTACCTTGAGCTTAGATTTTCTTCTCCACACATTAACATACATGCACACAAGTTGTTAATATTTACCTGCATGAATGGCCAGAACATAAGTCCCGTCTGAAAAGAGAGACAAAAAGAAAAGATTAACATATTTTATCTTTCAACTTCTCTAAATCCACTCTTCTAAAAACAAAATAATACACAACAAACAACTATTTGTATTTCCCGTATACACAAACTATACTCAATTGAGTTAACTCAGTCTACAGCCTCTCTGTCAAGATGTTGGCAATCAGAGGCTTCATGTCTCACCTTATATGTGTTCAGGAATTTTTCCCTCCAGTCCTCCAGGATGTCCTCTTTGCCCTCCAAGAAACTGACACCTGAATGACACACACACAGACAGATGCCATCAACAATACACAACACAAATGACCATCACTGAAACTGTGTTCCTGTGTCTCAGACCACAGTACATAAGACTTAGATTAAATTTAGACTCGCTTTATTGTCATTCAACAAACACACCATCAGTGCGTATTACATGAAATTACGTTACCTTGTCTCACGGTGGAGCAGACACACAAATTATCTAAAACAATTAACCACAACTAACCGGTTCTACTTGTTTAAGTGATGGATAGACCCAAGACCTGCAACATAGTCTTACATTTGTCTCCAAAACATTTCACAGCTTGAATTTGGAGTTTCCGGCCATAGACGGGTTCACTAGTTGGAAAAACCACCCGGAGCAATTAAATTAACAGATTATGTTAATGGAGATTCTTCACATACAACTCAACCTATTTCTGTATGAATGGTTAAAGCCTACAACAGACTGTCTCTACGGTAAAACCAAACACTGCAGTTACAAACCAATACTATGGCTCTTATAAAGTTCAAAGAGGGAAGCAGTGTGTTCAAATTTGAAAAGAGCGTGCACTGTACTTATTTAATACTGGGACTCACAATGGGTTTTCAGCTTCTGCTAAACTTATCGTAGCTATAACCCTAAATAAAAATGAAGATATATGTAAAACATGATGTACTCCTGCAGTTTCGCTTTCATCCTCCAGTCATGGATATGCTCCTATGATTGTCTACTCCTTGGTGTCTTTCAGGTGACCTCTACTAGTCAAGGTTTGTGTCACTGGACAATGAACGACGGCTGATCTTTACACCGCATGATGAGTACACTGAGAGCTTGGGTCAAGTTACAGATTGACAGGTATGCGGTCTGGTTTAGGGTTAACCTTTGCCTGCCCGGGAAGCCTGCTCGGTGCCACCGACCTGTGTAGAAGACGCTGGTAGCGAGGGGCGCTGCCGTCGTCTGGTCCAGGAACAGCTTCCTCATCACCATCATGGCGGAGTTCCCGGGAAATCTGCGCTCCAGAAAACGCATCCAAAAGAAGTTGAAGTTGCCATGGAAACTGAATGCGACAACTGCGACGTTGCGCGTGTGCCTCCAGTCCATTTTCTCCCTGCGCGAGAACCACTGGTGGACGAAGTCCCCTCCGGCGAACAGGCAGCCATACAGGGTGACGTTGGTCACCCACGGGAACCGGCGGACGTGTCTCAGAAACATTGTTTGTTTGTATTTAGCTGCTGTCAGTGAGCAAGTTTTTCAGAAACGTGTTTAACCAGATTCCAACTAAAGGTATGAATGAGCTAGCTAAATGTTGCCACGGTTTCACGAGCGCCCTCTCTAACTGAATGTCCCTGCATCACAAAAACAGAAGGCTGCTGTACATTTCCGTCCGATTTTCGATGGATAAAACTCATAAATCATAAAAAAACATGTATGACTTCCCCGTGTAATTGACGTCATAAAGTAGAATACTTGTCAGACACCAGTCAGCACCATCTCTCTCTGTGTCCCTCTCTCAGCCGGCACGGGACTGTCAGATAGTACAGGGAGCCACTGGACCGCCGGGGTGGGTTATGGGCGGGGCTCAGCACTGTCTACGTGCACGTACCACGCCCCTTTTTACGTCAAAAACAGAGGAACATTCAGGATCAGCTGTTAAAGTATCAGAGCAGTAAGGAGCACTAATGAAAACAAATGCACTCTAATATGAAAGTCCTGCGCTTAATCTCCATGAAATTTCTTGATGAAGGTTACATCAGTATGTCTGTTGATTTTACGGTGTTTTCAAAAAAAGAGGCTGCAGTTTGTAGTGCCAGTGAATTGTATTTTGTTTTACAAACACATATTTCTATTATTTTGACAACCCCATTTTAATCAGTGGGCGAGGATAAATAAATAACAGAAACATTTTAATTAAATCCAGCTTAACATCACCACAAACTACTCGTTCAAAATCATATTCCAGTTTGTCACATTTTAACACGGTTTAAACATAAACTTAAAAGAAGGATTCAGGGAAGGACTAACATTCCTTCACACTGGTGAACCTCATGTATTTCTTTCAGTAATAACTGTAAGAAATAAAGTAAGTGGCTATAATAAAGCCTTGAATGTATTGAGATAAATTAAAAAATAAAAATAAATGAAATTAATAAACATCTTTTATTTTGTGTTGCACATTGCAGTTTATGTTACACTTCAACTACTGGCAGAAATTTTAAATTCCAACCACAGAAGATTTGATCATTGACATTTATTTAGCCACACGCATAGTATGTTCACAAGTCGCAACAAGTTACACTGAAAGATTTAAGTACTTTACACAGCTAATGAAAAGGCCATGTTACATTTTAAACACCTTCAAGGCAGACAAAACTAGTAAAATAACATTTTGTTACGTTCAACAAGAATCCATGTCATACCTTGCAGAAGATTATGATGCACATGTACACATGCAATTCTAAGACACACACATTCATAGCAAAGTGTACAGCATTGTGTCGAGTATGTGATAAAACATCATATCCCACTCTCATGGGGAAGGTACATTTGTAGAGAAAAATAAACTCTGTCATTGCAATGCAGTCATATGTCATTTTTTTTTGTTTTAAACAATATGTCAAAATATTTGTTTTATTGTTGTTGCAGCAAGTTTCACACTTATTCCATACCAGTACGTCGAGCTCTTTACTTAAGAGCAGAAGAGATATTTTTATGTACATATTTTAGCCCATAAACTACAGAGAACGCTTACAGATGCATATGTTCTCAGTTTATCATTGTAAAAGTGTTTTTTCCCCCCAAGGATCGAAGTAGTGTAAAGTTCAATCGGAGCTTAAAACCTGAAATCTAAGCTATCACTGGCTTTATCTGACTATCCCCATGTACACTATCACATGCTAATGTACGGGAAGTGACAAAATTAATTCTGTAATTCACACAATGATTTGCTTCTATTGACAACATCATGCGTTCAAGGCCCATGTGCAGGCAAATGTGAAAATAACCTTTAATTTATTCTGTGGTGAATGCTAAGCTATGGTAGTTCATGGGCTAAAAGAAACATATAAAATGTTTTAACTGAACATAAAGTAAGACAGAATCATTCAAAATTAAAACCCTTAAACACAATGGGACATAAACATCAACTTACTGCAAACACAGCAGTTGGTATAAGGTGCAGCCTTCATACCGTCTCATAAGAGTGGAAATTAACCGTCGAGAGGCATAAACAGAATCACGTCCTCTTCTCTCTCTACTGGACCAGCCAGGTGAATTGGGAAGGCTATTCAGTAGACGCATGGTCCAGTGGGGGGTTTAACTCCACATTAAGACACAATAAACAAAAAAAAAACAGATTGTGGGTTAAAGGGTCACAGTGCTTCCATTGAGCCGAGAGGCAAATACAGTCAGATACCACGTTAAGGTTCGGTGAGAGATAGGAGCGGGCCTCTACGACTGGACAGCCCTCTCCCATTCCCCCCTCTCAGTCCTGCGGAAGAGCTGTGGTTGAGCCCCCGGGAACAGGCTGTCAGAGTCGGGGTTATCTAAAAGGAACTGGATGGTGGACTTCATGTGCTGGACAAAGTGTGGAGGCTCAGCCTTTGGAGAGGTGGACATGTACTAGGCAAGGCAGAAAAATGTCAAAATCTGTCATTACAGTCCTTTACACAAAGTGTCCTAGTGTAATCTCATTTGTTTCAGGTTACTTTACCTTTAAAATTGTATCATCATTTTGTGACAACCAGAAGGCAATGTCCAGATGTGGGGACCACTTGCATGGGTCAATCTTAACAAGCCCCCGGGCCGAGTCGTATATCTCAACCATCTACAGATGAAAACAATTGTTTTATTTGCACAGAATTTTGAATCTGACATAATAATGACCAAAGTTATAAAAAGATATAAAAGATATATATAAAAATAATTGGATAATTGGATAATTACTGCATGGTTGCTTATCTTTCAGCTGGCAACAAGTTATTTAACCCCAACTGATGCAGTGAGTAGCTTCTCATTTCTTAAACAACCATGTCTAAAGACACCTCCTGTGGTTGTGGAAAAGATGTTAGTCTGTTTGAGAAGGGTCAAGTCATGCATCAAGGAGAGATGTGGGGAACAATCATCCATGAGGAAGAAATGTGGTCGGAAGGGGTAGACAGTGTAATAAGTAATACAACACAAGTGGAAATTATTTATGCTCGTGTATATATGCATTTAATCTTACACAGAAAGGAATATGTCATATTCCAAAGTACCTGTCCTCCAGTGAAGGTTCGTGCAGATCGCAGCTCCTCTGCAGGGCCTTTATGAGGGAATGAGGCCGGAAACACATCCCCTGTTTTAACATTTACTCCTGTGAAAGATCAAATGTGCAACATATTAATAGTCAAATACCAAGAAAACATTGCATTCCTTCTCTGTAGTATATTTATCACTTACCTATTCCATATACAACAGGTTTATGATTTCCATTAACAACAGTGTCATTCATTTCTACAAGAACAAAACACTTAATTAGATAAAAGCTTGACTGGCACAAGATTTGTCATCAGCGTAAAATGGTTTAAAACAGGTGTAGACGTTACCTGTGATGCAACACGTTTCGAGATGAATTTCCTCTTTCTGTTTCTGAAAGGCTGCTGCAAGGTGAAATAGTCATGTGAGTTTTACAAAGCTCAAAAGCAGGCAGAATAAAATCACACTGCAACTGTGCTGTGACTGTACCGAGTACGTTAAGGCTGAGTTTATGGGATGTTTTCATCTCATCGTTAAATCCGCCGACAAGATGGAGCTCAAGTCTGCACGATGGCAAGGAGAGTAAATGTTACAAAAAAAAATAAAAAATCTGCTCCAAACTGAGCAATGTGCCATCTTGCCTTGTTTGTGTGTATGTGTGTCTTACCTGCCATCCTTACACACGCTACTCAGCGATGTCACAGCTTTCACAAGGAGTGGGACTTCAGACCAGGTGCTGGAACCATCACAGTGGGCTAAGCAAGCAGCCCCACTTCCTACAACACAGTTAAAGGGTGGGTAATGTAGTTTTTCCACCTTCAAGCAAAGCCAGAACACGGCATAAATGAAGTAGGAGGAAATGTACCAGTGTGTCGCAGCACAACCAAATGGCAGGTGGTGGCATCATCTGATCCGATGACTGAAACACAATCTGTGACAGAAAGCATGCTGTCATAATAGCCCAAAAGGTTTATCTGGAGTAAAAGACAAACAAATACTTAACTGCTAAATTTAATTCCAAACGGTCCCATTGTTAATGAGGTGTCATGAAGTAAGCAACACAAACAGTCCTACATGATGCTCAAGAAATGCCCCTATTTACTACAACTACTCTCCCAAGTCCTTGTTCTTGTGAACATGATTAGAAAATGGAAATGCACTGGCTTTCCTCGAATCTGGGGGACTGTGACCACATTTAAAGAATAGCTTGTTGTATGAAGATGTTGTAAGATGTCATACAAAAACAATGACCTTGAGCTGTAAGGGTTGTGATGAATGCTGCAAAGTGCAGGGAACATGTGTCCGGTCTTTTGTGTTAAAAGACTGATAAATGTCAGAAGAGCTGCACATGTTTTTGCCATTCACTGATCTCTCTCCATCATGAAACTTTACTTACTGTCTGCTGGTGTAGTTGCAGCATACTCTCTTTGCTGGACGTACAGGAGGCACTTTGGCTCGACATCAGCAAGTGGCTTGGAGCGAAATGTTCTTGCATGTTCCTGTGGCGCAATAGTGAAATAGTGAAATTTTACAAAACTACAAAATAGTGGCTTTGCGACAGTAAAATCAATACAGTACAAAATACTTTTTAATCTTTTGGTTATTATTAAAGATTTAGCCCTGATCTTTGGAACCAAATTATTGACTGGCAATATAATTTAATAGGCTAGCTGTTAGAGATAACTGATTGCTCTTATTTTATATAAATGCACCAGTGGGTGCTTTCATAAAGTCAATAAATACCACTTTGTATGTTACAGTAATTTTCTATAAAGGTACCTACCACACATATTATCTAAGAACCAGACTGGGGTCGGTAGGAATCTGAAAGTTCCGCATTTCTGGATAAAAATTAGCAGCAATCTATGTCTTTCGTGTTATTTTTATAATGCTATGAGGGAAGAAACAACCATTTCCGCTATTGGATTAAATGTCTGTCTGTTATGAAGTTAGTAATTATGGAAAACACTCTTAACTGATCACTAAATCTCCTCCAAAGGCTAAAGGTAGCCACACTTCCTGAAAACAAACCTGTAAATGTGGATATTTGTCGAACAGTTCCACTGTCGATCTTATTCGGTCCGATTCTCTATTTTGAATCAACAAAGGCATTTCCCTAAGCAGGGTCCACTTTAAAATCCAACTAGTTTCCTACAACTTCAAAAACCAGCAGCTTCATAATTTGACAGTCACTTATTTCATACTACACAGACCAGCCCATCGGCTCAATCTGTCGCCTCCTACTCCGGGAAGAGGAAGAAGAAGAAGAAAAAGAAGAAGAAGGTGAAGCTCTTCTTCTTCGTTTTGCAACCAAGTGAAACATTACCGCCACCTATTGGTGCCTCACAAAGTTCTTATATTATTGTTATCATTTCAATCAATCAATATATGATTAAAACATAATATTTTCACAGCGATTTGGGAATATATCTAAGTCTAAAGCTCACAGTGTCACTGTAAAATAACAGATGTGCCTCTCCATTGTGTTAAAGTGTTAAACAATCATATGTTGTTTACAATAAAGTTGTTTACAACGAAGCCACATTCACCATTATAACTTACGGAACCTGCGTGCGTCGTGACGCTTCTGGAGAAACGACGCTACGTAAACGTACTAGTTGAATTTACGTCAGTAAAGAGGGCAGGGAGGGAAGGAGCTGAGCTACGTGACGCATATAACAATTGTTTAAGAAACCCTTTATTTAAAGATATTTGAATTCAATCTACATAAAGTAGTAAGGCTACGGATTTCTTTACTCGTTTGCTTGCGTAAAGTGCGCTTAATTTTGAGATTATTGAGACGAACGTAAACAAACGGCCACGCTGACGTGCAGCAGAGAGAAGGACTTCTGTCGTTATCGCAGACATGAGAGGAGGTTCGTCCTACGGGGACAGAGACAGGGACCGTGGACGAGACAGGCAAGTTCTTAGTCCACATGTGGAAACAACACACTTCATAAATGGTGTAACATATAATTTCTGGAACTAACAGGAAGTTTGAGCAAACGCCCTAGGCGATAAACGAGTAAAGGGGGATTCAGATACACTCCAGTTTGTTGTAACTGCACAAAACATTACATCTAATCTATGAGCGAGCATTTACATCAATGCGATGTCAACACAAAGGTCACCATCAAAGTGGGGCCACGGTACAGGCGTTGACTGTATATACTAGGGGTACAGGTCATGTCAATAAAGCAAGTCGTTGATGTAGTACCACTTTGAGCCTGAAGGTGGCTCCAGAGGGTCACCATTCTTTAGCTGTAACACAACATGACACAACATGAACATAGTGCTTGCAACATGAACAAGTGCTTGTAGAACTGCAGTCAGCGTCTTTAATTGGCATCTTGTGGACTTCATTAACTTAATGATAATAATTAATAATACAAAATATAAAAACCTTACATTATGCTGGGCGCATGTATAGCCTAGGAGATCAGTCATTTCCAAGTCCACAATGTACTGTTTGCGTGTAGATGTCTGCAGCCTGCCAAGCCAAACCCCAATCCTTGTAATCTCTTAAACAGGCCTCGGTTCGGGACCATGAGTGGTCGCGGTGGACCCCCACCTATGAAGTTTGGAAATCCAGGTGAACGTCTCCGCAAGAAGAGGTGGAACCTGGACGAGCTGCCAAAATTTGAGAAGAACTTCTACACTGAGCATCCTGAGATCCAACGCCTGACTCAAGTAAATCTTTAAGTCAGCGAAAACCACGACTGAGTCGTTTTGTTTTACTCAGTTTAATCTGCTCTTACTTCCAGATGTTCTTGTTTTAGTCGATTCATTTTCTCTCAATCATGATGACTCTATTCCATATCGCATAACCCATTTTGCTATTTTAATAGTTAAATTAATTTGTAAATGAGGCCTCTCCCTCAGTGCTTCCTATTTAAAAAAAGGGAAACACGCCTCCAAAAGAAATGTATTAACACTATCACATATTCACTTTTTCTTTTTTGCTGTCCAGTACGACGTGGAAGAGTTTCGCAGAAAGAAGGAGATCACCATCAGAGGCACAGGCTGTCCAAAGGCTGTCACCGCTTTTCATCAGGCACAGTTTCCTCGTCAGTCAACTTCAAATTATGCATCCTATAATGTTGGCACAGTTAAACTTTAGGATACATTAGGAAATTATTATTTTATCCGGTCAAGATTGTAAGGATTTTAACCAATTTCATTGGTTTGATTTGAAGTTTAGCATGTGATGCATTTAAAATAAAAATAACAACAAAAGTAGTTTCAGCCAGTTGCCATGTCTGTAAAATGTGTTTTACACAGACTAGAAGGATATTTAACCAAATACTGTAAAGTGCTGTCCTTTACTTTTATTTAATAACAGATACAAATGAAAGAATCGGCCCAACAGTTAAACTGTGACATTAATGCTGTTCTTCTTCTTTCTGACAGAGTATGTGATAGATGTGTTGATGCAGCAGAACTTCAAGGAGCCCACAGCCATCCAGTCTCAGGGATTCCCTCTGGCCCTGAGTGGCAGGGACATGGTGGGAATTGCACAGACTGGCTCTGGAAAGACACTGGCTGTAAGGATTCATCTCTTGTCTTGCGTGAACATGATAGATTTACAATGAGAGTTTTTTTAAAAACTGTTAACTATTGTTTCATACAGCAGAGTGTTGCTAAATAGAATTAGAGACTTAGACTTTAACGATCCCACGAGGGGAATTCCTTGGTCACCATATACTGTAAATGAAATGCAACATAAAGAACACAAGCTTATCATGAATCACAGGACAGTTTCATCTAATTTCATCTAAATGTGCAAAACTCAACTTCAGAAAGGTGATTCATTGAGACACAGCTTGGTTTTCCCAGTTTCTTTTGAATGATCTAATTGCCTTTGTGTCTTTTTATTATCTTCAGTATCTTCTTCCTGCTATTGTGCACATCAACCACCAGCCCTATCTGGAGAGAGGTGATGGGCCAATTGTAAGTGATAAAGTTAAATAGGGTTTTGTGTAAATCATGAAGTCTTTGCGTGGACATACTGTCTGTATAACCATCCTTGTTCCCTCCCTCCCCTCTTTAAAGTGTCTGGTGCTCGCTCCAACCAGAGAGTTGGCCCAGCAGGTTCAACAGGTTGCATATGACTATGGCAAGTCTTCCCGTATCAAAAGCACCTGTGTCTATGGTGGAGCACCGAAAGGACCACAGATTAGAGACCTCGAGAGGGGTGGGTATGATTGTAGATGGACACATGCAGTGGGTTAATCAAGTCTTCTATAAAAGTTCAACTCATTATATTAAATAGTTTCCATAGCTACATCCTGTTATTTCACTTATTTTACTTGTTGGTGTATCCTTTATGTTTCGATGCTGTAGGTGTTGAGATCTGCATCGCTACACCTGGACGCCTCATCGACTTCTTGGAGGCAGGGAAGACCAATCTGCGCCGCTGCACCTATCTAGTCCTGGACGAAGCTGACCGAATGCTGGACATGGGCTTTGAGCCACAGATCCGTAAGATAGTTGAACAAATCAGGGTAGGACGAAAGCTCACTTACTACAACCATTGCTATAATATAGATCGTGTTATGAATGTAGATTTTGAATGAATGTCGTTCCAGTTAAAACAGTAACATGGTTTTCCTTCCTCTCTGTCTCTCAGCCTGACAGACAGACTCTGATGTGGAGCGCGACCTGGCCAAAGGAGGTTCGTCAGCTTGCAGAGGACTTCCTGAGGGATTACGTCCAAATTAACGTTGGTGCTCTGGAGCTCAGTGCCAACCACAACATCCTGCAGATAGTTGATGTCTGCATGGAGACTGAAAAGGACAATAAGTAAGGACAGCCTGTGAGAAAATAACTGACCTCCATCAATAGAATGACTCAATGTGATGATCATTTCATTAACCACAATAGTATTATTAAACAATATGAACTCTGTCTTCACACTGTTAAAATGTGGCTGAGTCCTGTCGATGTGTTACAAGCTTTTCTCTCCGTTGTCAGACTGATTCAGCTGATGGAGGAGATAATGGCTGAAAAGGAGAACAAAACCATCATCTTTGTGGAGACAAAGAAACGTTGCGATGATCTTACAAGGAGGATGAGACGCGACGGGTAAAGATAACTATTTATATGTGTATATTTTGTGAATATTTAATAGAAGATATATACTTGAACTTGCCTTGTTTTACTTAAATGGTTTTATTTTCTAGATGGCCAGCCATGTGTATCCATGGAGACAAGAGCCAGCCAGAAAGGGACTGGGTACTCACAGGTAAGAATACAATGAGATACCATACAGTGATTAAATGCTTTGTTTATTGTTGACACATCTCTTAGTTAGTTAGTTATTTTTTAGTTCTACTCTTCTCATATTTTCATGTAATTCCACAGAATTTCGGAGTGGCAAAGCCCCCATCCTGATAGCGACTGATGTTGCCTCTCGTGGTCTGGGTATGTTTCATCATATATAATATTAATAATAATGTTGTAATTTCTCCAGTAATCATTTATCATATTTTCTCTGCTTTATCTTGACTTACTCCTGTAAAAAAATCAGTTTATTAGAAGAAAGAAATAAGACGAGCTAAAAGCCAGCACTTGATGGGTTTAAATTCAATTTTGTTTAATTTAAACACAATTTAAATATCGGTTAAATATTCTGTTTCCTAGACCAGCTATAACAAGCAAGTTTAAGGAACAACTTTTTTAGTGATGAACTTAAATCAAATTGCATCATAACAAAATAAGTCATCATTTATTGCAGAATTATTTTCCAGTGATTATTTTCAGGTGATGTTGAAACTGACATCCTGCTAAGACTTTTCATGGCAGACGACTGTCATAAAACATACTAACGTTAGTCTGGGCCCGGTTGTACCGACTGGACGTAAAAAAAAATTGAGAATAAGCCTGATGTCGGGCTGTGGTCAAGGTTCTGATAAATTTTACACTGACAACATCTACATAAACCAATAGGTGCAGCTATGCTGAGAAGACACATTCTAGCACAGTGACAGTTACCACATCTGTCATGTTGCTATGGTTACTTACACTTAAAGAAATAGATCAAAAACTACTGCCTAGCCAAAGAAATGAAAATTAAGTTCCCAGAATCAAGAAACATCCAGCAGCACGCTGGAAACAGATGGGCAGTGGATGAGTGTGGTTTCTTAATGCCCACTCATCATGACGTCTTTATGTCAAGACGAGCCATTGAGTCAGTGTCGCCTGTTCAAGACTTTTCACTTCACAACTGCCTCTGACGGTGGTTAAGACTTAGTCCCAGACGAAACCTAGATGCTGAAACTCTTACCCCCCGGGGACACGTCCAGCTGGTGCAACGGGCCCAGAAGTGTGAAAATAAGCAGGAAGTTTAATTAGTGATGCACGATAAAATAAGTCAACACGCTGTTCTTAAGCTCCTTTCGATTGATTATGAGCTGACAGTCTAATGGACTGCGATGTCCACTACGGAGGCTGCAGGCCTTCTGGTCCACCGAGTTTATAGTCTGTTTCTTGTTACTGCAGTTAAAAAGCTTCCTTCAAGCGGGGCTCTTTGGCACGCTGCCTGAAAGGAGGGGTGTGTGGGGCAGAAGCTCCTGTGCACCTTTCTCATGTCTCCTTTGTGTTGTCAGTACAAATTTACTGATGATGGTGCTCACATGCTACACTGTCCTCCACACTTTAGATCGCAAATAATATAGTCCTTCCATTTACATCATTCTGCAAAGTGGCATTTTGTTTTGCAGACGCATATGTGTAGAGGTTGTGTTATGTCCTCTGAGACATCAAGAAGGCTAACACGACCAGTTTGACGACATCTTACTGTTGAAAGGATCATCTGAGAAGGGGGGAGAAGTGAAGTGTCTTAACTTGCCAAAATCCCCATGACGATATCCTTGTTCTCTTTTCCCCTCTTCTCCTCTCAGGGTTTGGCAGCACACGGCAGCTGTAACAGTCTGCGCTGCTGTCACTGCCCCCTCAGTCACGTTTAAGTAGAAGCTTTGTTGATCTTAGAGGGATTAAAGCCCCTTTTGTTCCTTTTCGGCAAAAAAAAGATCCCCCCTGCCCAGTGTTGTGAGAGTTTGTTAATCCGACGAGCCTTCCTTGGGAGCAGCCTGAGGTTCCTGTATGTCTGCCCATCGGTCCGTCCAAAAAAAAACAAAAAAAAAAACAAACAAAAGCAGACAGACAGGGGAGAGAGACTTAGACGGGCTCGTCTGGATCCAGTCCTGGCCAGGGTCTGAGGAGGGTCCTGCAATGCGACGAGAGAGCACCAGAACCAGCCGTAGCGTGCGCGTGTCTCTCGAGGTTTAACGGTTCTGCTCCCGTCTGACGTTGCTGGTGGGAGCAGAAGGCGAGGGATGAATCCTGTCTCCCTCTCCCTCAGCAACCCTCCCTGTGAACCAGGACTGATCAGGGGGGACTGACTACCTTTGTAAAAACAACACGAAAGGGGTAAGTACCTCACCACCCCTTTGCTTTAACTCCTCCACAATACACAGGCACTAGGTCAGTACGTAGAACGGCTTCCCTCTGTCGTGATGCAGGGGAGCAGGGAGACTTACTGAGCAGCGGTGCTATCAGAGCCCCACGTCTTCTGTAATGAGAAACAGACTCCTTGTCCTCACACATTTTCACTGGGAATCACATTGGTGTGAAGATTACAAAGGTCAAACACTCGGTGTCATGCTCACCACATACGCAGTGAGCACAATACTCTGAAGCCACTTTCGTTTAAAGAGAATGGTTTAAACAGGTAATCACGTAACGCAGGTAAGTAACAAGATTTTATCATTAATTCACAATAATATCGTAAATAATTTATATATAGCACAATTAAGTCAAATCATTTACTCCCCGAAGCCTTTTTCCCTGTGAGGTTCTCATCTTCCTTTCCTCTCCCCCTTTAATCTAAAACCGATTGCTCTTCGTCCAAAAGATGTGGAGGACGTCAAGTTCGTCATCAACTATGACTATCCCAATTCCTCCGAGGATTACGTCCATCGTATTGGACGCACTGCCCGCAGTACCAACAAGGGTACCGCGTACACCTTTTTCACCCCAGGAAATCTGCGCCAGGCCCGAGACCTTGTCCGGGTGCTGGAGGAGGCCCGGCAAGCCATCAACCCGAAACTGCTTCAGCTGGTGGACTCGGGCCGTGGAGGAGGCGGTGAGGAGGGCAGTTAATAACAGAATACATGGGGAAAAAGATTCGAAAAGCCAGTCATGTTACATTTTTATTACATGTTTATTCAGGCGGCAGGATGCGTTACCGTGGCAGCAACTCCAACAACCCCAACCTGATGTACCAGGACGAGTGCGAGCGGCGCATGCGCTCCAGCGGAGGCAGCGGCAAAGACAACCGCAGCAGCTTCAGCCGGGACGGCCGCAACAGCCGCGACGGGGACCGCTCCTCGTCCTCCTACAGGGACCGGAGCAGGGACCACAGGAACAGCTTCAGCTCCTCCGCCTCCGACCAGTACCAGAGCTACAGCGGCACCGGGGGCGGGGCCTACAACTCCCGCAGCGGGGGCCAGCCCAGCGGCAGCGGAGGTCAGGATCAGCTCAGCCAGCCGCAGTTCGGCCAGGCTCCTCCTCCAGCGTCAGGAGGGCCGCAGCCTCTGATGGCCCAGCAGTTTGTCGCACAGCAGCCCCCGCTGATGGGCTTCATGGGCCAACCCCCATATCCTTTTACCTCCCCCCCGCCTCCTCCTCCAGGCCCCCCACCACCCCGCAAGTAGGATATTAGTGTTCTTTGGTGTGTTCACAGTCTAATTTTGCTTTTACTCTTGTCAGGGGTTTGAAAAGGCATATATCTAAGGAGGTAAGGGCTTATTTTTTTATTTGTTTTGTACTTTTTAATACACCTAACAAGCAGAGAATAAATCTTCAAATGTTACTCTTTGTGTTTTCAACAATTTTGCTCTCAGCCACATACCATTAAACATTTTATCGCTTGCGTTTTCATTCCTATCAAATGTTGAACCATTAGATCTACTTTGTTGTACCTTTTTAATTTGAGCTGCCAGGGATTTGATCAGAAGCCATAATGTGCAGAGGCCTCAGTGGTTGACGGTGTTTATCTGCACGGAGAATAATTAATAGATACAGTCACATTCCAGACTCCTGAAGTTCAAACTGTTTTATTTATTGCACTGACTTCAGGTTTGTTCAGCGACACAGTGAAACAACAGATACAAGCTGTGATACTGCTCAACCGCTCACTTAGGTTTTTCAGTGTAAGGGACTATTGTATTAGATTTAGATACACTGTCACGCATGCTTTTACTTTTCTTCTTCTGTAGCAAATCCAAACTGAAATGTTTTTATAAGCAGAGCATTGATTGCATTTCATTGTTGATTGCGTTGTTGCTTGTTTACGCTCTTTTTACACTGTTTTCTTAAATAAAACAATCAAAGCCATATTTTGCATTGCTGACTTATTTATCACTTTTAGTCATCGGGTTGAATTCCTTCTATAAACCCAAAAAAGCTGGAACTAAGGTAGTTTCTTCACTTCTAAATGACTGCTGGAGAGTTTACTATGAACTACTTTTATTATTGCATGTATGACTAGAATATAGATGGTACCGACTGGAAACTCGCATTAATAGGGTTTGTTAACGACCAGATATTCACCTCAGAAACTAGAAAACTCGTGGTGTGCGACAACAGGATGTTGTTAGTGGTATCCTATTGGTTGAGGGGAGGGGCCTCTGTGGATCATCTCACAGATATTTGATCAGTTTGGATCTAGTGAAGTTAGAGGCCAGGTCAACACCTTGTGCTGTTCTTCATATTTTTTGAGTTGTTTCTAAACTGTTTTGTGTGCGTGTGTCTGTATCAGGCTGCATCCTGCTGGGGATGTTGTAGACCATGAAGGAGTGTCATTACTATGGGGTGGCGGGGTCTGGTCTGGTCTAGCTGAGTGGTACATGTCTACTGAATGTCGGGTCCAAAAGTTTCCCAGCAGAACATTGTATTGTCACAAGACGGTCTGTGTTATTCACTTCTACTGTCAGTGGTTTTAATGTTCTGGTTGATCAGTGTAACTGACCCCAGTAACTCCCCACCACTCATTTAGACCTGAAGAAGCCATTCGCTGAAATGTCTTCAAGAAAACAGGTTCAGTTGTTGCATTAGCTTTTTGTTTGTTTTTTTTGTTTGTGTTGTATATACCATGACCTGGGCGACTTATTGTACAAGTGACTTTATTTGCTTTAAATACACATTTGCCTTTCATTCTCAGTTTGTACTCAGCTGCATGTACACCTGTGTTTTTAATGGTTAATAAATATATATAATATATAAATATATATTATTCCCTTCATTAGTAATGCATCCAAACATTGTTCCAACTGTTGACGCAAATCTGGACCTAATATAGTTGATTGACACACATTGGGTCGTTAATGGAGCAGTTGATGAAGTAGTTAATTCTGATCCACGTTCTGCATGATGCAAGTTCTTTAATTAAGACTGAGAATCTGAGACTGGTGAGCTTTAATACACACCTGGGACTACTCACCCCAAACATTTCAGGCTTTTCCTTTCTACCCGGTCGTATCAACCATCACTGGTGACACGGCTGACTAATTATAAATGTTTAGTTAATACTTAAGGCCGAGTCCTGTTGTTAGGAATGAACAGCTGTAGTCGCTATGGGAGTAGTTTTACTGAATAAACCTGCTTAAAAGAAAGAGCTACTGCACAACTCTGATGGGACACTGATAGGAGACATGTAGCTATGATGCTGTCAATAAGGCAAATTAGATCCCCTCCCTATTAATTTGATGCCAACAGCCAAATCTGTTACAGCCCTTTAACAGCATATTTACAGTAAATAATGGTGACAAGTTAAATCTACACTGCTGGATCAACAACATAAAAAAAAAATGATTTGATTGTTGATTTCTTCTTGTTATAGTTTAGCCTTCTGACTGTGCCTGTGAGTTGACTGAAACAGCTTTGTGATATTATAAATGGCACAGTCTTATAATGGTTTGATATTGGCCCATATATTAAATTTAACATGGTTTCACATACGTGTACAGCTGAATAGGTGTTGCTCATTAGGCCATTCTTAGATCGAGCCCTCGTGACGGTTAAATCCTTTCTGTAATTACACATGTATTTCATATTTTAGTTGTCAGATGGAGCCCATCTGCCTCTGCCACTTTATTTTAGTCTTTATGATCTAGGACCGGATCACAGACCAGCGCTTCAATCAGCCTGACAACTGGATATTAGAATGATTCTGTAACATCATCTGAAGTCTTTTCATGAACACATGACTATAAACAAAAATCAAACCAGTCATTTGTTTACATATATGTACAGAGCAAGCAGAAAAAATCAACGGCGTCATCTCAGGCACATGTGGTAGAATCAAACCAGATGTCAGGACTTCACATGCCCCTCTTTGGGTCAATCAACAGCACAAAGGCAGAAACAAAAACAAAAGACACATGTACTGTAAAAAGGAATGATTTCAGGTGCAAAATTATATAAAAAAAAAAAAAGTGCATCTAAATAAGAAAAGAATATCTTCAAATCAAAATCCTGAGTGGAACATAATGTAAAAAAAAAGTGTTCTAATCTTGGATATTTAGTGCCTTTTGTTCATAGGCATTTTGACAGAAGGAAAAGCACAGGAATAAGGAATAGCATTAATAATGGCTGGTTCAGTTTCAGAATCTTAGTTTTCTTCTTGTTGGCTTAATATCAGGATGGAGGGAAGAGCTGAACAGAATAAATCCATCATTATCAGTCATTAATACCCGCGCTCTTCTGACTCTGATGTGTCAAGATGTCACAGCGTAAGACACAAACACTACTGAACTGTAGTTTAATCAAATATATTAAAACCAATTTGATGCTTAAAAACTAAGTACCAATTTGTTATATATATATGTATATATATATGTATATATGCTCCCTGGATAGATACTGCATCTTTGAGACCAGCTCTGAACAGAATCAAGTCTGTTCTGGAGCCGACTGTTACATTTAGTTTAATTACTTCCATGGGTCCGACAACGAATACCAGCAGTTCTCACTTAAAGTGCTTTCCCAGAGTGTTGCACCTCCGCCTCAAGACAAAAAGTAAATACATCGTGATTTATGACTGGATATTAAATTCCACTAATCATGTTAGATTTGGCTTTTGGTAGAATTACTGGAACACGTAGAAGCATTTAGCTGACTTGAAGTTTGACATACGGACTCAATGAAAACCATCTGCGGCAAACCGAGTAAACACTGGACATGCAAACTGTAACACCTGTAACGTGAATCTGAATGTTTGAAACCCAAAGCAGGAATGCATCAGTCTGGTTTTGTAAAATAAACATAACGTGAGACACCAGCTGTTAACATGTAATTCACATGACGTGGGACAAATTCACACATTCGGTTTTAGAGAGGCTCAAAAGTCACTGCATTGAATGTTTCTGACAGTTGGCTTTATATGACAGCACTGGACCGATTGTCAGAAAGGAAAAGAAAGTGGCAACACTCGGAACACAACTGAATAAGGACAGGAAGGCCGTGAGGGAAGGCACAAGGTAGAAGCTGGTTCCCACAACTGCTCTCACGTCTGTTTTTTTTTTTTAATCTCCAAACGACTGAGGAGGAAAGAGGACGTCACGCCGCAGCCGGTGTTGAGGGATAACTTCAACCTAAATGTAACGGAAGCAGCACTTCAGATGACGGACAGGGAGACTGGGCCTTCTCACTAAAGGCTCCCCCACGTGTTTGGAGGCGGGAACTGGTCAACGTCCCCGGATTCGTCATGGGACTTGTCTCCCAGGTTGAAAGTTATCTTGTATCGCAAACGCACTTTTTCCTGAAACGAAAGAAGACGACTGTCAGTCTGCATCACCACAGCTGAACGACCTTTTTATGGCATAATCTTCTCATCTGAAGCATTTTTCTAACTTAAAGTACAAAAGAAACAACTCTATTTATGGACAGACAGAAAATGATTAATGATCTGCTACATCACTGATGTGAACATTTAAAATAGGCAAATCAGACGTAACATTAGGAGCGATCACCGGTCAAATGAATTCATCAATCATCATTTATCAACAATGGTTGTAATGTTGTGGCTGATCTGACATGAAGAAGACTGTCAAAGTGTGCCACCTACCATGTGAGGGTTAGCCAACAGCAGTATCTGTGTGATGGCAGCAGGAGGCAGGATGGGATTGAAGGCTGGGAGCTCAGTGCTAGTGGGAGGCTGCAGCTTCACTTTCATCACCTAGACAACGTACACACAAGAACATGTGAAAACAACAGCAGCTACAGACCCACACGTATACAAATAGTCTCCAGCTGAGTCCAAACCCAAACTCTCACATCAGAGAATCGGGTACTGTCGTAAACCATCGCTGTCATTAGTATGAACAGCAGTGAAACGTGCACCTACTTTGGGCACGGCCGCCTGGAAGCGGATGTTGGTGACGGGAATGGGGGCCGACGACAGCATGGAGATGATCACCACCAGCACGTCAGGTCGTGACGGAGGACAGTCACGGGCAAAGGTGAACAAAACCCGCAGACTGTGTTTGTCGAATACAGTCACTGGTAACAAGGTGCCTGAAACATACAAGCAGACATACTGTACATGTGTAGAAACACACTTCATGTATTTAGAGAACACATACACTTACTAGGTTTGATTGATTCAAGGGGAACAGTAACATCAGCGAGAGAGATGTTGTCATAGGGGTCAGCAGGTAGCGAGCCTTTGTCAACAACTGTGAGGTTAAGATTGGAGAGGAGAAGCGCGTCAGGCTGTGGCCCGTCAGAGTGGTTGGCCAGGCTGGACGCTGGACCCGCAGCAGTGGAGGCGGTGTTTAGAGTAGGAGGAGGCCTGGAGTTGGTGGCCGACTTGGTCTGGAGATCTCGTAAAGTGACTCTAGAATGAGGCTGGAGCTTATCCCTACATGGAGCGGATGAATAAAAAAAAAAATGTGAAGATTCCTTCCATCGGACAACAAATGGGTTATTAACTGTAAGATTCTCCTTTTTGTTTCTTTTACCATTTGACTTGCTGGCTCTCGGGAGGCAAGGACTGCTGCATCAATGTCTTTCCCAGCAGGTCCAGCTCGTCCATGGCTTTAGGTGGAGCAGTGGAGCCCCCTACTGGCGCAGCCGGCTGCGTTTGTGCCACAGCTGGTAGCAACAGTGCAGCTTTTACGGATGCAGGAGCAGATGTTTCCGTGATAGTGGTGACATCTGACGACTGAGAGAACAACAGCGATAGTTAGATATTCAGAGTTGAACATATGAGGGGATGAAGAGTGTGGAAAATAAAAAACTAGATGTGTGTCAGTATTAAACCCACTATGTGCAGATTATTACAAGTTTATTAAGATATTGTCCAGTGCCTTTTTTTTTCTTTTTTTAAATCGCCTTTGGTGATGGCTAATTTTACACATAGTGGCTTCAATGTGAACACATACAGTATTATCTTGCTGCGCACCTGGAAAGTGTTGTGAGAGTCAGAGTTTTCTGTTACATTCAGTCCTAAAAGATCAGAAACAACAAAGGGTACAATTAATTTTACTGTAACATTGAAATGATCACATGTATAGCCCAGATAAAAAAAACAAACAAACAAAAAAAACATGTTGGGCTGAAGAGAATAAAAAATGTGGGTTGCTTTGATGTGGCAAAGCCAGGCAAGAGAGATGCTGTTCAGGTAGCAGACGGATTACATGCTGACCAGTGGAAACAAGACAAAACTGCTGACTTCACTTTTCTGGCTTGTTAAAAAAGTTAAGCTTAGTATTCTTTACTTTTACAAACCAGATGTTTTTTTTTCCTGCTCACCCAGTGACATGAGTTCATCATCCAAAAGGCTTAAGCCCATGTTCTGAGTCAGAGCCTGCAGGCTGGATGACTCCGAGTTAAACGGTGCTGCGTTGGCTGAGACGTTAAGTCCCGTCAGGTCTACAAGCGCTGAACTACTGCCACCTGATTTGAAGAGGAAATACTCATTGGTGACAGGAACTCTACAGGAACTGTGTGATCATTAAGCAAAATTCGCCGGCAGTCTTTCCCAACCTGGTTGTGAGGACACAGTTATGTCGTCTTTTGTCACGTCTTCCCCCTTTATGAGCTGCCTGTACAGATTGATGACTTGTGTCAAGCTGTCATTGGCTTGCAAGATATCCGCTGCAAGTAGAAAACTAATTAGCAAAATGACAGCAGGTTTAAAACATTTTGAAGTGAGTATTAAGTTGGTTTAAAGGAACATCTTTCTTGTACTCACCTAAAGCTTCATCATTATCCTCTGTGTCGCTCGCTAATCGAAAGAGCGTAGGCCTCATCTTTTCACAGCGCTGGTAAAGATCCTGCAATCAGAAACATGTAACAACGTTAAAACCATCCCTCCAGTGAAATTCATCAGCAGGATTACCAGACTGTGGCTCGTTTTAATGTGCTGAGGTGTACGAACCTTAATGAGCTCCTGGTTGCTCTGGGAGCAGCTCTCCTTGCTGTAGCCCTCCAGCAGCTGGCTCAGCAGGCTCACGCTCTCCTTCACCTCCTGGATTGCATTCACCCGCTTTGATACTTTCTCCACACGCTTTTGATCCTACCAACAAGACTTATTAGTATCCTAGTGTCTGGAAAACACTGCAGGATTTTTACAGACCTTCCCTTCCCAAATGAAATGAACCATGTCATTATGACAGAAATGACACGACACTGATCATATTATAGTTTAGACTTAAGCCGTTTGATCTGTGAATGAATATTACCGGACCTCTGCACAGAGAATATTGAATACACGTCTGTTTCATATAAATGTAAAAGGAAACATGCGTGTGTGAATACATACTGTAAACCACATTTAAAAAAAAAAAAAAGCCCCCCTAACTCACCTCCTGAACCATTTCCTTTATGAGCTTGTTTGCTGCTCTTAAATCATCAGGGTGAGTGCTGTTCAGTAAGCGAGACAGCATCTACAAAAACAGGATAAGACAGAAGAGGGAGAGGAAAGGAAAGAGGAAGAGAATTTTGTAAACTGACGGTGCCTTCATAATTTTCCCAGGCGGTTCCCCTCACAAGACTGTTTTTCTAGTTTCCTGTGTGACAACCGTCAATGCAGACCTTAAATATATAGACTATTAATAGTCTGCATGATGATCACACAGCTAATAAGTGTCTTCACAGGTCTGTCAGATGTTGTCGGTGCTTCTTGATCACTTATAATGCATACCTTGGATTTCTCCTCATCCTCAAAGATGGCAGTTTTGGATCTGGGTGGAGGGGGTGGGAGGGGCTTGTCATCAGGAAGTGCAGGATCCTGCTTGACAATGCCTGGAAAAAACAAGGACGCCTATTAACCTTACATAAATACACCGTCTATCAACGGCACAGCTTCTCCTTTGTACCTTTACACTGTATATAGATCACACACAATCGAGGTCACCTCTGACTGCGTTTGACACTTCGTGGACCAATGCAAGTAAATTAAAAAGAGAGGTTGGCACTGAAGTCATGAAACCTGTTTAAAAATCAGCTGGAAGTCCATTTCTGAAATCACACTTGATTCAAATAAGCATGACTAACTGGTCTCATGTCTGTGCTGTAAAAAAGAGAAGTGATACTACCTACCTACTTCTTAACAGGAGCAATGTATGGGGAACCAAAAAAGACATTATCACTAAATTATGGGAACTAAAACACATTTATAAACCACTGTGCATGGAATGCGTAACACACAAACCCATGTATGTAACCCTAAAGAACACAAGAAACCTCACACCTGATCAAGCTCACCTTGTTTTTTCAGCATCTGATATGCATCCGCGATCTTACTCTCATCGGGCAGCCTCACCGTCCAGCTGTACATCATTTCTAAAACCTTCTTCTTCACCGGCTCAGGAGCCCGGGCTCCTAAATACTACGGAGAAGAGAGAAGGCGTTAATCTGCTCATTCTTTGACATCTGTGAAGTGTGACACAAGAAACTGAGTGCTCAAACTGTAGTTAATAATACTGATAACGAGACAGATTAAATACGGCACCATTGCTTCATTATGTGATCACACGTATTTTTGAAATTATAGTTAAACTAGAAAAATAAATCACTCCCATGGATATTATGTTGCAGTCAAACTAGTAGGACAGGATACAGCACAATGGTTTGTACCTTGGGTGAGACCACCTTGATGAGCTCATTAAGAAAACGAAACTTTCCCACTTCACTGTGAAAGCGTTTTCCACAGTTCCTCATGCACGTCTCAAGAACCTGGGAACAGATCAAAGGTTGTTATTTATTTTATTTTTTTTACATCGATACACACAAGCGTTCTCTGGCAATGACAAGCCACTTCTGACCAGGTGTCCTGCAGAATATCACGCTTGGTAGTCACATAACACCCAAAATACACGGTGGGCAGCGGACCCTTACCGTTAGCGCTTGCATCGCCTCCCATTCTTGTGGTGACTGAATTTTGTGGGCCAGTAGTCTGGTTGCGAGCTGAGGACTAATAATAAAAAATAAAATAAAATTAAGTAATTTGAAAGTAAAGTAAGTAATTAAACCAGTAAAGAAGTTAAAACTACAAAAGTTCTGAGTAGCTCATTTGAGTCTGTTTAGATGTTCTTCTTCAGTATGAAATGGTTGTCACACAAGCATCGTCATCATCATCTCACCCTTCTGGTTCATGGTCCAGCTGATCACAAAACCCCTTGATAGTGTCCCAGTCAGTCTCTTTATTCAGAGGATTGGTGGCCTTGTCTGTGACAAACAAAAACATATAATACAATGTTGGGTTTGCTATAAAATATTGACACGTGGGGGAATGTCTGTCCTCCAAAAATAGAAAAAAATAATAATAATAATTTAAACTTAAATATGGGCTGTTCTGCACAGATTGGCGAAGACAGTGAAACTAGCTCCTAAAGCCATGGTAGAGCCGACACAACTGGCAGTCACCCATTTTTTACTGCGATTTGCATTAAGCATGTGACATGACAGCAGACAGGCTGCACAGTTCCTGGTTTTGGGTTTTGCATTCGTTTAACTGGCTTGACCTGGTCCTCCAGGAAGCTAACTAGCTCCCTCATTATTGTTAGCATTGAGCTGGACGTTGCTAGGAGTTTTTACATTTAAATGTCACTCAGCTAAAACGGTCAACTGCAAAGACGGCGTGAGCTCCAAACGAAAGGGCCTTATAGCAAACATGACGCAATATATGGTTATTTGAGTTTGTTCCTCATCGCCAACTGCACTTTTTTTTGATTTAATGACATTCGCTTCGACTGTGAAAAATATGCTGTCTAAGGAAAAAGGCTATTAGCGACAGCGACTAATTCAAAATGAGCACATATCAACATGGCTCTCGTGAGAATATCGGCTATTGATTTGGCCCAAGACATGACCATCTGTTATTGGTAAGTACGATTACTTACTGATGCGAGACTGCAGGCTGGCCTCATCTGGAGGAGGCGCCGCCATCTTTCAGGGATTCTAAACAAGGAGCAACTATCGCGTTATTTCTGCAAGATATCGCGTGGATAGCTGCAGCGGCTGTGTAGCTCCCCCCGTTGGTGGCGAAGAGGAATAACACGACGAGATACAGAGCACAGCCGACACTTCAATCAATGCAGCTCTGGGGACGCTTTGATCAACCACAGTTATCTGTGACGTCTTTTTTACTTTGTGTTTTAATTGTGTTGCCGCGGCAAGGACGCGAGCAGGATCTCTTGGTTTCAGAGACTTTTTAATCCGGCGCTTCTTTTTTTGCAGTCACTGCGCACCCGTAAACAAAAACGCGTTGTGGTCCACCACCTCAAGGAGGAAACTGTCACCTCTGCTGCTGCCGCTTTGACCGAAACTGCAACATCGCCTGAAAGAATCCTCACAGCGTCTGATCTTCAACGCGACAAAGGAAACCTGCAAACTAGGTGCTGGCTGCTCGCTGCTTTAGCTAGGTGGCTAAGTCGGCTAAGAACTTTCTCGGCAAACTCCTCATTTATCATCAACTCTGGACATAAGCCGTGTTTTTAACTCGGTGCTGCGAGTTTATTGTTGCCGGAATGTCTTCCACACAGGGGGAGACTTTCTCGTAATGCACGTTGTACTTGCAAAAGTTAGCTAACGTCCAGCTAGCTTGCAAGACCTGCTTTTATTTTTTTTTAAAAAAACGTGACTCAGTGGCTGCGGATGAATGTAGCGCGTCGTCACTCGGGGTGTTGTCTGGCCGTGTCCCCGCAACTGCTGCTGGCTGTGTCCCGGTCACGCCTGGGACAGAGACGTATTTTCGTTTGACCGTGTAACTGAGATTTGTATGGCAAGAACATGATGGGATCTCTGAAGGCTCTCCAGGAGTGGTGTCGGATACAGTGTGAGAACTACAACGATGTGGTGATAAGGGACATGTCAACGTCCTTTCGGGACGGCTTGGCATTTTGTGCCATCATCCATCGGTACAGACCTGACTTGATGTAAGTAAGACAAGATTTAATAATTTAATTTTGATACTAACAGATTCAGGTTAACTGTAAAGTAGATTACTTTAGTCATAATCAACTAGTTTTGGACATGGCTGCCTTCAGAGGAAGGTGGAGAAGTCTTTTCGTGGCTTGACACTCTGCTATCTCATAAGAAAAAGACCAATTTCCCCTTTCTTATCACATTTTTAAGTACAGATCTTCCAAATCCAATGATCAAATCAACGTGTCTGGTTATAATCATGTTTGAAACTTTTGCTACACTCAGGTGTTGTAAATATGTAATATTCATTCATATGAATGGTTTTACCAAGATCCCCTGTAGTAATCACAGATACACCAAGGCCACTGTGGTGTAATAAACCAAGTCTGACAAGTCAAGCTCTGTCTGTAATAACAAGCCCCTCCTGTCCGCACTTCACACCTACACACAGAATATACCACAAAAACACCAACACTGTGATTATAATGGCTTCTTATAGGGATGAGCCAATTACGACATCGCCAGCTGTTTTAGCAGCGGCCAAAAATACGAATGTTCTCGTTCACTGGAGTGAGGGAAGAGCCTGAGTGTCTGCCATGTGAACGGGGCCGCCCTGTGCTCCTTTCAAAGTATGTTTCTTGGTCTGCGTATCGAGATAAGTGAATCATTTGTCGTGTAAATATCCACCGAAACGCCAACCTTAACGTGACTCACAGCGGACATGCCAAGCTGTGAAAAAAGCAACTTGTCCCGTGCCACGTAATGTACAGTAGCTCTGTAGACGCCAGCAGGATTAATAGTTTGATTCCCGCTGGAACAAGCTGTTGGTGTCGAGGCGTCCAGTAATTATGTGTTGTGCCCTAGCGGTGTCCTCTGGAGAAAATGTGGTCTGATGAAATAGTTTTCGACAGTGAGCATCTCGCTCCTGCTGTGTTCACAACAAATTGGACTGTACTTGAGTAGTAGGAGGGCAAACTTTCACTAGACCGATCCCCAACGAGCCAGTGAAGTGGAGTGTATTTGCATAAACAGCATAATTAGCTGAAAGTCCTATGAGGGAAACACAAATCGTTCCAGGTTGGTCCCAGCATTCCTTATTGTTGAGCTCTCTGTCCAGCTTCAGTGGCCCAGTCGAACTCTCTCTGATCCAGGCAGACAGTTCATCAGGCTAATCTGCAGCTGAGACCTCCGCCTGTCAAACCGGATTTAGCTCTAATGCAGGACCGGGCCATTGTGGCACTGCGCCGTACTCTGCACCCAATGTATTCTCATCAAAATTCATCACACTGATGCGGAGGAGAGACGACAGTACGGCAAACGGCCTCGCTGGAATTTCTTTAGCCTAGGCCAACTCGACCCACTGAAGAGGGAGTAGATATGAGTGCAGGAAATCATCCGTGACCTAATTAACCAGTGAATGGCAGTCAGTATCGCTTTAAAATGAGATCTTTTCTTGTAGTTCCCATGTAAGTTAGAAACTACGTATTAAATATCTATTTGTTGTACTTGTTTGAGTAAAAAGCCTAATTATTACATGTTCACAGGCTCATGTTGTGACTCCCAGACATGCATGCTCATGCTTCAACTGGATTTAGCAGCTGTACTGGTTCACCTAGGTTTTGATCGTGTGGGTTTTAAATGCGTTCCTCAGCAGTCCTCCTTCCCAAAATAAACCTTGGGAGTGAGACACGGTGGATTAGGTTCGCAATTCACTCCCATGTTTGTCATCTCCGTCAGTGTCTCGCGGCGCCGTCTCCCTCTGCGATGCCCAAAAAGTGTTGAGTTAGAAGCAGTTTTAGGAGTGTTTGTTTCCAAATGCTGCATTTCCATATGGTTGTGTCGGTGACAATGTGGACTTGACACGGCCTTGATATGAGAGCTGCTGCCCTGTGTGTCTGTGGCCATGGGAACTAGATTAGAGGGAACAGAGGTCACTTTGTGCGGCTCCAACACGGAGCTCATTCACAGGATTTTGCCTTCTTGAAAGTTCCACATGGTTTCCACAAACACTCGGCAGGGTATTTTTCTGTCATACTGTTGTTCAAACTACTGCACACATTTACTTAAGCGCACACTTTCATCTTCACCCCCCCCCCCCTCCCTGACATTTTCCAGTTTTACTGCAGGATGTTTACTGTTGAGAGCCCGTCCGTGGTTCCTTGCTCCAGGTATTTCAGAGCAGGGCCTTGTAATTACCAGCCCATCACTCCCGTTCAGCCCCGCTGCTCCTCTCCCTTTGTTCCAGCAGCTTTTCATTCGTGAGGCATCATTTTTTGTGCGGTTTGGAAATTGTTAGCTGTGGTAGGTGGAAAGCATAAGTGCTCACCATCCCCGTCAGGCTGTCCGGCCAATAATAGCATCTTGATGGTTCATAACATAAGTGGGAGTAGGTCAGCAAACTAAACATAGCACCGTCATGCTTCAACATGCAGATTCTTTACGATCTGAAATAGAAAACATACCACAGAATACTTCATAACATTTCTTCCTTCATTCCAGAGACTTCGGGTCGCTGTCCAAAGAGAATGTCTACGAGAACAACCGACTGGTGAGTCACTCCTGCAGCTGTATGTTTTCAGGCTCTTTTCTGATGACATGCTGTTCCTACATGATGCTGTCATCATGGTTAAACTACCTGTGAGCTGGTTCACACGTCTCACGTGGCTTTAAGCGTCTGTTCACACAGGCGTCTGTTCCATACAAGTCTTATGCAGTCATGGTGGGTGTGACCTGAGTGCATTTCAGGGCCTGTGTGGAGTGAATGTTGCTTGATGTTGGGAGAAAGTTAGAGTATTCAGGGGCAGAAAAAAAAATGAAATTCTCGACGCAAGCCTGTGGAGAGACCAGCGAGGATTTAAAGTGGCCAAGTGCTGAGTTTGCATCTTTATCAGTCCTACCATACAGCAAAAAAAAACTTTTCTATCATAATTTCCTTGTTGGATTTTCCACGTCGTCTTGAAGCTTTAAAATGGAAGTTCCCTCCTTTTCAGTCTAAGCTAAGCTTTGGCAGCTATTTGCTGCTTTTTACACTCATTATCCTGCAGTGTTCAAGAAGAGTAAGCAGTTGAAAATGCAGATTTGCACTCACTTGCCAGTTTATTGGGTACACAAGTGATAACGTGTCTGCCTTGCATTAAGTTCCTCTTCATGGGTGTTATAATGTGATGTAAAGATAGTAATGTGGAGGATGTAGTTTGTGGTGCTGGATATATTTAAACACACACAGCCCATTAGCTAAAATTGGGTTGTCAGAATAATAGAAACATTTGTCACTATATCACAATACAGTTCAATAGCACTACACCTCTAAAATGAAAACACTGAATCCTATAACTGTCACGATGCTAAGATTAAGTGCAGAACTGTCATCTTGGAAGGTGTTTGTTAGTAGGTAGGTACTGAGCGAGTCATATGACTCATGACACATGATTCCCTGAATAATCTGACCCTGATCCTGGTTTTGTCTAATCCTGAACTAACAGTTTTTTAAATATATTTCACAATCCAAGAATTAGAAGCGGAAAATCTTTCTAGAATTTAATTTTAAACCAAGACAAGAAAAACATACATTACATACATTATTGGCTGTGAAGTTCATGTGATGTTAATCAGGTCATATCGAAGTTTCTTCATGGTTTTGTTTTTAGACACATCTACCCATTCTACCCACACAAGCACACACGCATTTATACACCGGAGCCACACACTGGGAGCAACCGGGGGTTCAGTGTGACATGTTCTGTGGATCAAAGTCCTGATCCTCTGGTTCATGAGCAGCCCACTCTACGAGCAGAGGGAGCTGCTCTGCAGCACGTTATCTGCACAGTGCAATCTAATCTGAGTCATTTACATGTCGTCTCCCTTTGCACACAGGAGTCTTTCAGCTTTGTTTGACTATTGTATGTTGTTGTGTTACCTAATCTAAACACTTATTTGTTCAGTGAAATTTTTCATTAGACTGTCGCTGATCCTCAAAAGGCAATACAAACGGGTAAGATTATTCACGGAGTCATGTTTCTTCTGGTTGGTGGCTTCTGATAGAAGTTAGATTAAAACGTTTTCAGTCTACCAGGACGGTGCATTCATACTAATCTCAGTTTGCATCAGTTGAGAGCCTGATTAAAGAGTACATCCAGAAGAGCATACTGTCTAGTTTTTCCTGTTTTCAATCTATGCAGATGGTTTCGCTTTTATTCACCAAGTTTTTGATGTTGTAGTTTTTTATCCTGCAGAGCCGGTGCCAATATGAAATGTAATATGAAAAATAGTGATTTGAGTCAATATTCACATTTCACTGCTTTCTTACTCTTCCTACTTCTTTTACCTTTTCTTTTGCCTTTGTATCATCACAGGCGTTTGAAGTGGCCGAAACGCAGCTCGGTATTCCGGCCCTGTTGGACCCAGAAGACATGGTGTCCATGAAAGTGCCTGACCGGCTCAGCGTCATCACATACGTGTCCCAGTACTACAACTTCTTCAATAATAAGGCTCAAGGTGTGTGCGCCCTTGGTTCAACTGTGGATATAAAATATTTCCCAGGAGGTTCTTCTCCCAAACATTTCACGTTTAAACCAATATGCCACAACATTAAAACCATCTGCAACATTGTTGATCTCGATGCAATGTCTTGTTCTTCTGGGAAACCTGGGTCTCGGCATTTATGTTGTTGTTACTTTGTAACCTGAACATAGTTGTAGACTAAGCACACCTTCATCTGTAAGAAGGTGTTTTGTGCATTATATTTCCCAGATAAGTAAATAAGACACCTGCTCATCATTGTGGTGTTAAAGTGATTTATCAGACCCGGCCACATGCTTTTAATTCTTCATAGTCCTGTTGTGTCTACACGGCCCCATACAAAACAAACTGTGATACACTGAATGTTCTGACTCATTTCTATGAGAACCTGCATCAACTAAGCTTGTCTTTTGGATCTGACCGCACGAGCCAACCTTCACTCCCCACATGCATAAATTTCCCTGTTTCCATTTCACGGTTATTCCTCCTTTCTTGATAAAGACCACTGCAGATCAGGAACGCTGCACAAGAGCTGCAGATTTGGAGATATTCTGACACAGTTATCTAGTCATTACAAAGTCATTAAAATCTAACATCAACTAAATATTTCCTTGCTATCTAATATGTCCCCCTTATAGACAGGTGTATCAATAATGAGATAATGTCTTTTTTTCACTTGACCAGTGATGCTTTGACTGAGGGGGTGAATTCAGTAATGCAACTTAATTTAACAGTTTTGTTGGGGAAGGTTTTTTTTTTTTTTTTTTTTTTTTTTAAATTGCTCTATTATGAACAGATTATGTCTGGCCTGTCAAATCTATCTGTCTAGCTGGGATTTATTCATACCTCTACATGTCATCTGACAAAGTGGAGTTTACAGCAAAATTGCATATTTTTTTCCTCTGTATGTGTTGAAACACATAATGTAATTGAAAAGGCATGTTACGAGGCTTTTATCCTGACCAGACTTGAGTTTTGCTGCCCCAGGCTAGAAAAGTACTGCCGTTCTTCAAAATCCTACCCATTTATAACTCTGAGCCCATCAGACGGTCCAGCTCCAGCACACAATGAGATGGAGTAGTTTAACTTGTGGGTGTGACAATGACTCAAAGGATTTGTTTGTGTTGGTAAATGATGACGTCCTCTCCTTCCTTCAACACAGCAAACCCACCTTGTATGAAGAGACTGAGTTCTGCTGGTCTCAATGAACCAGCCCAGAAAAGGCCTCCGACTCCTTTGGAAGACAAAGTGGTTGGAACTGAGGTAAGTACAGGACTTGGCCAAAGCAGAATGTCACAGAGATTAACAAGAATTACCTTCCTCTATTTTTTGTGGCCACTCTCTGAGCTCTGCATGTTTTCTAGTGGAGCTGCATGTTGCAGGCTCTAGGTGATTTCTTTAATGGTGGCATGGTCTGTATAGGCACACTGAAACATAGCATATTTAGTGGAACAAATGTAATGTCTACTGTAACAACTCATTTTGCATGAACATTTTGGGTTTGTTGACTCCTACTAGTGTAACTTCCTTGTAACCTCTGTGACGCCCTTGTGAGTTTTTTGTCGTGCAGCATGGGGGAAAGCAAAAATAGCAGTAGTATAAGTCTATAAAGATAGCCTCTGTATCCTGTCTCTCTTTTCTTTCGCATGCCTTCAACTTCTTTCCTCCGTTCCACGTACTGGCATCCTCCTCCTCATCCCCCTCTCCCATCTTCAGATGGAAAATCATTCCACTCCCTCCTCTTCCTGTTCTTCTTCCTCCTCCTCCTCCTCCTCACATCTGATCTCCCCTCCACTCTCTGGTCCTGAGCCTAGGCAGTAGGGTGGGGGTGGGGAGTGGGCTAGGAGGTGAAAGCAAAACAATTAGGTCAGTCTTGTTTAACCATCTCTTGTTACGTAAGCTACTAACAGTTGCACTATCCCTAAAACTGTGTGCCGACTTTTGTAAGATGCTGCTCAACCCTCTTATTAACGCCAACGACCCAAATGCCTGAAAACAACATGTCAACACTAAACATCAATCACAGACAAAATGTGTGACTCTCAGAGACACTAAGCCAAGCGGTTTGGATTTTGTATTGTACTAATAAAACCCTTTCTTCATTTTGATATTTTTGTATTAATCAAATGGCATCACATGCTGAAAATCAATCAATTAACAGTGTGAATCAGCAAACATCAGTAGATGTTACACTAATCGAGTAGATTTAGCCGGATAAACAGAATGAACAATCGACATCCTCAAATCCTGACTCCGTGTATGATCTCACCTTCCCCCATTATTACTCTCCATCTTCCCCCTTCCCCTGATGTCTCCTGCCCCGTCCCCTTCCTGCGAACTACATCCCGGTTGCTTGCACTAGCCGACCCAGGCAGACGCGGAGGCGGTTGTTGCAGCCAGACCCAGCGCTCTCAGCAGCACCTGCGCCGCCTGCCAGAAGCACGTTCACCTGGTGCAGAGGATCCTGGTGGAGGGAAAGCTCTACCACCGGAACTGTTTCAGGTGAATGCTACAGCTCATTCCTGTGATAAACTATGCTTTCAAACCTTCCATTACAAAACTGTAATTTTCTTGAATATATAATCACTGACACCTGTCGTAATTTAAATTACATTTGTGGTCATCTGTTTGTCTGCTGACACTGGACTTCCTGTGTTACTGTTTTTACACTAGACAAGCTATAGCCAACAGGCTCATTCCTGTTGAACAAACAAAACAACTGAAAAATGGTAATAATAGAGCAACCATTTTAACCTTGACAGACATTGGAAGAAATTACTTTTTTCAGTTTTCATGTGTAGTTATTTCTCCTGTTGTACCCACACTCGTCTGTTGTAGCCGTTTCATGGTTTTGAACAAGCACTGTTATGGCTTTAAATTAGTTTTTTTTTTTTTTTTTAAATGCTCCATGAGAATGAACTCCCATATTAATTATTCAGTGTCAGCAGTAACCTGCATGTCAGGACTTGGCTGCACCGTCTTTTGACAGCTTCACAACAAAACTTTTCAATGTTTCATGAGTTGGATCATCTTATTGTGAATAACAACTGCTGGAAATGTTTGGTGTACGTTAATAATACTAATAATAGATTCATGTATTGTTTTCTGGAATTGATGGACACAGAGGTCGTGTGTATATACAGGTATTGAATTGTCCTTTTTTGAAAAAGTGCTTGCTATAAAAACTGGATTTGTAGTCATGAAAAAAAAAAATCTGAAGGGTAATTTCAAGAAGAGATGACAGCAGATGAATTTTGTGGACTCCGGTCTGTTGCTGACCTTTATCTTGCTCTTATTCTTCTCCTGTGTCATTGTTATCTCAGGTGCACAGAGTGTCGCAGCACTTTGCTTCCTGGATCCTACAAATTTGGGAGCGACTCCGGAGCGTTGGTTTGTACACATCACCTTACAAGGCATGCCTTAGCCAGTCAGAATGGACGGCCAGATCTCAGTAAAAGACCAGAGGCCATCCAGTCTGCCAGGACCGGTCGCAGCACAGTTCCTCATACGGCGCTGTCTGAGGACGTCCAGACAGAGACTCCTGCTGTAAACCAAACAAACAATACTGACGAGCCCAGCAGTGACTCTCTCACCGTCGCTCCTGTTATAACAAACACAGCAGACGCTTTGGAGGAAGAGGCAGAGGAGGGCACAGAGACGGAGGAGAAACCACGTCCTGCATCTCCTCCCAACCCTTTTGATGAGAGCGAAGAAGAGGAGGAAGAGGAGGAGAAAGAGGAGGGAGCACAAACACCAGCCAAATGTACAGCTAACGGGGACATTCCTTCGACACTTGTCGGTCACCTCGAAGGTGGAAGTCGACCTGTGCCCGCACCCCGTCGGGTCCCTGAACCGACCCCTCCGCCTCGACCGGCCCCGAGGGTTCGGCTTCCCCGCACATCAGATGGTCTCACAGTCGGTACGTGCTCGGTGCAGAATATAAATTCTATAAAGATAACTAACATCAGTGACGCTCACATTCTTTATGAAACCACAGGTGAACACCAGAAACCTCCAACTCCTCCCAAACCTCGAGAAAGATCCCAGTCGCCTGCAAGGTATCCGAGTTCCTGTTTGATCCTTTGTTTTCCTGTCTCTCACCACCATTTCACCTGCCTCACTCATATCACCAGTCACTTCTTTGTTGTCTTCCTCTTTGTGACCCCTCCATCACTATTTGTGTGTCTCACCGTTCAGTGGCACCCATAAACCTAAAGACCCACCTTGGCTCGCCCTGGTCCAATCAGAAACTAAGAAGAAGAAAGCCCCTCCCCCGCCCCCTGCAGGACTGGCAACACCTCCAAATACAGGCTCTTTGTCCTCTCTCAAAGGGGAGGCCTCCAGACCCAGCACGCCTCCTCAGCCCTCCAACCCGTTTGAGGACGACGACGACGAAAGCAATGAGCCAAATGAGGAGGAGGAGAGTGAAGGGAAAGCGGTTCCCCCCGCCGTGGTGGTCAGTCACCCCTGGTACAGCATCACTCAGGCGGCTGACGCAGCAGCTGCAGACACGACCCCGACTAAAGCGAGTTCATCTCGCTCTGCCAGTCCCTCAAGCGCCAGGAGCAAGAAACGGCCGGCACCTCGTGCTCCTCAGCCACCCACTGGTAACCAAGGTCGGTTTTATCAGCAACCAGCTAGCTGAACCAATAAAGCCGCACTTCACAAATGTCAAAATAAACTCTCACTGTACAATATCTGCCTTGAAGTTTGTCAGTTAATGGAGGAATTAAATTCAAAGAAGACTTCAAGTCAGTCTCCACTGAGTAGGAATAATAGTGACATTGACATTGTGGTGATAATCAAGACATTTGTAGTGTTTTGTTTTTAAAAATATCTTGTGGTCTTCTATATCTTTATTTGGATAGTTAGTAGAAAGAGAGAGAGGAGGAGGAGCAAGACAGCTTGAACTGAACCTGCACCACTGCAGTGAAGACATAGTCTCAGTTTATACCTGATGTAGACGTAGATGTAACTGGAGAGCAATGGAGCAGCGACTACTCCTTTTTTTTTTTAACAGCTGCACTGATTTACTTTCATTGTGATTTCAGAAGGTGACATCTGTAGATCTCTATAGAAGTGAGGTCATGTGACTGACCTGTATTGACCCTTTGGCCTTAAAAAGGACTGTTGTCCTGTTGTGTTATCGCAGATTTTTTATTATTATGTTTTATCAAACATTATTACGTATTTTTCACCATCTTTTAATCATTTGGAATGAAAATCACAGAGCACCTTTCTGAAGAGTGTCAAACTAAAAACAGACTTAAAGGGATGTTATATATAGACGTTAATTCTTAAAATGTTCCCTTCTGTTCTGTTTCCTCCTCCTTTCTCCATTTCATCTACCGTTTCCTACGACTTTGATTCCAAAACTGTCTTCTTCAGCTCTCTCTCACTCTCAGCCCTCCTCGTGCTCTCCCTCTCCAGCTCTCAGTACAGAGAGTTTGTCTTCTGGGTCAGAGCACAGCTCCTCCCGTCTTCCTTTGCGCGGCGGCGCCACCATTGACCAGGAACACGCCGTCACAAAAAGCGTGTCGGAGCCTTCCATCTGTTCACCGTGCGACTCCGCTGCTTCCCCTTCCTCCTCCTCAACTGAACGTCTGCCTCATACAGTCCTGACTCCGGGCCCTTCGCCCATGCCCTCAAACGCCAGCTCCGCGCCAGCCACTCCACAGACCGGTCGCAACTTGGGGTCCAAAGGTCTCGGACCTCCACCGCCACGACCCACCACGACCCCCAGCCCCTTGGCCTCGGCAGCTACACCGTCACACAACAAAGTAATGACATCGTGTCTGAATGAAACCACAAATGAAGCAATGCAAATAAAGCACATGACTTAAATCTCCCTTTTCTCTTTTTAGCGGACATGTAAGGAGAACCCCTTCAACAGGAAGGCTTCTCCCTCTCCTGCTAAATCCAGACCACCCAAAGGCCCCCGCCCGGCTCGACCTCCAGCGCCGGGCCACGGCTTCCCTCTTATCAAACGCAAGGTACAAATGCAAAAGACGCAGCGCGTTTCACCATAATGTCAGTGGAAATAGTACTCACGCGGTGAAAATGTTCTTCAGGTGCAGTCAGATCATTACATCCCGGTGGAGGACATCCACGGGGAGATGGGTGATCTGGAGAAGCAGCTGGATGAGTTGGAGCGGAGGGGGGTGGAGCTGGAGAAGAAGCTGAGAGACAATCCCAACGGTATCACATCACGAGACCTTCACAATACAAAACTAATCAAAGGAAATCAGCTCCTTATGTTGCACACCTGATCGTGTTCCTTCCGTGTGTTTGTTGTGCATCCAGACGAGGACGAGGAGCACCTGCTGGTGGACTGGTTCACTCTGATTCACGACAAACACCTTTTAGTCCGCAGAGAGGCTGAGCTGGTTTACACGTGAGTTTCAGGATGCAGCGCGGCACAAACGTTTGGGTTGTCAGACCTCAAATTCCACCAGTCATGTAAAGTCATTAGACTGTGACACTAGCAAAGGCTCTTTCGCCTGTCGATCTCATAACTCCTAGTATCTGAGTATAAAGCAGTTAGTGTTTCAGAGTCTTAATACTTTTACTGTGACTGGAGCAGTACTGCTTATTTAGAAATGCCTTGTACAAAATATGGGTTTTACTTTACTGTCAGAACAATGTTAAAATGTTCTCAAAATACACACTGAATACAGTCAAATCCTGTCAAATATATATACGTATTATAGAAATACACACGGTATTGTATCCTATATTTTTACTATCTAGGTGTTTACGCTACTTTACGCAGAATCTTCAGGTAAAAATGTGAAGAACCGTTTCTAACACATTGTTTGTTCTCCACAGGGCAAAGCAGCAGAACCTGGAGGAGAGGCAAGCTGATGTGGAGTACGAGCTCAGGTGTCTCCTCAACAAACCAGGTGTTTTTTTGGAAATCAGATTCATTGATCCTTGACGTTCTTACTTCGCTTGTAACTTCTGCACACACACACACACATCAACAAAGGAGCCGCTAGTGTGTTATTTGAACAAAAACCTGCACAAACGTTTAATAAAACTGATTTTGTCATTGCATTCATTAGTGTTATTGAACAATGAAACTCGTTGTGATCATGGCAGCAGTATACATACATTCTAGTGTAGCTCTATGTGGATGGTAGATGTGCATTTGTGTGTGATGATAAAAGCATGATGATGCTCTGCTGTCGCTTTAATAATTTATTAACTGTCTGAACACTTGCTTATGGTATAAATGTCCCATATTTAATTCATGATCAAAGTAAAATAGAATGAGAACCATGTATTGATAATACATCATTCTTTTTTTCCTTCCTTCCTGTGATCAGAGAAAGACTGGACTGAAGAGGACAAGAGTCGGGAGCAGGAGCTAATGGCTGAGCTGGTTACCATCATCGAACAGCGCAACCAAATAGTGAACAACATGGACCAGGACAGGCAGAGGTAATCAATAACTCGGGTGCAGTGACCCAGAACGCTGAAAGATATTTGCAGCTACCAGCAGGATAACGGTTGATCTGTTACAGGGAAGAGGAGGAGGACAAACTGATGGAAGCTATGTTGAAGAAAAAAGGTGGGATGATGTTTCATACATAGCAAATTCAAGATTAAGTCATATTCACTCTTTATTCTCTTCATGACTTTTAATGTTTTATTTACTTCCATCCATATCAGACTTTAAGGATCCAGACAGCGACCAGCAGAAGAAGAAAGGGGGAAAGTTCAAACCCATTAAAGTGCTGAAGAGGCTGAGCAACAAAGGAGAACCGGGAAAGAGCTACAGCTCTCGCAAGGAGAAAAGTAAAGGAGGAGAGTAGAACATTTAGTTCAAGAGTACATCTCTTTATTTTAACAATTCTAGGAAAAGGATATTTTTCAAAGAAAGGTCAAGAAGATGAAGACTCCTCTTCATGATGTTAATCTTTTTAAGGACAACACAGGATCCAAACCTGCTGACATCTCATTATCGCCTCCTTAATGTCTCTGTAGTGACTATTTTCAGTTGCCTTTCAAAGAACAGCTCAAGTGCTTTAAGCTCTAAATATTGAAGCTAGTGAAATGCAGACTAAGTTTCTGTGTTGCTGCACTGATTTGTGTCCTTGCTTCATTCTCCCTGCACTGTACAGTGACTGTGTCCTGCTGCAGATCTTCATCAAGGTGAAGCTAAGGTGCGATTCGCAGTTTGAATCCTGATATCCATGTTTTACTATTAACCTCATTTACACTCCTTGAATCCTCATCTCCTGTCGTCTTTCAAACATGAGTGGATATCTGAACTTTTATGTCATGTCTGGTCTGAGTCTGTGGTACTAGTAATATGTTTTTATGGTAAAATTTGCTTTAAGCTGCAGCATCTGCTCTTGAAATGCTCAATCCACTATGGAAACGTGTCTTCTAGCTGCTATATTGTTTGTGGTTTCCTTATGTTTGTGTCCTTTGTGTAAAAGCTTTTCATCAAACACATGGATGAAAGTATTTATGAGTGAGTGTGACTGGGAAGCAAAAGAAAATTTGTTGTCTTTGGGAGAACATGACATATATGTAACAAACTGCAGATATCGCTTAGTTAAATGTCACACACACAATACTGGACATTAAGAAAGAAAAATATACAAAATTTCATCAACTGTAGCAAAACCCAAGTTAAGAACAGTTTAAACCATTGGTGGAAAACCTGGATATGCAATCATTAATTTATATTTTACCATTTCCTTCAGTGTTTTGCCTTAAAATGAATAGGATAATAGAGCTGCAATTGTTTGAGTGCCATTTATTTAACTGCAAATGTCTGAATGTTTACTTATTTTATGTTTACCTGTTTTGTCATTTAGATTTTATATTTGTCCTTCATTTTAAAAGTAACCTTTAATCTTTAATGTTGTGTGTGTGTGTTTCTGTGCCTAACGACCCGTCCAGATGAATTCAAAGGGTTTCTGCTGCGCTACATTATTTTCAACGAGACATTGTTCTAAAACAGCAACACAATCATATAAAACACTGACAGTAGAAGGCAGAGGAATAATTGAAAACAAAAAGGATATGTATGTATAACATAGTTGTTGCAGGTTTAATGGACTTAAAAAGCTGGAGCACAAGGCAGCGATTGGCTTTAAGTTCACACACTTTACTCGCCTCATTCACACGTCATTGTGTTGAATGGTGAGGGGTTTAAAAATGGTGGTTGTCAGACTGAAACTGCTGAATGTTATTGTCTGTTATGAACTCCTCTGTTATTGCGTCCTACTTGGGACGGCTGGTCTTTTCCAACAACTCCAGCTCTCGAATTTTCTGTAAAGGGAGTCATGATGGCACAGATTTAAGTGCAGTTTTGATTCCATTGAGAATTAAACACACATCATAAATCAGTTACGTTAAAGCTCCAAAGACCTTTTTTCAAAACACGAGACCTTGAGGTCGACTTCACAGGTGGAAACTCTGGAACCTTATCTTGGAAAACAAGGTAGTCAAAGGTAAGAGCCCCTGTTTTCCTCACCGCAGTGGTTCACTTCCAGCCCCTTGCTGCATGTCATACACCCCATGAATTCCTGTTTCTCTTTGTTCACAATATCTAAAAAGGTCAGTTTAATAAAAGATAACTTCTAAGTCAAGAAATTCAGTGAAAATTCATAAAGTAGAATTTGTTTTTGTGAGAAATCACATCACTGCACACGGCTACTGTGACTGGGCAGCTTGTGGAGAAAGAAAACGTTAACAATGATGTTACATGGTGTTCGGTTGTGTGATCTAATGAAGGAGTTTGGTTTTCTTCAACCAT
This sequence comes from Mugil cephalus, assembly GCF_022458985.1. NCBI lineage: Eukaryota > Metazoa > Chordata > Actinopteri > Mugiliformes > Mugilidae > Mugil > Mugil cephalus. The sequence continues at coordinate 8,341,091 of NC_061771.1, forward strand.
CTTACAATGAACTTTCCTGACTTGCAACACTGTCTTTTAAATAGCCAGTATTACTTTCACTAGTTATTCATGGCACAATTCAAACTGGACAAAAATGTATTTTTTTTTTCCAAAATAAGGTCCAGAGGGATCCACAGGAAGACTTCCCCTGGCTATATTTAAACCACTGCTTGATTACCTGTGATATCTCCGTGTCGATTATGCCGATATACTCCCTCTCCTGACCCAGAGAAGCCATGTCTGCCAGAAACTGTCTTCTCTCCTCTATTCCATTCAGAACTACAGAGCAGAAGTATTATAGACTTAGTCTGAGGAACACTGGAAATCGTATTCATACTTGCAGAGGACAAGATGTATTACTCAGAGGTACATTTCTAAAAAAAAAAAAAAAAACTAACTGAAACGTGTCTTGTGGCTGTAACTTTTGCATCTTGTGTTTCTGTGCTCTCAGTCTCACCTTCCTCATATCTCTGTTCCTCCTCTGACTTTTCAGTGGTGCACTTTGCTGGGACTTTCTCACGAGATGCAACTCTGATCTCTTCCTGCCCTGTCGCCAAGATATTCTGAAGCCTCCTCTTCTCTTTTTCTAAGTCTCCTAAGGTGAAAGGGTGAATCTGGTAATGAATGACTTACAGTAGACACCGGTAAGGCATAACATTATGACCACCTCCTCTTAGTTATCAGAGAATGGACATGTGTCTTCTCAGCGTGTTCTGTGGTGTCTGGTAACAGGATGTTGTTAGTGGGGGCCTTTGGGTCCTGTGGGTTAAGGGGAGAGTCTCTGTGGATCATCTCTACTAACCATACTTGAACAGTTTGGGATCTAGTGAATTTCGAGGCCAGGTCAACACTTTGTGCTGTTTTTCTTTTCTTTTTTTTAGTTGTTCTGTTTTTGTTTTTGTGGCTGCCGCCATCAAGTAGTGTCATTGCTATGGGGGAGTGTTTGTTCTGGTCTAGGTGGGTGGTACATGTCTAAGTAACATCCACACAAATGACAAGTCCAAAGGTTTCCCAGCACAATACTGAATTGTCACAAGATGGTCAGTGTTATTTACTTTTCCTGTCAGTGGTTTTATTGTTGTGGCTGCTTGGTATACACTTATTTATAATAATTATTTATATCGTATACACTTACTTTGGTATACACAAATTTAATACGGTTGACAGTTCAGAGAACATACGTGTAGGACCAGGACGAAACATCTCTCTTGTGTAGCTGTTTCCCGACCGACAACATTCTGCGCTGCGTCTCTGTGAATGGCCTGAGATGTGTTTCTGCACAAATTTAGTTTGTGAAGATGGTGCAGTATTCCAGGTCAGAGGCAAAGCGGGTTCATCTGAATGGAAAAAGTTTTTTTAAAAAAAAGGGTGAATATATAATACATGAAACCCATTAATACTTGACATCGATACTTTGTATTTGTGTACTTTGTGTACATTGGCACAAATGCCATGTTACTCCCATCCACACAAACAAACTTACTCTTTGAGGATTTGTTAATCTGTTTTCTCTGGAAGTTGGTAAGCCTTGATTCCTGCTTCATTACTAGCATTCATTAGCACGAGAGAAGAACATACAGAATATTACATATTATAATCCATTCCTTTTCACTAGTGTACCCATTGTTCTGGTTCTTTGTTGGGCTTATTGAGAGGGACATATCATCTAATGCATCATCTCACATCTCAGCATGTCCTGGCTCTCCTTGCTGCTCTGAGTGGCTCTGGGGTTGTTCCACAATCCCCTGCCAGGTGTAAAATGTGAGGAGGCCTCCATCTGCAAACTCAAAGACATGCAAAGGACATTACAAGCCACGCTTCAATTGGAAAAGTTTGTTTTGGGTTGCTTTAACCCTCACTTTAAATTAAAAATTATTTTCAAAAATATTAGATTTTTTCAAATTTACATGGTCATCTGGTTGAATAAATCTTTAGTTAAGGCACACGCTGAATTTTCTCATCAACACAGTTAATTAGCTGTTAGCTAACAGCTAGTCTGTTTACATCAGTGCCCTTTCTGCGTGGCTAAAAATCAACAACTGAGCGGCCGTCAGCTCAGTATTAAGAAATGTACATAAATAAACATATCTTACCACGTTTTTATGGCAAGTCCTTCATATGGACTGTAAACACACTAACTACAAACTCCAGACAGGAAGACGGCGGCGTCTGTGTATAGCCTGTTGCTATAGTAACCAAGTAGCCAGTCCTTCCTTTTAAAAGCTCAGTAAATATAGTGTTATAACTCTACAGTTTTTTTTTTATAAAAATCACTATAATTTAGATGTTCTTTCCCAACACTGACCTTTAAAAAATAATAATAAAAAAGCAAAAACAAGAAAAAGAAAAAAAATACATTTAATTGTTAGGGGCGCTGTGACAAGAATTGGCCACTAGATGGAGACAGGTCGTTTTTAATGGTTGACACTTCTATCAGTAATGAAAACACCAACAAAATAAACAATTTGTGCCTGAAACATTTTGTAATTTTATTCCTCGTATGGAATATGTCTATATGTCTATCATAACAATACCGGAAGAAATAATAAAATATTAAAATAAATTCAATATGTACAGCTGCAAAGGTCTATAATGGGAATTACCATTGTATTAATGAAAAGGGATATTTTGAGGACATTTTTAAAATATTTTTCAGTAATTTATGCTTTTTATTTATTGGAGAATAAAAGAAAAGTGTTCCAAGTATCTGACCACTAAGCTGGGAACTGTGAATAAAGTGAACCCTCATGTTTCAAACAAACAGACTTGTCTGTGACGTGTTTAAGGTCATAAGTTGATCGTTCTGTTGAGGTGACCGCCAGAATTTCCAGCCTGCACACTAGATGTCTTGTGCAGTCGTCACTCAGAGGCAGAGTCTTTATCAGTGGAGGGCTAGTCATCAGGGATCAGCAGCAGTCAGGGCTCCATTATCTGTAGAAAGACAGCAGCCTGTCTTTGCCTCCTGTCAACAGATAAACAGAAGCCAGAATATAATCACCTTTAACACACAGGTCTTCTCAGAACCACATGTCCTCACTGGGAATGCAGATACCGACCTGTGTACGGGTTAAACTAATAGAATTAGAAGGATTCGCAATTTATTGCAGGCTCTAACCATTAATTATGACACATCTATTATTATTTTTTAGTATTTCTGTTTATATTAACCATCTGTCTACTATGTTTGTTAGTGACTTACAGGTTCACACTAAGAGACTGTGGGCAGTCTTGCTATAAAAATCAACATAAAAGGAAGTCTTTGTGAACACATTACATACAATAAAAGGTGCACACACTGTACATGTACTCATGCACTGTGTGCCAAAGAGTGCTTTATTCGATAGTGGTCCATCATCTGATAATGACCGAAGACAGTGTGTGCACCATTAGCCTGTAGGATGTATTTTACATGTGCAATTTCTTCGTGACTGCAGCTAATGGAAATATGGATAATTCTTTTAAGGTTTTTTTGAAGTGGGTGTAATTTCTGTAGCTGCCTGATATTTTTTCATTTATCTTTCCATTTGTATTTGTTTGAAATGAATTGTTGTGTTGTCAAAGTTTTCAAATGAGACTGCTGTTAAATGCCTTCATTTTAAGTTATTATACAATATATTTTAACTGGCTCTTTTGCATATTGTCTTAATTTGCCTGTTCTAGAATCAATTATAGACAAATTGTTAATTATGCTGTGTGCAATATGAAATCAGCTTTTCTTTCAGATATTCACTTGACAAATCAAAACAGGATGATCGTCTGTGGTCTCAAGTTTCACAAACATACACGTATACAACTTTTATTTATCAATCCAGTCGTCATTATCGTGTGCGTGTGTCTGTATTTTCTATATTTCACCCAACTCAACTATATGAAGTTAGTATTATCTCGTGAAACTATAAAATATATCATCTTCACACGCTGAAGAACTCAGAAAGCGTATTTATCTCACAGCATGTTGTTGCTCATGTTACGATACATGCAGGATACTAAAAATATGTTCAGAGTGGTAATAAATGATGGTCACACGGCATGTATGTGTTATTTACAGGATGAAAAGCTTGTCATTCATCAGATTCTCTGCCCTGAAACCCACAGAAACAGGAAGACGTTGAGTTGAGGTAGAGATAATAATTATAAATGACCAATCTTAAGGGATAAAGAAATGGAGACAGCTAAGTAACTCACACTTTTACGCTCCACCTCCTAACGGTTAAAACCTACATGAAAAAGAGAGATTTGAAGAGAGACTTGCAGCTGACAGAGATAGACAAGGGAGAGGAGGGAGAGATAGCAAAGGGGGGGATGACGAAAAGAAGACCGGTTTAAGGAACATTAGTTTCTGCGGCCTGTTAGCAACGAGTGGAGCGTTGGTGGGATGACAGGCCTGGTTTGACAATCGGTTAGTGAGGGTGAGAGGGTCATGTAAAACAGAAATAAAGAAAAAAAAAAGAAGCTTCACTGTTGTTCTAGTTGTTACACCTGCCGTCATATAAAAGTGCTTGATGGCTGTAACCCAGGCTGTACTCCCTTCCTTCAGCTCTTTCTCCAGCCTCTCTCACTCCAGTGACAATATGAAAGTAAGTAACATGTTTGATTCCTACGCTATAACAGAAAGAAACCATAGAAGTAATATTTTATTATTGCACTGCCTACTTGTACATTTTATTTTATATTTAATTTGACTTCTACTTGACATAACATTGAACAAATGTAATCAACCCAAACTTAAAACTGTTTATCCAGACTGACACAAACATGCAAGTTTTCATTTTCTTTTCTGGATATAAGCATTTTCAATAGCATATAATAAATAATATGTACTGTTTGTACAAAGTTGTTTTGAGAAACGCACTTTAAGTGTTTGATAAAATCTTGCTGTCATTCCTGGTGTTAGAATGCGCTCATTGTAAGCTGTTTTCACAACCTAATAATAATCTAACACAAGTCTGCTGAAGTGTTTTCAGTGTACGTGATGGGGGATAAACTCGACGGTAGGTGTTTGTGTATAAACGCGCTGTAACATTCAGCTAAATCTAACATGAGGCCTCAGCTTCAGGCTGAGTTAGACCCAGCTGCTTGGTAGCTTTCAAAGGTGTCATCTTAATTGGTCAAAACTTTGTCTCTGTGCTTCCACTATTTTTTATTTTAATTTTATTTTTTATAAAAACTGTAAATTTATTTAGATGTATTTGGTTGACAAATGAAGTATAACACAGAAGTCTTAGCCTAAACACTGGAGGATATTTTACAGAGAATTAAGTCTGTAGATTCACTCATACTGGATTCCCTTAGACAAATACAGCAAACAGTAACATATAGATAGACTTTGTGAGCGTGTCCTAGCAAATACAAATTCTAAGTAGAAGATTCTTCTTTATTGCGAGCTGGTTTCTATGGTGATGATCACTTCTTACTGCTCTCCCATCACCGCCCAGGTGTGGAAGTCTGATGCTGGCCCTCTCCCTCTCGACGCTCCAAGCAATAAACTGTCACCGAGCAGCTCCGAGCTGCTGCAGGTGTCTCAACAAATGGCAGAGGAGCTCCTGGATGATGACAGCCAAGCATCTTGGGACATCGAGTTCCTACTGTCTGATTGGAGCAACCCTTCGCCTGATCTTAACTCCTGTCTGGAGAACAACCACCAACGGCTCCCACAGCTCGACTCAAACAGAGCGTACCAGGAGACGGCCACGTTTAAGGACCAACCGGGACAGGAGAGTCTGCAGGTGAACAGTGGCAGCCTCATGGCTGAGCTCATGTCCCCTGTCGAAGCTACGACAGTCCAGCCAGAGCTGTACCACCGTGGTTACAATCAAGACCAAACGGGCCGGACTTCATTTCCCAGTGTACATAATGTAAATCAGTTTGATTTCCCCCAAGGAGGAAGTGTGGAGAGACATAGCAGAGGAGGCCCGAATAAGGTCACATCATGGGACTTCAACCCCTACTATGCCCAGCAGCACTCCTCCATGGTGACCATCCCTGACAGCAGGTTCATCCCGCCTCAGGCTATGACTCCAGACCCTCGACACTACAGTTACATGCCCCACTTTAATCACAACGCCAGCCTTTTCTGTGACTACACCCACAGCCAGGCCTCTGGCTATTTACCCCTTCTCCAGCAGCCCCTGCTAGTGGGACCACAGCTGCCCCCTGGTGGGGTGGAGGGAAAGCGTGGCAGAAGAGCTACAGGGAAGAAGAAGCCTGCCATCCACAGCTGTGAATACCCAGGCTGTAGCAAGACATACACTAAGAGCTCACACCTGAAGGCTCACCTCCGCACCCACACAGGTACCAAGCAAAGAAACGATACAACTGGCACATTTGATCTCAATATGTGATTATTTCACTCCTTAATGATCTGTTTTATGTTGAATTATCAGGGGAAAAGCCATACCACTGTTCGTGGGAGGGCTGCAGCTGGAAATTCGCCCGCTCTGATGAGCTGACGCGACACTACCGCAAGCACACAGGTCAGAAACCCTACGAGTGTCTGCTGTGTCAGAGGGCCTTCTCCCGCTCGGACCACTTGGCTCTGCACATGAAGAGACACACCTGAAGCGTGTGTTCTTGTGATGTTGTCTGTTTCTGGATCATTGTAAAGAGACAAATGACTCCATTTTAAATCAAAAGCGTATACAATCCGTTTTTTTTAATTATTATTATTGAAGAAAGACAGATATCAACTGCTTATAGAGTGTCCGCCTGTTATGAGAGCAGGGACTGATGGGGCCTCAAACAGAGATGAAGGACAGGCTACAGGTCTGGTCTACATCTGCATACACAACCAAACAAAGGACAGCTACTGTGGCAGTTTTATCAGATTTTGTTCAAATTTATGTGTTAATTTAGCCATTTATGAATCATCCCACACAAGCGCAGACTAGTTACTCACACAGAAAAGAACATCATCACAAACGAGATTTGCTTAAGGTGCTGAAATGGGTTATTTTCTTTCTTAAATACACACATTTCAACATCAAGGACCTTTAACTGATGTAACTTTCTCTTAAGAGAAGAAGAAAATAATTTATCGTCCTATACGTAGAAATTTGGCCTCTGCATTTAAGCCGTGCATTTTGGATACACACAAAGGTAGTGAACACATTTGGAGCAGTGGGCAGCTTCGTGTAGCATGTTCAGTGAGTTAGTTGTCTGGATCAGTGGTACTTTGGCTATGGACACAGGCCCAGGCCCACTAATCTAACCACTAGGTCACAGCTGCCCCACCATCTCAGCTACACACCAGATTCTTAGCATCACTTTTAACTTAGTCCTAAACATAGATCTAAACTCAAACTGAAGCGCTAAAGAACCAGATCCTCCTTCAAGTATAAGTCAAACGATTGAGAGGCCAAGTACACGACCATAAATTCACAATGTAAAGAAAGGGTGTCATGTGGTTCATTTTGACTAACACTGTACACTGTGGGCATGTAGTCACTGAACTTAACCTCCACCTAAAACTGTGTGGATCGTAGGTTAAACCATGATACACAGCAGCCTGTCCAGTAGGAACTGGCTGTGTCTCAGGATGCTTTGTAAGAACGCGTAGCTTTATTACTGCTGACATTATCTGATACCTGTGTGTGTTCAATTCTAATATCGAATGTAATGCAAACACATCATAGAGTGTATGATAAACTAATAAATGCATTTTCTGCATCTGTTGAATCATTTTAATTTAAGGAACACCGGCATGCTTCTATTCAGGCTGATTTAAAGCTGTAAATAATCTGCTCTCTTTCTCCGCTGTTTCTCATCAGTTCAAAATGAGCTACGTATTTATTCTCAAGATATTTTATGTCGACAGAAGATACTATATTATTGTACAATGTTTTTATATTCTCAAAGGAGTGCTTTAATGTCTAGTGATAATAAAGACGGTGTAAAGATTCGTCAGTGTGCCGTGATTTATTTAAGTGACACCCTTCACGTGGAAATGGAGGTTTTAAGTTATTCTGTGAGTGAGGAAACAGTTTGTGAAAAATAAGCATGTGCATTGTCAGCCTGTGGCCTTCAGGTGGCGGTCTCCTGTTAGCGTATCAGTCTTCATGCCTTCAGGCCGGTTGTTGGCAGTTGCAGCTGCTGCGTTTCTAATCTTGGGTGAGGTCAGGATGAGATCTGCTTATGTAACACAGCACTCACTGATTCATCCTGATTATGTCAGATGATGGAGGTCATCGTCACATCACAGAAAAGCAAACACGCTCACAGACCAACCTTTGCCACACCTGGTGAGGCATCCGAACATATGAATCTGAATGCCTCTGTCAGTTGATTTTAGTCAGGTTTTGCTCACATCTGTTTCTTATTCATTGTAAACAACCTTCATTAAAGCAGTAATGGTTCAAATCATCAACACAAATGTAAAACTTGGTAAAATATCCATCAAATAACAGCAGTACCCACATAATGAAATGGATAAGTGATGAAGCTTAGCTTTCTATCTTGCTTCATGTTAAATGTTCCCTGTTCATGTTGCATCAGCTTTATTCTACTAAGAAATGTTCAATATCATTCAGCATCCAAGCCAACAGTCCATTAGTTATTATATAATTATTATTAGTAGTTGTATTACTGACTTTTTTTTTTTTTTTAATGCATATAGTATTTATGGACATGTCTTTCTTTCTCTGCTGTTATCTTTTGAATTTTTCCTGCGGGGATCAGATTCCCTCGAGACATCATCTGATGCCATTTATCAAACTTCATACGAAGTTTTTACTAATGAAATGTCTCCCCAGTCCTTAAACAGACGCTGATGAATTGATCGTAGCTCTGCAGGTGGGCTGTTGTGTCACGCACAAAGACGGCTTTGTGAGTCCAGCATGTTGTGAGCTGGAGTCTCCGTGGATCATGTTTGTCCAGCGCATCCCACCGACGTTGGACTGGATCGAGGTATTTACTGGACGGGTCTGCACCTTGAACTTGCTGTTGTGCTCCTCAAACAATTCCTTAACCCTTTTTGCTTCATGCTATGTTGCATTATGTTGCGTTGTTCCTGGCCTCCAAGTTCACTAGATTCCAAACTGATCAAGTATGTGTGGGATGATGCAAAGAATCCCCTCCCAGCAACTCGTAGGACCCAAACACCACAACTAACAACATTCTGGGGGCATTTTGGAGGCACAAGGGAGACGTACACAATATTAGGAAGGTGGTCATAATGTTATGCCTGATCAGTGTGTGTCAGAGTTTGACCCAGGCTGCAGACTAAAAGCCTTTACCAGCAGCTTTGCTTTTGGTGCACTATCACTGGCTTCACTGGATATCAGTGGCTTCTTAATCCTCTAATCCAGGATGGCTTGATAACAGGTGGGCTGAGAAATGATCCATTCACGTTGTGCTCACGTTGATTTATCAGGACTCTACTCACAGCCACACATGACGTTACCATGTTAACTGCGGAGCTGCCGGAAACACTGGCCATAAAGAATTTGTCATCTACACCTACAGTGGATAAATCCTTAATAAGTTAGTGAAGGTCATGAGGCTCTATCTGCAGTTTATTTTAGTGTGGGTAGGTAATTTGGGATTTAGAGGTGAGATAAGGACAGAGGAGGAGTATTGACCTGCAGTACCCTGAAAAGAACAGACAATCAGTAAACTCTCGTCTACTTCTACATTCCAGTTCCTCTTCCCCTTCCCCCGTTTGCATCATGTTATACTTGTAGAGAGCTTATTATGCAGGCATTATGCATGACTGAAGTGTTATCAGTTTCCAAAACATGCGCTGAAGCAGAACTGAGACTTGCATTATTTAGCCATGACGTGTTTCTGAGCAAACCACAGCAGTTTGTTAAACATGCCTTTAATACAATGCCTGGGACCAGGCCAACGTTTAAAATCTGAGGTAAACTATTCCAATAATGCAACCTTTTGTGTGCACAGTTTTTAGCTTTTTGTAAATCCCCTGTGTAAAGTTATTGATAAAAAAAAATACTCATTAAACCACTTGAGCTGATAGCTTTATATAATAAAGTTACATATTTTCTTCCTCCCTGCCATCCACGTGAAACACAGAAGAACAAACTGAACACTGAGCAGCTGAAGCGAGGTTGACTGAGGACAGGCGTGCACTTAAATTGTGTCCCTTTCTTGTTTTTCTCTGTGGAAAAACACACGGCGAGCCATTTCTGGACATGCAGAGGCCATTTCAGGGCATCCCCAAACTAATGAGATTAAAAAGCAGAAAGAGAAACTTTGCAGAGAGGAAGCTGCTAACATGGCCGGTAATACAATTACAGACAGGATTTTATTGGCATTAGCAAAGAATTTTTATAAATGTAAATGTAAATACATTTCTGTGTTGGCTTCTCCTTGACCTCTGTTGCGAGAGAAGTCATAAAAATGCAATTAACTGTACATGTCTGTAAATCTCACAAAATCCATAGTTCACAAAACAACCGGATTTTAAAATGAATGAATGAATGAATGAATGAATAAGTGAATGGTGATTACACAAAGACATTGTGAGTGTAGTTCAGTGTGACTGTGTGAACGCAACAGAAGAGCAGACGAGAGCTTTTTTCATGCAGCAGCAGCAGCATCGCCTCAGTTCACCAAACAAACGTCTGCAGAGAAACTCTTAGACACGTTTGCCACGCAGTATATTGTAGCGTTAATATTTTAGGAGCTCTGCCTCTCCAGTGAGCATCTATAAATGGATTTTTTTCTCTGCATTATTAAAGCTCACTACTGTAGGGCGGCACTGATACTGGCCTCCAGAGACGTCTACCTGCTTTTATATTTTGTGGGGGTCTCATGGACAGAGGCCAACTGGCAGCCCTCGGCACCTGAGGCCTCCGTACGTGTCTGTTGTCACTCTCGATTTAACGATTTCTGTTTATATTACTTTAAGTTTGCGTGAGTGTGGGGAATAGTTTACTGTTTGTTTGCTGTTACACAACCCCACGTAATTTGGATCCCGTCCGAAAGCAGAATGAAGATTAGAGGAGTGAAAGGGACTGTGTGTCAAAGTGAATCGAGGGACGTAAAAAGCTTGGACACAGAAAGAGAGGGAGAGGGAGGGGGGGGGGGGGGGGGGGGGTGAGAGAACGGATTCTCCTGATTTGAACTTGAGCGAACTCATGCAGAGTCAAACGAGGCTACAGTCCGCTATGTGCACAGGCAGCCTGTTACTTTGTGCCTTCACGTACACGTGAATGAGCACGCGGACCCTCGCTGACATGGAGCATGCCCAAGACCCCATTTTCACCTATGCATTATTGTTGTCTTATGCAGAGCAGCAGCAGCTGAGCCACAATGATATCCAACTTTTAATCCCTTTGAGGATGCAGTTGCAGTTAACATACACCTTAACCACCTGAATTTAACAAAACAAATAAGTACAATGACAACAAGTTATTTAACCCCAACTGATGCAGTGAGTGGCTTCTCGTTTCTTACACAACCATGTGGAAAGACACATCCTGTGGTTGTGGAAAAGATGTTAGTCTGCTTGAGAAGGGTCAAATCATTGGCATGCATCAGGGAGAGAAAGGAGACGAAGAAGCAGAAGCAGAAACTAATAAAATCACATTGTCAAACAGTGGAAGGATAGTGGGGAACAATCATCTTCAAGGAAACAAATGTGGTCGATCGTGATCAGTGATCACTTAAACGTTTGGTGAAATCACTTTGATGAAAAACAACAGTAGAACTCAGGACTATGTTTAATAGTGAAAGTAAGAGCATTTCCACATGTATAATGCCAAGTGAACTGAGGGGACTGGGACTGAACAGCTGTGTAGCCTTGTGAAAACCACTAACCAGTGAGGCTAACCAGTAAAAAGGTTTTCATTTGCTAGGGACCATAAAGATTGCAGCAATCTTTGCAATGGAGCAATGGAGGAAGGTCATGTGGTCTGATGAGTCCAGATTTACCCTGTACCAGAGTGATGGGGCATCAGGTAAGAAGAGAGGCTGATGAAGTGATGCCCCCATCATACCCAGTGTTTACTGTACCAGCCTGTGGGAGCACTGATATGATCTGGATTTTTGCTGCAGTTGCTCAGGTCTTGGTTCAGCAACATGAGGTCAGCTGACTACCTGAATATACTGAATGACCAGGTTATTACATCAGTGGATTTTTTCTTGCCCTGATGGCACAGTCATATTCCAAAATGACAATACCAGGATTCATGGGGTTTAAATCTGCCACCAAGATCTTAAATAAAGATCTGGGTGAAAAATGAATGAAACGCTGGATGGAAATAAATCTTGCGACATTGTAGAAGCTTCTTAACGAAATAACAACACAGTGAATGCTGCTGTAATCAAAGCTAAAGGTGGTCCAACGAAATATTAGAGTGTGTGACCTTTGTTTTTGAGGAGATTTATTTATTTATTTATTTATTTAACTTTTTTGGTATTGTTGTTTTGGCAGCATATATTTAAAATCTGATTTCAGTTTTCACAACTCCTGACGTAGTTAGTTATTATTTGTGTGGGTTGGTTAGTATCAGCGTTTCATTTTAACAATGTGAAATGTCAGACTAACAGTGTTTCAGATTTATTTATTTCATCACATTCCCAGTGCCCTGTATTAAAAGGCAATGCTACCTAATTAGCCTAATAAATACCAAATAAGCTTCTTACAACAAAACCAGGGGCAATTTTAGGGTCAGAGCTTTAGGGGTGATCTAATGTCAAACTACTGTGACACAAAGCAATGATTTGGTTTACGAAGTAAAGAAAAGAAAATTTATTTCAACGAGAAGATGAAGTAGGAACAATAAGTGCAAAACAAAGATATGAGGGTCAATGAAGACACAAAGCAACACTGCTTGAGACACAACGTAATTCTGTCTCTCATTTTGGACAAAGTTTAAAAAAATGGACTAGGCACACCTATGAATATGGTTCTGACCTACATGCCAAGTAATGAGCAGTAAGTAAGTACACGCATGAATAAAACTACAGTAAGAAGGAACTTTACTCCATTCCTCCTCACAGTACTAGTACGAGTCAGGCTCATAGGCCTCTTTCCACTCATGCAGCTTTTCACATGATCTTAAAACACTCCTGGGGTCACTGTACATTTTTAAGATCCGTTTGCAACCAAGCTTTACCTTCCTTACTAATGTCTTCCAGTGTTGCTTCACATTCACATAATCTTCAATGCATGATGTCATCTACTTTATCACGTGCACCAGTCACTCCACCAGTCCAAAACACGATCTGCCACCATCGAACGTCACTGTTTAGGTGTTCCGATGTTTGACCTGCAAACATCCCCCACCTATAAGGGCAAACAGCTCCGTTTTATGTTCCATCAGTCCACAGGACATTTCTCCAAAACCTTCAAGACCTTTGTCCCACAGTGCTTCTGCAAACCATGGCTTGGCTTTTTTGTATTATTTTTGGAAGATGGTTTCTCTGTTGAGCAGCTTTCTTCTTCTTCTTCTTCTTCTTCTTCTTTTTACTGTGGATTTAAATATATATATATTTGTGTATCGGTTTCCTCCAGTGTCCTCACAAGGTCTTTGCTGTTTTTCTGGGATGGATTTGTACAACTGATGGAAAAAGTGTGTTTAAACTTCTGACTGTGTCTAGTAACTGTATCCTCCTGTTTCACATTTGTGCCTGGTTTCTGTTAAAAAAATAAATAAATTAAAAAAAAGATTGATCTCAATCCAAAAACTTTGAATATTCTTCTAATGTCTTAGACTTAGTAGTAATTGTAATCGTATTGTGTGGTCAAATGCCTTTCACGTGTTAACTGGGAGGTGGGTTGCTGGAGCCTATCCCAGCTGTCATTAGGCGAGAGGTGCGGTACAATCTTAACTATAAAATCCAAATCTCTCAAACATTCCAGTAAAGAAGTGTAAACGGAGAAAATTATCTTTATCCAGTAAATCAGATTGGTTCCCATAATATCTGAAGTACGTCACACACACAAATGTGCTCTGTATGTCTTTTACCTACAACGATTTATTAGCTTGCATCCTGCATTTTCTCTTCCCAGAAGTGTACATGTGCATCTGTCTAAATAAAATAAAAAAAAGAAAAAGAAACCCACACATAATTGACTTGCACAACACTACTGCTAGTGGCTAAATCAGGTAAGTTTAATATTTAGAAGTTTTTATTGGAATCAATTCAAATTATAATCTGCAGCAGCATGTATTTTGGCTAATGCTTATTTCTGGGAATTAAATTCAGAACATTGACTAATAGTTAAGCCTCGGCATGCAGATATTCACAAAATTTATTTCAGATTTTTAGTTTTTCTGTGTTTCTTGTCACTAATACTGTAGATAAGGAGCTAAAACAATCAGATTACTGCTCTGTGCCTGTAATGCAAAGTACCTGTTTACCCAGTAATAACATAATCGCATCAAATGGCTTTATTTTCATGCAGACTCAATTGGTGGCACAAACGGGGCAAATTATCTTATTCATCTTGTTTACTGTATGTTTACTGTATCTGTGTGTCTACAAGCAGCTGGTCACAGGAAGTGATCCACAAAGCAATTTGTTTAATTGATTTTTTGCCCATTAATATACCAATGTGTTTATGAAGAACTGAGTGTCCACTGCACTGAAAGTTTTCACAGGGATTAAATAAGCCTCGAACCCCCAAATGAAGATGGAAATTTTTGCAGATTTTGCACACATTTGCACAAGTTGCATAATCCGTGATACGGAGTGGAAACATTTTCACTGAAGGATGCTTATTGATGCTAATGAGTGTTACAGCATCAGCCTTCAGCACAACATGAAGGAACATGAGATTCGGGCTCAGAGCTGATCTTCGACGAGGCCTGTATGCACAAATACCGAGGATTATGATTTAAATCCCAATTCCCTTAATGAAAAATGTGGTTCATCTCTTGCGCTGTATATTGACCCAATTTCCCCTCAGGATTAATAAAGTAGTAAGTAGTATTTCTGATTCTGACATTCCTTTTGAAGCACGGTTATTGTGTTCAGTGTGTGGGTGAATGTAGAGTGTAAAGACGGTCATTTTTACACCTGGAAATCAACTGGTTGATTCTGGAAAATTACCCTAGAAACAAGTGGAATAAGACAAAATACTGTGCTAGTATGAACAGAATTACACATATCAGGAAACACTTCAAATGGAAATGTTTCAACGACTGTTCACTGCCACGAACGTTGGTGCACATATTCGTTCCCCCTGTGAATTGTAGGAACGTTGGTGACACCTTATTTTTTAATCCAGCTCCACCGTCAGGTCACAATAAATAAAGGTTGTGAAAGTTATGAATGCAAAACACAGCGGTGGCTGTTTTTATGGTAATTGGATGGTTAATTGTGAAGAACTGATGCCTCAGTAACAAAATGACTAAATTGGAGCCTGCAAACTGAAACGTAAGTCAGAAATCACCATCGATTTTCATTGGTTTGTTATTAAAAAGGTGTTTTTTTAGGATTGTATCCTACATTAAATGAGGTTCATGAGGATATGATAGTTTTGCGGTGCAGTTCTTGTGCTCCCGGAGCATGTCAGGAGAAATCTAAATACTTCATTTAACCTAATTTGCTGGCAGCCCTATCAGCCGAACTGTTTTCTTTTCGTAACGTATTACCTCAGCCTCTTCATAACATGTGCCACCGTGCAACACCGGGCATGCTCCAACTGGTCGGACAAGGTCATAGAAACAGGTCTATAAGTGACATTGTTGCTGTGAAATTGGTCCAGAGGGGACGTCATGAAAATAAATCAGAAGAGCAGCTTTGTTTACAGGAGTCTAGTGTGAGCAACGTGAAGACTGAGAGGTCAGTCTGAAGCGAATCCGTGTGCAGGGAGGAAGTATTACTGTCTAGCAGATTAGTCATGGAACAATGTTCCTTTTTTTTGCGTAACCTCACCCCAGCTGAACTTCCAACAGTGCTGCGTCCTCGCATGCTCTCTGTGTTACGTAACAGCTTTTTTGACACTACCAGTAGCACTCGATAGGATTTCAGGGGCTCATTCTCTGTGTTTACGTTTTGCATTTGTAATGAATGATTATATAATATATACATTAGATGCAGCAGCACAGTGGTTAACGTAAATCATCCTCATAGAGTGTGTCAACAATTTGAAAAAAAGAACATACACAAAGAGTTACATTATGCAACTCATGTCTGATTCTGATTTAAATCTTAATTTGTTTGCCCTTGACTACACTGTGTACCCCTCATAATAGATTCATTAGATTTTAAAGCGAACTGTGTTCAATCAGTAGGGGAACACTAAATGTAAAGTTTGGCCTGATTTTTAATCATAGAATAATGTAAAATGCAGCTCTGACCTGAACAACATTACAGCTCAATGTGATTTTGAAAACACATGACATGATCCTCCAGTCATCCTCTCAGCTGTGCACTTGGGTTCGCATGCATACTTCTTATAGTGAGGCCAACAGTCTGAAAAAGAGAAAATATTCACCCAGAGTGAAATGATCCAACTCACGTGTCTGATGATTTTATAATGGAAATAACAAAAAAATTACAAACATATACAGTTTTTGTGTAAACGAGTTTAATTTCTGTGTAACTGTATTCCCTGAATTCTTTGCCCATTACCGGTGATCACCTGCAAAGAGCAAATGAGGACAACTCGAGCCCCCGTGAGCACTGTTCACACAAGCTTTTGTAAACTGTTTAGTCACTACAGTGAGGTGAAAGTACGCACATGGGCACAATTGTTGATACCCTTCCTTTACAGACATTACCTCTGAATTGTGGTTCAAAAAAACAATAATAATAAAAACTACTGAAACTGAACTGGGCAATATCTTTTCTAGGTTCCCTTAGAAAACATTGCAAATAATTTGACCATATAAAGGGACATGTTAAACTAAGGCGAGTCCTGTAATTAGCATCACAAGTCTTATTGCCTGTTTAAAGGGTGAAGAATAATCACTGTGTTGTTTAGTATCATGGTGTCTATCACACTGAACATAGACCAAAGCTAAGGAGAGAGTAGAAACAAAATAATAGACAAGCATGTTAAACGTAAAGGCTGAGAGACCAGCTCCAAGCAGCTAGATGTTCCTGTGACTACAGTGGCACAAATTATTCAGAAGTTTAAGGTCCACGGGACTGTGGCCAACCTCCCTGCACGTGGCTGCAAGAGAAAAATTGATGATAAGTAGAAGAGACAGATAATAGGAATGGTAACCAAAGAGCCCAGAACAACTTCCAGAGAGATTAGGGGTGAACTCCAAGGTCAAGGTACATCGTGTTTGAGCCAAAGTGGACTTAATGGAAGATGACTGAGGAGAACTGCACTGTTGGTTCAGAATCTGGCTAAATGCATAATGACAAGCCACAAAGCTTCATGGAGAATGTCCTTTGGACAGATGAGACAACACTGGAGGTTTTTGGCAAGACACATCAGCAAAAAATGAAGCATACAAAGAAAAGAAAACTATCACAGAGGGTTTTGAATCTGTGCAGGCTGCAATGCAATCTAAAACGAAATATGCTGCCCTCAGTCGTAGTTCATGGGTCCTCCAACAGGATAGTGACCCAAAACACACAGCTTGAAAACACCCGAGAACGGCTGAGAACAAAACATTGTTATTATTCTAAAGTGGTCTTCCATGTGCATCAGTGGATGGAGCTGGAACATGCACCCTTCAAACCCGAGGCGGCTGGAGCAGTTTGCTCTTAAGAAGTGAGCCAAAGTATCCATCAGCAGGTCCAAAAGTCTCACTGAGACTTGATTGCAATGATTGCTTCAAAAGGTTGAGCAACACAGTTTTAAGTTAGGGGTTAATTAGTCCTTGGTTTGATTTTTAAAATGATTCTGTTGAACCACAATTCAAAATCCATGTCTGATTTTCAGATTATTCAGTTAATAATCAGTGTTTTTATTATGATGGTGATTATTATTATTATTATTATTATTATTATTATTATTATTATTATTATTATTATGGTCAGTTTCAGGTTATTTCAGTAACCACCGTGGGTTTTTATTTCTCCAGCGTAAGGCTACCAACAATTTTGTCCATGGCTGTATATGGAGAGTCAATGGACACATATTATCATAAATATCTTGGCATGTACAGTACATCTTTTCTGCTCAGAATAAAAGTATTTAAATGATAATATGAATTAAAATGTCAATTTAAATCAAACATTTCTCATAATAAAGGTTCAACATAATAAATTAGTCCTGCTACTTGCCACACAAGTTAAATTATGCAGCAAACAGAACATGTATTGCTGTGGAAGTTGCCTGAGATGCTAAACGCTGTAAGCCTTCTCATTTTTAACGTGTTGTGTTGTGATATTAGCATTTAGCTCATGACACCCATTTGCCCAAAGACTCACAGAGCCACCAGCATGACTGTTACTCTGTTGATATAGTATCTATTTATTTTAAACTGGTTCATTTTCATTCAGTTATTTTTTTCTGCCTCAAATAGTCAACAACCTAATAAAAGTCATAGAAACCCTTAAACCAAAATATGCTAATGCATCAGTTTTTAGTTTTAAAAAGTTACAATGAACTTTAGAGTTGTACGACTTCAAATAATATGTTATGATAGTGGATACAGTGACCAGCATGTTTACTGTAAGACATTATTTATTTATTGTTTTAAATGATCGTATTTTTATTCCAGTGTGTGTCATCATATACTGTATAAACAATCTGCGCCGTTTTAATTTAAAAAGGGTTTGGTGCTGTTTATTTTGTCCGCTTTGTCTCAACTGGCTTCCCGTTAGGAGAAGGAGGAGGAGGAGGAGGAGGAGGAGGTTACACGGGGTGAGATTCAGACCCCTGTTGAACCAGTGAGCTGGGGAGGACCGGGAGATGCGGAGGTTTGAGGAGCAGAAACATCCAGATGACCTGCGAGGCTTCAGGTGTCAACTCTCCGACTGAGAAGCTCCAGCTGATTCATCTGTAAGTAAGATGTCGTTTATAGCTTTTGTTGCTGTATCAGTCTTCTCTCGTAAATGTTTCGTTTTAAGCAAAGTGCATCTTTACACATGGGATGAAGAGGGATGCGAGTTTGATGAGGGACCTGCCTTAATGCTTTATAAATATTTGATTAATTAGAAATAGAAAATATATGTTTTGTTCAAGGTTTTCTGTAGCTTTTCGGAGAATTGAAAATAGTGCAGGAATCTCGCAGTTTTATTCTGTTCAACATCTCTTTCATTTTAAATATTTTATTTAAAAGCATTCGTCGGTTTTTAAATTATTACAACTGTTAACTTTCAGCAATATAATGTCGATTTGAATGTTTTGCAACCTTGTAAATAAATCCTCACGTCGCCGCATGCATGTGTTTGTTTCCACCACTAGGTGGTGCCGTTACTGCGTGTACTCACCGCGGGCCGCCAACCTTCACTGAGCTCCTCAGTCTCTGAACATGACGAGTCAGACTGTTGCGGCCCTCGGCCAAGAACTGTCGGTGCCCTCTCTGCTGGGTGTGGAGTCCAGGCCTCAGGGAGGATCTGGGTCCTTCACTGATGAGGCTGTGTCCATCCTGACCTCCACGAGCCAGCTGGCCAGAACCCTGCTGGGCCGCACTTTTGCACTCAAGCGCAAAGACAGCCTTTGTAACACTGAAGCAATGGTCGGAAGCAGTTGTGAAGAAGACAATGGCAACAATGTGCGCCGTAAACGGGAATTCATCTCCAGCGAGAAAAAAGATGAGGGCTATTGGGATAAGAGGAAAAAGAACAACGAGGCGGCCAAACGCTCCAGGGAGAAGCGAAGGGCAAATGACATGGTGCTGGAGAGGCGCGTCATGGGTCTGCTGGAGGAGAACGCCCGTCTGAGGGCCGAGCTGTTGGCCCTCAAGTTTCGCTTTGGTCTTGTCAAAGATTCGTCCGACATGTCCATCCTACCACTCTCTGCGCCTGTCCGTACCTACAAAACACCCAATACACCACATTACTACCAGGCTCACGCTGAATGCCCCCCATACCTCAACACACAGCCCAGCGCCCACCAGGTCCACTCTCAACCTCCACCACAGGGTCCCATCTATGGGCCGAGGTCAGCCGAGCCACTTTTGAGTCATAATGCATCAGAGGAGTCTGTTGTCTACAACTCATGCAGCTCAAATGTGGGCAGCCCAGGGTTTTGCGAAGACACAGTATGTGAGTGCAGCAGGCCTTCTCCCAGGGAGCTGCTGGAGGAGCGGCCAGTCTGTGGCTCGCACGTCGCTCCGGTGGAGGTCAATGAGAGTCAGTACGCAAGCAGACAAGACTCACCCGAGGGTTTGAAAAGCCTTCCACACAAGCTCCGCTTCAAAGGTCCTGGGGGGAGCAGCAATGGATGTGAGATGCTGCCATCACCTGAGAGCAGACACCATGGCCCACCTGTAGCCACGGTGGGACCCAACATCCATGTCAACAACCACCAGCAGGCAGGGTGGGATGGTCAGGCCGACGGCCAGGCTCCGTATTCCAGGGAGGAGCAGTATCAGGTTTTACCCTCATATTACAATTCTTTTCCACAGAACTCAAGGGACAACAAGGATTGGACAGAGGACACCAACCTGCGGTCGCAGATCAGCTGTTTGTCCCAGGAGGTGGCTCAGCTCAAGAAGCTCTTCTCTCAACAGCTGCTCTCTAAGATTGCTTAAAACCCGAGGAGAGGAAGGTCAAGGCTAACACATCTCTCCAAACCTTCAGTCCCATGGTTCATTTGCACGGTTTAGCGTGGCAACCTCTGAATCGACGAACACTACTGACAGAACCAGCGTTATTCACAGTTTAGTGTCATGTTTATACAAACTCAATATGTGTCATTCATCAAGTGTCCATGGATCGAGCTGAACTGACCTCAGAAACACTGCAAGGGGATGTTGGAAAGAACCATGGTTAATACAATATGTGAACATTAACACACGTACCCTCCCATACAGTGGTTTTATGTGTAACATTAACTTGTGTTAAATATGTGATAAATGTGAATATAAATGCCTTTTTGGGGCGTACATTGGTCTCTGTGTTGTTTATTATGTTTGTATCTTATTTAATCTCACAACAGCAATGCACATAGGTGTAACTATAACAGCAAGGTATAACGCACATACTGTAGAGCTATTGAGATTCTTATGTCAAGGCTTACATCACAGACTCAGTGAGGCAGGGCAGAGAGAGCTACGGTAGGCGTGGCCACAGAGCGGTGGTAGTGAAGGTGCACTGCGCAAGAAAATGTCAAGTTTCTTATTCAGACAAATCACTGCATGAATTCCGTGAATGAGCTCAATTAACGGTTTTAACCCGCAACCCGGAGCCTAAGTGTGAGTGTGCTCATTCAGAGCGGCAGGTTACAGAGTTAAAGGACTTTAGTAGGGTGCAGGACAATGCCAGGGAGAGAGGGGTGAATGCAAGGAGAGAAGTGAGTCATCCATTACGTCAGTGCCAGGGAAGCTGCTATTTTTAGCAGTGGAGACTGATTGGCCAGTGTGGAAGTGAAGGATGCGGGTCCAGAATATGTTAACAGCTGGGAGAGAAAAACACACACACACACACAAACACACAAATCTGCTCATACATCATAAATGTGTTTCTTTGAAAGTAGTGGTGAGCCTGAAGGCATGAACGGATACAGTAAAGTGTTACATTTGATTAGATTCAATGTCGTTACGTTCTTCTATTGTCAGTCTTCACTATTTCAGTTTACAGTATTTTTCGAACAACACCAGGTGGCGCTAAGTGGCTTCATCAACACTGGCCTTCCACCCTTCCTTCCTTCCTTCTTTCCTTCCTTCATTCCTTCCTTCCTTCATTCATTCACTCACAGAGGTGTTACTATAGAGGTCATCCCACCAATTGTGTTTACTGCAGTGTTAGGGTTATTGTGAAGTCATATAATCGTAGTAATAAAGTAATAATAATCATTTTGTTTGTGTTTTCCACAGAGGTAAGTGAGAGCACGAGGGAGGAGCTCGGAAACCACATGATCTCAACAAATATATTTTGATGGTATATGCAAATGCGAGGGCTGTGGATCTGCAGAAATACATTCTTCAGGCCCCGCTTGCGTCTCACCACCACAACCTCAACGCGCACACGAGATCTTTTGTCTGTGAACAGTGTCAGCCCAGTGTGCAGCCCCCCATACCATGAGCCATATAAGAAGGAGTGAAAGCCTTGTGGTTGCTAGGCAGGCACCACCACACCACAGTTGCCAAGGGAATGCCTGCATGCAGAGGCAGCTGGAGAAATGGCGGAGCATGTTGGGGGTTGGTGGTTCTAACAGAGGACGGGTGGTGGTGGCGGCGGTGGTGGTGGGGGAGGAGCCAGACAAGTTCAAGGCCGCTGTTTCCCCCCAACATGTTAATGGTGGTGAGGACGGTGTCTGTGTGTGCCTGTGCATGTGTACATGCAGACAAAGCAGGGGGAAGGGTTGCGAGCGTGAAAGTGGGTTGGAAATGGATGTGTGTTTAATGTGAAGCAGGGCTGACGTAACCACACATGAAACATGGTGGTGATGAGAACAACAGCCTTTGTGGGATAACAGAAAAGGAAAGCATCCCTAAGTAGATACACAGAAAGGTGCAATTTGGCAATAAAAAATAAATAAATACATAAATTATTGTTATTAATAATTATAAGTAATTCCAGGCATTTAATACTAATTTTGCCCATATATAGTGTGAGGGACTTGAAGTGCAGCCATTAAAACACAAATAGATTTCCTCAGAACTCACAGTGAACGTGCTGAATGTAGGCCTACGTAACACTGCAGTGAGGACATTGATTGGAAACAAACATACACAGCCTTCATAAAATGTTGTCCAAGCATCCACATCCTGTCCTTCTGCGGGCTAGATTTACAGTAAATGGGACACATGTTGACATTTTCATATCTACATGTGAGGTTTTAAGCAAACCCAAGCGGCCTTTATGCAAAAACACATTGCTTTCTCATAAGATCCTATAAACATTCAGCACAAGTATTCTGTTCCTACTCTGGCTATAAATAATAACTACATGAATAGGACTCAGTTAAATCAAACAGGCTATTATGTACTTTCACAGTGGCCACATGCAAATAATAAGGACGCTGCACACACTCATGAATAGATCAATGAATTCACCAAATACACAGTGGAGGAAGCAGGACAAGTTTTGCACTGCGCTACATTACATTATATTATATATATATTTTTAACGTAGTTTCACATCTTTGCATACCATATTTTCTTATGTTGTCGTTCTATATTGTGTTGCATCAAGTCTCTCATTTTATTCCAGCTGTGACCTGTGGGGACAGGTACTGGTACATAGTGTCTCATCTGATCATGTCTATCTGAACTGGGGTTGACAAAGTCACACATCAGTTACCAACATGATGGAAAAACACTGTCTCCAGTTTGTCAAATCATTTTGTGCAATTTTGTGTAACCTATCTGTCTACATATGTATTGTGTCAGCTGGGAAGACACTGAAAGGTTGCTGAACGAAGCGCCTGGTGCATTCGGCTCATAAAAAAAGGCCCCAAATCGAAATTCACACGTAACCACAGATATGTGGCCTATGGTCAAGACTTAATCCGAATCCCCACAACGTGTGTGAGAGTAGGCAGTCGGCCAAACGATGGTATCCCGATAGTTTTCACTGACAATTGCAAAACATTTGGAGCTTACTGTTGTTCGGTTCAGTGTGCCAGTAACATGGCATTTAGTAGTGACGCCTTAATGTTGGCGCCTGCTGATAAAGGTGGGAACTATCAAGATGACCGAGATATTAGTTACACTACATTATTACACTAGTACACATTACATGACACTACTTCAGGACTGTTTGTCTCTACTGTTAAGACACACTAAAAAATGAATCCAGACCACGAGAATTCTTAAACTGGGATCCAGGGACCAGTAAATTCATTCATTCATTCATTCATTGATACATATCTTTTATTAACTAGAAAGTATCACCAGCGGAGACTACACAAACTACGCAGGAGAGTGCATAACAGGCCGTGGTGTCATTGGACCTCTTATAACACAGTGTGTGTTAACGCATTCTTGCTCTGCTTTCAAACTTAACTCCTCCTGTAAATGATTTGGGGGTGCGAGAAGTGGAGATGGGGAGGGGGGGTGATAGAGAGGAGCACAAAAAGAAAGAAGTGGGTTAATGACAACATCTGAGAGAGAGAAAGAGAAAGAGAGAGAGAGAGAGAGACTCTTGTGCGGAGAGACAGAGGACAAAAACGTGACTAGGCAGCCTAAGAGCTGTTACGCAACCGCTGACCTACTAACACATATTTCTGGAAAGGGAGCCGGAGAGAAACTGGAGCAAAGTGTCCGGCAGCGCGCAACACACAAACCAGCCCGAGCCAAAAGACTGAAACAGCATCCAGCACAGCGACCCACTGACTGCACCGCACCGAGCACGGACGGAAAAACCACCGGAAAGTTTGCCGATTATTTTTGGTTGAGGTTTCTTCTAAAGGGACAAGGAAGAAGGAGGAAACGGGAGCGAGACAGCTTTTGTGTCGGGGAAGCCTGAATGCTTTTCTTCCCTCCTCCAGGACATAGAAAGGTATGTTTTGACTGAGGCTGCTCTTTTTTTTTTAATGCGTGTGTCTTTGTTCGCATGTGTCCGTTTCCACTTGTCTCTTTGGTAGTACACGTAGATGCATTTGTAGGTGTGTGTCGAGGCGAGGACATGATGCTCGTGGCCGGTTTATTGTTCACATGGAGACTCGCCGGCAGATCATGCGTCCGTCCGTGACTTTGAGACGTTTTGCTCTTTTTTTTTTTTTTTTTTGTCTCGGCTCTCGAAATTCAAACGCGCCACTTTGCTGCCGGTGTGTGACACATTTCCTCACATTTTCCTCACATTTTCCTCAGGATTATAAAACATGTAGTCCGATTGCGGGGTGGGAAAAATGTGGCCGGGAATACACACACGGGGCGCTCAATGTCAAGGCGAGGTAATTTCCCTCATGGTTGAGTGTTTTCCAGGGAATGGGGGCAGCTGCTGTTCTCGGGTTGTGTTGTCTGGTTTATGCAGACACACACTGTATTGTATTATCTCCTGCACGTGGCATGCTGCCGTTCTTATGTGCACGATGTTTTTATGTAGGTCACTAGTTCAGTTCAGATGATATTAATTCCCTCTGTTTTGGCTGCGTGCTTAATGCAAACACCGATAGGAATTAAAGCTGTACCTCTGTTATTATAATTATTTATTTAATCTGTGAAAAATCTAAATAAAAAAATGGCTGAAATTCCGGCCAGGATGGATGTTGTAGAAAACTATAATTGAGATTTTGTGCAGAGGGATAGATTGTATAAATTAATTTCTGGAATACATTTTTTTAATATATATATAATATAACAGGAGCGTTAAATTGCAAGAAAACAGCATAAAGCATTCATATAAGTTTGTTCTCTCCAGACATGCCCACCTTGTTTTAGGTGTTCTATCACATGATTGTAGAAAACGGCCACAAAATGTCTGCTTCCCACTGAAAGTGAGTCACTGGGCCATCCTTCTTTGCTCACAAGGTGCGTTGAGTAAAGCGCAGAGCTTTGCTTGGAGGGAGTTGGAGGGTATGACATAACCAGCACACAGCGGGGAGAAGCAATAAACAGCAGCTCCCTCCTGGGACAGAGAGGCCTGTAATTGATTCCCGTTCACACCCTGAGCTTTCTTCCCATCATTCATGTACGTACACAAACGCAGAACTCTTAATTATACGGCCGATTTTTTAGCAAATCTGAAATGGTATTTTCAAAACTAATGATGTGTCACATCAGTTCAGAGTCTGGGAGTTTTTTTTTTCTTTATCTCCCTCAGTCTTTCTCCTCCTCCTCTTCCAGTGAACTTGAACCAGATGTACACAACTTTGTTTTGTTTGTGACTGGTACAAAGCTTGAGGTGTTGGCGTGACTTTGCTGTAATATTAGAATAACAAGTGAACATCCAGGATGTGATGCAAGGCACGGAAACCCCTGTCTGGCAAATACAGGCACAGTCCTGGTGAGTCCGCCTGCTGCCAGCTGGTCTGTTTTCAGAGCCGTCTGCGTTGCTCCGTCCCAGCTAGCTCTCTGAATATAGGTCAGACCTGTATCTGGGTGAGGAGGCACATGAGGTATAGAGGGCGAGGGCTGGACTACTTTGACCATTCTGTCTACTGCTCCGACGAACACGAGCCCACTGATTCTTAAAGACTTTACTGCGCTCTGCTGTTTCTGTCAGTTTTCCTCCTTTGGTTACTTTTTATCAGTAGTTTAGTTAAACCTTTGGTGACTACCTCAAATCTACACAGCAATCATCTGATCACTGTAAGTAGCTAAAACCTTTGATTTGCTTCTGGGAATCAGATTAAACTGAAAAAGGCGTCGATTCATGTTTTATGAATTTGTGAAAGTGTATCAATCAGTGAATTTAGGTGAAAATAAAAAAATAGTTTCCTCTCTCCTAAACAAACGTCTTTGTATTTAGTCTCGTATACGTGGTGTTTGATGTCACAGAGTCGTAAATATCTGAGCAGCTCATCAGGAATGTCTGCATTCTTGTCTCCCAGTTTTGTTTGACACAAAGCCATGGGGTAAAATGGAGGCTCCTAGAATGGGCCCCTCCACGTGTGTGGCGCTGGATCATTCGAAAGTTGGAGGAGGGGAAGAGGATGCCATGAGTTTTATTCACACTTGCCTCATGGGGGGGGGGGTCAAAGGTGAAAGCATTCCTCCCCGAGCGGCAAGTGGCTGTGAGCTACTTCAGGCTTCAGTTTTTCCGTAGCTGCAGTGAGTCATTTTTTTAAATGAGAAATTAGCCTTTGTACAAAGGGACAGTTGCACAGTGTGCCATGCCTGGTGTCTCTTTATTTTCCACCATTATTCTTTCATTCAGAGCACATCAGGCTCGGGGAGGACAGTGGAAAGCGAAACTGTAGGTCATCCGCAGCCGGTAACCTGTGGCTTCTGCTGTCATATGCATATGTTGCACAAGCTCTGCTCCGCAACAGGAGAAATTCAGAGCACGTACACTACGAGCAACAACAGCAGCCCCTCCCCATGCAGTCCTGAGAGAGAGCCTGTTATGTGAATTTGGCTGCAGAGATGGGTGTGTGCTCTGACGTCAATGTCATATCTCTCACTATCATTTTTCATCCACTTCGGATTTGTATTGTTACGTGCTGCATGAGGCGCGGAGGGCTTTCTGGAGCGAGCAGGAATTAATGTTGCATGAAAATCACCGGAGCTTTCATAATCCGATTTTTAGCCTGGTGACGTACCCAAGTGCGTCTCTTTTATTCCCTTCTGCTGCGGATCCTGTAAAATTCCTGTCATGTCCACCAACTGAATTCCTCCTGTCACCCCATCCACTCCGTGCTCCCACCCTCCCTCGTTCCTTTCTGTCGCTCTATTTTTAGAGTGCACTCTAATACTCTCTCTCTCCCTCCCTCCGTTGCAGTCCCACTGACCTATTTTATGGCGCACCGTCAAAGACAGGAGGAGTGTTTACTGCTTAGCGTCGTTTCTAGGTCAGTGGGACAGCACAGACGTATGCGTGCTTCCTTCCCGCCCGTCTTTGTTTCGCAGCCCTCCCTCCAACTCTTTATGAAAATTGGGAGCGAGGAAGGAGGGGCTGACCCAACATTTTTCCACATCTGTTGCTGGTTGCGTTCAAATCCCTCGCTGTTCGGCGTAGCTTTACACGAGTTCTATGATAAGAAGCAGCAAACAAGAGATTGTAAAAGGAAAAAAAAGAAAGAAAGAAAAAATAATTTAATTGAAGCACAGCATGCAGCGTTTTTGGACCTTGCCCCTGAGTTACCACATAGCAGGCGTGATTAAACAGACGGTTAATCATTTAGAGCTGTTTTCAAGTCATTTCAAGGTCACACTGTGGGTTTTTTTTTTAGAAAAGTGAGATTACGTAATAAGGTCAGGCACTCTGGGAGAGCAGAGAAATGTAGTCTGGAGAAGACATCAACCAGATAAAATAGTTATGTGGCAGTGACCCAGTGACTCAAAGCGCTTGGTTTGTGATGTTGCAGCTATACACTGCGGTGGATTTCAAGTACTTTTTGTCCAACTAGAAAACTTTCATTCACCTCAGTATAAGTAGGGAGCGTATAAGCTTTTGACCTAGTGCCATCACTGTTTATATAACAGCAACGGTCTGTGGAGAGCCATTGTTCAGCTCCAGTTGTGCTAGGTTTGTCTATTTTCTGAGGTTTCACAATGCAGACTGAACACAGGGGAGCGTAAATGGGAACCGAGAGCTTCTTGCTGGTTCTTCAGAAATGTTTTAATCAAAAGCGGAGCTTTCATTTGTTCAGAGGTGTAGCAGGCCACTAATGGGGCCGAGTGTGTGGTGTGCTACGTTAGAAACTCTCTTGCACCTTTGCAACGTCATTCACGTTTGAACACCTTAACATAAATCCGTAACATGACACTTGTAGCAACATGTTCTTTGAATGCTCGTCCTCAAGGCAACTGTGTTAAACTGTAATTGTGATTTGCTGGAATTGAGTTTCCAGTGTGTTAAATTGCATGCCCAGAAGATCTTGAGAAAGGCAAGGCGAATCAAAGCATTCCTCATCATAAAAGGTCATATTTGTGCTCACTTTACTTCCAACTTGAAAAGCAACACCAGAGTCATTGTTACCCACAGGCACAGTGACCTAGATTATTCCAGCAGCTCTTTGTGTGCCATGAAAAAGATGCGTTCGATGTTTGTGAGGACCTCCAGGGCTCAGTGTAATGATGTGTCTTTAATTAATGCATACCGTCGGTGTCATGATATTCAGCAAGAGGAGCAAAACACCTAAAACAAGATCAGATCTAAGTATTACATAAGAGCGGACTGTAGCCAACATCCGCTGCATTTGGCATTGTTTTTGAGTCTATGACGCAACACATGTTGACTGGGAGGGTAAGACTTCCTGTCAAGCTATGATGTTGACACCCTTCAAGGAAGTTTAGCAGCGTTTGTTGTTGTGAAAGAGAAACAGAGGCTCTGCTGCTTTGACACGCCGACCTCCGCAACTCAGCAAATTAGATTTGGACAAAGAAATAATAAGCGGACATTATTTCTTTCATCGTGCAGAGCTCACAGAGACTTATATCATCAGTGTGGTGACACATCAGAAATACCTTCGTCCACTCCTTCCTCCCTCCCTCTGATGTGTGTCTCTGCAGAGCTGGCACCAGGTCAGCCTCGTTATGTGACAGAGCTCCGTCTTACACAAGAGCTCTGCAGCAGTAGCAGCAGAGCATAAGCATGTTTAGCCCCAGACACATCCCTCTTTGCTCGTGTGGCTCTGCATCCAAACTCCCCTTTTCTCTGAAGTCATGGAAACACAGACCAGAAAGACTCTGCAGATCTTAAGGATGTTATAGATTTTTGATGTTGGCTGAATTCCAGTGAACTTTGTATTGATCTCAGCCCTAAGGGAGTTCTCAAAAGGCTCACATTCTTAAGCTTTTACTACATTTTAAAAATGTGATTTGAAATGACTTACATGTGAATAAATACCACGGTGACCTGCAGTGATCTTATTACTAATCTAACTCTCCTTCTTCCTCTGCCCCCTCCCTCTCTCTCTCCCTGTCTCAGTAACCTAGTTAGTGGTTAACAAACAGCGGCGCTGAAGGTGGACTCCCACGGAGCCCCGAAGCAGACGGACTGACCTACATCCCGTACAAGTCAACGACAAAAGCAGGGCAGCGGCCTGACGGGCATCGTAGCCTTGCTGAAGATTGAGGGAGACGCAGATCCACTCAAAGTCACCCCCAGCTGAACCACAGAGGCGACTTTGAACTATCTGCCAAGGCAGTCAGAAGACCCCTTGCCCAAAACACACTCTTGTTTCTTTTTTTAAATTTCCTCCGTCAGAACACTACTTCAATGTCTGAGGTTTTTGTGGAGTTCCACCTCTTTTTAATCTTCCTGGCTAATTTTGACACTTGAACATTTTAATCCTGAAAACAGAAATAAATGAGGCTATCTCTTCGAGGAGCACACATACCTCATCTAAAAGTTTTTGCTGATCCTGCGACATAGGTCAGACATCTTAGAAACAAAGAAGAAGGCTCATATAGTTTATATCTATTCCCTCCCCCTTCTGCCCTCTGCTAGAGTCACACTCTGGCACCCAGCTGGGAAGAAATGGAAAGTCTCAGTCTACACCTCCCATCCACCAGCAACACAAATGCCATGGAGGTTGACTCTTTTTCCCCCTACAGCGCGAGCCTCCCGTCACCTGTCTCTGAAGGAGGAGCCCGTGTCAGCCGTCAGGCTAAAGGCTCCAAGCAGAATGTGACCTCCCGTCGCAAGCGAGAGTTCATTTCTGATGAGAAGAAAGATGCGTCCTATTGGGAAAAACGGAGGAAGAATAACGAAGCAGCCAAGCGCTCAAGGGAAAAGCGTCGCCTCAATGACATGGTGTTAGAGAACCGGGTCATGGCACTGAATGAGGAAAACGTTCGTCTGAAGACAGAGCTACTTCAGCTCAAGTTGCGCTTTGGCCTAATCAGCACAGCCTCCTACATGGAGAAAAGCCAGCAGATCTCCAACAGCGCTGCTGAGGCCAACAATTGCAGTAATGGCACCCCAAACAGTAATGCCTACCTCTCAAGCAGCGGCTACTCCAGTGCGTCCCAGGTGATGCTGAATTCGGACTCGTCTGAAACTGAACAGTCAAGCCGAGGCGAGCGCCACTCCTCGCTCCAAAGGTACTCTCCACGGGGGTCCGTGTCTGACATGTCTGATGGCTCCTCCAGAGACAGCCCCGAACCCATGGGTTACACCATAAAGAAGGAGCCCTCAAGCGTGGAGATGGCTGCACTGGAAAGCAACAGGATACCCAGTGGAATGGCAAACGGGGCTTACCATGGCAACCATGGTGCTCCTCACCAGCAAAGCACCCAGTTGTCAGAAAGTGCTATGGATTACCAGCATCACCAACCACAGCAGCAGCAGGCCCACATGGAGGCCTCTAGTCCTGCTCCTCAGGCCACCTCAGCACAGAGGAGCGTCATCTTGTACCGCTCCAGCAGCGGCTGTTACCCCATGGAGAGCCAGAGGCCAGAGGACCAGCAGTCCCAGCAGAGCAGATCTTCCCAGCACAGCCAGCACTCTTTGACCTCCAAGTTCTCAGACTGCTCAGTCACCATCTCAGAGGTTGCTGAGAAACTAGAGAGGACAAAGACTTTGGACTCACCGCAGTATGAATTCTCCAGTGGTCATGCTGAGTTAACAGAGGAGATGCAACAAAGGTATGATCACGCCCAACAGCAGCATGACAACCTCCATCACTGCAGTTACCAGGGTCAGGAGAACAGTCTTCAGCACACTGAAAGCCACCAGGATCCCTTTGCCCCTGATCTTATCCACAACAATGAGGAGGGCAAGTCCTCCTACATACAGCACAACGGCTACCTCAACACACTGGACGAAGAGCCCCCGGTGCTCACCTATGAGGGAGGCCCACAAGCTGATGGTTTCTATCAGGAAAACTCCTCTGCTAAAGACACCTCCTCAAGCGACGGAGACCCTCGAAGCTCGGACAAGGAGGGCTCCACAGATGATGAGTCCCCCTCATCATCCTCCTCAGACATCAGCAGCTACCATCAGAAGACAGAGGGAGCTGCAGGTTTGCACGGCGAGTGCCACGCCGAGGTCAAAGCCACTGCCTTGCCCCACAAGCTCCGTCTCAAGTACAGGGCTCTGTCCAACGGGGCTACTGGAGTCCAGATGGAGGGACTGGTCAGCAGTTCTATGTCCCCTTCTCCCACTCTGCCCCAGCACCCGTACTTAGCTCTACCCAGCAACTCTCACAGTGGCCAGGCCAACGGGGACAGCAAAGAGATGGACAATGAGACAGAGTAC
This sequence comes from Mugil cephalus, assembly GCF_022458985.1. NCBI lineage: Eukaryota > Metazoa > Chordata > Actinopteri > Mugiliformes > Mugilidae > Mugil > Mugil cephalus. The sequence continues at coordinate 8,372,882 of NC_061771.1, forward strand.
ATGAGAGAAGCCAGGCCTCAGGTGGACGAGAAGGCAGAGGCCAAGAAGGAGGGAGGGAAAAAGGGATCCAGCAGTGGGAGGGGTGGGCGAAATAAGAGGCGAGATTAAGGACAAAAAAACAGCTTGAGACTTTCCTCTCACCTCTCCCTCGTTTGCAGCAGAAAGATGGCCGTGACTCACACTGGCACCTTGTAAAACAGGAAAAAAAAAAAGCAGGTGTTGAGCGTGAGGTGTAGTAAGGATGTGATATCACCATCAAGCTTCACTGTGTCACCTGTCCCCCTGACTTTACTCTCTCCTACCTCCCACTGATCCCTCTATTTAAAGTGATAGAGTAACGAGGGCTGCGACGAATGAAACTCTTCATTGCTGCAGTTTGGGATATTTCCCTTGTGGAAAATTCAAACGTCATTCAATTATTCATCATTGTAAACTGCCTTAGTGGCTGGCCAGTGTTTATTGTGGCATTATGGGAATATTCCTTTAACCAAAGACACACATCCTTCATTTACCGAGTCCCTTTTTGGCAAAGAGTTGCATTCTTCCTCCCTCTCTCCCCTCTTCTTCCACCCCCTCCACCCTCTTATCCATCTGCACACAAGTCCCCTTCACCTCTGAAGCACTTAGATTGTATATTACTGTGACATATAAATTTGCATATATGGAATATATTTTTTAAGAAGAAAAATGTGGCAAAACAATAAAAAAAAATAAAAAAAATACAGAAGTGGGATGCGGACGTTGTAGACTTAAAAAGTGACCCGTTTGTTGTTTCGAGACACCTTGTACAGTCCTTTTGTCCAAAAGAATGCCTCAAAGATTTTCTTTTATTAAAACAATGAGCCGAAACTTGTACAAAAAAAAAAAAAAAGGAAAAAAAAAGTAAGGTACATTTTTTCAGACTTATGGTTCAGATCGTGGTCTTCGTTCACATGATTTGTGCTCTTTGACACTCAAAAGCTGTCAAACAGTCAAGGCCAGTTATTCGCATATCAGCCCAGCCAAGGCTACGCAGTCACACATTGCTGTTTTCAAAATCTGTCAAGCACAAGGCGAGCCTTGTTTGCCAGCCATTCGACAAAAACAGTGCGTTTTCATTTCAAGGCAAAAATTGTATACCTAATAAAGGAAATGGCTCTCCAGTCACAACCAGCAAAGCTGCTCTCTCTTCATAAGGTGCCTCTTTATTGTGTTGTTTATTGTCCCAACGTTGGCCAATGTCTTAACGATCCCACTCACCTCCGCACTGAGTTGTTTTAGCTACAGTAGCTTCAGTAAATCATACAGTATGTACAAGTTTTAACTGTTTCACTTCCTGGTGCCTGCCTCTGGCCAATATGTATAAATGTAAAGTTGTCTCTCTATCTCTTGTATACTGCTGTCATATTTTATTATTTTATTAATATTTTCTATTGTATTCGTCATTATTTTTTTGGCTATTATAATAATAATTATTATTATTATTATGTGTATTTTCCTGTCATTCACTTGTGTCATTTTGCTCTATGCTCTTCCTGGTCGTGCTGTGTATTTACCCATGCTACCCTTTGCCCCAGTTACCATTTGTACTCTGTGTTACTGTATAACCTTTGTCGTTTGCCGAAAGGCTTTCCCAATATGGAGAAAAAAAGAAAAAAAAAAAGAATAAGGCCTGGCTTGTCCAGAAGTGATTATGTATTGCTATACTTCACGTGGATATGCAAATGGTTACAGAAAACACTCATTTTTGATTGTGAAAGATTTGAAATGGGGGAAAAATAAAAAAAAGTTTGTTGAATTTATGCCCTTGTCTTTTCGATTCTTTGTGTCGTTCTTAAGAAATGCCTCCTGAGAGTGGCACAATATACGCGCTCACATCCAGACATTGCTCACAGACCAACATTCAAGTCTGCCAGCATGAACCAACACAGACAGAAAAACTTCACTGGTTCAACATGTCACCACTTCACACTGCCAACTGGCAAATGCTCACTGAGATGAAACAAATGAACACACCCATTGTGTGACACAGGAGGAAACTTGTGTGCTGTCAGTCACGAACTACAATAAATATAATAGAAACAAAACAAATTTTCTAAATGATGCCTCGAAAGACGAGAACAAGTTTAAATACGTCGAAGAAAAAAAGACGAATGGATCTACAGTAGTAGAAGTAGTCCAAAATGTAACCTACAGGTACTAAAGTACTGATCAATATTCTCTACTAACAAAGGAGTGTTGTTGAATTTGGTTTATGGCAAAGGTTTTGGTCCACACATCATTTTTATGTGCGACCCCAAAAGACAGACAAATGTGACAAAAAGATTTTGACCACAGTGGGACAGGTTCCAACAAGCATTTCCCTTTTGATAAGATAAACAGAGATGTTTGGATATATAGCAAGGAATACAACTCCAGATTGAGGCTAATGCTGATCAACTATGCACAGATAAGCCACAACATTATAACCACTGATAGTAGAAGATTGTGTTCTGGGAAACCTTTGTACCTGGCATTCATATGAAAGTTACTTAGGCACGTACCACCCACCTAGACCAGACACACCGCATAGCAGTGACACTCCTTGATGACAGCAGGACGCAGTCTGACACACACACACACAAACAAACAGTTTAGGAACAACTCAAAAAACACGAAGAACAGCACAAGGGGTTGACCTGGCCCCTAAATTCACTAGATCCAAACTGATTAAGTATCTGTGGGATGATCCACAGAGGCCCCTCCCCTCAACCCACAGGACTCAAAGGCCCCCACCAACAACATCCTGTTACCAGACACCTCAGGACACCCCCAGAAGACCCACATCCATTCTCTGACAAGCCACAACTGTTTTGGAGGAACAAGGGAGACCTACACAATATTAGGAAGGTGGTCATAATGTTATGCCTGGTCAGTGTATACGGCATCTAACAAAGTTGTCTGGCTACCTGTTAACGGCCAAAAATAAACTATGGATTAATAGCACCACAAAACAAAAGAAGATCACCAAGGAGACAACTTGACCAACTCATATTCATGCAACATCAGACTTTTACAGAAACTCATCAGAAAGTAAAGGTCAAACCACATGTCAGGCAGTGCTACGTCAGCGAGTTGTTCAACGTTAGCAAAGTGGACTGCTTTCTGTTTTTGGTATAGTACACAGTTGCTCAATGTCGTGATCTAATACTTAACAGATAAGTATTAGTCTGAGAAATGAAGAGAGAGAGCGAGAGAGAAAAAACCCACAGAATGTATCATCGCACAACTGAATAAAAACAAGTTACACAAGTGTCTTGGGAGCAATCCGCGTTGTGAATGCGGCAGCCCCCAACCGACTCTGCCCCTTAATGGAACAAAAGCTGATAGGAGCAGCAGGTTGGCATGAGCCAAGCATGCGGCCTATGACAGGGGTTACATAAGAGCCATTACAGGAAAGAGAGCCTATCAGATATGGAGGTGTTGCAATTTCAAGGATACTCCCATGTTTCTTGAGAATCCCTGGCCAGAGAAAGTCAACAAAGAAAAAAGTGTGTGTGAAAATGTGTTTTCTGGGCTTCGTGTTGTGCAATATTGTGACGCAAATTGAATGCAACACTAACGATCTCAGCTCCAGATCGGTGGAAGAAGGATGTGCATGTGTGGAAGCAGCTGACCACAGACAGACCTGTCACTTTATCGTAACACGAAACTCGTCGTGCCACTCAGACCCACAAGCCAGTCATAACAAGGTGACATTCCTGAGGAAACCGCAGTGCTTTGTTGTGCAGTATCCTCGCCTCATTTCCTCTCCGACACCTTCTCGCCCCTCCTCCTTCATCCCTCGGTTATGTATCTCTTGCCCCCTCCCCAGCCCATCTATGAACAGTAAGAGCTTCTTTGTATGTGGAGGCTTGTGAAAACGGGCCAGGGGAGTAAAAGTAGGTCAGTGAGGAGGAGAGGACGGAGGGGGCGAGGAGGGGGGGAGAGAGAGAGGGGTTATTCAGAGTGGAGAGAAAAAGAAAGAGGCAGCGAGGAGGGGAGGGTGACTCAAGGTAGGGAGGGGAGAGCGTTATGTCACAGCCCTCCGCAGTGTAAACTTGAGCAAACTGCTCAGAAAGAAGCTGCCCGAGGGATCAGGTCAGTTACTCTGTTAGTGGCCTCGCCAAGCTGACATTTACAGAATAAATCACACAGATGGCTCATTACTTCCTCAGAGCTAACGAGATTATGAATTTGAAAGCTCCGTGACATTTTCACATGGATCATCCAAATCCAAATTCCAAAGTCTGGCGGTTTAGATTCAGCGACCTAAAATACTAAAAAACTATTTTTTAGTTTTTTAATTCATCACCCAGATGGAGTTTAAGCTGAGGGGTAAGAAACCTGGTAAACATCACCCTTAGTACGTGACTTTCAGGGAGGTTCCCAGGAGAGTCAGAGCACCTGGGAGTGACTCATGAGACGTTAAACATCTGTCCCTGTTGTGCAGGGCTGCAGAGAAAAATGATCCATCGGGCAACTTCCTGTGACATGAAGAACTAAATGATAGTTGGTAGGTCATAGTGAGGAGTATGTGTGTCTGACGGAGAGAGAGAGAGAGAAAAAAAGAAGAAGCGAAGAGGGGAGGGGTCGGCCCTGCGCTGCCTGCAGTGATCAACAGCCCTGGCTGGTTATGTAACTGAGATGCTGCAGTATGTAGGTCAACAGCACAGGGAGGGGAAGGGATGGCTTAAAGAGGATGAGGCCAATGAGTGTGCGCTAGACTCTGTGTCAGTACGTGTCCTCCATGTTACAACAGCAGTTGCAATATAGAGGATGTGCACTTTGAATTGTGGTGAGCTTATGTCATGTACCAACAGCCGCTGCAGAAATCTCTGTCTAATGAGCTGAAATGCAGTGAAGCCAACGTTCCTGTCCTCACACCCGGCAAATTACGCAACTTTCGCATTTTCTGATTTGTGGTAAAAACTAAGGAACGATAGCCGCTTATGTAATCCTGTTAAAACCATCTTTAGCTTGTTCGCACCTGCATGCACAGAAAGGTCAGTAAAAGTCTGGTTTTGATTAAGATCAACTGGATCTTCTTGTACTGCGTTTATTAGACACAAACATGAGTCACTCCTGCCCTTATAAACACTGGATCACAAGGTTGAGCATGTTGTGATTCGTGAAAAGAGTCTTCATAGCTGCTCATCAGATCACATAAAACACACCATTAGCTCGTTCGCACCTACAAGCACAGAAAGTCCTATAAAAGTCTGGTTTTTATTAGGATCAGTCTGGACTTCATGTGCTGTGTTTATTCGAAAGAAAATACAATGATGGGATGGAAACAACCAGATGTTTAAGTATTATACACGTAATTGCCATTGTTGTAGAATAAATAACTCTGGGAGGCACATAATGAATGATTAAACTTTGTGGCATGACTGGACACGTGACTAAGACAGTCTAAAGCTCTCTAAGTGAACACTTAAGAGCATACTTAAGTCACTCACTCAGACTTTACTTTTAGATCTCAAATTAAACCAAATAAAGAGTGCGATAACCAAAGCTGCGTATTTTGTATCCACTATATGAAATCTGATTCACACCGGCAGGACGCCGCAGAGAGAGAGAGAGAGAGAGAGAAAAAAACTGAGAAGAGGGAGAAAAACAACTCCTCTGTTGAACACGCTTGGTTGGCTCCGGTTCAGGAGAGAGTTATGTTGCCTCTCATGACCCATTCAGTCGAACACTGTAAAATAGGTCAGTCAATGTATGTCAATGTACACGTGTGCACAGCAGCGATGGACCAGTTCCAGTGACACACTGACAAGTACACGTATAGTCCGACACACTGCCTTTATATCACAGCATTAAAATAGGCCATGAGAAAGTTGTGCATGTCTGAAATGAAAGTAGGCCACTAGGAATAACTCTGTATGTGTGTGTGTGTGTGTGTGTGCGGGCGTCGGTGCCCGCGTGTGTGAGAGATGATTCAGCTCCATGTTATGCAATGCTAAACCACACTCAGGTCCCATTACCATATCTTGTGCCCTTGTGATACAGGAAGTAGCCTGCTGCTGGCGTACGTGCATGCGTGTGTTTGTCCAAATGGAGAGCTCAGACACTGATACCCTTTCAGCATCTGAATTTAGAAGCTCATCATCTATCTGCTGAATTTGTCTACTTGCTGAGCCTTCACTTGTTTTCAAAGGTCCTCCTGCACGACAGCTGAAAAACATGCCGTTTGTGTTTGTAATAAATGTCATAATCGATTTAGAGCGGGGTTTTTCCAAAATAACTCCTGCTGCTTTTTGTATAAAATGAAATCAGACACTCTTGACAAAACAAATCTATTTTGCTTTTGAGAAATTGAAGCAACACAGATCCAATTTTACAATGGAAAAAAAAGTGGAACAAAACAGGAACATGAGCAGTTTTTGGCTGGTCAGTCCGTCAAAGTGAGCACTCTGCTTATTATTAGTCCACACTTTCCTCCGTAAGTTACGATCAAAGTGCATAAGTTACTTTAACACATAGCATTACCTGCGCTCTGTTGCGCGAGTCTCTGTCGGTTCCCTGGCAACATCTCAATAACAACAAGGCTCCAGGAAGCCACTGCACTCAGCTGGAAAATAGTTCAACACATAACCACCTATAAAATTACAACATGTCGGTTGTGCACTTAAATTCTTGAACTACCAAGCCAGGAATAATGTTTTAATTTGCCTCAGAGGCAAAGAGAGAGCCAGGCTAGGTTTCCTCCTATGACCCAAGCTTTAGTTTGGTATGTATTTTTGATTTCTCCAATGTATTTGGGATTAGTAGAACCCAAGAACTCATATTTGTATATTCATATTTGAACTGGAAGTAGGTTTTTAAAAGAATGTCCTCATATGTGGACACTGGGATTATGCAATTATTTTTATTAATGCAGTAAGTCAATGATGTAAGTCAACATCAAGAGTAAACATAAAACTGTTTATTTAAATAGGGAATACGGCTGTGCAAAGACAGAATTGCAAACAATGAAATCACAATGTCCTGTAATTAGTGACGTTGTAGCTTGGTACTGTTGATAGAATTTGTTCAATTTCAGTTTCATATCAAACTAGAAAAGTTAATGAGCATAAATAAACAAGTTGCAACTGAAAACCCTCATGTTTGTACGCGGATTAGTGAATCGATCCATCGCTACCACTAGATGGTACACAAAGGTCTATTTATGAGGACAACAGGTCTGAACGAAGTTGCAATAATCCTAAAACCTAATGTCCCCATATGAGGACACACGGTCTCAGGAGGTTTAAGACATGGTAAGATACACCAATCAGTTACAACAATAAAAACAGAGTTGAAACGATGTGAATAACATTGATGATCTTGTTACGGTCCACAGCATGTGGATATGGTTACTGTGATATGTGCCTCCTACCACACAAGAAAACGTGATTCATCAAACCAGACCACCTTCTTCCATTGCTCTGGGGTTTCAACAGTGGGCAGTGTCACTATGGACACGTTGACTGGTCTGCAGCTACAGAGTCCCACACAACCCAAACTGTGACGCACTGTGTGTCCTGACACGTTTCTATCAGAGCCACCATTGGCTTTTTCAGCAATGTGATCTCCAGTAGCTGGTCTGTTCAATCAGACCACATAGACCAGCCTTTATTCAACATGCGCATCAGTGAGCCTTGGCTGCTCATGTCCCTGTAGCTGTGCAGCCTCTTTTCCTTCCTTGGACCACTTTTTAAAAAGTACAGCACACTTATGAGATGGTTTGAGTCAGACGTCTAGCCATCGCAGTCTGGTCCTTGTCGACGTTGGAGATCATTGCATCACAAATCACGTAATGAATGATTCAGTCCAGACATACAAGTTTCCCACGACTACTGACTCAGCTCAGCCGTTATGAATTCTTCCATGTAAAGAGATTGACAATATTAACATTTTACCAACAGCTGAGGAACGCGAACAGACCTCACTCAAGTGAGCAGCCTTAAATCCAGGCTGCCACGTTGTTCCATAAATATTTTAACTGGAACATCACGGATCAATAGAGTTAATTAAACACAGAAGCTTTTCTAAGCTATTCCAGGAACACTTTACAGGGGGGGAAATAAGGCCTGATATATTGTTTCTAATTAAAACTGGATCGATGATCTTCAACATAATAAATTCATTGCACACAAATGGAGAAGAATGACTTTTGTCATGTTTCTGCTTAGTATTTTTAACTTTTGATCACTTGTGGACCGTAACCATTAGTTTTGCTGCAGAAAGCCTGTAACTTTTCTTCATGGGTGTACTCCAGGTGTTTCTCCTACAGTCTGTTATCTGTTCCAGTGGAATAAACTGGCGGTAGGAGTGAGTAATAATGTTTGCTTGTTAGCCCTGTGGACTGGTGACCTGTCCAGGGTGTGACCTGTCTCACAGTCAAAAATAATGGTTAATGGGTGGATGCCGTGTTTCAAATCACTGGTTATTTTTTTCCAGCTGTGTCATGTTGTTGATTGATTTTGGCTGTAGACAGCTGAGGAAGGATTCAGCATTTAACATGTATGTCTTGACCCCCCAACATGCACATACTCTGTGTGCAGTGAGAGAGGCCTAAGCAGGTCCACAATAAACAGACGCAATCCACAGACAGAAAAGGGGAATTTTGTACTAAATTGGGGAAATATTCAGATTATTTTGCTCAAAGTTGCAAAGCATGTCTAAGCTACATTTACCACCCACCATTTGCTACACAACATAAGGCACTTGCGAGTTACACAGAAATTACTTTAAGGAGGGCTTAATGATCACAGAGTTGTGCGTGGACATTGAAGTAAGCATGTCACACATATTCCTGTCAGCCTGATACGTTCAGTTACAGCAAATAAAGCAGGAAATGTGCTGTTTCTTCAGAATAATCTAACGTCAGCATTTTCCACACACACACACACACACACACACACACACACACACTAACTTCTAACTTATCGAGAGCTAAAAACGGCCTGACAGGCAAACATGTTGAAGGAGCAGCGAGGTAACCCACAGTACTCCGTAGTGGTTATTAAGTGGATTAACCCGCTTAGATTAGTCTCAGCTATTTCTCCCATCTGTCTACTGTTACACCACAGAGCTGCTAAAGTACAAAGTCCTCAAGACACGCACGCACGCGCGCGCACACATTCGAAATGAGCATGTGAGCTCGTTTTTTTTCTAGCTGACCTACTGAACTACATATCTGCATGACTCAAAACACACTCTAAACAAACGTTTGCACATGTCACATGCCTGCATACTGTAACGCACTCACACAAAAGTCTCTGTTTCACATGCAAAAAACACGCTAATCTGTGATTAGCTGCTGTTTATCGTTCTCAGCTGAGGCATGCAACTCATATACAGTACTGACACAATGAGGAGGAGTTGGTGGTGCGTGACATGTTTTTTTTAAACACATTTTGACACATAGCTCACAGCCCTTTTTAAAGCGCAGTCTCCATATTTGGAACAAAAAATGAGAAGTGCAAACAAATGAAACCATCACTTTATTTATTTAGTAATTGTGTTATTTATTTTCTAAGTATCATTATGTAGTATAAATCACTGATAACTGGCGCACCAGAAACAAAAACTGTGGCACAATTCATATTTGCAGAACACAGACACATTCACACAATACAAAATGTGTATTCATATGCATTGAAATGATGATTAAAAGAACGTTTCAGAGTTTTTCAGTGTTTGTTTTCCATCCAGGTGGATATATTTTGCACCCAAATGACCCAAGTGTACCTCTCAAACAAGTCATTGTTTGTGCCACAGTCTGGGCTGCTACTAAAACCACAGATTCTTCCATTAGAAAGAAAAAAGCACTCAAAGAAACACAAGTCACGCATAACTCATTTTAGACAGTGAGGCTTTCTGTGAGACAGCCTGAGGTGAACTGGGGCTAATTAATATATAGCAGCTCTCACATGATAGCAGTCGAGTGTTGGCTTGTCAATTAATTAAACAAGTTTAGATGAGGAAAGCGATCTGAAATGAACCGTGCACACTGGACAGCGTCGAGAATCAATTAGCGTGAGGCCTTGGGGTCCGACAAGGAACCACAGGTGAGGAAAAGGCTCCTCTGATCAAGAGATCATATCTCGGTTTCTGTTATTTTAACAGATATGAAAGGTGGGTCTGTTGGTGTAGAAATGGGAATTAAGACACAAAACAAATTAACATATTCAACAGGACTGCTAGTGGTGTTTGCAGATAAAAGGGAAGTTCAGAACAATTCCTGGGGCAGAAAGCAGAACTGGCCAGACAGGTCACAACCCCATCTGTCACTGTGAACTCTGACCTGTGGTTCAACGCCTCCTCAGGCTGCAGAGGCGGGACAAATACCCAGTTCACTTAACTCCCCACGGGCTTTCATCTGCATTTAAACAGCGGCTCAGTCTGCTGATTTACTCTCATCTCTACTTTGCTTATTTCATATAATTTATCTTAACTTGTCTTAAATGTCACAAAATGTAGGTCACGGCCAAAAGCCCTTGATGTTTGACTGAAGGATAAACCAGTTGTTTATCTTTGGAAAGAACCGAGGCGGGCAACTCATTCAAAGTCTTCGCGTCTAGCTCCCCCTAGTGGTCCCCTACGACTCTAACTTTATTTATGCGGATGGTTTCAATTACTGCTCCCAAGCGTTTTCTTCTGCATCACCAGGGCAACACAAACAATTCATGAGCTTTTAAAAACAAGTCATATTTCAGCTTGTGGAAGCACATATTTCTGGTAATTAAATTACTTGGTTTATAAAGTGGTTTATAAATAAATATATTGGATCACGTGTTTATAGGTGTCACACAAAATATTGATTTTAGTTTTGTATTTCTGTTTCGGGGGATTGGGGGGGGTGGGGGGGGGTAGCACTGATGCCTCCCAGTGAGAAGGACTGGGTTCTGGGTGGAGTTTGCATGTTCTCCCTGTGTCTGCGTGGCTTTCCTCCCACCTCCAAAGACATGTTCCTTAGACTGAACGTTGACTCTAAATTGACCCTGAGAGTGCGAATGATTGTTTGTCTCTGTGTTAGCCCTGTGATAGACTGGTGACCTGTCCAGGGTGTACCCCGCCTCTCACCCAATGACAGCTGACCCCCATGACCCTAGTGAAGATTAAGTGATAGTAGTAACTGGGATGATATTTGTGTTGAGTTTATCAGAGTCACATTCGATCATGTTTGGTGCATTTTGATCAAGAAAACCATCACAGCGTTATGTGATAAATAGATTTACTTTATTAGTGGACATTTAATACTAGTTATATACAGCAAGTGCTTCAATTAAAATAATCTGTTGAAAAAGGTCAAACACAGTTTGAGACAGTAATGTTAACTTCAATGGCATTTCACACACAACACGAAAGCCTGCGCGTGACGGACCAACGCTGTGACATCTCCTTCATCGACCGCAGCCGTCAGACCTTCAGTTACCGACCTACAGCAGCTTTCAACATGAACTCAGCGACGCAAAATCCTGCACAAAACTGAAGACAGACATCACCAGTGTGCAAATTATTATTATTTTTTCCCCCCGTTAAATTTAAACAGGGATATTAATCTCTGTGTGTCATTTGTTGACTGAAAGTAAATATATAAAGCGATCTTCACTTTTACTACTTCCAAAAAAAAGCTGCCCTTGTCAGTTTCATAGAGGATTTCGTATCACAGAGAAGCTCGTTTAATTCACATGCCGGGACACTTCATTTCCACATACGAGAACCATCCTTCATATGAATCTCAGTCGGGGTGAGGCAGGAGAGGTGAGCTAAATATCACTCACTGTAGTTAATTGCACAGGATAACAGACGTCCGTGAGCAGCCTGTGGAGAGGAACACTACTGCAGTATTTTATGTCGGCATTGAGCCTTTAAACCTCAGACATAAAGGCAAACATCCAGACAAGGCCACTTAGATTAAACATATGTAATATACTCTTTATACTCTCTATATAAAAAGTCTCCTTCATTTCACCGCGACTGCTTTCTTCATTCAATTTGAAACACACTTGAGTCGAGCTTATGAGAACTGAAGCGACCTAAAGACATTCATGTCAGAAAAGAGCATATCATTGAAGACTGGAGGGCGGACGGTGAATGAACAGACACAGAAAAACAGTATAATCATGCCACCTTAGCTCTAAAAGCTGAATACTGAAACGCATTAAATAATTTAAGTTCATAAAATTGAATCAAGTTACATTTAAAACATTTAAATCTTTAACTAGAAGACAAATGAATACTTATTACAGAACGTTTCTGGGACCAAACCCTGCTTTACACGCACCATCTGACGTTCTCTAATGCACTCAGCATGACTGAAATCAGACCGATTTCACTCGACCCAGATATGGTCGGGAATGCTCACTCATCAGCTAAGTGCAAACACCCCATATTTAGTCATCCTGATTAGATTTCCTTCGTTCTGTTCCCTGTGGCTGAGAAAGTCAGCAGCCTCCTGCCATGTGTTCAGACAAACTGGCTGAAGGGAAAGTGTCATGTCAACCAGTGGACACCGTCTGATTCTGTAGCCACACGGCCACATGGATGTGTAGAGTTTGAACGCAGGACTGTTGCGTCGACCAGCTGCTCCTGATGTGAATAAACACCTGCAGAGAAAGTGCTATGATCCATGAGGAAGGATCCTTCATCCTTCAAACGTATGACAGTGGTTGTTCTTTTTCGCCTCTTTTATGAATATATGGACATTTCCTTTAAACTCTTCAAACGTTACAGAATAACTGCTGTGTCAACACGTTCCTCCTTGCGAAGACTTCATCCTGATGAGAACTCCTCCAGGTTATTTCTTCAGTCAAGGTCTGAGGAGTCTTTGTGGTGGAGCTGCTCTCGTCACAGTCTCGTGGTGGACAAACAGCCACAGATGAGTAGTTGGGCCGTTGTTGCAGATGAGCGGTTCCTCTTACTTCTAGAGGTGTGCCAGTCATTCAACCGAGACCAGGAGATGGTTTTCACTTGGAGCAGCGGCTCCCACGCTGAGCTCCGGGGCTGGAGGAAGAGCCAAGATGTCTCCCATGGCTCCTCCAGCGCTGGCGCAGGACAAAGTCGTAGTTGGCAGACGTGCACATGGCATAAAACACGTTGGCTTTGTCAGGAATCTGGAGCTCTGCGGCAAAAAGAGGGATGAGTGATGAATTGTTGTTCTTTAGTTTCACTACACCTGCTGTATCTGGTTCTACACCAGCTCTCAGATTAATACAGAAAGTTACTTTCAGATGTGAACAAAACTTGTTTTCCAGATGATATTTCTCTATTATAATTTAGGGAGAGCTGTGTGAGTGAAGGAACTGCAATACATTGTCTTAATTGCAGAGTTAAATCAATTATTTGTTTCAGTTTATGGAACATTTTCAAAGTTGATTTTCCTCATTACAACGACCAATTTGTCTTTTTACAACCTTTTACATGGTATGCACTTGTGTTGTATTTGATCACAAGCACAAAATGTAAACGGCACACGTTCAGCGTTTTGAGGGGGGCATTCACCTTTTCCATTGTTGAGCTTCTGGTAGAGGCTGAAGTCGTTGCAGCTGATGTCCTCCATGTTGTGTTTTTCAAGAGCTCTCTGAACCACCTGACGTGTGTGATCCTGACTCGTCAGCTAAAGAGGAAACAGGCGTTAAAATCCAACCAAATTATTATTATTTTTGTACATATAGTTTATCATCAGTTTTGAACCTACATTTGACTTACAACAGTGTAGATGACATCTGAAGTGCGTGCACAGCAGATGACAAAACTTACCAGTATGCTCTTGTAGACGTTTCCATTGCTGACAGACTCCACGCTGACCCTGACGATACACAAGTCTGCAATCTGCTTGTTGTAAACGGGCTGCACAGTCTGAGACGAGCGGCTGGTTGATGGCGATGACGATGACGATTCAGGGCTCAGCACCAGAGATGAAGAGCTGAGATCTGGATGCGAGGAGCTGCAGGATGAGCTGGAGAGGCTCCGAGAGGAGGAAGAGGACATGGAGCTGGAGGAGAAGTCTTCTGCAACGTTGTGAAGGGAGCCCGAGAGAGACTGAGAGGAGAGGAGAGAGGAAAGAATGAACGTTGTGTGTTTTGACCTTCATACGGTCTGACTGTATGAAGGTGGGGACCAGCGCTCCTACCTTGAGTTTGAGTCTGAGAGGGGAGGGCTGAGGAGCAGAGAGGTCCTCCATGTCTGAACTGCTGGAGCCAGAAGACGACACGCTGATCTGGTCGGCATGGGTCTTCCTGAGGGAGCTGTCACCGGACGTTCGCAGCCTGAATAAACACATTCAGCCTTTTTTTAAACACTTGGCCAAGTCACCAGTCTGTCCTTTAATTTATCTTAACTACAGAAATCACATCCCATGATATAATGTAACCGTTCACTGATGCTAATAAAACATTTAGTAATTAACACAGTAAGTAAATACCTCCAACAGGTTTTATATTAACCCGATCTAAAGCACTTACGTGGCGAGTTTCCTTGTGATGAGTCGACTGCTCCAAGAGTTGGGAGAGTTGGGACAGGGGTCAACTGGAGGTTCCAGTTCACGAGATAGTTCATAGCTATATAAGGCAGGAACAGATAAACTGTGATTTACTGAGCGTTTTTTTTAATCATTACAGTATAGTGCTTGGCTTCGGTGTGTGTCTCACCTCTCCTGGTCTGTGAGCAGCGTGTGCGACTGCAGCCAGGAGGTGATGCGATGGTCGACTGGAAGGTTGTAGTGACAACAAGAAGCCTGGAGCTGCCGAATCTGAGAGATAATCTCAAACTCCTAAAAAGGTACAATAAAACACGGATCAGACCAAACAGTAAAACAGTAAGGCAGCTCGTAAAAAATACTGTATACCAACGATAGATATTGTACACGAAAGGCACCACTAGGGGGTGACACCTACCCGTCTGCGTTTCTCAAAGTTGATGAGGCCACCCTGTGTGGAAAAAAAGAAAAGGGGAAAGGAACCACTGTTACATGGGATCATAAACCCACTAAAGTACCGTGACTAAGAATAAATAAAGGTCTCACCTCCACGGTGTCTGTCAGTGCTGTATCTAGCATGGTGAGGACGGTCAGGTAGGTGCCCAGGTACGGCACAACACCACTGTTCAAGTTCTGAAGACCGTGATAAAGACAATTTTAAAACATATACATATAGGAATGTTACATTTATGTCCAATAATTAACTAGTGTGATGATAGGAGATGGGTTGTTAGTTTTGAATGAGCCAGATGTAACAGACAACAGGATATCAAGCTGTGAAATATATGTCAATAAATATCGCAGAAATACAGCTGATGTCGACATTTATACTCAGCCATCAGTTTTGAACTGAATATGGGGGGTATAAAACACACTTTAAACAGTCCCACCCGCACTAAGTAAACAAATGAACTGTGGGAAACACTGCACACATGTTTGCTTTTATATCCTTCCCAGTTTAAGAGCGAAGGGCGGGGGAGGGAGGGGGTACCAAGGGTCACCTGAGCTGAAATATTTTCCTTTAAATGTTCAGACTTAAACAGAAGAGGGAACCTGGAGTTTATTTTTGGGAGAGAATTTTAGCCGGAAAACATGTGGTTTTATTGAGGAAGTAGAATTGATGATGAGGACAAAAAAAAAGTCTCAGCTTTTCATTTATCTTTGTCTGTTTATTCCACTGGTCATTTTCATTTGGGTGAAATTGAGTAACCTCAAGGTAATTTCCAAACAACATGGCAACCACGTTCTTACCGTCTGCCTGGACTCGGAGCAGAGTCGGGGAGATTTGGAGCCGGGGGTGGCACTGCCGTCTGGATTACTTCCTTCCTGGAGAAAGTGGATGCAACATTGACAGGTCAAAATAATATACAGTATACAATACAGAGATGTTATATAATAGTCCTTTTCAGGGTCGAGTACATCCAGACAGGGTATTGTGTGGGTGTGTGGGTGTGGGTGTTTCTCCAGCTCTGGCTTGGTGACAACTTTGTGTTGGAAAGCAATCCCTTAGCTAGTGTGTACTTAGTATACTAATGAATGCTGATTAGTATCGCTACCCCTATCAGCTGCCTCTATGTGCAGTTTTATTGGTGTTGGCCACTCACAACTGCCTTTCTCTTTAATCTATATTGAGCAGGTTGGTGATAAAAGCCGTATCACTAAATACACATTCATATCAGTTGTTTTCCACAGTCAATGGATCTCAGAACAAAAAGCACAAGAGTGGCAGGTGAATGGACACTGAGAAGACTTTCACTCTTACAACACATTATTAGAGGCCACTTGTGCGCAACAGATTTGTGAGTCATGTGTAGCATTTCACACCATGCACCCTTTGTAAACCATAAAGAGAGGACATGGAGTTTAGCAGAAGTTACAGAAGCATGAAGAACTCCAACAAGGCGCTACGTTGCCTTTAACGCTTTTTGGTTTTAAACCAGAGCTGGTAGAGATCTTAGATCAATTACATTTATTCTGATGTTACATCTTATTAGATGTATTATATGTGATACAGATCTTTTTCCACATTCTCACACACTGTATTACCTCCACTAGGATCTCTCTGCTGGTCAGGACACAATTCTCATCGGGGAAAGTTTCCAACAGGTGATCAAAGGTGGTCATGCTTTCCCTGAAAAGAAACAGATGTCTTTCTCATTCTGATTCAATATTCACTCGATTCAGAAGCATGAAGCAGTTTCACTTGACAAAAGACCGTTTTCAGTTACACTTGATGTAAACGTGTGTTAACCTGCTGACAGCAGCCCAGGTCTTCTTGAGGCGATACACGGCGTTGGACTGCAGGGCCGACAGGATGGCCTTCAAGGAGGAAAAGTTCTTCAGCTGTCTGCACTCCTGCAGAGGCACGTGATAAAGTTACATTAGGTTTAGGCGGTCACAATCACATACGTCACTCAATACGTGCCAAACGTTTTCTGAACCTGTGCGATGGCGATCCACCTCTCGATGACGCGCGCTCTGTGGACTGGACTGGTGTGGGAGCCGCGAGGTGAGTTCGGGGCAGTGGAGGGGTACAGGAAGGCAGAGGACACGCAGGGCGATGAGAGGGGAGAGGAAGTGGAAGGGCTTGGCGAGGACGGGCAGAGGAGCGACGTGATGACACGGTTGGTGACCGCGTTAAACTGGGAGATGGTGGCGCGGACCGTCGGTGCCAGGTTTCGGTTTTCTTTCTTGTCACGTTGGGACCAGACGCAGCCCAGACAGTGGAAGGGCACCACTTTGACAAACAGTTCCTGCGAAATGAGATGAGAAAACGTTCAGTATTGCGGCAATCACGCACCAACTAAGCAACACAGCGGGCTGTCGCAAACGAAACCTACGGCGTCCAGTCTGGTGAGCTGCTCTGCCACGTCTGTCACAGAGAAGCCCATAAAGGTGTATTTGTCTTCCTCCTTTGTGAATGAATCTCCTCCATCCTCCTGATCTCTGTTCTCCTGTTGCAATAATTCACTGTCCTGCTCTGACGCAGACTGCGCACAATCTGTCAAATAAAACCAAATCATAAATTACATCAAAACAAGTTTCCCAACAGGCACAAAAAAAAAAAAAACATTCATCAACCTGAACCAGTACAAGACAGAAAAGACAGAATAGATTTGTTTGTTTTTCATCAAAATGATCAGTTCTGCCTGTCCAGATTCACTTCATCTTTGGATTAATAGGAGAGAATATTTCCACTGATTATAGCGTGTCTGGGGATGTCTAAATAAATCATGCATGGCCACTGTACCCTGTTCTTGGAACCTCTTCAGCAGGGCCTCGGCAGACTGAGCCAAGCGTCTGAAGCAGAGGCGTCCGCGCAAGTGGACAGACAACAGCCGGAGGGACTGGTACTGAGGACGCTCATGAAAGTCCTCACTGTGTTCCTCCAGCCACAGCCGGATCACTGGGTGTAAGGTACTGAGATATGAGAGAAGGAACTGTTAGATTTTCTTGCCCGCATTGATCCTACTGAGATTAAAAGAGACCTGAAGAACAGCGGGTCTGTTTGTTTTAATTTCACTCCATTAAATCCAATCACCAAAATGACTGCACTCACCTGCGACGGCACACGGTGTTATCCAGGTTAGCTATTGAGTCCTCTCTGTAGAGGAAAAAAGGAAAGACACTTACTTAATCAGCTACATTTTGAATTGAACAAGTCTGACCCACCGACACAGGAAGACTGGTTGAAAATGTTGAACGAGATACATGTTATGGAACAACTGACTCATAAGATAAGATTTCAAGAGGCATATCAATCCAGCGCGTTCTTTTTCTGATGTTTGTTTTCGTTTGCGTGTCCTTTTTTTCTCCCCTGTGTATTGTGTTTATACATTGACAAGGAAAAAAGTTCCAAAAAAAAAGTTTTGAATTAAAAGATTACCACCGCATGTAGGGACACTGTTGGCGAAGAATACATCCTGTAAACAACAGAAGTCCTAGGGCTGAACCTCCTAAACTACTCATCCTGTGGAAATGTCTGACAACGCTCCGAATCCCTGCGGAGACTCTGTGGCCTTGTCATAGATACACATCTCCTCCTGGGATTAGGAAAGACATCATAAAATAAATGTGCAGTAAAAGTGAAACTCCGCGTTGTGACGTCTGGTTTGTAGGAACCCGACTGAAGTTTTACAAACGATAACGAAAGGCTGAAGGCTGAACTCAGGAAAAGCTGTTGCCACCTGCACTGCAGATATGAGGGTGACTGTTTGTGGCCACCGGTGCTGTTGCGTTGAAGCACTATTTGTCAGTTTCACACAGGCAGCCATTTGCAGGAAAGGTGAGCCGTGCCTTTTTAATGCTTAATAGGGGATAACAACCAGGGAGCTGCTATGTATCATTTTTAAAATATTGTTTCAAGTAATTCTGGGCAATGTTTAATTCAGGTGCACCGCTGGGTGTGGAGGGTGTAGTCATGAACACCTGGGAATGGAACAAAGGGTGCAACAGCTTTTTTAAGCACTTGACAACAACACCCGCCCCGCTTCAGTGGATGCTTGCTTTATTAATAGGCGGTGCACCTTAAAGCGAGTGTTCAACAGCTGTCTCATGTTCTTTAAAAACCAATCAGAGCCTCTGGCACGTTGTGAAAACTCTTCTTTCTAAAAATAGCACTAGAATAATAAATCATTGAGTTGTAAAGTAAATATTAACCTCCTCCTTTTATCTAAACAAGTTCATTTTAAATCTGAATAAGTTATTTTTCACTGGATACAGCAAACATAAATTGGCTGCACACGTTTGCTTTGGTGCCAAGAGTCAGCTGAGAACGACACCATTCTCATTTCTGCGTGTGGTAAACATGACGCGACCGCCACAGCCAGTTAGTTTAGCTCAGCATAAAGACTGGAAACAAGCGGAAACTCCTGGCTCTGTTTGAAAAACTAAAACGGAACATGCGGCAGGAGTACGGCAAGACAGACAGATACTCCTCTCGACAATGATCTGATCCGCGGACGGGCTCTCACCTCTGAAACAGCAGCTCGATGAGGGCGCTGGCGGAGGTGAAGGCCCTGTAGGTGGAGAGGAACACAGGGAGGAAGTCCGGTTCCCGGTGCTCAAGGTCCAGCAGGTGGGCGACCAGGCGCTCCAAGGTGGCGGCCTTCAACCTGCGCACCTTCACCGTGTGGTACTGGACGCAGCTGAAGGCAGTCGGTGACTCCTCCGAGCTGGGCAGGACGGGCTCCCTGCGCAGCGTGATGCCGAACACGGCTCCGTCCTCCTCCTCCTCACCCCACTCCTGAACCGGGTCCTGCAGGGGGACAGTTCAGTCGTCTTATAAATAATGACCCATGTAAAACAAATGTTATCGGCTTCTATTCTGCCTCTATAAACTCAGCAATTAACAGTCTATATTAACAGTCTTTAATATAAGCTTAATTTAATCGCTTGCTTAGATGACATCACACCAACACTGACTCATACTAAAGATTTCAGCTGTGTGAACACTCATATCTGCAGCAGGCCCTCAGACTGGAGCGTGAACCATCTAAAGTCGATGAACTTCATTCTTGAGATGCTGCTTGTGACCCAGCCTTAAAATCTGACACAGGCAAACACCTGTTGACTGGACCAGTGACTGGATGGAGAAGCACTCACTGACACTCAGTTAACAGAGCCACGGCATAACACAATTTAAAACTGAATTTCCTTCTTTGTATTCTAATGTAAAACTGTAGAGAGAAGCAGTGATTTATTTTTCTCTTTAGTAATTGTGATACTTTGTATAGATTTATTCCATTAATTCAGAGCAGTGAATATTTCAGGTTGTAACAGAGATTGTTTTCCCATAAATGGTATTTTACATACAAATTATTATTACACAAACTGAGGACACAAATACATTTACATGATATTTTGGTTATTTTAATCTAATGGTAGACAGTAAGCACTAATGCATTAAGTAAATCCATATATATGTCCCAGCCCGTTTAGACGCAGCAACTCAACAAAGATCTAAAACTAATGTTTGCCACAGAGAGAACTAGAATAGCACAGCAATCACCAATCAATCTAAGAAAACGATAAATCATTGAAAGGATTTGTAATAAAGTCAGAAATAACACTTCTAAGCCCAAATATGAGTTTCTGTTGAAGTGGAAGTGAAGCAGACCAGAGCTCAGCTGGTTCGAGTCATAGTCCTGACCTGAGACTCAATGACTGCACAGAAACATGAGCCCATGCAGGTCATATGTAATCAGTGTTATTAAGCACAACAATATGTGTAACAATAGCAGAAAGATCGAGCTTGAATATCACAGGACAGAAACTATAGTGTCACTGGTGGATTACACGCCCTGCACTGAATGAAACCATTATCAGTTTGTCCCGGTGGCCACAGACAAACACACAATTAAATTCACATGAGGATGAGAGTACACTAAAAAAAACAGATACCCAGCTCCGTCCAGTTAATCAGGGAATCAGAATGAGTTAAGTGAACCTACCATCGATAACTGCCATTTGCCCATGTTTATCCGGAGAACAGATCCTCCTGTGTGTGTAAACTCAGTTAAGGATTTAGCTCCGTCCTCCGACACCTCGCGTCAGTCTGAAGAGCTTTCATTGTTGAGCATTAATGGTAGAAAAAAATAAAAAATAAAAAAATAGAGTCGAGAGGTCGGAGCTGAGTAGCGACAGTCTGACGGTTCAGATGAGATGATCTACACCGAGAGCACGAGGAGGAGGACGGGATACTGCAGCGGGCGTGGCTACCGAACAGGTGTGGGCGTGGCCACGGCTGTTAACCAATGGCGGTAAACGGTGAACGGCATCAGATATTGTTATGCAGATTTTCAGTAATGAGAAGACAGGTACGGAAAGTGATTATGATCACGAGTTATGATTATGATCATGCGTGTTACAATAACTGGTTCTGCGAAAGTAAAACGGGCTTTCAAATGAACAGAGCCACAAAAAGATAAATAAAGCATTGTAGACTAAGCGCCTAAAGCTTAAGTTGCGCTTATTTTTATTAAAATAAATGTAAGCACAACATCCCTGGAATGAAAAGGAGGTGGACTAACAGCCTTAAATGTTTTAAAGGTAACAGTAAGATGTTTTACTGCCCTTTAATACAGCTGCTCTTTTCTTAATGCAGATGGTAAATGTGCGGCAGCAGTCTCAGCCACTGAAACCATCATAATGTTGGTGAATATAGCCACATAAGTTTCATACAAAAGAGGAAGCTGGACTGTCTGCAGTGATCTGCTGTGTCAGTACAGAGACATAAAGCATCATGAATGCTTAGTATTTCTGTGGTTTATTAACGTTAGGTCTGTGTATATATCTGTGGATATATGGTTGTATTCCAGCTTTAGTTGCAGACTGTATAATGGAAGACATTTTAGGACATTTTAGGACATTTAGGAAAGGACCTGAAGAGACAGTACTGTGACATCTGGTGGAGAAAATGATAACCATAAAAAAAAAAGAAAAAAATGGGGCTCGGTTCCAGTTTCCTTAAATCCTTTGACTAAAAACAGGCCCTGCAGCTTTCATGTTTAGGTTTACACAAAAAAAGAAAAGAAAAACACACACAGGATAACTCTACAGGAAGAGACTAAATTATTTTAGAGGAAGATCACTCATCTGTAGGTGAAAGCAGCTGTTTCTAGGCCAACATTTACATATTATCAACCTCAGATTCATGTTAGAAAAGAATCCAGTCAGGACAGTTTTTCCTCAACCTCAGCCTCTAAGCTTTGAGCGTGTTGTCAGGGGCGTGGTGTGGCATTCCAAGGTAAACAAGCCTGTTGTCATCCTAAAAATACCACTTTAACACAACACAACTAAAATAAATTTAGAGCTTATAGTGCTACTGAAAACATTAACCCTCATCCCGTATTTGGAGCCCACACACAGGTAAACTAGTCTTTAAATCAGGCCGCCCCCTGCTCATTAAACTCAAACGACAGAATGAGCTTTGTCTGCCTAATGAGTTTTCTATCTCACTCTGAACTGAAGCTCCAGCATAAATCTCTTGTGTCGGCCAAAGCCACATGGAACTTCCATGATTGCTGAACAAAAGGAGTCGAGAGCGGGCTGAGAAAACACCCCAATTAGTTGTGATTAGTCACATGAATGAGTGATGAGGTGACATGCCCGCCACAGGACGACAAAACATGTAGTCTTCTCAAGAACTGACACTATTTATTCTTCTGGTATCTACAAAAGGAATACGATCTACTTCCAGGGGATTTTTTCCAGCGCTGTAGTTCCTTCTCGCTCTCACTGAAGAGCCGTGGGTGTCGGCGGCGATGTAACAATGGAGGAAGTTCCATGAAATAAAACACCTGCACACACCTGCAGTCAGACCAGCCCTAATACGTCACTGAGGGCATGGACTCTAGGCTGGAAATGGTCAATTTCAATGAGGGCTCCGGGAATTTTCTAGGTCAAATGATTCACTGTGAGAATACTTAAATAATGATTACTATCTACCATCCAAATTTGGCTGGTGTTTACTTTGGAAATTTAAGGACTTCCTTCTCTGTAAACTGAAGATCTTTGCTGGTCAAATAAAAATAAGGAAGTGGTATATAGTGAGTTCATAATGATTTGTAATAACAATTTTCAAAATTGTTATCATAAAAAAAATGGGTAACACCTAGGAAAATTAATATGTTCATGTTCCCACAATGATCTGTCACAGTCATGTTCTTACAGTGTGTTGGTGCTTTGACTTTTTTTGTATTATTATTATTGTTATTATTTCCATAAAAGCTAAGGACACCAAAAGCAGCATCGCTCCATTAAATCCCACAAGTTTATTGTGTACGATGCTAGAAACACAGTTCGTCCAAACTCACCTCATTCTGTCGGTCCGTGTCCAATAACTGGAAGCTCCTCAGCCACACGCCGGGCTCCGTGTCCGTGTGGATGCCCACACAGTGACTAGGCCTGAGCCACAGCAGCTTCTTCATCCTGCCCACCCGGCTGCGGAGGCTGCGGGGTTCCCCTCCATCGCTGCCCCCGCACACAGGGAGAACGGTCCTCATCTCCCGCTCAGTCTCGGTCTCGGTCACGCTACGGGCCCACGCACCTCTTCAGATTTCTCCCACACCTGCTGCCTCATCTGTGTCAGGAGTCAGCGAGTGGTAGCGGGGCATAAAAAAATCGTGATTGGATTTTTTGGATTAAAACCACGTTAATGTTTCAGTATAACTGAAGTCTTTATGAGCAGCATATTTGTTGGAGGCTGCAGGGTATAAATAGAGACCTCTGAAATCTATTCTTGTCTGAACTGATGGATGAGTAAGTTCATATCTCGATTTGGCAAAAAAAGAAATAAATAAGTATATGTAGAATATCATAGTATTTTTTAAGCCAAAGCTGAGATGCAAGCAGACAGAAAGACTAGTGAAAATTATATTCCCCTTGAAACAGCGTCAGAAAGGTGTTAATTCAGCTGGAGGATCCTTTTGGAGGATGTAGGATGTAGTTTGTGGACTGAATTAAACATTGATGTATTTCTGCTATTTAGCATAGCTCACTGATTAAAATGTGTCTATGATAGAAACAAGCCTTAACATAAGCTTCACGAAGCAAAGATTGAATGCAGGACTGTTACATTAGAATGCATTCGTCTTCAAAAGCATAGTAACATAACATAATGAACTGAAAAGTGTACACAGTTCACAAGAATCCCTATTAAATATGCAACAGCTTCAAATATTTAAAACAAACCAATGAAATTATGAAGACTGTGATGAGATACAGATAAAACTTCATTATTATAACAATTACATTAAAGACACAAAATTCACAAATGTTTACAGCATCCCTGAGGAAACAAAAACTGTTCTAACAAGAAACCACTCACAAACTGAAGAAAATATAAACTCACTTAGCTATAGCGAATCCCGACGTCCATGTTCAGTGCGCTCCAGCCTGAATATTCACGCAGAGACAATGTGAAACTTGGAAGGAAGAGACTCGTTTATCACTGTGGATGGATTGTTCTTTGTTAGTGGGTGGATGATGTCCTGCGCATGTCTGTGTCCCTGTGTGTGTGTGTGTGTGTGTGTGTGTGTGTGTGTGTGTGTGTGTGTGTGTGTGTGTGTGTGTGTGTGTGTGTTGGAATGGCCTCCTCCTTGTTTGGTGTGATCTAATTATGTCTCATTTGAGTTGCTTTTCACAATTAACATCATTCCAGCCCACTGCCCCGCCGCTCATTAGAGTCAACCACTCACTCCGTGCCCTCGTTTCACCTTGGCCGCAGACACTGACATCGTGGGAGTGGAAGCCTCGGAGAGACGTGGTTCATTGACTCTTACCTGCTGTGAGTGACTTCCAGGTATCAGACATGGTGAGAGGCTGCACGATCACGACAGTCAGCCTATCTTTAACATACACGACGGCTGAGACATGCTGAAGTGAAGTGGAAGCCTGTTGGCAGGAGATGTTGAGCAGCACCCACGCCGCTGGCAGACGTTCAAACTCTGCGGCAGAAAGAGAAGAGCCGCCTCCTCCTCCCTCCGATTGGTCGATCGGTGAAAAAAAAAACAAACAAACAAAAAAACGCTTATCAATTGATTGTCGATATAATCCGCTGTGCAATCTGACAGCGGAGTCAGGCTTTACTTTGAATTACATGCATTTAATGGTCCTGAATATTACAATACATTTATTTTATTTTATACAAATGCTCGATTTAATCTCCTTTCTCACTGAACGTGTGTGCCATGTGTGGTGAAAGTTTGAATAGCTTGAAAGAACACTACTACACTACAAAATAATCTTATTAAAATGTATTTGTTTTTATATGAAAGTAAACACAAATGTCAACCTTTTTTCTATTATAAACTACACGTATATATTGTTTCGGTTTATTTATTCACTTTTTTTTGTCATTTGTGACATTGGTAGAAAAATAATAAATTTATTTCCAGTAAAATAATTCATGTCCACAATGAGTCGATAACTTTAAGAGATTTTTATTCATTAATACACAGAGTATCAACAAACCTAAAGGAAAACATCCGATGGGAATAAATGAATAAATGATCGGATCAAACAAAGCTTTCAAATTCAAATAATGAACATTAGTACCAAATAATGTTTTCAATGTTGGCTATAATATTAGTTAAAACACAGTTTTACTCATATTGCGTCAAGTCCCAGGTTTGCCCTCATACTAACCTTCGAAACATCTTAATGTTCAAGAGCTACGGCTGCTGTTAAGTTACGCAATTTCCTGAAATGATAAATTTTAGAGACACATCGGACATAACAGGAAAGAACCATCTCAGGAACTAAACTAAATTTAGAAAATGATACTGCTGAGGATGATTTTATACCCAGCTGCTTTCACTCGAATTTTCCCTGTAAAACAGGGGGAAAAAACATTGTCCTGTGATTTAGTCAGACTTTTTGATTACATCTCAGAGTTGTCTTTCAGACATTCAGTGTTGCTGGTGAAGACAGAGACGTTTGCTCAGGTTTTCCGTTGACGTTTTGAAGACTTATCGCCATGCCAATACGTCAGGCAAAACAATGTCTCAGATGCTTCACATAGCAGGAATAGTTCAGCTGTTGTCACTGGATGCTTTAAATGGGAGCTTCCAGTGCAACTCTGTACACTGTACTGGGACAAAGCAGGAGTATTTTTGTTTTGATGTAATTCGACCGTGAACAAAGGCTGGATTCATCATAAGAGTTGGATTTCAGTGCATCACTTCTGTAAGATAAAACCCACAACATTTACAATTATTTGAAAATCAAATGGTGGCAAGGTACCGGTACGCCCCACCTACTAAACAGCAGTTGAAAGGAGTAAAAGGTGAAAGAAGTGTTTGGACAGCTTTTATTGGCTCGTCTTGAGCTAGATAATGAAATGTGAGCTGTGAAAAAAAAAAGGCAGGAGAAACGAGTGTTGGTGCAACAGTGACAGCATAACGGAGAACATTAGTGTTGTCACAACAAACAAACCTATACAATAAGTAAAGACACAAAAGAGCCATGTGAGTGAATGCCATCTATGAATCATCTTTCATTCGTATTTTCATGAGTTGTAAAATTATTTTGTATTGCATAAAACCTGGAGAGGTGATACTATTACTACTAATCAGCTTACATTAAGGTTTCGTTCTGAGCATTTATTTTGCTTCTCTCTCGTGAGCCAATGGCTGGATCAGAACTTGTCCTTCTTCTTCTTCCATTGCTTCTTCTTGGACTTGGAGTCAATGATCAGCTGAGACTGACGCTTCAGCGCCTCGCGTGAGATGATGTCCGCCTCTTCTTCTTCACTCTCTTCCTCTGTGCCACAGATAGGGACATGAACATTCAGACAGTTCGCATGTACCGGTACGTGCGTGTGAACGGTTATAAACTCACCTTCATCCACACGGTCCAGGGACTGATCCTCGGGGAGTTTGACTCGAGTGTTGTACTCAGGGAGTTTCCCCTCAATCCTGACATAAAACTGTTGAAAGCAAAATAAAGTCACACAGTGTAATGCCGTCACAATGAAACATGAACATTTGATTTCCACAGCAGCATCCACATAAACAATTATACAAACCACTATTATTATCATATTATCTAAAATGATGCTTCTGGGGGAGGTTTGCATGTCTATACCTAAGAAGAGCCGCCCATTCTTTCCTAAACCTTCTTGGTAGCTGTGCAGAGGACAGCCAAGCAACAGCACCCAAAAGCAAACAAGGCCTCCCTGATTTTAAATTATCAGCTCGGAGTTACGTCGAAGATTTCACTGTCTACAACTGCATCTAAAAGCAAATCAGTCAATGTCACCTGTGAATGTCAGGCAGACTGTTGCCTGTTTCCTGCAGTACACTTTGTATCCCATGACCTCAAACAGAGAAGGTGCTGCCAAGCGTTAATAATCAGGAGCAAACACTTCATGAGGCGCTAATGGCTGCTTTTCCACTCAGATAAGCTAAGCAAGCACAGCAGAATTCGTGCATATACTCCCGGCCACGTTGTGTTCTCACATCACAGGTTTCAACTTCAAGACTTCAAGTTCAAGCTGACGCATTCACCCTTACACAACCACCAAACTACAGTTTTATATTTATTAAATAATGTCCGTAAACATCCCTGGCATCAGTTAGTAGTGGCGCTCATATCGCCTTCATCTGGCATCTCATCAGTGATGACTATACACATGTGTAATGTTGGTTGTGTGCCAACATTCTTCGTGAATAGGGACGCCGTCGGTGTTCATGTAATAGTCCGCCTACGCCTTTCACCTACGTCACTACAACTGGACAAATACGTCTATGTACGTTGATGAGGAGGTTTCCATATCCAGATGTATTTCGAACCACCCTGATACTGGCTGAGAGTTCGCAGGGCTTTGTCTCTCACCTCCTCTTCTTCCATTTCCTTCATAATAGCAGCCAGATCCTTCCCTTGAAGCTCCTTGCTCAGTTGCTGTAATTTCATCTCACACCGGGTAATCAGCTCCACCACAAACTCATCTGAGTCGGGACGCACTTCAGCAACTGTGTCCGCACTCTGGCAGAAAGAGGAATTATGAACAAATACAAACTGAAGCGTCACTGTTAATTTAAAATAAATCCAACTAAGAAATCTATTTTGGAAGGGGAATTGAAAACTTCTACATCTCAGGAATGAGTGAGTGATCCTAAGGCAGTTATTTGTAGTTATTTTTTACCACTGAGATGTGTTGTAGTTTGTCTGATAAGTGCTCAACTCCAGCTCGGACAGTGCTGATGGTTTTCACGAGCCAGTCCAGGCGCTCTTGAGCTGCTTCACACTTCTGCTGCTGAGCCCGCAGCTGGAGCTCACACTCCTCCACCTTCTGCTGGTCACTAATGAAAACACAGAGACAGAGAAGAGTCATGAGAACAAATGTAAACCCTCCTTGACGTCTCATGAATTGGTTGCATGTGTGTCCTACCTGGACAGTTTAGCCTCTCCAGAATATTTCATATCCTCAAACTGTTGGTTCAGATGCTCCTTCTGCTCCTTCAACTGCAGCACGACCTCCTCATTCTCTGCCTTCATCTTCTCCAGGTGTTGGTGTGTCTCCTTCTGAGAGATAAAACGCTCCACTATCTCCTGCACAATACATGAAAAAAAAAAGAAGAAAATGTACAAATGTAAATACGTGAACACATCAACGTACAGATGAAGCTTTTTCCCTTACACACAGTAGATTTAGTAAATATTTTCTTTACACATATATACCTGTATATCTGTGACACCGGTGGCCTCTTTGATGCTCCTGAAGGCCTCCTCAAATGCAGAAATGGCTTTCTCCTCTTCTCCGACCATCCCGGTGGTGCTGTGCTGGGCTTCACTACTTAATTCATCCGGCTGCATAGTTGTCCTTTGGGCCTGCTGGCAACAAAGTTAGCAATCAGCAGTGAGAATATGAACTGAAGGCCTGAATTCAACATTCACACCTACTTCTTGTTGTGATTGATCGACTGTGTGGAGGTGACTGAGTAGACATTGAACTTCTCTTTCTAGTTCTCTTTCTCATGTTTAACTCGACTGTTATGATTTTTGAGTTTTTATGTGTATGAACTAGAACAACACTATCAATGTCTCCCTTGAGGAATAGTCTGAACATGTGAGTTGTTATCCCTGTTTTTAAACAATGCTGCCCTTCCCCACTCCCCGCCTCTCTGTGATTCCTCAAATTTCCAGTGTGTTTGTTCAGAACAAACATACGAAATACATTTTTTTGTAGACATGGTGAGATGGCCCAACCCAAACACCAGCTCTAAGAGGCAATATCCAAGGTGATCAAACTAAAAACATACATTTATGGCTTTCACCATAATAATCAGAATGTATCTCACCCTTCTGTCAACTTTTTCAGCCTGCGCTTTGCGCTCCTCAACCTTCTTCCTATAACTTGCTATTATGCGCTCCCTCTCTTTACGCTCTTTGTAGAGCTGCTCCTCCAGCTGCTGTAACTCGGCCTGCAAAGAAGAGAAAAAAGAGTGTGGCTTAGATATGAGATATTAGACTTAGACTGGAAGGATTTTGTTCATGTTTAATGTACATGTTCCTGTGTGGATGTAGCGATGATGTAAGCCAATCATGCTGTATTTGCATGTTGTAAACATCGTAAAAAGCGCATGTGTGTATTAGCGTCTCAACACAGAAAATGTCCTTGTAGCTCCTTTAGCTCCTGTAGCTCTTTTACATGAGATGATCATCGTCATGAGGCCTTTGCTACAAGCCTGCACGTAGTAAACTCATAGCAGCAGAGGTCACAGGTCACCTTAGTAGCTTCTTTAGAGAGTTGGG
Source organism: Mugil cephalus (assembly GCF_022458985.1). NCBI lineage: Eukaryota > Metazoa > Chordata > Actinopteri > Mugiliformes > Mugilidae > Mugil > Mugil cephalus. Next base: position 8,402,610 of record NC_061771.1, read on the forward strand.
CTTCGTTATTCATGGCCTGCAGGTTGCAGAGCTCTTCTCTGTGTTTTAGGATTTCTGCTTCCAGACTATCCAACTGGCCCTGGAAAGTCAGACTCTCGTCCTCAAGTGGTAAAAGCGGGAGAACAGGAAATATCAGAAGGAGTAAAAAAGGAGGGAAACACACAACAAAGGACAAAGAATTAGCTGGAATATAATAATATTAATATATATTAATAGTACGGTTCTCAAGGTTGATAAAACGTCACCAAATATAGAATGAGACATTTTATCTGAATTAGCACTGTGAACACATCAGCTGCTCTCTGGTGTATTTCTGAACAAATGGCTGCTTAGTGACTGCTGGCAGCATTATCTGCAGCACTTTCTGTTACCATAGCAACCATTTGTGTCTAATAGAGGTGACGGGAGCCAGGGACAGGAAGTAGTCTACCAGTGTGGCTGTCTCACTTGATGTTTACAGTACATACCACATACACAGTGTCAGAGCACAGGCGCTTAACTTGCAGTGGACTACATACAGTATGTTTTGGGGTGAAAATTATTAACAGGCTGTGTACAAAACATTATATCATGTGGCTTTGTTCTCATGCAGGTGTCTGCTAATGGCAAATGCTGCTATGTTATACCCACACTAAATGAAGCTGGACAAATTGCGGTGTAAAATATGTACGATGAGTATTTTGTAATTATAGGAGACATTGCCAACGTATACTCCAACAAGCAGAGTCTACATTATCTTGAGCTTAAAAAACAGAAACGTGCATGCTGGACTAACCTGCAAGTGACTTTTCAGTTTCATGTAATTAATCATGATGTTCTCTGCTTCTTTGCACTTAAACAGGGTTTTCTCCAGACTGTTCTCCAGTGACCGCAGGTTCTGCAGACACACACACAACACACAAATCATTGCTCATGGAGCAGTTCGTCCTCATGTCAAATTTCTGTTAATGCTTTTTGTCAAAATAACACCTGTTACTAAAAAACAATAAGTCAGTTTAAAAGGCCCCAGTTTGTGCTAATGTAGAGGACTGGCCTATCTTTTCTGTTCACGCTCTACACCTCTGATTTCCAATACAGCTCTGGGTCCTGCCACCTGCAGAAGTTTTCTGATGGCTCTGCAGTCGTTGGGTGTATTAGAGATGGACAGGATGTGAAGTATGGGACACTGATTACGAACTTGTGGTGCGGTACCAGGCAAACCGCCTATACCTGAACGTGGACAAGACCAAATCAAGGAGCTGGTCATTGACTTCAGGAGGAAGAGGACACCAATGGAGCCCATCACCATTCAGGGCCAGGAGTCTACATGAACAACAGGCTGGACTGGAGGGACAACAATGATGCTGTGTACAAGAAGGACCTGAGTAGACTCTACATCCTGAGGAAGCTCAGGTCTTGTGTGCAGTGAATTACTAGAGTCTTTCTACCAGTCTGTTACAACGAGTGAAAGCTTTAGGACTTCTTTTATACCTCACTCTTTACCTTACTCAGCTGTGTAACAGCTCATCTATTTGTAACAATTATGCGACTATGGACAATTAATTTCCCTTGTAGATCATTAAAGTCTGTCTAAGTCTCTCCGAGTCAGACAGATGACTACCATTGCTTCTTCCTCTTTTTTCCGGGCACGAGCATCAGCAGAGACTGCTCCGCGGCTGCCCCCTTGTTTGATTCTCTGGTATTCCGTCTGCAGTTGTTCAAGGCGGTCCTTGTAGGTCTGGGTGGTGTGTCTTTGGGCGTTGAGTCGCTTCGTCTTGGACAGCACCCTTTGGTCTAGCACTGTGAGGGCCTCCTGAGAAGAAGGCAGTAAAATGAAAGGCGTAAGTAGCCTTGAATTAATGACATATCCTATTATAAATACTTCCTATTGAGGTGTGTAACATTGACTTGTCCTTGCTCTCACCTTCCCTGACATGTTGCGGTAGGCATCCTTCTCCATGCCTCTTTTATGAAAAGCCACTTTAATGATGTGTTCATCACCCTAAGACCCAAGAAAGTGAACAAGGCTGAGGTATTATGAGATTCATTCTGTCAAATAAACTCAGTCCTAAATGTAATGAGGACTGCACTTACAGTATTAGCCTCCGCTTGTTTTCTGTACAGCCTCTTGTTCTCCTGCCTCAGGTGGCGGATGGTCTCAGAGTTCTTCTTGATGGTGGACTGAGAGCTCTCATAGTATGCAGTTCTTTCGCCCTCTAGTGGACACATTTCATCATCACAACAATATTACATGGACGTTGTTATTCGCAAGAAGAGTAACTTTAACATCTAGCTGCTGGTTCTGTTGGATCTAGCATGTCAGTTAAACGCCTCTAAATACCTAGGTTTCTAACTTTACTAATAGTTAATCACGGCAGCTAGCATGAAGTAATGACATCGCTAGCTGGACACAGACTTACCCAGTAGCTGGATTTTCCGCTGGACCTCCATTATTTGGTCGTGCAGGGGAGGTTTAATTGTGTCGGCGCTGAACGGCATTCTTGCTTTTCTATTTTTTCTTGTACACAATTATTTCAGGAGGCTGTTATGACCACAGTCGGCTTTAGCTTGACCCGTGGTAGTCTCATGCGTTGCCTGGCAACGTGTACACAATAACGCGAGATTCAAAGTTTCAGTTGAGGATGAACTTTGGTCTGTGTTTCCTTATAATATATTAAAATATCTAATATAGATATTTAATAGCATAGATTGTTAAAAAAAAACACACAAAATCACTTCGTACACTTTTGATAACAAATGCATTCAAGTGTAACAGGCTGGTAACGTATTGAAACGTAACTTCAAAAAGGTGATGGTATTCAGTAACGTTATTTGTTTAAAAGAACTGAAAGTGCTGTTCAACTGATTCAACAGTGTTTTCATTTTTTTCAAGGCCGTAGTATTTAGAGCTGCTGAATTACACTGTGTTGTGCCCACACGTGTCTATTAGGGCACAAACTACATCCTTTAAAAAGATCAAATAGTTGAATGACCACCTTTCAGGCAGCGTTTTAGCATTAACTGCACATTATAACAGTCATAATACTGAATTTCCATCTATCCAATCCATCTATCATCCATTCATCCATCTATCCATTCATGAAGTATTTGCTCGCCTGCTTTTATGCATATAAACAGCTATAACAATTTCAACACTTTGAGGAAGGCTTTCCCCATGTTGTTTTATGGTAATTTTTGACCATTCTTCCAGAAAAGCATTTGTGAGGTCAGACACTGATTTTGGATTAGAAGGCCTGGCTCACAGTCTTCATCTAATTCATCACAAAGGTGTTCTATCATATTGAAGTTAGGACTCTGTGCAGACCAGTCAAGTTCTTCCACACCAAACTCATTCATCCATGTCTTTATGAACCTTGCTTTGTCCACTGGTGAACAGTCATGTTGGAACAGGACGGGGCCATCCCCAAACTGTTTCCTCAAAGTTGGCAGCATGGAATTGTCCAGAATCTCTTGGTATGCTGAAGCATTCAGAGTTTCTTTTACAGGAACTAAGTGGCCAAGCCCAGCTCCTGAACAACAACCCCACACCATAATCCCTCTCCACCAAACTTCACACTTGGCACAGTGCAGTCAGACAAGTACAGGTCTCCTGGCAACCAAACCCAGACTGATCCATCTGATTGCCAGATGGAGAAGTGTGATTCATCACTCCAGAGAACATTTCCACTGCTCTAGAGTCCAGTGGTGGTGTGCTTTACAACTGAATTCAACGATTTGCATTGAACTTGGTGATGTAAGTCTTGGATGCAGCTGCTCAGCCATAGAAACCCATTCCATGAAGCTCTCTACAGACTGTTCTTGAGCTAATCTGAAGACCACATGATATTTAGAGGTCTGTAGTGATCGACTCTGCAGAAAGTTGGCGACCTCTGCAAACTATGCACCTCAGCATCCACTAACCCTATGGCCTACCACTTAGTGGCTGAGTTGCTATCGTTCCCAATCACTTCCACCTTGTTATTATACCACTGACAGTGGACTGTGAAATTTTTAGTAGCGAGGAAATTTCATGACTGTACTTGTTGCACAGCTGGCATCCTTTCACAGTATGACGCTGGAATTCACTGAGCTCCTGAGACCCATTCTTTCACAATGTTTGTAGAAACACAGGATATTTTTATACAACTGCACATATTTTATAAATTCCTTTATACACTCATATGGCAACACGCAATTTTATTATTTAACAACAAAATAACAGGCAATGTAAAATGTGCACAATAACCACATATTCCATGAACTGAATACAAGTGAAAAAATACAAGCTATTAAAAATAATTCCAAGTTAAAAATAAACCCAAGTTAAACCACTTGGGTCATCTGTAATCTCTTAAGACTTTGCCTATCATGCTAAGATTTAAATTTAATCTCCTGCAGATTAGCAACATTGCTTTGGTGAATTATTTTCAAACAGTGCAATATGTTTTGTTGAACTGATAAAACACAGCTTTACTCTGTCAGCTCTAAACCAGACCCTTCAAAGCTTCGGTGCAAACTCCATTACAGAATACATTCAGAAAATGCAAAAATCTACAATAACATACAAAGAATGAGCACTTAATACAAACTTTAACTTTATCTCCCAATGAAAACTACCCCTATAACAGAGGCAATGGTAGAACAATTAAGAAAAGGTCATTTATACATAAATTAAACCAAATCTGACATCAAGATACTGTCTGACTTTATACATTCTTCAAGGAGAATGGCATCGTAATTCCTCCTACTGTTCTATTACTGAACACTGCGACTTAGTCTATGGACTTGGGCTGTTCATTGGACTTTTTCAGGACGTCGAGCAGGTTCTGTGGCATGAAATATGGCCTCTCTGGCGATCCATCGTTGCGCTCCAGGTCCTCCACTGTGACATGAACATAGAGTTTAGCAACAGCATTTTTACAGAGGCATTTTTACTCTTCAGAGTGTCCCAAGAAGTCATGAGACATTTAAAACAAAAAGTATAAAGAAAAATGTATAGTAGTTGTAGTTAGTTATGTTATAAATAAATGGTTATTTTGTTGGACTTTTCTAATTTTTTTTCTTACCAGGTGTCTCCTGATTTAAAATATTCACAAATCATTTCCTCACATAATCCGTAGCATGGGCTAATAGGGCAATTCATTTTGAGGAGTCACAAGATATAAATGGGACAAAAATGGGAGTCATTGCTCTAAATGTAATATGCAGAGCATACTGCAATGAATATACTGTAAATGTGGATATGTTCTTTTGTATTACAGTACACTATCAATAATGCAAATGTTTCCGTCTGGCACCTAACCCAATTAAAGCTTGCAGTCCCTGAGGACAACCTTGATTACTTAAATGGTTACACAGCAAAAGAGATTAATATATGATAGTTCCCCTAGGCTGAGGAACACTCTTCGTGAAAAAATAAATACCTTGAGTGTTTTTTTTTAAGGACATAATTATATCTTGCTTTGGCATGAAAACTCACCTGCTCCCAAACACCAAGCAACCTTGAAAGTCACAAATTTATCCATAACAGAACTACAATGATTACATACAATCAATTTTAATGGAGAATTACATCCAATAAATATGGAATGTCATCAGTAATTTCAGTGGGAAGTCAATTCACATCTTTCACAAAGTGACAAACAAGAGAAAAGGTAGAAAAGCATTCAGAGACTTAAGTTGTTAGTTGCAAGCATTCAGAAGGCCAGGTCCTTAGAAAGAGAGACAGATCAAGGGGAGGGAAAGAGTGAGGCAGGCGGAGTCAGTAAACGCTTGGAAGGGGTCTGCAGAGTCTGAGAGGTCATGATGACTGCATCATGGCAACACAATCACAGCACTTACGCCTGTCCGAAATACCAAGGCAAGAAGGTGGCAATACAAGATAAGGGATCCCATCACGGTGAGGATCTCTACTAGACTGAAGCTGAAAAATACATAATAGACGTACACTACTGTATATACACGAGTCCCATAGGAAAAAACGGCCCAACATACAGTATATCAAATATGTCTGAAACATTTTGGCGTCAGCTGGTATTATTGTAAACAGTGAAAGAGATTCACCATCGATTGTGATGTGTTTGCTCTGACTGTAAACACGGTACTTAAGTGGTTCTGTAGTGCATTTGTTAACAGGATTAAGACAAACAAGTATCAGTGACAGTAATCAGGCACAGGTTCAGCACTCACAATGTTCTACAGATCTTCACAATATAAAAACCAACACTGTTCTAAAACCAACACAATAGAGCATTTTTTTTGTCAAGCTACAGAGATGCACTGGGCTTTTGACCTGCTTTGACCTTCTCCAGGAATACGTCACTCCACTCACATAGCAAAGCAATCTTAAAGTTTAGCTTGTCGTCTGCTGTACATTTAATGGGTCCATATTACAAGGTTGTAAGGACACATCTCTCTTTCTTTAAGCTTCATGATGTTTACCAGGCTTCACTTGTTTTCTGCGTTTACTCCTGTGGAGCTGACAGAGGATTATCTTCCTCAGGCTTCTCTTTGTCCTCTTTACTTTCACCAGTCTTCTCTTTCTCAGCCTCCACGGGTGCAGCTGGCACCTCCTCTGTCTTTTCCTCTGGTTTCAGCTCCTGCTTTTCAGCCACTTCGTTCACTTCTGGCTCTTCCTTGTTTTCAGATTCCTCCACTTGACTGGCTTTTTGTTCTTCAGTATTCTCCTCTTGTGCCTCTTCAGCATCCATCTTGGACTGCAGGGGCTGCTCCTCCTCATTGTCCTGCTTGAGCACCGTCTGCTGTTTCAGCTGGATCTCTCCATCCTGCTGATGCTGCAGAGGCGTTTCCTCCTCCAGTTTCACATCGGCCATTGCTTTTGCAGCATCTGCCTGCTCAACACCATTGTGGTCTTCCTCCACCCTCTGTGCTTTGGAGAGGATCTCGTGCAGCTCAGGGGACATGAAGTAAGGCCTTTCAGGAGAGCCGTCATTTCTTTCCAAGTCCTCACCTTTTAATTGTGTGCGCATGTAATGGTTTGGGACGGGTCAAAAGAAAATTAGGGGGGAAATGTAAACGTAAAAGAAAGGAAAGGTGTAAAAATATGAGGAAAGTAAAATTAAAAGGAGACAAAGAGAAGAAGAGTCAGCAACATGTCAGGAAGAAGAAGAAACCAGCAGCTCAGCTTTAGAAAGTTAACTGTAAACAGGAAGAAGAAAGGAAATCAGGCCTTCTAGAGAATGAAAAGGTACTCACAGAAGCAGAGGAACAGAGTGTCCACACACATGGCGTACACACTGAAGAAGCCATGGGCGATCAGGTAGGATCCCACTACCAGGGTCTAAATGGACAAGGGCATACATATCATCAAATGCTCATAACAGACCTCAAAAGGATCACACCACTAGAACATAACTGTCCTTACCAGTATTGGCACCCAATAGTAATTAAGAGATGGCGCCGCCTCCTCTACAGCTTTGATTCTCCCAGAGAAAAAGAAGAAAGAGAAGATCCCTATGCAAAGAAAAGGTGGAGTTAAACTAGAAAGCCAGACAAATCTCCCCACAGTGCTTGGATCTGTAATTAAAAACAACTCCCTTACCCACAATGCCAACGATAAGGAGCTTCCCAAGAAACAGGAGGAAGTCAGTCACTTTGTCTAAAACAGCCACCCTGCGTTGATATGGACAGAGAATATATCAAATTGAACTGGACAATTTAATATGTAATAACACTAAATATACAAATCACACTGTCACAGTCCTTTCCTGAGAAGAGAAAGGATATCTCATTCCAACTATATAGAGTGTACATATGATATGGTCTATAAATGTGGCTATGATGAAATTCTACCTGACAATGTTCCTCATAAGAAGGAAGAAAGCGTCTCGAGCTGAGGTACAGAAGCTCTTTCCATAGATTGCAATCTGAAGGGAAAAAAAGACAGTTCAACCACATTAAAGGTTGGCAAGGCAGAGTGTCACAAGGTGTGCTGTATCCAATTACAAGGACTCACCATGATGTAGGCATTTCTGTTCAGGAACTTGATACATTTCTCCAGACACCAGAAGCAGCACTTCATGCACTTCAGCATAAGTTTAGCAAACTTGTTCTGAGCGCCTGAAGGGCAAGAGATAGAGGCTAGGAATTATACTCTGATCCTGTTCTTACAACCATACACTAATCATAACTGACTGTTACACCGTAAACAAGGATTCAGCACGCACACATGTATGCAGTCTGTCTGACCTTTTAACTTGTGATCCAGATACTCCAAAAGGACCCTGATGACTTGGACCAGAGACAGGATCAGAGAGCCAAAAGCAAGGGAGCCTGTGTGGTATCTGTACATGAGGAGCAAAGAAAGGGCAGCTTTGAGCATCACACACTCTTTTCTGTGTCACATGGGAAGAATAAGTCCCCCCCGACTTCAGAAAATGCCTCATTTAAAGAGAATAACTTTCTTTCTTCTAAATCCTGCAAAATTTGTATGTAAGCCCACTAAACTGCTCTGACTTTAGCTGGAATTTTCACCAAAAATGTCACTCTTTGATTTGAAACAAGCTGCAATTGTATATCTAAAAAAATCTATTTTCAAACCTGAGAGCGCGTCCCAGAGAGGAGTAGATGGGGTAGGCGGGGATATCGTCCGGCTTTTTGAAGGCCCAGTAATACGAGGCAAAGGCCCCTGCCAGAGTGACCTGGCCCAGGGCCGTCACAAAGTTGGCACACCAGAAAAAGAGGAAGACGTTGTAGAACTGAAACAGGATAAGGTATCTGTGGTAGAGAGTCTCACCGCCGTAGAAGGCAAACAAACACTCTGCATCTGGGCACACCGTTGAAACATTGGATGCGTTGAATGTCTGGAAAAAGAGAGAAATATGGTGAGAGAGGAGACTTAAATTCACTCAGGAGACTTTTCTGACTGTATCTTTAGCCACTTAAAGGACTAGTGGCATTTAAACATGTACCTCAGGGTTGCAGGTGTCTCGTGAATACGGACAGTCAGTCTCATTGAACACTTTGTACACCTGCTCATTAGACGTGGATAAGAAACTGTGCAGAGCTGTAAAGGAGCCAACAAGGGGAAATGTGACAGAATTATGTCTTCACTGTTTTTATTCACGGCAGAAAAATTAAAGGATACACGGCAGTAATTGCCCAGTAAGCAATCACCAAAGCCAGAAGGGTGAAAGTCAGCAGTGGGTAGAACAGCGATGACATAATGTGGCCAACAGCCCTGAAAAAGAAAACATGATTTCAAACATTGTGCGAACAAGCTCTGAGGCTACCTGAGCACGTAGCCACTAGCATTAGAGCACCGAATACTAAAATATGTTTTACAGAAAGACGTGGTAACCAGTTAGCAGACAAATTGGTTAGCCTACTGTTCCATGGTAGCACACATGGCAGATAACATAACAGAAAACTTACAAAAATATAAATAACAACCCCAGTCTCTTTCTTTTCAGGCATCATTTCAAAGTGTCGCCACACACCCTACTGAATGTAGATAAACCTCAAACGTCAGTTTTTTTCTCCTTTAAAACTGTCAAATTTGTAAGAAAAAAAAACATTTCAAATGAGTCTGTGAAGGATAAGCAGAAGTAGTAGATAAGTAGAAGATGAAATGAGATAAGTCTGTGGAAAAAGTTTGACTGATCTGGATCAATAAAGAATCAGTATGGTTAACTGAGGAGGTTTGGAGATACAGACATATGTATGACTTGTGTTTTGAAAGTTTCAGGTGGCGTTCTTGAAAGTAAAGCAGAGAGTGAAAAGAGAAGCAGGAAGTAGACACAAGAGACAGAGTAAGGCACACCGAGGAGCGTATGACGAACAGATTGCAGTGGCGTTTGCTTTGTAGATCACTGCGTCTAGGTCCCGCAGTACTCCAAAAGCGCCTTTATTTTTGCTGTTTGATCTCCAGTAATACATGTCTCTTAAGACTCTGCATGCTCTGCTATCTTCAACAGCTAATGGCTAACACTGGACTGGTGTAAGGAGGTAGTAAGTATTTCCAAGCCAAAGGCTTGGAGCAACTACTGATTCTGGCTGGAAACAACAATCTTTTTCACCAACATAGTTTGGGGTGGGGAGCGTGCTAGTGGTCTGTTTGGGATGTCATTTCATGGAAGTTTGTAAGTTTTGTTATTTATTTATTTATTTATTTTACCCTTATTCATTGAGGGGGTCATGTTTTGAATATCGACCTGTCTATTGCCCTGTATTGGACCTCTGTTTTTGAAAATTAATAAACTTACATGAAGCAGATTTATGGAAAACTGAAAGATTGTGTGTGGGTTTGTTACTACTTGTTAAACTTTTGACTCTCCCCTTCAACTGAAAGAATTCCTACAGTTCAGACTCACCTGCTGGCTTCTTTGATGAGGGCGATGGCGATCATGATTCTCTTCCTCAGGAAGATGAGGAGGAGAATAATGATGATCTCCACAATAGCCAGGATGATCACTGCAAACAATAGATTCAGCAGATTAACAGGATTCATCCACACTCAGGCATAATACAGAAAATAAAAGTGTTCTCACAGAAAGCCAGCCAGGTCTGCCTGATCTGCAGGTACACAGAGAAGTCCGTCTGCAGGCCCAGGTCACGGATGGTGACGTCAGCACCAGGTTGTCCCTTCAGACTGGCAAACTCCATGTAACAGTGGACAATACCTACAAATAGTCCATTTTATTTGCTTATTTCCATTTCACATGCAAAACAACCATAAAGAGAAACATTGTTACGTTCACAGGTTTAACTACTTACCATATCCAATCACCAGAATAACCGAAACAATCATGATCCAAATCATGACGCCAGCCAAGAAGCGCAGCAGGACGATGAAAATCAGGCTCACAACCATGGCTATCACCAGACCGCTGGAAAGGATGAACACATAAGTCACATTACAGAGGTAACAAAGAGTCTTTTTGTCTGTGATCAGCAAAATCAGGCATAAAGTCAGTCTTAAACACAAATATAAAACATCGTCCTCATCGTCTGGGCTACTACAACAGGTCTGATGAACGTACCTGTTTAATGACTGCCAGGGCAGTTAAATATGTGAATACGGAAATATGTTTACTAGTGTCGTATTGTTGATGTTTTGTTCAACTTTTAACCTGTTATTGTAACAGTAAAATACAGTGAAACCTACAGTAATATCCAGTGCCAAGACTGAGTGTAGTCCTCAAAGATTCTCATGGCGACTTGACGAGCTTCTACAACAACATTTGATTTCCTGCAACAAAAGGAAATGAGGTTAAAAATCGATGTCAGTGTCTAAAATGTACATTATAGACATCTACTAAATACAGTACAAAACTCCAAAACTCCCAAAATGTACTAAAAGATTGTCAGACAAGTCACGAATAGGCATCTAAATGATTCATGATTATTAACTAAATTAATTACAATCAGATTTTATATAAAAAAAGGAAATGTTATTTTGTTTTCTAATACTAATCTGTGATTACATGTAGCAATCAGGAGGCTAGACACACATACTATAAATCACCTGTATCCTGCATATTGTTCTGGTATCCCTGTGGAACTTTTTATAACAGCAGCTGAATAATTAATTAACTGGCTAACAAAGTTAGCTAGTAGCTATAATGAATGAATGTGAATACCATCTGAATGACAAATTAGGAGCACAGTGTGTTTACATGAATAAAAAACGTCAGTGTTGCTGAACAGAACTACCACTAAAAAGAACAGGTTCTCATGTTTAACTTGGAACTTGGATGTGGAATAGGAAACAGCTCAACAATAGCCATGCTTGGAAGAAGACTACAAAACAACAGGAAACATTACTCAGCATCTTGACAGATAACGTGTGTGATGCAGTGCTAAAGCTGGCATTAAAAGTTTACTGCCAGTAAACAGTAAACACTCACATGATGAACCACAAATAGGACATACAAACAGAGCATAACTTCAGCAGGTCAGAGGCTGTAACAGACATCTGCATGCAGTAAAATCCAGATATGTCTACTTGGGTATACACAGGTTTATATGAGATATTTTCGCGATAAATTTAAATTATGTAACAATTGAATAAGCAATTCAACTGTTTACTAGACAGGATCTTATAAAAAAATTGGGGTTTAAATTTTTTTCCTGACAATGTAAAATATTTTTTTAAACCAACAAATATCAGGTTGGTGAACATATTGTGTGCAGATGTACAAACAGTATATTTAGTCACACGGTGAGAAGGACTCACTTTGACGCCTCCAGCACGTCACTAGCATTGACATTTTGGTCTCCTTCACCGATAAAACTGGTCACGTTGCCGACCACCACCACACCACCTTTCATCGTTCCCAGGGCAGGAAGGCATCGACGCGTGACTGTAGAGGAAAGAGTTTTATTGTTTATTCATTTGTAGTATTGTTTTATTTTATTTATGTTTTACAGAAATTGTGTGAGTACAGAGAGGCTTCTCACTTACATGCTTTACTGGGCATCAGAATACCAGGACACAAGCGATCCCTCAGGATCTCAGGAACAGACTGATTAACATAACACAAGTTTTGTGACATACTGTGTGTATATGCAGTACTGTTTTTAGTGGAAAAAAATGCTGTAAACTAAGAATGCTTTCAAAAATATACATAATGATTGTTTGTTTTTATCAATTTACAAAAGTGAAATATAAATCAATACAAAAGCAAAATCTAAGACACATTAATGTTTGGTGTTAGTACCTTTGCCTTCAAACCAGCATCACTCCTTATAGGTACACTTGCACAAAGTCAAGGATTTCGTAGGATTGTAGATGCAGTGGTCGACCAGCAGAAGAAAAACACATCAAGATTATTTCCCTTGGAAATCAGAAGATGTCCAGCAGAGCCATCAGCTCAGAATTGACAGAAACCAGTGGGACCCAGGTACACCCATCTACTGTCTGGAGAAGTCTGGCCAGAAGTGGTCTTCATGGAAGAGTTGCAGCCAAAAGACATTGAAACAAGGCCAATAGACTCAACTATGCACAAAAGATAGGAACTGGGTGCAGAAAATATTTAAAATATTTGGCTGTAGAGGGCAGTTTGTTCACCAAAGAGCTGGAGAGTGGTACAATAATGAGTGACTGTAGAAAACAGTAAAGCATGGTGGAGGTTCCTTACAACTTTCGGGCTGAATTTCTGCACATGGAGTTGGGGGTTTGATCAGGATTGATGGTGTCCTCAATGCTGAGAAATACAGGCAGATACTTATCCATCATCATCCATCAGGGAGGAGGATGATTGGCCCCAAATTTATTCTGCAGCAGCAGGACAAAGACCCCAAACACACAGCTAAGGTCATGAAGAACTATCTTCAGAGTTAAGAAGAACAAGAAGTCCTGGAAGTGATGGTGTGTCAGAGTGTATCTGGGATTACATGAAGAGACAGAAGTATTTGAAGAAGCTTAAATCCACAGAAGATCTGTGGTTAGTTCTTAGATGTTTGGAACAATCTACCAGCCGAGTTCCTTCAAAAACTGTTTGCAAGTGAACCTGGAAGAATTGATGCTGTCTTGAAGGCAAAGGATGGTCACACCAAATATTGATTTGATTTGGATTTCTCCTCTGTTCATTCATTGCACTGTGTTAATTGATAAAAAACAAACTATTAACACTTCCATTTTTGAAAGCATTCTGAGTTCATAGCATTTTTTCACACATATAAATGCTGATGCTTTTAACATTTACCATGGTGGTGAAGTTCACTCCTTCCTTGCAGTACTTTCTGTAGTATTCACGGTCCTCGCCTTTCATGACATTGCTCAATTTGAGATACCTGTTAGGACAGCTTTCCACACATAGCTAGACACATAAAACAACATGCAGGCATGAGAATTAACTTGGTCTTTTGACTGGGCACCAACAAACACAGAATGAGCAGAATGTTTCTGACCTGTGGAGTGGGACACTGGAACTCCAGCAGCACCAGAGGACTGGCACATTTCAGGATGTTGAAATAGAACAGAAGGGGTTTGTTCCTGTTGTGTGATAGTGAAAAAAAAAATTAACCAGAATTATTGCAACACAATGTCAACGTAAAAGATTTCCCAAGGACATGTTTGCTGTAAATATATTGTGAGGCGACTTACGCCAAGGGTGTTCCAGCTTGTCCACAGAACTGCCCTCTGCTGTCTGTGGGGTAGATCACTTTTCTGGGGTCACCCTGAGACCAAGCTGCATGGAACAGAATTTAGAAAACAATTCAAATCAAATCTAACTGAACCTCTAAAAGCAGACTAGATTTTCATACTCAACCAAATGAATCAGATAGAGATTTAATCTAGGAAAGCAGATAGAAAACATGTTGCACCATGTGTGAATAGTTTCAACCTTGAGAACATGTAAACCATACAGACCAGTGTGAAAACCATCTGACATAGAGCAGTTAATCAAACATCTACAGCTCAGCAAAGAGATGTTTGACGCTGTATCTTTTTATTTTTTAACTTAGTCCAGATCATCATATATGTGTTGTGTAGTTTTTAAAATATGGATTTCGGTTTTTTCCACTAAATGTACAGTGCATGTTTTGTACGTATAAATGGTGGTGAGGGCTGGTAAGAACCTACCAACATCTGTCTCTCGCTGTTGGGGTCTAACACCATAACAAAATATGGTGGTTAATGACAGAAACCTGTCATATAACCTAGTCCAGCGACTAAAATGGGAATGTCAAAATAATAACGTGTGGGTACAACACAAACAATTCAATGGTCCTTCTGACCCGATATGAAACAAATTCTGAATACTATGACCTTCATGAAGTCATGATTTAGTGAAGGAGTCTTTTATTAGAATACATTCATTCTGACAAGTATACCTGGTGAAGTGACAAGTGACCAGTGCATATTGTAGAGACAGAAGTTCAGCCTTACCAATAATACCAACTGCAAAGTACCCCAATAAGGCCAAGATGAAGAGAATGCAGCAGGTGACATCTGTGCAGCCCCTGGGGAAGAGAAGAGAAGAGAAGAGAAGAGAAGAGAAGAGAAGAGAAGAGAAGAGAAGAGAAGAGAAGAGAAGAGAAGAGAAGAGAAGAGATTAGTGTCCAGTTACTTCAGAAAGCAAACTTGACCATTTCAAATGAGATATTGCATTCATATAAATTGGCTGGCGGTTGTGTAGACATACAAATAACTAACAATCATCAAACAAAAATTAAAGGTCTCACCTGTTTTGGATCGGACCTTTAAAGTTTGGGTCAAACTCCCTG
The DNA here is from genome assembly GCF_022458985.1 of Mugil cephalus. Lineage (NCBI taxonomy): Eukaryota > Metazoa > Chordata > Actinopteri > Mugiliformes > Mugilidae > Mugil > Mugil cephalus. The sequence continues at coordinate 8,417,781 of NC_061771.1, forward strand.
GACTGCCCTGTGGATAAAAAGAGACTAGGTTAACAACATCCCCGTTAAGATTAACGATTACTATCAAACTGTAGTAAGTTCCCTTTAATTTCTAAAAATAAACACTACTCCCACGGCAGATTTAACTTGAAGGCTCACTAGCATTGACCAAAGTGACAAAGACTTGCAAATCAAAAGATTCTTCCACCGACTGCCGTGCCTAACAACACAAAATGGTTCCCCGGTGAGCTCCCTGTGGACATCACCTCATATACCTCAGACACGCTAGAGGAGATATCATCACCCAAGCACACACTTCCTGCGCTGAGATGGAGCTAGAAGTGTGAACATTTTCGCACTTCACTTTGCAAACAAATCATCTCCTTTGTTAAGACAATGATTTGTTTATGATGCAGCGTTTGTGCCTGACACATACAGTGAACTGAAAGAGATTATACCATCCTACATGGTCTCTTTACGTCTGCGTCCACCTCTGCTGCCATGTGACAGACTAACAGTTCTCAATACAATACTAACTATTGACCTTTGGTTCCCCGGTGAGCTCCCTGTGAGCATCACCTCAAATCATCACGCAAGCACACACTGCCTGCGCTGAGATGGAGCTAGACGTTTGAACATTTTCGCACTCACTCCGCTTTGCAAACACACCATCTCCACGCCCTATGTCCCCTCAAAACATGACCTCAGACTTTGAAATGTACCACATCCTCTCCCATTTCTGTAAATGTGCCACAGCCAACATGACAATTCATAACAGAGCAGCACCAGACCATTTGGATGCTTTAAATGCACTGCTACAGACACAAAGTGAGTGTTAGGGACACGTCTTAACATCTGCAATTCTACACTGTGAAGATACACCGTCTGCCTACAAAATGCCGACAGAACAGAAAGGCATGCTTTTGCTATGTGAGTGTAGCATTTAGCAGCGGTTTGTCAACCATCATAGTCACTGAACCATGTGCCATTTGTCAACTATCTGGGAAGCCTGAATCCTGTCAAAAATTCTTTCAAAATGTAACCGTACCTGCCCGCTCATATTTTGCCATTACGTTGCTGCTTCGTCCTCTGTTACGGAGGGTTTCACCGATTCGTGGGCGCCTGCTATGTTTGTCTGCTGTTTTCTTTATGTGTACTTCCGGTATGAGGTCTGTCTGAACGCTTCATTTCCCCTTTTTTTTTTTGTTCTCAAGGTTCGCATTCACTGCCTTTTCGCCCTTCCTCTTTTCGGTCCTTCAAGACGCAGTGGCAGTAAAAGCACTACAGACTAGTGATTTGAGGGAGGATCTCAATATAAGACTTGACAAAAATGCTTTGTCAGGTTTTGCAAAGCTTGCAGAGAAAACCAAAATAGTCTTTAACGTTTTAACATTGTACGTTGTTTTAGAGTCTGTTAAACAACATGTTTTATATTGTGAAGCGTTCTCACCTCTGAGGTTTTCTCACCCTAAAAACAAATAATATGACAGAACTTTAAAAATGCACAACACTCCACGGTTTACTGTTTACGACTGGGTGAGCCGTTTTCTCAATGTTTCCTCAACTTCCTGTTCCAACTTTAAGCTGCATTTCAGAGCTTGTTGCAGTGTTTCAACAGATTCCCCCATCGAGTGCTTTCATGACGAACAATACACTGTCACACCGTGGTGAGGGCGTCTTGTCTTGGGGTTGTTTTGTCCTGTCATTTCCTGTTTTATTTTGAAAAGTAACTCTCCTCTTGTTTCAGGTCACTTGCCCTTCCTCATGTGTCACCAGTCTGATTGTCTTCCCTGATTCCTGATTGTGTCCACCTGTCCCCTATTTCCCTCCATGTGTTTAAGTAGTCTGTGTTCCCCTTGTCTCGTGCCAGAGTGTTATCGTCGTCAACCTGTTCTCGTGCTTTGCTTCATGTCTTCAACCAAAGTAGTTCCAAGTAAGCCTGTGAATCCTCTCGAAGAGAAAGTTTTGTTTGTTTAGTCTTTTCTTAGTTAAATCCTTAGTCCTGAGGTTTTCCTCCATTCGGAGTGTTTTGTGTTAATTTTATGATTTGTTTCTTTGATTTGAGTTTCCTCCTTCTGGAGAGTTTTTTGTTTTCACTGATCAGATTAACGTCTAGGTTTTTTTGTGGCCATTTGTTTGTCCCTCTGTGAGGGATCTCTGAGCAATCCAATTAAAGCCTTTTTTGTCATCTCTGCATTCTGAGTCCTGAGTTCTGCTTTGAGTCTCGGCCTGACATACACAAAGATGTTTCATGCTTTGTTAAGACAATGATTTGTTTATGATGCAGCGTTTGTGCCTGGCACATACAGTGAACGGAATATCTGAGATTATACCATCCTACATGGTCTCTTGACGTCCGCGTCCACCTCTGCTGCCATGTGACAGACAAATACTTCTCAATACAATACTAACTACTGACCTCATCTGTCACATAAATAGTATAAACCTTTTACATACAAATAATCTGAATCCCCCCCCCAAAAAAAAAATGTAGCTGTAACTTTTAATGTTTGACAGACACTGGACTTTAGAGGTACTGATATCTGATGCTGATATCTCTTCATTGAATGTGAGGTGGCTAGCAAAGTTAGCTTAGCATGAAGAACGGAATAAAAGTAGAATAAAAAAACGCACAGCTATGCTAAAACCTGTTAAAAACTGTGCTATAGTGATGACAGTGAACAGGCTAACTGACTAGTGATACATAGACATACTCTTGCCGGTTTATTAGGGACACTAGTGAAAACTAATTCATTCTAATATAATGAACTCAATGAAGAGAGAGCTGTTGATTCCACTGTGTTTTCATTTGAGAGGTTGGTTTGTGTGTTATTATTAAATTGTTTTGTGTTGTACTGACAAATGTTTCTATTATTTTGACCCCATTTTAGTCAGCGGACTAGGCTTAATAACCTCCTTTTCGTGCTTTAGTGTTTGATTCAGCAGTTTACCAGTAGCAATAAACTGTATCCTCCAAAATAACGGTAATTAAGTTGAACGACCACTTTCCTGACGCTGTTCCACATCAACTGAACATTAGAGCAGTCATGAAGGAGGCTTTAGTGCACGGCTGTTACAATAAAATGCACTGGTTTTCACTGGTGTACCTAATAAACTGGCAAATCAGTGTATTCCTCATCTCTCTGCAGGAAATGTATTCAAACATTCTAGGATACAAACATTACTAAAGCTGATGGACCTTTCTTATCATAGTATAAACATTGATAAGTTAATTAACAAATATTTTTCAACTGAAAATTAGGGTCATAAGTGCTCCACTGTGTACAACATACAAGACACTACCCAAACATGTAATTCTGTAATAAGCAATTTGTTAGTACACCAGACACCAAACCTATCAGCATCTACGTATAAATCTGGCTCTAATCTGTATGTTGGTTTTTAATTAGCCCTGCGGTACAACTTTGCATGATGAAATGCGGAAGTGCATGAAGTAACAGCATTACAGAGTGATGTTATGGCAGATTTTTCTTTTAATAGTGTAAAGGTGTTCCTTGTGTTGTTAAGTCTTACAGTTCCTCCCTGCCCTTACTTTCTGTGCATATATATTTCCTACTTCCCTACAGAATAGGATAAATTCTCCACCAGCCTTTTTATTTGTGTTTCATTCAACTGTGAACGGGACAGCTCCATTAGAGCCGGAGGAACAGGCTGCTCTTTGCCTGTTTTGTGCTATAAAACAATCTCTGATTGTGCTGAAAGGGATTCCAGCAACAGACAGTCTGACAAACATCTTGTAAATGCTCTCATTAGCTCATCTAATTGGTGGAACTAAACAGAAGTTTATTGATGTTTATCTGATGTTCTGCAACACTAAAAAGAGCTTTCTTTAACCATGCAAATGTTGTAGGTATATATATTTTTCCTCACTAGAGTAACTTGGGTTCCTCAGGTGGCTCATTACACACTTTCGAGGGACCAGATGGTGAATCCCACAGGGCCTTCCAGACAGACTCAAGTCTGCATTCAGGTCCACATGAAACACGACCTTTAAATGCATTTACTAGAACCTTGAAATCAGACTGAATAACTATTCGCAAGTGTGGATGGTCTTATTATTATTTCTGGAGGACACTTTTTTCATGAAATACTAATGTTGTGGGGTTGTTTTGTTGTTACAGGGACAATTAGTTTTTTGAGGGTAATAATGCATTGTTTTAAGTACATAGATTACACTCATTGTGGTTATGGTTAGGGTTGGACACTTGGCCAAGATTGTTCGAGTTAGAGGAAGAGGAAGAGGAAGAGGAAGAAACATAAGTTGGTGTGTGCGTGTGTGTGTGTTAAAAGCCGTGATGATGTCATGAATGATTCACTAATGGGCCCAGAGGGGTTATCAGATGAACCTTGTCCTGCCTACTTTAATGGGTAGCGGCTACTGCGGTTGTACACGTTTGTGCGTATGTGCGCAGACTGTATGTGCAAGGAGACACTACGAAGACATTTTGACTCCTGTGCTCTTCTCTCTCTCCGTTTGGATTACACAGATTAGGATGATACGCTGATTAATCAAGGTTACAGGACAGCTCTCGTTGCCTCAAATATTTCCTCTTTTAGACAATATTTTTAAAGCGCCACATAAATACCACTACTCCTCCTCGCAATCACCGCTCAGCTAGAACAACAAGCAGCAGTTCGTCTCATCATCCGAAGTCAGTTTTCATCAAACGTGGCCATCTTCGAAACATCTGTCTTTAATGTCTCTGGAAGTGTAAATGCTGTGTGTGGCAATATGTCTGGCTGCCTGCTTTATATTGACTGGAAGCCTCTTGACTGTGTCTGCTGAGTGCGTAGAGCAGACAAGGCAGAACACAGTCTGGGGAGTGCAGGCTGCAGCCTGCCTGGATGTGGCCACACTGGCCTAGTCAGAGGGTGAATGTAGCAGCCAGAGACTCCTGTTTCTACTTGGAAGGATGGAATGAGTATTGTTTGTTTGTATCATATAAGCCTTTATCTCTGGTTTTAAAGGGGCTGCGGTTACTGACCTTTTAGCCTCAATGGGGGAAGGGAGTCCAAAAAAAAAAAGAGCTGTTTATATGGCAACAGGAAAGCCATAAGGAAATGCTGCACAGCTGGAGCCCCATGGATTGGCTGGGGAGGATGTGCACTTAACATTTCACTTTGCATTGTGAAAGAAGGAACAGTTCAATGGTGAGACAGCATTAGGTTCTTTTTCCAAATGAAATGCCAGCATTGCCCTTGAGCCGTCGATGGCCATCCTCTCGTGTGACAGCGCTGACATGGGGTACTAAACCAAAGAATAACACCGTTCACAAAAACTTCATGACTCAACACTCCATATGAACAACAACCCAGCCCAGACACAAGGAGACTGTGCCGGGCGGGCTGCGGGCTGCTAACTATGGTGCTGCTGAAAATAATACATGTGTGAGACGATAGTCAGCAATGAGTCATGATTTAGAGGAAGCTTCCATAACATGTGAACGCAAAGCGAATCAGCTTGAGAAAAGCATCTGTGGAGTCCATGTGTTTCTACATTGGTGAGAATCTATGTTCATGTGAGGATGAAACAGCCACATGTCATTCGACAAAACAAATGGGGTTTGAGCCCAAAGGAATAAACTAAGCGCAGACATATGGGCTGTACATACAGTACTGTCATACGCAGCCTGTTATCCATGCATGTGTGCTCTTATTCTCCTTTGTGGTTTGTGTTTGTGCAGCACAGAATACGCTGAATAAGAAATGTAGACTACCACGACAAGCCTATTAAAATAAAATAGTTTTCTTGTTTGGACGATTTTATCAGGCTCAATCATATAGCACACCAACAACAATCAATAACTCGGTTACATTTCGATCTATATTCGTGTGGTACAATGAAGAGATGCATATACGGCATGTTGCTTTCATTCTCCGTAGATTTCTAAATAAACCATTTTCTGTTTGAAAAAGATGAGACCCCTGAAAAAGTAACGGAGGATGAGGATGACTCCAGATCTGCATAAGATCCATGAGGTCCACACCCACCCATCCATTGCAGTCATTGTTTCCATTCCTCCGCCCGTTCACAGTCAAATCAAAGATCGAGCGGAGAGCTGGACCTTAAAGTCGTTCTTACCGTATTTAGGGTCGGGTTTTTTCTCTTCTCCATTCTCCATTGCCGCACACCGCTGCTGATCAGACCTTAGACAGGACAGTTACCATGGAAATGTCGAGGCAAGAAATCATCAATAACGACGAGTGATCCAGCAATGGAGCAGGGAGGCGATCCCAAATCAAAGGCGAGTACGGCGCATTCCTGCGGCCAATGAGAGGGCGAGTTCTGATGACTGACAGCTGCTACAGCCAATCAAGGCGAGTCACAGGGGAGTAGCTCCACCCCTCACAGTTACTGCAATGGAATGTGTGTCAGGGCGACTAAATGCGTTTCTAACGGTCAACAATGTTTGGAAAAAAGCAATTTACTTTACATTAATTACTACAGTATTTACGGCCATGCCAAATATAAGAATATACAGCCTAATGAAAAGCAAGAAAACAGTAAACCCGTATTTTTATGCACAGGAAAACAACTCAATAAAAAATATCACACTATTGCCTTTACTATATGTTAATTTATTTAAAATTCCAGCTACGGATTAGACTATTAGGTATGCATAAAATAGTCAAATCTGTTCCCATTTTGACTTGCAAGCATTGCTCACAATGCGCTACATCGATTTTGCTAATTCTGCACAGGCCTAGTTATTTACAAACTGAATGATTTTAATCAGAATCAGAAAAAAGCTTTATTTATTTACAATTAGGAGGGCAAAGAGCGGTAGAGTACATAAAATTATAGAGCAATAGAAGAAATACACAAAGGTGGGTGGCCTAAAGCAGCATATTGTGTGCATTGGCAGGCCTCTTGCCAGTAACAGAATTATAACACTGCACACGAGGACACAGTGACACACAAGAAAGTATTGCACAAAGTGTAAGTCTAAAGTTATTGTAACACCTTAGAGTTCAGGACGAGAAAAACGTTGGGAACAAAGGTCGCTCTTCTCCTCTGGGTCTTACAGGCTGGACAGGGGGAACCTGCGACCAGATGGCAGCCGGTCGAATGCTGGGAACAGAGCGTGCGTTGAGTCATGAAGGATTCAACAAGCCAGGCTGCTAGCCTGCTGCTCGTACACAGTGCTCAGGTGGCGAGCAGGATGTCCAATAATCTCAGAACACACCTTCACAATGTTGTGCAGGTGGCGGTCACTGTCCTGTAGAGTGATGGAGTGACACCAGCAGCACATGGAGAAAGCTAAAACACTTTCAATGAATGTGTAGTAGCTGATAGTTTAACTTCAGTTTCCTGGGTAGGTACAACCCCTGTTGGCACTTCATCAGGATCCCCTCAGTGTTGGAGGGGAACCTCAGTTGGCAGTCGAGGATGGTTCCCAGGTATTTGTATTCCTCTGCTGTCTTGACCGGAGAATCATGGTGACAGTTGCCGCCAGTTCTCTTCGGGTCCTGGAGAAGGTCACCACCATCCACTTAATTTTACTGACATTCAGCTCCAGGCAGGAAGAGTATGACTACTCTGCTAACTGCTGCAAAGAGGGTCCGTGGGACAGGAGGGACAGGAGAACCGTGTTGTCAGCAAACTTTACCGGGTGATAGTTGGGGTGCGTTGATCGGCACTCGTCGCTGTTAAGAATGAAGAGCAGCTGAGAAAGCTGTGGGGAGGCAATCAAGGTGGTGAGAAGATCAAAGAGGTTATTGTTAATCTGGACGTCCTGGGCTCTACTGGTGAGGAAGTCCATGATCCAGAGTATGAGCTGACTGCTTATGTTGAAGTTCTGGGGGAGTCTCTCTGCCAGGATGTGGAGTCTGACAGATGTTAGGAAGCTCCAAGTGTTGATGATGGAGGTTTTGGCATCATCACTGCAGGAATTTACCATTTATATTTCCTAGTCCTGCTGATGTCTCTTAAATAATCTACAATATTGTTTACCCTATGACAATATAATGTCCGAACACTAAACATTTAAGCATCTAAGCATTTATTTATTTTTTTGATCCACACAGAAGTTGTGATAAAAACACAAAACAAATGTGAGAAAAACCCTACAGAGATTAAATAAGAATCTGAAATCATAAACATTTGGGACACAATCCGACATCATTATACGTCTCAACTTACCGCAAAAATGTCATGTACAGGTTTTTTAGGACATATTTTAAAAGGTGTGAAATGTTATCAGGGTTCTTAAGAAAACAAGGATAGTGAGCAAAAAATGTTAATAACTGATTTGAATTGGTGTCTTATGAAGTGTGAGGCAGCCAAGAATGGCCAAGAGTCTGTCCTTTCTCTTAAAACTAAGGGGCGTATTACTGTTGTTATATACATTTCATTTATGACTTTGTCCAGTTGTTCTCTTTTCTAAAATTACCTGCAGAGTTTTTCTTACAAACCAATCACATAAAAGTTAAATAACATGATCTTCCAGATTAAAGCCATACAATTCAGGTTGAGGAGGTTGTTTGTCCCTCAGGTTACATGACTCTACAATGTCATGGTTGCTGCTGCTACTACTTGCTGCTACTATCTGCTTGGTTTTTATACAACATTAGATACTGCCAGGCCAAAAATAAAATCACCACCTGGATTTAACTAAGCAAATAGGTACAGCCTTCTTGTTGGATAATTACTTGGATAATGAGTGATTTACTTTCTGGCAACAAGTTATTTAACCCCAACTGATGCAATGAGTAGCTTCTCATTTCTTAAACAACCATGTCTGAAGACGCATCCCGTGGTTGTGGAAAAGATGTTAGTCTATCCGAGAGGGGTGAAATCATTGGTATGCATCAAGCAAAGAAAACATCTAAGGAGACTGAAGCAAAACTAAAAAAAAAACTTGGTGTCGGACGCATTATTAAAAAGCGAAAGGATAATGGGGAACCATTGTCTTTGAGGAAGAAATGTGGTGAGAAAACAATCCTGGTTGACCACTTAAACATGTCTAAATGAAGAAAAACAACAGCTAATACCGAAACTAAGAGCATTTTCACACACCCAATGTGAAGGAAACTCAAGGGACTAGGACTGAACAGCTGTGTAAGAAAACCACTAATCAGTGTGGCTAACCAGTAAAAAAGGCTTCAATTAGCTAGGGAGCATAAAGATTGGACTCTGGAGCAATGGAGGAAGGTCATGTGGTCTGATGAGTCCAGATTTACTTTGTTCCAGAGTGATGAGGCATTAGGGTAAGAAGAGAGGCAGATGAAGTGATGCTCCCATCATACTTAGTGTTTACTGTACCAGCCTGTGGGGGCAGTGATATGATCTGGGTGTTCGCTGCAGTTGCTCAGGTCTAAGTTCAGCAACATTATGCCCAAACATGCTGGGAGGAAATGGCATCAAAGATGAGTGATGATGAGTAATGCTGCTTCTTTTCACAACATGTTTAGATAAGTGAATTCATATGGTACTTCCTACACAAGTATCTTCTGTCAGCGACATGTTGAAGCGAGACGGCAGCCCATTATGCGCGCCCTGATGGAATTTTTGGGGGAGTCTTCAGGGGAACTCATCAAGGACTACAAGGTAAATTCAAACATTTTCAGATCACAGTTATATATAATGACTGCATTATGTTGTATTCTTATTCACTTTCCTTTTAAATACAACTTGCTTGAACCATAAAATAAAATATAAAATCCCCATTTTTGAAAATGGAGCCTTTATTGGTGCCTTTGAACAATATATTTTCCAAATCTAAATTTCAAAAATGCTTCATATGCTTTGTTTTTCTTTTTTTTAACAAACAAAGATGTAATATATACATGGAAGCCCATTTCCACCAATCAAAAAAAAAAATACATATATATATGAAAAGAAATCCCCATGGCAAGTCATGATAATGGGATTAAAATCTTTTTATTTTGCCTGCTGGTTGACAGTTTCTGTCCTTGTTCAGGCAACAACAAACAAATGCCGAGCATTCTTGTGTGATGTATCAATATGATAAAAAAAAAAAAAAGGAATCACAGAACTAAAATTTTTGTCTAAATTTAACAAAATATGTTTACTTGAATGATAAAAAATTGTATATTGCTTGATGAAATTTTGTTTAATGCATGAAAAGCAAAAAATGAAAATTGACAGAATTAAGCAAATATTGGACACCTAAGGCTGAAAATGTCAATGAATTAAATCATATTCCTGACATGAAAAATGCAGTGAACTACATCTTCCCCATTCTTCATGGCCTCCTCCAGTTGTCCACTCCTACCTGGATGAACAGTTCACCAAGCTGCCCATGATTCCTGTTATACTCACAAATTGTCTCATAGATCATCACTTATGTGCTATATTATTAGATCCTACATGTTTCCTTCAGCTTGATGTATGTATCTATGACAGCAGTTTGTTTATCTTGTTTCTCCTGTTCTTCTTTTCTCTCTATCTTCTCTGTTTCTACCCGGCTGGCCTTCGGCAGATGGGTCCCTCCATATGAGCTGGGTTCTGCTCAAGGTTTCTTCCTGTTAAAAGGGAGTTTTTCCTTGACACCGTCGCCCTCAGGTTTGCTCTGGAGGTTGCAGGCCGGTTTTTGTGAAGCGTCTTGAGACGATTTGTATTGTTATTGGCGCTATATAAATAAAACTGAATTGAATTGAATTGAATTGAAAATCTTTTATCGAAAAACTTGGTTGCCTTGTTTTTTTAAAGTCATTGTTTCAATACACAAAAACATTACGAACAAATTTAGGCCATTTAAACTGCAGAATAGTATGTAAAATGCTGTGTAAATGTAACTTACATATAGTCCATATATAAAAGTGAGAAAAGGTATTGAAAATGACCTTGATTTAAGGTGGGATTTTTCAGTTTGAAGCAGTCAGAGTCTGAGTAAAACTTACAAAGAAGGGGAGAGTACAAGTCACTGTCCATATTAATAATAATCAGTAAATTACCTGAGGTTTGCTAGTAAAAGTAACTTATATCCCGCAAGTAAGGTTTAATTGATGATCGTCCTTGTAGAATTTACTTACAATGTCTAAGTGCAAAATCTTTCTTAGGTTTTCCAAAGTAAATAACACTCCAAGCACCAATGGGCCAAGGGATAAATAAAATATCTATCTATATACCATTACTGCTGCTGTTGCATGACTTGTTTCTCAGCTATGGTGTCCATGGACTTCCTTGTGACACTTACAAAACCTAGATACATGCCAGGCATTCTGCACATGGCTCCTTATTTTACCAGCCAATGAGCTGGAAGCTTGAGGGACGACTCCCTCGTCACTCTCCACTCTCCACACCACGCATCCATCCAAAAACGCCATTTTGAGTGTGGAACTGTGCGACAAACATTCAGTTCACGGACCTGCTGTAACTTCAGTAAAGATCAAATTCAGAGTAAATTAGGAGACTCAAACCCAGTCTTCACCTCTTCATACACTTACTATTCAGTCGCGGACAGAAAGGTAGTTGCGTAACGAGTTGCGTAACTTTGTAGTCGTGCGTCTGCGCACTGTGTCTTGCCTCACCTGCTATGGCGGAAAGACGCTCCCACTTCTGACGCTAACGTGTCCGTGTGACGTCTCACCGGCTGAACTATTACTTAAGCAACTTTTTTTATGTGGACCAAGTCACGCTGAACCATCATCGGACCGACTGATAAACCCACCGGGAGCATTTGAAAGGTAATGTGGAGCGAAATATCTGCATGTTGATGTCGATGTAACTGCTCATAGGACATCATGTGTGTTGTGAAATGTGTGAAGCATTGTAAACAGGCTACAGTTTATGTACTGTTTGAAACCAATGATAACACCGTGATTACAGCCTATTAAAACACCACATGCCTAATTAACAATATTGTAATATATATAAAGGTAAAAGGAAAGATAAAATAGTATAAGATTAGATTAAAATAAAACTAAAAATAAGCAGGATGTAATAAAATAGAAAACAGTATAATCAACATACACTGTGTCTTAATCTAGTGCATCCACTTTAAGGTTAAAAGTATCACAATATACCACAAACGTGTCTCTGCTTCTTTTTGTCTATGTTCAGTTAAGACATGGCTCTCAGAGGCGCTGTCACACGTCTGCTCTCCAACAGCCAAAAATGTGCTGTCATCACCGCGTCCAGAGCTCAAGGCACTGCTGCTGCAGCCACAAAAGGTACATTTAAAACTCCTGATCAGTTGTTTGGATATATAGGAAGTAAGTGGGAAGGCCTCACAGTCTATAGGGAAACACCAAAGAGCCATGGTGAAGGGAACAAGATGTAAAACTGGAAATAAGTTCTCTAGGTTTATCTTAGATGCTGCGTAATCCACAACACTTTTACTGTGTCCTCCAGATGCTGAAGAAGTCAAAAAGCCGGCTAAGACATGTGAGTATAAATTTGGTTGCGTTCCCTCACATGTTCCGTTGTGCATGCATGTGATGGTGACATAACGTGTACATTTCCTGAACACCAGCCAAGGTGGCCTTCAACTGGCGGGATGCTCTGGATCTGGAGGGTCAACTTACAGAGGAGGAGATCATGATCCGAGACTCCTTTCGTGATTACTGCCAGGAAAAGCTCATGCCACGTATCCTCATGGCCAACAGAAATGAACGTAAGCTAAACAGGGATATTAGGTGTCTCATTTATTGAGAACAGTTTTAGCATTACGCAGAATAGTTGAATTCCTACTCAATTATTAAAGGTGTGTAAGAAGATCTAAATATTTGTCATTTTGTATTTTTCAAACATGTCAGATTTCCACCGTGAGATTGTCTCAGAGATGGGAGAGATGGGCGTCCTAGGCCCAACTATTAAAGGTAAAAAAAATCCTCTTCTGTGATGGAGGAAACAGTTACACCAGACGTTGACATGTGCCTTAACACCACTCTTATCCTTTAGTCTTTGTCATGTTCACTATTTCTCACTGGGTCTTTTTAGAAACAGACTCTGCTTTTTGTTTTTTTTTGTTTCCGCTGCAGGGTACGGCTGTGCAGGCACTAGTTACGTGGCGTACGGTTTGATTGCCAGAGAGGTCGAGCGAGTGGACAGCGGCTATCGGTCCGTCATGAGTGTCCAGTCTTCACTGGTCATGCACCCGATCAATGCTTACGGCACAGATGCCCAGAAGGAGAAGTACCTGCCCCGGCTTGGTAAGTGCAACATTTCCTACAATTGTCCATGACATTTAAAAAGACAAAGGGCAACCTGAAGATAACTTCATTTTTGTGTTCATTTGTACTGCAGCTCGGGGAGAAATCTTGGGCTGCTTTGGCCTGACAGAGCCAAACCACGGCAGTGATCCAAGTGGTATGGAGACGAGGGCCAAGTACAACCCATCCAGTGATACCTTCACCATCACCGGAGCCAAGACCTGGTAAGTAGGCAGGCAAATGCATGACGTGGCCGTCCTGATGAAGTGTCTCAAAGCAAAGCAGCTTGAAGTTGGACAAATGTGAGATAGTGAAACACAGCAAAGAGAACTGACACATGAGCAAACCTCAAAGTAAAAAAAAAAAAAAAAAAACAGATTCACCTCCAGCTTTTCACAGCTATATTTGACTCAGTTCTGTGAGGTCAAAGTGGTCAGGTATAAAAAAAAGATCCTTCAGCTCATATAAGTTACGAAAGCATGCTCTACTTCAGCAGGTTAAACATTAAAATCTGCAATAATCCAGTTCTCTGCTGACTTTTCTCACTCTCCTTCTTCTGCTAGGATAACAAATTCCCCTGTGGCAGACATCGCAGTGGTGTGGGCAAAGTGTGAAGATGGCAGAGTACGCGGTTTCATCTTGGAACGTGGAATGAAGGGTTTTGCCACCCCTAAGATTGAGGGGAAGTTCTCCCTGAGGGCGTCTGCCACTGGTATGATCCTGATGGATGAAGTAGAGGTTCCAAAGGAGAACCTGCTGCCTAATGTCTCTGGTCTTGCTGTAAGTGGCCCCTCTTCTAGATCTAATTCAACTGTGATTGAAGCATTATTGTCACTGAATACTAATGTTTAAAATTCCTTCTGTGGTTATCCTTGTGGACCAGGGCCCCTTTGGTTGTCTGAACAATGCTCGGTATGGTATCGCCTGGGGAGCTCTGGGAGCTGCAGAATTCTGCTTCCACGCTGCACGACAGTACACTCTGGACAGGTAAACAGTGTTATGTCAATATAAAAACCACGATAAAAACCATACCATTTTTGTCCTTTTTTCATGCCTTTTTGTTCCCCATTCAGAATCCAGTTTGGCGTGCCTCTGGCCAGGAACCAGCTGATGCAGAAGAAGATGGCTGACATGCTGACAGAGATCACCATCGGGCTGCAGTCATGTCTGGCCCTGGGAAGACTTATCGACGAGAAGAAGTGAGAACCCATCCTGGCTTCTAGGTTCATTTCTGTTCACTGAACAACAGTTTTTCTGTAATGAGTGTACTCTCATCATTATAGAGCAGCACCGGAGATGATCTCTATGCTGAAGAGGAATAGCTGTGGCAAGGCGCTAGATATCGCCAGACAAGCCAGAGACATGCTGGGAGGAAATGGCATTGCAGATGAATACCACATCATCCGTCACGTCATGAACCTCGAGGCTGTCAACACATATGAGGGTAGGTCTTTCTGTCTGTCTGTTTGTGTGTGTGTGTAAAGGCCCTTTGGCTGCAGTTCCATAATCTACCACCAGATGTCAGCAACGTACACATGTATGTTATGGACACCCAGGATGGTCACCCATTTTTAAAACTTAACTGTATTTTGTGGTGTAAAAATAGTCACTCAACTATTGCAAAATATTGTTATCGACAAATCAAGTGTATTTAATATATGAAAATGACAATTTTTTGTTCATGTATTCTCTTCTTTGTAGGAACTCATGATATTCATGCCTTGATCCTGGGCAGAGCCATCACTGGGCTGCAGTCGTTCACTGTTGGAAAGTAAAGGGAAAGTAAAACAAGTGATGTGGAAAAGTACTGTATAATATCATGCTTAATATGCGCTTCCTGTGGTGGGAGGAATCATTAGGACTTCATCAGGAAACTGTCCGTTTAAGGTCAGCTTAACAAAGCATTGGGTCCAACTATTTGTATAGTTAAAATGCTGCCAAACTGTACTTAAGTATATATATTATATTAAGGCACAGTGCATGTAAAAGTGTTGGCTTTATGCGCATTTTGTGATGATTTGATATGTAAATAAATGGCTTTGAATGAGTGAGAAGATGAGTGTAGCTGAAATGCAATTAAGTACATTTATTTTGAAGATACATCTAAAGTTTCCATTACAAATATGTGTATGTATGATGTGGAGAAATGGGAGAAATAATTCAGTTTATATTGTCCACCTTTGTGCTTATATTATTTATTGAATCAACAAGTTGCTACAAGAACAATAAAAACAACATGGATTCTTTTTTTTTTTTTTCACCAGTCATAAGGTTTGACCTCAATGACTGTCCTAAAACCAACAACAGCTTCTAGGAAGAAGAAGACAAACCCAAAAAGAGAACCAAAACTATTTAAACTCCATATTTTGCACATATAAGCTAATTTGAATTTTCAGTATAATAAACAAAAGAACACGTTCAGAATAACTAGGTCAGAACAGACTTATCGAACAGATGATAACTAGTATGTCACGGTTCGGATGCATGGCTAATGGCCAGGCCTTCTCTGAGACATGTCAGGGCTCGAGTGGCCTCTTGGAGCTCATGGTTGAGCTTAGTACAACTCTCCAGCACCTCTGACAGCTCCTGCAGCTTCACCTGCATCTCATCACTGTTTTCCTCATAGACTGTGTACATGTGCTCCTTCATTTGCTGGCATATCCCTGTCACCTAAGTGAGGGAAATAATCAGATCATTCACTACATCAGAAACTTTGATTGAAAGGCATAAGACAGGACGCGTTGGTATCAAGCTACAATTAACTTTTTGATTTCAATAATCACAATGTTGACTTGGACCAGGTGCATCAAATATGTTTTGTACCTTCTCCACTAGCTTCTCCTGAAAGCTGTCCATCACATCCTGGTCTCTGGTTCTGCTGTGGTTAATCTTTTCTACCAGTTCCTGCGCTTTTCTGCTGATGTCATCTATGCTTGAGCTACGACAGATGTTAATGTAAAAATGCTGACATTAAAACAGGTTGAATTTACCCAACGCCTTGTTGTTTGGGAAACAACAGCCTCCGCAAGTGAGACTTGAAAAGTTATTCTGTACCTGCCATGCTGCTCTTGAATGCTCATACTTGAAGATTCCCCTCTTGATTGATCACAATCAACGTCTTCTGTCTGTATTAACAAAAAGTATTCATTAAAAAAAAGTGTGTTTTATTTATTTTTTTCTGTTTGTCTGCTTATGAGCTGTTGTGTATATTGTTGTGTTAGAATTAGGATATGTTGTGTGAACAATTAAATACTGAGGAATGATTTATTTACATTTTTACACTCTATTCATGCGGTCATTTTGTTCTTAGGAGATCAGATATTGTTCACAAAATATGTGTATATTATTCACATAACATCCTGGTCTCACAATCTGATAGTTAAGATAGTTATTTTATAGCATATATTTCAATGTTATGTGATCACATTACCCTTTGTGAGTTTTCCATCCCTTTCTTGGGAGTAGTATGCGAAGTGGATTGCAGGTCTTCAAATATAAAATCCATTTTCTGACTCTTAGACGAATAAAAAAGTAGTCACACATGTTAGAAATATATATACATCTCCTCTTGTAAAAGTCTTTCGATATTATATTAGCACAGCAGGTTAGCTAGTTGAAGTCCACAGCTAACTTAGCTACAAACACCTTTTCTCACACGTTTTACCTTATCTGTAAAATGTACGGTTACCTTCAATTTTAACACGCAGTACAAACCACACAATTAATACGGTTATGTAGTTATATTGAGGAAATTATATTTGGCGAGTTTTTAGACTATATTACTAGATAACTGTAGCTAACTGCGATTACAAACTGAAGTTAGCTTCAGCTTTGTATTTAGCAAACCTCTAAATTAGAATAGATTAACTAGCTCATTATTAAACCATGCTAGCTGTGCACTAGCTCGTTATGTGAAAATATGCTACATCTTGTTAGCTGTTGTCGTGTGTTGTTACTACTTTTACAAACAAAAATTGCTTCGTAATTCGCCTACCGCACACCTACATAGTCATATATGCTGGGCAATGTGTTTAAAATACATTATCATAATATTACATTCAGAAACATTTAATTAGCTCTCTCCCTCTTACCGTTAGCTAGGTAACTGTAGCTAGCTCTAGAGGCTATGTTAGCGCTAATGTGTTACACTTTGATAGCTCTACGCGGTGTCCTGCCTTTATTTACTGTCAACTTTACACTTCACAAAGCACAAAAATCAATATAGTTATGTAAAGAATGCTTTCTAAATATCTGACATGTAAATATATATTTAATTAGCTCTTAGCTTTAGCTAGTTACGCGCTAATATGCTGTCTTGCTAGCTTATCTTATTTATATAGAATTACTAAATGTACATATTTATGTTTATCTACTGATTATTTTTAAAATGGGGAAATGTTCTCACCTGGTCAGCAGTGAAGAGGTCAGTTCATTTATCAAAGCACCAGCACTGCAATGAAAAATTAACCCACCTCTAATGAAACTCATAGACCCCACTGTTAGCGTTCACTATTATAATGTTATGGTATTTTACATTTAAAACGTTGGATTAGCTTGTAATTGATAGACTAGTTCAAAATATTAGTTAAGGCCTTAAGGCTATAGCTATATAACGTTTCACAGACTGAACATGAACTTCTGAGAGCTGACCAATGCTGACAGAGGGAAAAAAATTAAAACTAAGCGATTTTCAAACAAAAACAAAAACAATAAACACACACAGAATGAACCTTACATCAATAGAAATCTGGATTTAAGTTTAAAGGCTCAGATTGAGATTTTTTTTTTACCTCCAACTGTGGTGCCTTTTAAGATCCAGAAAAGGCGAACAAGGACGAACTGATGGTGTGGGTGACTTTGACGGTGACATTTATTCAGAATTCAAGGCAATATTCAACCTGAGGGCATCCAGCCAAAACACCTCCAGGCTTTGTAACCAAGAGGCAGAGCGCCAGATATCAAAAGGGGCCTGTTGAATATGAGTTGAACCACATTCTAAAATTTGAAACGCACCCTTTATTTACACTCGCATCTAAATGTGTTCTTACATAAGTTTGTTGTCTTAAATAAATGCGTGTTGATTTCTGAGACTGGGAACTTCTGCTTAGTTGCAGTTTGGATGACCACAGCTCAAAACGGAGAGATCATTTGGAATTAAAGAATGAAAATGAATGAGGCAACATGAGTGTGGGATTAAGCCTTTTGGTGGTTAGACTCTGACAAGAAGCCACAGCATGGAGCAGAGACCTAGACGAAGGTGGTAGATGTGGACAGGACCTCAACAGACACTGGTGGTGGTGTTGGAGGAGTTAAGCTGAGTGAGACTTCAGTTGTGCTGTGTAACTAGGATGAGGTGGAGATGAGGAGGAGGAGGAGGAGGAGTGCACGACAGACAGATTAAAAGGCAGAGTGACAGAATTGCAATAAATTTAAAGAACAGGGAATTATTTGCACAGAGAACCAATGGGGCAAATCGCTCTTTGTACATCAGTAATGACACTGAAAGTGAAATTTGAGATTTCAACAGCATGGAAAAGCAAAAGAGATGAAGTGAATAGAGCCTGAATTATCATAGATGTGTGGATACAGAACATGTCAACAGACGCCATGTCGCCGAAGCTTTGTTAATTAATTTTTGACAAAGTTGGAAACTGTAGACCTTTCTAGTTGTGTTCAGAACTTCTGTTGTATGGTGTATAAAATTGCAAGAATAGAATAAAGTAAATAATTGGTGTGTACAAATTTTGTTACTGTGTGTATGTATGAAGTGATGTATGTGTGTGTTGAGTGAGCAGAGAAAGCCCTTATGTGCTTGTTGAGGATTTGGTACTCTCTTAGGGGCTGATTGATTGCTGCTGTGATCTAAGGCATAATCCTTCCCCTCCCCTCCTTTGTCTCTCTCTGTGTCACTGCCCACAGTCTGGATTACTTCAGCACAGAGGACACAGCTCATAGCAGAGAAGCCCTGAGGCTGTACTGTCATGTCCTGATGTTACGAGTCATTAACTGCGTCGTTTAAGTTAAAATGCAAAGATCTAAATGTTTTTAATCCCGAAGATGCAAGTACTTAGTTGTGACAGGTGGGTGAATTTATTCTCTGACTGGATTTGATATTTTAAATGACATCAGAGTTTTACCTCTTAAGCCATGGTCTTTGAACCTTCCTCTCTGCATTTTAGGGAGTTGGCATCTCAGCTAGACATTTGATGAAAGTGGGATTTCTTTTGCACTGACTACGATGGAATAACCTCAGTTTCGGTGGCGGACGCAGAAGCTGACTACTCTGGGAAAATGGACAGCTTCAACTACACAAATGAAGGCGGAAAGTCCTTCCAGTTTTTGGTTCACAACATAGAGCCTCTGTACAAAGAGTACAAGCCTCCACCCAGGGACCTCATCCAGCTGCCCAAGTCTGTTATCTACCTGCTGATGGCTGCACTGGTGGTGGTTGCTGTGGCGTACGCCATCGTGGGTCACCTCATCAAAGACCTCATGCTGGATATAACAGGTACAGCAGAATACAGAACACCAGCTTTATCTGTATTTGCAGTGTCGAAGGAGAATGCTTCACAGAGAGAAACAAAGCACATTTGGTTTAGAGTCAGTGAGCTGGGTTCTGGGATCAGACTGTATCTTTCATTAAAGTGTAACCTGCTGCGGTTTTGAGAAATTTGCGGCACGTTCAATGCACTACTGTGGCTAAAAAGTGTAATGTAGCATTGTTATATTTTTGTACGATAAAGCGTGGTGGAGTTGCAGCTCAGCATTTTTAGGACAGGTCCAAAAACATTGTTTTTTGTTATTACAAGGTTTAGAGATGTACAGTTTAGATTACATTGATAGAATGCTGCCTGTTTTAGCCATTTAGTATTAGACATTCATTCATTCATTACTTAGGTATTCATCAGGTGAAAATAGAACCTCACAGCTCTTTAAAGACTGTGGGGATTAGAACGTGGACAGTGGCAGTGTATTATTGTGCCTTCATCCCTCCCTCTCTGCCCACCCACAGATTGTTTGCTGGGCCCCGTTGATGACGAGATGAAAAAAGAAGGAGAGTTGGAGGGTGCCAACCCCCTCCACATGCCACCTGCCCTCAGCCACTCCCACCCAAATGCCTTTCACGTGTGGGACCAGGACGACATCATGATCCCAATGACAACACCACACGAGAGCCCGTTGTCCAGCCCTCTGATGTCCGTCATCCCATACATACCTTCATTTTTGCCCAACTCCCTCAGCATGGGAAGCCCCTCCTACAATCAGCCAATCCCGAGGGAGAGCGATGCCTGAGGCACAGTTTTCACAGTGTACATCCCCTCATTTAGCTCCTTGTTTTTTTTTTTTTTAATTCTAAAATACCTTCTACCCATTCTCCAAGAATGTCACATGAAAACAGACAGGAAACGTACAAGAAGTCATTATGGCCAGTTTGCCTGCGTGGATGTACTACTGTTGGCACGAGACACGTTATTTGACCGAGCCGGGGATACTAAGTTGGGCTGCAGCCACTAGTTACTTTTCCCTGTGGATTTGTGCCAAGTTAACACCGTGATCATTCTCCTTTTACTACCAGACTCAGTGGTCACATCAGACTGAACTGTCACCTTTGTTTTGACTCAAGATCTTTAGCTGATGTAAGTAACTTTTGATGTAGAAGAGTTATTCAAACTAAAATAATCCATATTTATGGTTATGTTTATCCATGAACCTCCATAAATAGTCTGCACTCATGAACCTTTTCTACCTTAGTGGCCCTCCAGGCACTTTGTAGTGCGTCTCATTCAAACAGACTGACTCGCATATTGATCGTCAAAGTTGCTATGCAAGGTGCTCGCCTGCCATTGGGAGCAACTTCAGGTGTGAGTGTGTTGCCCAAGGACCCTTTGGTCAGCGGTAACTGGCTAGAGACTGAACTGCCAACCCTGGGATTAGTGGGCAGCCATGTGAGCCACAGCCACTCCCATGAACATTAGATCTAGCTTCAACTGAGTGATTCCTAAATGTGTTGTACTGCATATACCCAAACAATGCATACACCGGGAGCTTTGTGTTGGTTTTATTTTTTCTGTGACAAATAAAGGTTAATGATGATGTCTACTAAGGTAACCTTTGCATACTCTGCCTTATTCTGACACTAAATATATTTCAGGTCATTGGGAGGATTGGCTTAAGTTGCCAACTAATAGGGTGCAGTTAATTCAATTAGTCAAGATGGTGCCTTAAGGTGACTGTGTGAAACCTTAAAAGACTGAAAGGTTGCTTCAAAAAATGGAAACCTCAAAAACAGAAGAAATACAAAGACAAAATATTTTTTTTATATTTAATAATCACATTATATATGTGTATATCTATCTATCTTAGATAGATAGATAGATAGATAGATAGATAGATAGATAGATAGATAGATAGATAGATAGATAGATAGATTATGAAACTGTTAAAATGTGTGTGTAGAACACAGTTACACAACACAAAAGGACAGATTTCAGGTCCCACTTTAAGTAGGATATCGGCTTAAATACAGAAATCCTTGGGCTCAAAAATCACTAGAACACTGACACATTTGAACCAGTTCACCATTTTTATTCGTATTGTTCCGCACTTTCAAATTTCATTTTTCAATATTATTTCATCCTTCCGTCCGTACGACATTATCATTATTGTAACTACTACAACTACTTATTATATTTAATCTTTACGGTCTTTCTCTGGAGAAACATTGTCCTTTAACATTGGGGTGCAACACAGTACCATAGCTGTTTGTGTCCGTAAATCCCAGGGTCCGCGTTTTCAGTCAGGGACAGGGATTAGAATGAGAAGATTAGATGAGCAGCTTAGCCTTTAATACAACATCCTTTTATTACTTTTGAGAGGGGAAATTAGATAATCGGACGCCGGAAGCCCAGTTTGAGTGGATTCAGGATCGAACATTGTTATTGATTGTTAGTAGTCTGTGCAGATGACGAAGATCCAGTCAGCAGTGAATGGGGGAGTGGGTCTGATTTAAGTGCAACGTGGCTGACTTTGTCTGAGAAGACTTGTGTGATTGGGATTAAGCAGGAAAGGGCAGCGGCACTCGGACATACGGACACATATCAGTTATTTTTATATGACGTCCTCTGACTTGTTTCAGTCAAACAAGCCAAGCTCTTCTGTATGAAGCAATCTGCAATTTACCATTTCAGTTGAACCTTTTTAAAAATGTCTTTTCAGCTCAGACTCTGCCCGGAAAAAGATCTAATCTCATTTCCTCTGGCTGGAGATACCAGAGATTTGAACTCCACGTTTGACACTGTGGGAGATGATCTCTCCAGCAGGAGCAGAGGGGTCACGGCTTAACCTGGGATCTGTAAGGGCTCCGGGAAGGTCAGACCCTGAGGACACTCGTAGACCACATGAGCTGTCAGATAATCATGCCATCCCATCGAAATTATAAAAACTGTTCAACCCGACGTCTCAACCTGCAAGTTCGTTCGTTCGTTTTGTGTAACCGCTTGTCCTCTGGAGGGTCGAGGGTGGGGCTGGAGCTTATCCCAGCTGTCGTTGGGTGAGAGGCGGGGTACACCCTGGAGAGGTCTCCAGTCTATCACAGGACTAAAACAGAGACAAACAATAGAGACAGCAACAGTTGGAGGAAGCCAGAGTACCCAGAGACAACCCACGCAGACACAGCGAGAACATGGCAACTCCACCAAAAAGGCCCCAACATTTCACCCAACTTTTACTTCAATCCTTGTGTAACCGGCTGATCCTGCACCGTCTGATCCACAAAACAGATGAATTCAATGCTAACGGAGGTCTGTTAAATCAGCTTTTCATTTGTACTCACCAGCGTCGAGAGGCATTTTAGGATTAGCCGGGGTTGTCCGCATTTTGAAGTGGAACATGTGAGGACAGGATTACTGCGGTGCAGTTTTGGACATTTGGTGGCAGGTGGTAAAACAGTCAAATAGTTCAGCTACACATCAGCTGAATATGGACACGTGTCTGGAGGTTCAGGCCAAGCAGTGGCTCGTCACTGGATCGGTAAAAAAAAAAAAGATAGAGAGCGTAAATTAACTGTGTATTGTTGTCATTTGGGTATTGGGTTTCTTGTGTTAACTTTAAGATCTCATGTAAATATAAGTTACATATTCTTGCCATTTATTTATCATACATCCAGGTGTTAGCAACACAATCACTATGACCGCCACATTGTGAAAGATAAGTAATAGAAATATTTGCATAATTTTGGATTGATTTTTCTTGTTATCGAGTAATGTAAAGCGTAATGTTTTAAAACATTATGCATATTAAGCTCTGATTTGGTGTTCCCTTTAATTAGATAGAAGTGACGTCAGGCGTCTTGTGGTCATTCACAGGAGCACATAGTTTTCCTACCGAGTCACAAAGAGTATTAATAAGTCCCTTTTTTGAACCAGAACACTCTTGTCATTTGTGTCAGAAAGTTCCTTTCCATACAACTTTTTAGGGGCTTTTTTGAGACACACTGGAAAGCCACTTAAAATCACTCTATTTTTTATGATCACATGAATAAAAGACAAATGTTCTCTATTTGCCTGTTTTTGGGCACATCTTCAATGTGTGGATTGTAAATCCCCTGCAATCTCCATAACATGAACATAGGAAAATTTTAAACAGTACTGTGCAAATATGAGGTAAAGCATGTGGATACCAATAGTTTACTTCCACTGAAAAGGCCAAGAAAAGCAATATCTGATTGTAACATCTCAGAGAACCTATGAGTACTCCATGAAACAAAAGTTTTCTATTCAGTCTGTTATTGATTAATGTTAAGATTTTGGGGAAACAAGACCCCATTCTTTAAGTATTTTTTGTTTGTTTGTTTTGTTATTTGTCTTTCTACATCTACATCTTGGGTAAGTATCTGTCTCTTAAGTTGCTCTTTTGTATCTGGTCAGGTTTTGGTGTGGATCAGAATGTGCACAGTGGATTTTCAGAGGTTTTTGTGAAAACACCGTCCCACTGAGTTATCCCATGAGAACAATGAAACTGAACAAGCACTGCAATGGTCGGCACCAGACAATTAAACAATCATTCAGATTCAGTATAAAGCTCTGTAAGTCCAAGTGGAGCTGAACTTTTAGGTTAAAATACTCTGTATTGTTCGTAAAAACATCCATGACAGTCACTTAACCCATGAGTCTGATCTGATAACACATTGGGACATCCAGAGCAAACCGATTTGTGGCTGTGAATTCAAACAGTGTTGTATCATCAGTGTCTGTCTTGACATGCAACCAAGCGAAGCGTTCTTTTGGATCTGATGTGGATTTACGTAAATCAGGGTTAATTGATGCCTACTTGCTTTTTAAGGACAGGTGACAGATTACCTCAATTGACCTCTCATTGGCACAGCATGACACAGCATTACAGCAGCAGGCTGTAAAGCCACGAGTTGGCTCAAGACAGCTTTTAGTAATGATATCAAAGCCAGACTATTAAAGATTAGAAAAAAATAAGGAAAACACATCTCTGTAGATTTACATCAAACAATATTTAACATAAAATTAAAACTTCAGATTAAAATGACATTCTACTTACACAGAACATATTTCCAAGTATGGAAGTAATAGGTGATAAATTCAACATGTCAGGAGAAGATGGAAGGAAAAATAGAAACACGCCTGTTCAGGGCCATTGGCTCCCTTCTAGGTTAATTACCATTGGTTGGTTAGTTTATCCTGTCTGCAGTCACTGCCAATCTGCAGTCATCCAGCTTAATCCTCTGCTGGCAGGCCAGATGGTTCTCTGTGACAGACAAAAGTGCCGTCACCGTGGAGGTCTTGACCTCACCTGTCTTCAGCAGCAACCACTCACGTCAGCATTTAAAACCATGATGGTGCATGTGCATGTGCATGGTATATACAAGAATGTTGAAGTTAAGTTTTTTCAAGACCTTCTCCATATTTTTTAATAAGACTTTAGTTTGTGCATGTTTAATATGTGATTTCGAATTCATTTTGCCCCCAGAATTTAATTTCAGCAATTCTTTCTACAGTCCCTGACAAAAGTCCATTTTGTAGAAACAACAACTGACTTTTAATTAATCCATTGGTTTTAGAAATGGCTCATATGAAAGCTAAAAGCCTCCCAAATTATGCTTAATATACTAATACTAATACATTTAACGAATAATTTACTTCAAATAACAAAGCATGTTGCATAACATCAGTGAATTAAGTAGTGGTGCTGTGAGATCCATATTTAATACCTTGTATGACTTCCATGAGCTTGAAAGACTGCATCCATGCGGTTCAACAAGGATTCACACAATTTATTGATGAAGTCAGAAGCAGTTTTACATGCTTCCCAGAGTTCATCAAGATTCTTTGGTTTTGTCTTCCATGCTTCCTCTTTCATTCTACCCCAGACATGCTCAATGATGTTCAAGTCTGGTGACTGGGCTGGCCAGTCCTGGACCTTGATCTTCTTCACCTTGAGGAACTTTGATGTAGAGATAGAAGACCCCTTTTATGGTTGGGAATGTAAGAGGTAACTAATACTAATACCCTGCAAATCTCTCGCACACCCCCATACTGGATGTAACCCTAGACCATGATTTTTCCGCCACCAAACTTAACTGTTGTCTGTTGTGATGTAATTCAACCGAAGAGTCATCTGAGAAATCCACCTTCTGCCGCTTTTCCAGCATCCATCATTTTAGGAGGCTGTGGGCCTAGGCAAATGCCACATGTTTTTTTAATTGCCTTTTGTTGCCTTTTGTCGACCATTGAGGCCATTTCGAGACAGAATTCTACAAACTGTTTTGGTTGACACGAGGACTTGAGGTGACCAGGCCTGGTGGACACATTGAAGGTGTCAGCCCCCTCAGCAGTGGATCTGGTCTCCAGCCTCTTGATAATCAACGCTTTGGTCTCAGGGTGAATCTTAGGTTGTCAGACGTCAAGTTGCAGTTGATGTGATTGAGGTCTGGTGTGCTGGGGTTCTCTTTATACACACCCACTAATTGATTGATCAGTTATTGATCACAGGTGAGGCTGTAATCTAGGATTGGGTGCATCATATGACATGTCGACAAGATTTTTGTCTTGCCAAAATCTGACCATTTTCTCAACCAGTGTTAGGAATGCAGTGCTGTACTGTCCATATGGCTTTGGGTGAGTGCTAGCAAGGAGCATGGTCTTGACACATACTGCTGCTGTTACTCTGATCATAATGCTTCTGAAAGAGTGCAAGATCTCATGAAAAACCTCATCTGGAACAACCATAACTTGAGGAAAAGTTTGAGGTAGTGCCTCCCCCAAACTGGACGACAGCAAGACTTAACTCATCTCATCTTCTCCTCTGCCAGCATTGATGAGGTAATGGGCATCAAGTCCATCAAGTGTATTAGCAGCTCCTTAGCATGTATCTAGATAGATAGGCATATGCTTTTTTCATCCCAAACTGGGAAATTTTGCAGAAGAGCAGCAATGTACAGCCATTCAACACCATACACAATATATATACAACACAATATACTATATACACAATATTCACAAGAGTTATAAAAATTAGTTAAGTACCTGGTCTTGTCGTCTGGGTTTCCTGTGAGCAAAAAGGCCCACTGGTTGGATTCAATAATCCCGAAGAATCATGTCCACTGTAGTTGGAGGAGTCACTTCTTCCTGTGGACTGTTTGTTTGGTCCATGGCGGTGGTTGTCTTTGTTGCCATCACTCAAACGTGGATGTTGTTTTGAAAATACTTTTTATTAAAATATCTGAAATGATTCCGTGAGCTATTTACACCCCTCCGGAATGCTCTGGAACCACAGGACTGTGACATCAACAGGGACTCAATAATGGAATGTGACATCATCATTGAGAGCCGGGAGGACTTCACTCCTTTCTATCCTGAGATCTACCCATCTGCAGTGTCTATAAAATACTTTACTCTTAGCCATCAAGGCTTTGCTGCATGAGGCCTACCCTCAACATGATTCACCCACCACTGTGCTGATTTTCAGAAATCTGAATCAGAAACACTATATAAAATACTAAAAATACTGTGTACTCGTCACAACTTAGAAAATATGGCAGTTCTTTCATTTCAATTCTCCCTAGGGTCAGTTTACTTGCCATCTGTGTTTTCCCAGTTTTTTTGTCTGGGAAAAGATGGTCGTCGTGTCTGTGTGAACAAAAACAAACGGAGTAGATCGATGCAGTCTTATCGCTTTGAACTCAACTTTAATCCTCGTCTGAAGCCATTTTTAACCATTTTATCACTTTTAAGTCTATATTGACGCTGCCACAAAGATTGATCATCTGCTGACAACAGTTTAACTGGACAGTGAGGATCCGGCTGCTGCTAGCATCGCCACTAGGTGAGAGTTTTCTCACCAACTCTTTTAGACAGACTTCAAAATCTGGTTGGCATATCTGATACCGTTTTTAATTAGTTTAAATCCTATCTTAGCGATAGAATTTTATGTTACCATAGAAGAACATTAATCAAGTGCCTATAAAATGGATTGTGGTGTCCCTCAAGGTTCTATTTCAGGCCCAACACTTTAATCTTTACATGCTACCACTCGGTTGCATCATCAGGAGGTATGGCATAAACTCCCATAGTTACACAGACGATACACAGCTTTCGATTGCCATGTCTCCTGATGACGCTGGGCCAATAATTGGTACCCCTTTAAACTGTATTTTAGATATCAAGCCATGGATGGCAACAAATTTTCTACAGCTCAACCAGGACAAAACTGAGGTCTTAATTATTTGTCTTGAAGCTGAGAGAAAATCAATACAAAACACTGGCACTCTCAGCAAGTGAAAAACCTCAGTATCATTTTTTAGGTCTGTTATTTGTAGCGTGTCATTTTTACCCAGCCTCTGGGGTTGCCTCACCTACGATAGCGTACACAGTTCGTCCTCCTGTTCTAATGAATACGGTTTTATATGCTTGGCATAAGGAATTTTTAAGTGGTGTGTGGGTGTGTGTCCTAAGTTATGGCTATGGGCAAGATTATCTGCACGTGTGATTAGGCTATACCTTTTAAGTTGTTTAATCTGTCACAATATTTATTCACAGTACTAATATCAAAATGTTTGCATCATTCTTCTGCACTTGCAGAGCAATGTAGCACAATTCTGGGAAATGGTTTGGTGTCAGACGTGCTAAACTATAAGCTGCAAATTCACAGACAGGAGTCAAGATTTACCACCTTGTGACAATTCAATGTTCTGCTGGAAAACTTTTGGATCTGGTGTTCCACACACCCGAGCCCTGTGACAATCTTTGATAGAAAATATGACCACCACAAGGTGTTGACTTGGCCTCCAAATACACTAGATCCCAAACAAAACAAAAATCTGTGGGACAACCCACAGAGGCTCTCCATTATACCGATTGGACCCAAAGGCCCTCACTAACATTCAAATGCCAGACACCACAGGACACCATGAGAAGGCCCATGTCTATTCTGACAAGTCACAGCTGTTCTGGAGGCACAAGAGAGACCTATGCAGTACTAGGAAGGTGGTCATAACATTATGCTTGATCAGTGTTCATATGGTGGCCATCCAATCCATCAAGCAGAAACTGAAACAGGCAGTGCACAGAAATGATCAGTTCTGCTTCTCAATGTGAGAAAACTAAAAGGATCCTCTTTAATGATCTGTACTTGTTGGGAATATTTCATATCTGCAAGATGAATGTGCAGCGCCAATACACAAGGACCATCTGAGCCTTCCCAAAACAAAAAGGTAAATTTGTTGACACCAGAAGCAGCTACTACCCGTTCTCACTATAGAACCTAAACTCCTCTAAAACTTGTGTTCAGCGGTTAATTTACATGAAGAATCTTTCTCAGACTAAACTGTTGCAGCTCTTCCAATAAAAATATTCAAGAGATGCAACAGAAGTCAGTTATGAGACGAAGCTACAGTGAAAACAGCAGTCCCACGAGTCACAAGACTGACATCACGCTCACAACATTTCATTACAAACAGCATTTATTTTAATCACAATATATTCACATGTAAAACTAATCGATTCTTTTTAAAAATGTTAAATTCGTATTTTTTTCTTTTTAAAAACAGGATTTACAGTGATTGGTTTTCATCTATACTGCAGACAGACATTGTACCTAAGCTGTAGTCCGCCGGTCCATTCCCAGCTACTCAAACTCCCTTTGAGAGAGGACAGTGCGATAGAGAGAAGTGCCTTTAGCCTGGAAGAAGGTCACGACCATCTTGTTCTTTGTGACCTCTGCGTGGACAAAGCCTCCCAGCGTCGAAGCTTGTCCGGTGAAAAACTTCAGTGAACCTTTGGGGACATGATTCCAGTGGCGGACGTCAGGATCCAGGAAGTTTCCAGCACCACTCACCACGTAGCCTACACCAGACTCTTCAAGGTACTGTAAGTGAGAGACAAAGCTGATTGAGCTGAAAGCAGCCATGTAGAGCTATACAAAACGATAAGACATATCCTTGTAGAGCTGACCTGCAGATTGTGGTCATGCCCACAGAGATAAGCAGTAGCCTTATATTTAATCAGGAGGGGGTGAAGCCTCTGCAGGAGACACTCTGTGGGCCCGTGTTCAGACACCGACCACACAGGGTAGTGGCCTGCCACCAACAGGAAGTCTGCCTTGGACCGAGCCAGTCTCTCCTGCAGCCAAGCCAGCTGACGATTGGCGTCCACTGCACGCAGGGGTCCTCGGGGCTTCTCGTCCACATAGTCGTCAGAGTTGCCACACAGCATGATAGTGTCGAGCATGATTATGGTCAGGGTCTTCCCAGTGTTGGGGATGCGGAAGTTCAACTCGTAGTAGTAAGAGGGGAATTTCCTAATAAGGTAATAAAGACTAATCAGTTTCTAACCAGGAATTGGAGTCATGAGTTAGTCTAATGGCCAATTTCTAAGCCGCCACTTACCATCGGTCAGATTTTTTGCTGTAGTCGATCTGGGCTTTGACGTTGCCTGCATGGTCATGATTGCCAGCAAGAACATACCAGGGGACATTGAGAGACTTTGCAGTGTACACAGACTCAAACGTTTCCTGATGGGAAGATTCAATAGGGGAAAAAAGTTATAGCTCTCATTGCACCTCTTTAACATTAAATGTTTGGCAGTTTACAAGCGTTACTCAGCTGACCTTAAACCGAGGAGAATCCACACTGTCCACACCTTTGTAGTAGAAGTTATCGCCAAGGGCCAGAACAAAGTCAGCTCCCATCTGCTCTGCTACTTTGCTCATTTCTCGGGCTGTAGCCTTCTGCACAGCGGTGATGTACGGGGGATAGGGGACTCCACCCCAGTCGCCCACGGCCAAGAACTTGATGGAGGTTCTGTTTTCTGTGTGGAACGAAGGGGGGAAAAAAAAACAATAGGACTTCAGACCCAGGCGGACAAGACTAATGATGATACACAACTGTTTACATAAGCTCATGAAAATGTGTACTTACTACTTATCTCCTTCAGGTCCTGGAAGGCAGTTGGATAGCAGTAGGCCACAGGGATGGCAGCAATCAAGATGGATAAAAGAGTGAGAGCCATCTGTAAAGGCAAAACTTAACGTGTTAAAGTCTGTCATTAACTGGAACTCTTAGGTCAAAAATCAAAAACAACACCTGCCTACAAAAAGACACAGTTAGAGGAACATGAAACCAGCACAGCAGACCACAGCTTACCATGTAAGCCTATGCTTCCTCTCTGATTTCCTCGCACAGCACTAAAGAACTTCCCTATCTCTTGTTTCTTTATGTCTTAAGGTGAGCAGTGATTGGCTGCAGCCTGGAGTTGACATGTCCCAGCTGGAGCTAATAGAGACTAATCAAAGCAGCCATGTCTCGGAGGCTGAGCGGGTCAGAGGTCGCCAAAGATATTTTCATGTCTGCGTCTTTTAAAGAAGACACTTCTGCTTATAAAGCGTCAGTCACATTTATCAGCCTCAGGAGAGACACCTCAAAGCAGAAGTAGAGGAGTATCTGATGCACATCGCGGTAAAAGCAACACCAGCGTGTGTGAGGAATAGGCATCCAAGATATTAATGTCAAAAAATAAACACTCACCGCTGATATCTGGTGATGACCTGACAGGACACTCTCCGCACTCGCACTGCTCTTCCTCCTTGTCTTTTATCAGCGTTCCTGGAGGAGAGTCTGCAGGAGGAGGACTACACACGGCAGACGCTGCAGGGGCATGATCATGGCTCACACCCTGACTCAGTCCTGGGACCAAAGTGTCATCAGGGCCTCATGTGATCTTGTGGTGTTTCAGTGGTTATTATAGCTGGTGTCCAGACTCTTCTTTTTCCACTTAAGCGTTCATCATTATCCATCTTGTGCTTTTTTTCAGATTCACATTTTTCAGAAATTTCATGATAAGAATTGTAATTAATTTATTTCAGTAATCTAATTGTGCACGCTGGTGATTTGGTTTGCATCACATTGGCTTGCATGAGTCTGGTTTCACTTTTGCATGTGAGATGCATACAGCAGCATTAAGTTGTGCGTGTCGGAAACTTAACTACGCTTGTCCTGTTCACACGTGTGCAGATGTGAGAGATTACATTTTCATGAGAAAACCGCTGCTTATCTTCTGAGTAACTATTAAGCTTCCCTAATGTCTCTGTAGCCTGTGGGTTACTGAGGCTTGTTTATATCATAGACCACATGTGCTACACGGCTACATGTGAACTAGACTTGTTGCGCAAGTGCTGCAGGAGCTATTCGCAGCACTTGTATGTTGCAAAACGGACCCAGTAACACTCTTACAAGATGTGTTCAGAGTTTTTAAAGTGACAGTCAAGCTGACCTGAATGTAGCATCTTCAAATTCATAATCGTATCGTCAACTGCTGTATAACTGAGCGCCTCCATTTAATGGCAGCACCTAAATTTGGTCTGTACTTAAGAAACTGATTGTCAGAAACTTTGCTCCAAAATAAGAGTTATTTATTTCTACAAGATTAGAGCATTTTAAAGACACAGAAATGAATAAATCTTTCATTCAATACAACGAGCAGCTTTAAACCAAAGTCATGTAACAGTAGAGAACCAGTACACTTAAAAAACAAAAACAATGCAACATTCGTGTCAACACGGACTTAATGAAGGGTAAAAGAAACAATTGTTTTACCAGATGTCAATGAACCAACATAAATACTGCAAATTTTCCAGTTTCACAATAGGCATGAGAACTTTTTTTTCCTTTCCGGAAGTGGTCATCAACGAGGGTGAAAAGGTGAGTGTGTAGTGAGAAAGGTTACACGTGATGTGATGATCAGTAATTCACGTCGCTGTATCCAGAGTATGAGCTCTGGTTTTGCTCTCCGAAGCCCTGGTACATGCTGTATCCCTGTTGGCCGCCCCACGACGACTGGTTTCCCCAGCCTGTGAAAAGACATCAAACCAGTCGGCATTTATCAGATCGCTGTTTTGTTGTAGTACATTTCAACTCGTGGTTTATCCTTACTCACCATAGCTATTATACCCTTGTCCCCCCGTCACAGAGCTGGGGTAAGCTGTACTGTACATGGAGTAACCTCCTCCCTGAGGCTCATTCTGTCCTTGGATCAGCATCTTCTTCTTCTCGTCTCCATACCCGTAGCTGTACGGACTCTCCTGGTCGGCAGGAGGAGGCATGGACTGGTAGCTTTCTGACTTTGTGGTGCTGGAGTTGGAGTTGGAGATGGGCGGTGAGGAGTAGGTGGCGCTGCTCTCGGGGTAAAATGTGCCGTAGCCGATGCCGCTGCCTGGTCCGCTGGGTACAGTGCTTTTGCTGGAGGCTCCTACCGTGTTATTACCGTACAGCTTATCTGAAAGACAGTGGAGAGGAAACGTCGCTGTGTAAAAATCCTCTCGTTTCAAATCATGCTTGGTAACTGATGACATTTGTTGATATTTTTTAATTAGCTGCATGGTCTAACAGTTTCTAAGGTTTCAGGTTTCCCTATTTGAATGCTAGTTTGTTCCAAATAAAAGTCCAAAATCCCAAATATATTTAATCAGATTAGCAGAACTGAATTCAAGTAAACAGTGTTTTTCTTTAAAGATTACTTCAACGACTTCTTGATAATTAGATTTGTCTTCAGTATATATATTTTTTTTTTCTGTGCAACATATTCATCAATACAAAACCAAGAGAATGATAGCAGAGCAACAGCCAATCATCAAGTATTCAGTCATAGTCTAAGACTTGATTTAAATCTCAACACCACGTCCTGTGCTGCTGCATGTCTTTTAAGAGTTTTAGAAACAGTAGACCCTTATTGTGATATTTAGTGCATACACACACACACACACACACACAAAAACGAAACAACAAAAGATACACAAAACTAACAAAAGCATATAGATACTCACGATAGCCTGTACCAGAGCTGCTCTCATAACTGTAGTTGGCTTTTCAAATAAAGGAAAGAAATGACTGTTCAGTTGATTTCCTCACAGGAGCAAAGTGCTTGTTGTACTTGTTTAAATGATCCTTAGTTGACTTTGTCAACAGTCGGCTAGTGGCAAATTCCTTACTCTTGTTATAGCTGGGTCCTGAAGGAAAGGGCTTCCCTCGGCCCCTGCCTCGGCCCCCTCTGTTGGGACCCCAGCCCCGGGACCCAGAGTCTGAAGGAATACCGCGGATCGTGCCGAATCCCGGGATGTGCTGACGGAGGGTAAATGGCAAGAAGCTTAATGTGAAGCGCTTCTAAATTTAAACGAGCTTGAGTTGTACGGTGTGATGATCACTAGTTAAATACTTTACCATGTCAGTGTAGGTGACCTTCTTCTTTGAAGCAAATCTGTTGGACACTCCATTGTCATCTGGGAACAGCTTCTCCAGAGCAGCGAGGGCAGCGTAGGCCTTCGCTTCCTTCTTGTTAGAGCCCCGTCCTTTGAACTTCTGCCCGTCAACTTCCACCTGATAGGAAAAAAAATCAAGCCTCAGAATTTTTCCTCTCTTAATCTAAACAGGCATTATTTCCAGTCTCCTTTTTTTCCTGACTGTACGGTTAAAGTCCTTTTTAAAGGTGATTTATTTCTGTTTTGAAGCGAATGACTTTTTCAACACTTATAGTAACATGTCAACGCAGACAGTAAAGTCCGTTTGGAAACAAATATGACAGAAGAAACCGGGAAAACTTCACCCCTCAAGCCTAGTGTAACGTAATGTTGTGGGTAATACTAATCTCTGTTGAGCATTGTCGGAGGCATGAAAGGAAGAATGGACAAACTATCACTGAAGCTTTGGATCAATGTGATACTGAACACAACTTAAATCAAAAATTAAACCTATTCATTCCAGCAGGTGGCAGTGGTCTGTATTAGTTATTCACTAAGCAACGCACCGCACATCCAGGAACTAGCAAACATCATATTTATCTTTTTAGTCATTCAATGTGTTTGACATTGTCGGCTCACCTCCATGACGAAGCACTTTTCATGGGAGCCTCCCGTCTCTGCAGAGAGCTCATACTTCAGGCTGCGCCGCTTCTCGTTCAGTTCCATCACAGGGTTTTTGCCATTTTTAGTCAGGATTGGACCCTGGCCACTCTGTTTACAGCAAGCGGAAAAACAATGGCTGGTAAATACTCAAATGTAAGCTGTTAAACTGAGGAACATGTGTTTTCCTCTCTGATGGAAGATTTTGTGGATGGAGTTTCTAAATAAATCACTGCAGAGTACGTACATCTTCTGACGTAGTGGACGACGTGGCAGCAGCTTTCACTGAATCCTGGCTTCCTTCAGCATCGCCACTGGACTCTGATTTAGTTTCTGAGCCTGTAGGAAGACCAAGATCTTGGAGGACCTGAGAGCAACAAAAGTCAAAATATTAACTGACACGTGAAACAGGAGTAACTCTTTCCCTTTGTATATTCCTTAACACAATCTGTAGTGTGTATTCTTATCAACGCAGTAGAGACGACATGCTCTGAATGTGGTGAGAACTTTGATTTTAATACGTTACAATAAATTTGGGGGTTAATTTTTTTTTTTTTTTAGATTACAATGGCCATACATCAAACAAAATGAAATTTATTCATTAGGGTACAACATTTAATCAATGACAAATAAGCTCTTTGAGGACCTAGTTTTTATACTTATATAACACATGTAGATGGAAACAGAGAGTCTTGCCTTAGTGGCTACATTAAGCTTGGCGGCTCGTTTGGAAGGCCCCGTCGCCTCGTAGGTTTTTCCATTTAGGTCCACAGCCATTGTAAAGACCGGCTCATGGACTGGACCTGTCTGAGATGTCAGTCGGTAATCCAGACCAGGTCTGTACTGGTTCAGACGCATCACAGCATTCATGCCGAGATCCTCTGTGACTGCAGGGAAGAATAAGATTACATTTCAGAGCTACATATACAGCAGAACGGCCAGAATCACATGAACACAGACGCTCCAGTCTGACCAACTAAGAGTGTTTCCAGCTACAGATTCCCGACATTAAGGTCGTCTGCACCATATCACTGATGTATAATATGCTTACAGGACTTTTCCACAGCAAAACATTCAAATGTAAACAAGCAGATTCACTATGAATCACATAAACATATAGATTTTTCTCATAATATTGCAGTGTACATAATAAACTGGAGTGCATGTTGGTGATTTAATTTAAACATTCAAACTGAGGGACGATTAAAAAAAAAAAAACTCAAATCACTAAATATAAAATGTTATAAAAAAAAAAAAAAAAACAGGCTCAGTCAATACACAGTCTCTGACATTCTTTACTGACATGATTTCCTCTGAAAGCGCTTCTGGAACTTGAGAAACTTCCTCTGTTTGCTGTTGAGATGAGACTCATCGTCATCCTTCTCCACCTCTGTGTAAGGCCTCTTAGCCGGCATGTTTACATGTCCAGCGGGCATTATCTGGGCTGCAACAAACAGCAAAAACACACTTTTACATCAGAACGTTAAATGACACAACACAGAAAGAAAAAATGCACACGATCACTGACCTGTACCAAATCTGGCTCCGGCAGCTTTCTGTGGCTTTACAGGTTTGCTGTCCATCCCCAACACCTTGTGCATCTGTCCAAATGCACACAGCCTCAAGGCGAACTGAGGATGACATGAATGTCAGGCACTACTAGGCTAAATAATAATATGGGAGTACGTGTGTTTGCCTTTGCAGCCTCATCTCACCTGAGCACTCTGTGTGATGTCTTCACGATTCTGTGGACTCAGATTTGCGGTGGCATCGACCTCCTCCTTCTCACACGGATCTTTAATTCCAGGTCCATCTTTTCACACATGTAGTTCAATGTATACATTAATGTTTGTCCCAATGTGTAAACATAGACACCATTTTAACAACTCAAATAAAATCTCACCTTCCAAGAGTATTCCAGAGGCAACGGACTCTAAAACCCTACGAAGAGACTCGCCGACTCCCATCGGCCTCTCAGATGTACCGATAGCCTTTTCTACCAGCAGTTCAAGAGGCTGTGTGGAGGCAAGACCACAAACCCAAACCGAGACACTACTTATCAAGATGCTGCTCCTTAACAACAAAACAGGTCATCCAAGGGGAGATCGGGAAAAGCTGAAATGAGCCAAAGTATCTACTGTGCCGTTTTCAGAACAAGTGAACCAACAGGTTTCTCACCCATCCAGAGAGCGGCGTCCAGGTAGGAACACGATTACACAAGTCCCTCATGATCCTGATCACGATGACGGCAGAACTCAGGTTGTTTACTTTTGCCTGGAGACACAAACGAAAGGCAGTTCAGTAAGTGGAGCTGCCAACTCCGATGGCACCTCACCCCTGTGCTTTCTGAGTTTCCACGAAACGATTCAGAAAACAAAGCAAGCACAGAACGGTCAGAACTACTGAGCCTCCCCCAAATGAACAACTGTGAACTAATACGTTAAGTAAACCAGGGCTCATTGCCAAATGATATGCTTGTGTCGATACCAATGATTTATCCACTTCTGTCATTGGTATGGATGAGCAGATCTTCCCTCAAACCTTTTCTAAAATTCAAAAGTTTGACAATTCATGAAGTTTATAAATTACATCGGCATGAACTGAAATCAGATTGAAACTAGTCACCGTCTCTTAAATGGACAAATTTAGGAAAATGGAAGGAAACAGTTCAACCTTAAGCACAAAAAAGGACGTGAATGCAAACCTGGAACCACTTGGCGTGGCGGAGAGACGCCAAGGCAGTTAGGCATTTCTGCCTGTCCAGAAAGTCCGGCGGATCGTTGACTGTTCGCGTTTCTATTGACGAGGTGGGGTAAGAAGAAAAGGTACAGTTTGACCAAGGGGCTCGGCTCTGTCTTGCAGCTCAGGGAGTGGCAGCTTTTCCCAAACCAGCAGCAGCTGGGAAGGGGGGGTTCCAAGCGCCTATTGTGTAAATCTTTGGTCGCAGCCAGTTTAATATTCATCTGTCACTGATCCAAGCTAACTTTTCCACAGTGTATGAAAGTGGAAGTGAAAGACAGACTGCACTGCATGGCATATTGTGAATGTATGCACTACAAAGCAATTCAATTCCCCCCTTCCCTCAGCTCTTCGGCTTGGGTTTGCTGCTCCCCACCCCTCCTGAGACAGTGTTTCCAGTTGGTCAAAGGTCCAGCGTTCCTACAAAACTTGACAAACTAAAAGGTAATCAGTTGTAAATCACAAGCATTTAGAGAAACTTCACGTCTGCCCCACACTGCAGCAAAACTGATGAGTCCCTGACCAAAACAGTGACTGAAAAAGGACCTTATGAAAACACAAAGAGCCATACCAGCTTTAAGCAAGTTTTAGCTCATTTTTCCTACAAACCAATACCAGTTCAACTTATCTACCCGCAATAGGTTTTAAGAAAGTACTATACCACAAAGAGTAGTCGCACTAGTAGAGTATGCTTGTAACCAGGGCTGCATGATAAAAATATCCATCGATCCATTTCTCTAATTCCTGGTAATACTTACTAATATGAAAAATTCTAGTTGTCACACATTTACACAAGTAAAGCTAAGTCTTCCCTTTAAAACACGGTATGAGTAACTGGATTTAACACTGAAAAGTAATAAATTCAACACAGCATGTAATTAAAAAAAATAATTAAAAACAATAAAGGTGCAGTAGCTGTATGTACGAAAGCAGAGGAATGTTAATCAGTTCGCTCATGACAAACCCTGGACTGGTCGGATATATTAATATGCAGTGTTTGCTATGATGTACCAGACTAAGCTGTTGCTCTCACTTTTACTCTCACTCTCACTCCAGTTCATTAGGTACATTAGTGAAAACTAATATATTGTACTGTATCCGCCTTGAACTAAATCCTCCTTCATGACTGTTACAATGTTTAGTTGATGTTGAAACAGCATCAGAAAGTTGGCGATTCATCTGGATCATAATACAGGATGTAGCTTCATTGTTTCTGTTATTTGGTCTAGACCTCTGAAAGCTAAGATTTGGTGCTAGGCTGTTACACTAGAATGCATTTGTTTTCAGTAATGTACTTAGTGAACTAGCAAGTGAGTGTATTACGTTTACTGTGGACGCCACAATCATGATCCCAGCTTTTACATGAGGTTTTGCAGCCCCAGTGTGCAGAGTATTAAACGGCGTAAAACTGCACAGACACTGGTATGGTTCTGTATGTGTGGATGTCAAAAACTCCTCATGACCTTTACACAAACCAACTACATGTTCACACTTCTGCGTAAATAACAGCCCAAGTTCCTCAAACACGCCACTAACCAAAATGTTAAACTAAACAGAATGATTTACCTTCTAGTATCTATGTAAATTAATATTTTTTTCCTATAGGATTTAATCACTTCCAAGAGATCAACAGAAATAGCCTCACAGTCGATCAGTTTTGCTGCAGCTGGTTCCAAATGTACATGTTCAGCATCAAGGTCATGCAGTTCGCGCTTTAACTTGTTATTCTTGAGAAAGCCTTCACGCTAAACATGAAAACAACAAGAATAAACAAAGTTGTTTTTATGACTGAGGGACTGTCATTAACAACATTAGCAGAACTTCTCAGCGGATACAGAGGAAATGTAGTTCTGCAAACGGCATTTAGTCACAAGACGACGGCAACACTCTCGAGCGAGTGAAGAGCCAACATGGGTTGGATGTTCACTGGCGTAAGCCTAATACAGTCACTGTACAAACTCAACTGAGGTTTGAGGACATACAGATGGATAATTTATGCGGGATTTGAACACTGAGTGACGTGTTATAACCAGTAGAGGAGTACAGCGTCTGCATATGGAGAACACACAGATCAGGCCTGTAGTAGCAGATGTCTATTCGAAGGCTGGACCTTCTTCATACGCACCTTCTTCTTCTTCTTCTTCTTCTTCTTCTGTGGATTTACTCTCTTCTTCAGTGCGGACGAGAGGAGACGTCAGGTGGATAATGAGGGTGAGGACCGACTCCTTGGTGTTTGTCACAACGATGGCTGCATCTATTGGACACTGACTGACGGTGTATGTCCCTGCTGAAATTTCCTAAAAAATTAAGAAAGTAAAAAAGGGGCAAAATCAATGTCTGTGATGCGTGTTTTTACTTAACAATGCCTTAAAACAGTGCTGGGCACTCATCCCTACCTCCAACTGGGCAGTTAGCTTTTCAGCCACTTGTTTAAGCAGAGTCACTGTTGGCTTCTTGGAACAAAGAAGCACCAGCTCCAGGTCCTTGTCACCCTTCAGCAGGAGACCTTTGGCAACTAGACCAACCCTCATAACGCCACGCAGGACACGGTCTTTTGAATCATCACTTGCACTACGAGTGGATGAGAAAAAATGTTTCTATTATCTTTCTACTGACAGTAAAAACAGGTGTGCACTGTTAACAGCCCATTTATCCAAAAAACTACCACAGTCCATCCTGGCACTTTACCTCACTGCCTCTTTAGTTTCATCTTTTGGAGCGTCCATGTTGTCAGAAACGGTCTTAAGGGCACACTCCACATGGGAGACGATCGTCTGCACCGCCTCCAGCTCCTCTGGTGAGGGGTACACTTCAAAGTGTTTGGCCATCACAAGGCGGTCATAAGGCCCCCTGGGCACATGGGGGGATGACGCTTCCTTTATTGTGGAAGAAGTTTTGAAATATTAACAAAATAAACAGCCAGATGAGAGCAAATATGTTTTTTCATGCTGCAATTTATTTGAAAAGATTTCATCATTTATAGCCAAAAACGTATCTACTTTGTTTCTACTCTGACATACTCTAGCAAGGAAAAATAAAACTAGGAAGTACATTATTAGCAATAATAATTGGGAAGTGCATGTTTGAAAAAACTTGGAAAAACAAACCTCCTGCACACAGAACCAACTTTGTGCAAGAGGAAGAATGGGCATTAATAATTTCCTGTTTAAAGACCAATAGGAAATAAAATGGTGATGGAAAATACTGAGTGTTCCTTTTCAATGTGGAAGAAGACGTTGGCTTATTGACTGAAATTACAAACCAAAAACTGGACTTTGAACCTTACCGACTCAGCAGACGGGAGAACCTGATGATGGTGACTATCCTCCATCTCTTCTATAGCAGCAATGTAGTCATGGTACTGTCTCAGCTCCTCCTCATAGCACAGGCAGTCGTACCAGTAACGCAGCTCCTCGTACCTGGAAGAAGGGAATGGTACAATGAAGAAAGCTCTGGAAATGAGGGCTAGTATTCAAATCAAAACTGACAGAGGAGCATTGAATATTTACTTACACTATCAAAAGTTAAGAGGTCCTTCAAGGTGTGAACCTCCCAGTGAGATTTAGTTATGGCTGTCAGCGTTAGTGGGTTCATAGCACATTACTGTATATTTCTTTTAACTCCACGTATTTTTTCTTTTCTTTTTCATTTATTGTGTGATTTGACCCTCTGACAGACATATAATGTGGGAAAATCAGGAAGTGATTGAGAATCAATTTCCTGGGATCCAAGCAGAAACAAACTTCCCTGAGCATAAGTAGACAAACAAAAGGGCCCTCCAAACTGCAAAGCCTGACAGATGGCTCTCCCGACAAGAACAAAGCCACCTACATTCATTTTCTCTTCACCAGAGAGAAGAAGAGAACACCACCCACTAGCATACAGGCAATGCAGAGAACCATCCGTCCCGAGCATGATAATTATGCCATATTATCATTACATCAGTGAAAAAAATGGGCTCAAAATAATGTTGACAATAGTAAGATAAGATAAGATATGCCTTTATTCATCCCACAGCGGGGACATTTTTGTAGTTGGCAGCAGCAGACATTCAACATCACATACAGTGCACACACTGCACATATAGGTGGACTAAAAAGTAGAACACAAAAATATCAAAAAATGTATATTACAACAAACACTGCAGTGTTCAAGTAAAGAATTGGGCATGCATAAATATAAATATACATATATGCACTGATGCACTGTCTGCATTTTTTGCAAAAAAAAAAAAAAAATAGCAGGTATATAATGGAAATATAGTCATATGTACATATAGTTAAGACTGAGAGGAGTATTGCTGCACAAGAATATGTAAAGGATATTGCACATTAAGTGGGCTATTGCACATCGTTTATCTGCAATAATTTGTGGGGCAATATGTCATCCAGCAAAATTTATGACAGGCCTATTGACAGCCTTAGTTTAATATACAATTCTTATTCAGCTAAAAAAAAAAGAAGCTTGGCCATGTTTGTAGTTTCTTCTCTTTGCATTTTTTGTTACTTTATTATTTGCATTCTCCTTTACAATCTACTCATTGTATGCTGATAACAACTGCTCTGCGTTTACTTGAAATGACACGTCTTTAACAAATACATTTGCCTTGCTTTAAGTTACCTCGGTGCATTATTATGACAAAGAAGTCACTGCTGGCTCGGTGCGTGGTGTGTACCTGTCAAAATCCTCCGGGTGGAGCCGGTGGCCCTGTTGAATCAGCGTGTCCCAGTACAGCAGCTCCTCATACGCCTGGTGCTCGTCCCACATTGGCGATAGAGCGGCCGCCATGCTGTCACGACTGCGTAGATAACTGTCAGTATAATACCAAACATGTTAAATGTGACTACCCGTCTCTCCAAATCGTGTTACCCAAACATGCGTGATTTGTTGACAGTTATTGTTAGCTAACAAGTTAACGTACGCAGGTGACAGCCCATACAGTGAATGGTAACAGCCCACCCACCGGGTTGAGGCGAGTCTTTACAATGCAAACAAAACACACACTACTGTATTGCTCAGTCACTCAAATGATATCTCCTTCCAAATAATTTAAGGGGGGCGGGTAACTTAGCTAATACTCAGTAAACCTCTACTAGTAGCGGTTAGCGCGCTAGCTACTGTTAGCCGATGTATTAGTATCATTTATGTGTCGGGGTGCTGGTTTTATTCAGATGGAGTATTTGCATTTAGGGCTTACCTGTGTCGGCAAGTGAATAAACAGGTATTGACCCTTTACAGTGGCGCAGCTGCCTGCTTAGATGCTAGGCTCTTTAGACGTGAGGAGCCA
Source organism: Mugil cephalus (assembly GCF_022458985.1). NCBI lineage: Eukaryota > Metazoa > Chordata > Actinopteri > Mugiliformes > Mugilidae > Mugil > Mugil cephalus. The sequence continues at coordinate 8,460,340 of NC_061771.1, forward strand.
GGCCTGCGCCTGCGCACTGAGACATGCGACAGACAGCCGCGCAATGCATGCCGGCTATTCTTCTTCCTCTTCTTCTTCTTCTCATTTTAGTTCGGTGGCTACATTCAGCCCACATTGATCTCAGGTTGGCCAGACCAGTAAGATAACAGCTTAATAAACTAAAAGTAACAACAACTCCTGATGTTTTCCCTTTTGTTTTAATCCAAAGAGGAACAAATAAATTGGAATATTTTCATTTAATAAACTATCCTTCTGTCCACTTCTGTTCATGAAACACACAACAAACAAATTAGGGCTTTCCGTTACTTTCATTGAAAAATGAAATGTTGCTGGACAGATTTACATCATCTCTGAAATAATCCTTTTTGATAATAAATCGGAAAGATGCACACACACTCATGCACAAACCAGAGAATTAAACTTCCAAAAAAGCAGAAAGGTCTGAGACTTAACTGATCAAGTGAATGTTTATTTGAGCTCACATATGAGTTACTTTTAAGCTGCTGCAAATACATGCAAGTAATAATTATAGAAGTTACAGCTTGCTAATTACAACACTGTGTCCACACAGTAGCACAATCATTGACCACTCAAGCATCCTTCTGACCAAATTAGGCTTATTTGTTAGGAAAAGACAAAAGTGAATGCAAAGAGAGAGCAGGGTCACATTGTTTTATTTACATTCAGTTTTTTTAGTATGCCCTCAGTAAAGTGAGGGTAAAATTCAAGTATGGACATATTAAATCTGACATTACCTCACGTAAAGAGTTATAGAAACTCACAAAAGCATATATAAACTCAAACATACATAAATTCAGTATTTAAATTTTAACATTCCTTAATGAAATACATTCAACAGAATATTTAACATTAGAGATACATTCGAAATACTTCTTGGTTTACTCTGGAGCTTCCTCTGATATTGACTCTTCTGCAGGCGTATGTTCAATGGGCACTCTATTTTCTGCTGGTGAAAATTAAGTCAAGAAATAAAACCAATCATACACCTTTGACTCTCTCATTCATGATGTGGCCTCAACTTGGCCCTTTGTCGCGAGTTTCCTAAACAGTTTATAATAACAGGAATGTTCACTCAGAAGTAAATAGTAGAAAGTTTCTGTTTTGTGCAAAATCATGGCATTAGCTAGCTTCCATTTGTGAGGTCAGACAATGAACACATTAGAAAACTTTGATGGTGTTTAATGTTTGACTGAATCCACAAAGCATTTCTAATGAGTATGAACCAAAACCTGTGCCACAAATTGTGTTCCTAATATCTGATTCACTGAAGAGCTCTCGTCCTACAGGCCCTTGCACAAATAGCTCGTCCTATGTTCACTGATCTGACTACAAAGTACATCCACAAAGTATAATATCAGTCTGTCTCTTAGCTCAAACTTGGTCCATTTCAACCTTCTCTGAGCTGCGTTGGCTGAGCCGAGACGGCTCCCAGCGGCCTGATACGTTACTCCGTAGGCCTGCCTGGCACTTCACGATGAGGTAGATTTTGCGTAGCACAGAGCGGCGCAACAAGATGTAGACCCAGGGGTCGAGGATCTGATTCCATGTGGCCAGCCACACTCCTGTCCTCATCAGGGTTTTATAGTCGGACAGGTTTTCTCCAATTGCTCCTGTGTAGGAGTGGATGCTGGATATCAGGCCAAAAATCTGCAAGCATGAAACACGTACTCGCAATTATTATATAATCAAACACTTCAAAAAAATCAAAAATCACTCAAAAAAAAAAAAAAACACACAAAAAAAACACTTAGCCATAGGAAAAAAAAATGTTCTGAATGTAGTCCTGTTTATGACATCAATGCACCAATTTTGCATCAACTGAAATAAGTTAGCTAATAGTAATAGTAATAATACTATACACTGTAGAATATGCCTGCAGCAAACAACTTTTAGATTTTATTGTTTTAATTTATTTACTTATTTTAAGACCAACTTATCATATTTTACAGTTATGTGGTATTAATAGTGACTTGTCTGTCCATACCTCGATGTAGTCTGTTAATATTCACTGTTAGTGTTCACTTTCTCTCTGTGTTGACTGCACATACAGTCAGATGTTTTATTTGAGTCAGTCAGCAATCTCAATCCTTTATAATATTTTACTAGTTAAATTCCCCTCATTAGAGCAGATTTTCTTGTTCAGGTCAATTCAAGTAAAAGGTGACAATGATGGAAAAGATAATAAAAAATTACAGCCCGTGCTAATGCAGAAGGTATTCACAGTGACTTCCAAACTCACAGTTACATCAATATATATATGATTTCAATTCGCACACTTCCCACAAATCTAAAAATACTATAATACTAATAATACACAAACCCTCTGTCTGTTTATTGAAGCTGGGTGGAGACATGTTTGTAGTTAAGCTTCAGCAAGGAAGCTTTGAATCACTCTTCACAAACAGGTGCAACAAGACTGTGATGGAGTATGCACACAACTGAAGCATGCTTACTTTATGACTTAATGGGTAACCTTAACGGAAACTGTGCGAATAAACAACTTATGTGTGAGAGCTTAAAACGTTTATGGAGCTTTACCAGTTTTTAAAACTGATACTGTATTCGCCCATACTCCTGGTACACTTTTCTCATAGCCCGACTGTAAAATAAAAAAACAAACACTAAAACTACATGTTGTAAATTCTTGTCCAATATATTTCATATTCATTATGATCTCTCTCTGTGAACGTTGTTTATATTCTTCTGAAATACATTGTTGTGTTTCAAGCCTGTGTTATCTTGCAGTTTTGTTGTATCACGCATACAATGACAATAACACCTAATTTCTAATGGAATTTTTGTTGTTGTTTTTATGGCACTTGAAGTATGGCCACTCTATCTCATCATCAGACCTGACTTAGGCTTCCTCTCACTGTACTTCCTGACACTCACCAGCAGAGGGCTCCAGCAGATGCATGAGGTGACCATGATGCCAACCAGCTGCACCACCATCTCTATGTCATGAGACCTGGATGAGTGATGGGAGCCAAGCTGCCTCCTGATCCGGGCCAGCACCAGTGTCAGTCCGCTGATTGTGTTACACACCAGCGCTGCAGCTAGCGAGGCCAGTCCAAGTCCAGAGAACAGCACTACCAGCGCCACATCAGCGTCTTTAGTGCCACTGAGCACATTGATAAAACACCAGGTCCTCGGTTCCTGATACGTGTACGAGCCCAGCTGAAAGTACGGCAACACAGCCACGCACAGAGCTGACAGCCAGATGATCGACAGGCAGATCTTTGTGCGCGTTTTAGTGACCAAGGATGAGTGCAGCAGCGGTTTAGTAACACCAAGACATCGCTCTGCAGCCATTGCAAAGCCCATGAAGAGAGGGCACAGTCCAAAGAAAACCATGCTGCCTCCGAGAACCTGGCATACGCCATCAGAAGTCCCCGAGTCATCAGGATACACACCTCTACCCAGTCTGAGCCAGAGCACCAAGGCACCAGGAATCACATGACCCATGAAGTCTGTAATCACCAGCGAAGTGGCAAACAGAAGGAACGTAGCTTTGGAGCGCCGGCGCTGGATGGAGTAGGCATTAGCCAGGATGAAGAAAGCCACAATGTTGGAGATGATGCCCAGTGTCATGGGCAATACGACAGTGATGGCGTTGTCGGCCTCCACCATCTCTTCACTGTCATTAGCCGAACGAGGATGGAGTGGTAAGGCCGAAGAATTGCTGCGGCTCAACGATAACTCTCTGGAGGTCGTGAGGTCCATAGTTAATGGAATCTGCAAGACAAAGAAGATGTAGATCAGATTTATAAACGTAAAAGGCAAAAGATACACATGAAAAATTAAGGAAGAACACTGAATGCATTAGTAACTGGAGACAGTCCAAACGCATACAAGTTAGTCAGTGCTCTTCTGTATCATCACAAAACACCTAAATAGGGAATACATTTTATAAGAATGCTTCGTCTCTCAAGTAGAGTTCACATACCAAATGAAAAGGATCATGCAACAGCATCTGCGTACGTATTCAATAGCAGTTGACGTTGGTATGTGTTATTTGAATAAGTCGGCAGAGCTTTAGAATCGCTTTTATTTTTTCACTAATTAGATTCCTCTCATCGGTTCAGATGTTTTTCACGTCCATTCAAGTAAAAAGTGGCGATGATGGATGCCTCTTCGTGCTAATGGAGAGTGTATTCACAGTAATTTTCGAATTTTGCCGTTTCAGGAAGCTGAAGGTGACACAACCTTATTGCAAATCTCCATTTCACTTTTCTATTTTAAGACCAATTCTTCATATAAGGCTAACGTTGATTGCAGTCTGTAGAATTTCATAATGCCTCTAAAGTGGACGTGAGCATTTCAGCAGCCACAGAGGCATGGCAATCTACCGAGACAGCTGTCAGCACTGCAGTGGCGCATGACGAAAAGTGACCACTAAGGATGAGTTTGAAAGTAAAACAAACTGGTCATAAACATCGCAGAAGCGACACAGCAACAACAGAAAACACAGATAAAACTTAATAGATACAAACAAACACCGTTCATCTTTCATACTCACTTTCATAAAGACAACCTCTGTATCTTGACCTTACAAGAAAACACCTGGGATGATTTCACCCAGAACAATGGCTGTTGTTTTTTGTTTGTTTGTTTGTTTGTTTCAAAGCAACCAAAGACAACATCATAGCTGATTTTCTGCACCATAACACAAACTACTGGACAATCATGCACAGTTTGTAATAGAGCAGGCAATGGTTTCCCGTTTTGCATCAGTTTGCCAAATACAGTACATTTTTGCTCTGTGTAAGATACAGTGAACACTAACCTTAATGTCATATATACACTTTTGATTACATTGACTTTTAGATTGAGAATTAAAAGAAATGACTCACCCCCAAACATTTCACATGTTCCTCTCAGTCCTGCTGAATCGTCCTTGTCCCTGATATCCACAGATACTACTCCAATTACCAGGCGTCTAGAACATTTCAGCAGTCCCGGAGCAGAACAATAAACGTCTTGAAGTCATGTCTCCTTTTTTATAAAATCCATCACTGCGTGGGGGAAACGAAGGAATCCTTTGAGTGTGCTGCTTGGTTTAATCTGTCTGACGGTTTCATGCTAGATGTGTAAAGGACTCCCACTGGCGCTAAAACATCGGCTCACTTTAATTTTTTATTTTTTTTTTTTATAGCGCGTCACTCTTCAGCGTGTGTGGGCGTCTCTCCGCGCGTCCGTGAGCCAAGTTCACGACTCATCTATCCACTGCGCTCCCTCCTTTCGCTACCCTGTTTACATTACCTGTCCTGACCAGTTTAACTTCTTTACTCACTTCAAGTGTGTCACCTGCATTTCCTAAAAATGATCTCAAACTGACCTGCTCCAGACTTTATCTGCTGTGACTTCTTTGTCAGTGCGCCCTTTTTTTTCCACGCACGAGCGCTCATGAAACGTATTTGTGGCGTGATCAATTTCCGATGGAGACGCTGTTCAGCTCTAAAAATACGGATGCATGTTCAAATATTCAGTTACATAGCCGGCGATATTATTTTGCTATTTAATGCTCAACCCAGAGCTCAAAATAACCTCTGAAGTATCGGTTGCCCAGACAGATCCACTACATGATACATGTGAGTTTCAGTCCTTCCTGAGTCTTCAGTTTCAGTTATCTGAATAGATGCAGTGCACAGATGATGTGCAGACCAGATAATAAGAAATAGTTTTTCAGTCTAGGGCAAGTATGGAAAAGTCATTCATATTAATTCTTATGAAAGATTTTACTCGAGGACTTCGGTGATGGTCCCGACTGTTTTTGCAGCTGCATCAAGGGAAAAAGTCATGTTTTATTCAGTTTGACCGACACAGAGAAACCATTTTTGTTCCTTCCCGGCATACCTGTGACAGGTGGTCATGCTTGTTTTAACTGAACAAGAACCAAGCAGCCCAGCTGGACACATGCTTGCACAAGTTGCGGTCTGGAAGATAACTAAAAACAACATTTGAAATTGGCTGAAAGGCAGTTCACTGAAGGGAGAGCAGCAGTAGCCACTGACACATAAATTGGCTTTATTTAGTTACTTTAAAGAGAAACACCTGAAGGAAGACCTTACCAGATGCAACACTGTAATAAGTCTGTGAAGATGTAACCTACTGTGGTAGACAAATACAAACTGAACTTTATGAAAGCTTCAGAAAGTTTGTCAGGTGTGAGAGCAGGTTTAAGAATAGATGTAATCGTCAAAACAAGCAAATCATTTTCAATCTGACTACACAAAGGCGGACAAGCAATTTAGTCGTGTGTCAGTGAGGCTGTGACCAGCAGAGCAAAGAGCAAAGTGAAGTGCTAACGTGTGATACTGTGCAAACATGCACCTTGTACAGCATCTTAGTTCAGCAGATGGAGGCAGCAGAATGTCAACTGAGTCAGTACATTTCACACTTCAGCGTAAATGTGTTTGTCCTTTTTCATGACAATCGGCCAAACTATCTCCTGTTTCTGTTTCAATTGTCAATTTGGACAAATGCAAGTCTTGTACGTTTTTCTTATACTGTTATATTCTTTTTTTATTTTATTCTATTTGTTTCATTATCGTTATTACTATTTTCTTTTATTCTATCTCAATTTTTACACCCTACACCCACAGTAGACTACTACTATGACTAGTCTTCAAGAGTGTTTTTTGTCTGTTTGTTTGTTTGTTTGTTTGTTTTTATGTGCAACTGAGCTACTGTAATCAGGTAACTTCCCTTGCGGGCGATTAAAGTCTGTCTAAGTCTAAGAACAGTTGTTAAGACATTTAACACAAAACCACATTCTCACAAAAAGAAATGTAACAGCCTTTCAGTTATCTCAGCAACTGAACACAGTGTAAAGGCAACACAATCCACAGTTATTAATCGTCTTTGAAGGAAAACCCAAACTGATAGGACACATCTGTTGCCTAAGGTTTAAAGTGTGATGTTAAACAGTATCTCAGGACACGTTTCCCTCTTTTGATGGCAACACTGATAAAAAGACGCTTTGTAGCTCAGATGCAGTTCATGAACTGCAATCTCTTCCCTGTCTCCTGTCATCGCCATAGTGTCTGTAATGGAGGCTCAAACGCTCCCAAATTAGGAGAAAAGTAAAGCAATCAAAGTCCGTGGGATTCTTCCTCTGCAGACAACCCCTGCTAAAGTACTTCCCACACATGTCAAAACCAGACGGACTGACAGACTTACTGAATGACCATGCCTAAAACAATAATTGAGATTAATTGTTCCTACAGTTTTGTGCTCACATATTGATGAGAAAAGGCGCAGCATCAAAAATGGAAGTATTTGATTGTGATGTTTATTTCCAGTACCACAGAAGGAATTCACCGTTTGGTTGAACTGACATTTGAGGGCATTCGAGGAATTTGAAGCTATTCTAGATTTCTTTTTTTTATTAGCTTTGTGTATCTGTGGAGCACATCGGGGCGCGTGCATTAGAGTAATAGCGTGTTGTTCCTGGAATAATATACGACTGATTGTCTTCCTTTCCTGGTGCACATTTGGAGAGTGCAACAATCAGGCTCTTGGCTGATGCGCGTTTTTCCTCCAGCTCTTACCTTAAGAGACCTTGATGCCCCATTTTCCTCCTGAATAGCTTTCATTAATGGTGCCATTTGGCCCCTGCAGCCGACTGGCTCGTCCAGTATTAAGTCTGGGGTCTACTTCCACTCACCGCAAAGTGAAAAAAAACTCACACACACACACAGAAAAAAAAAGACATTGACAGTATACTTATTGATCTTTCAAAGCACTCTGGGATAGATGTGCTCTTCATATTGGAAAACCTAAGAGAAAGAAAAGCAGTTTTCTTGCTGCATGTGCACACAAGTATTCCATCTTGGTTTCAAGACTTCAAAACATCCCCACTGGGACTGTCAAGTGGCTCTTGTCATTGCCCAGTTTGCCAAAACTTTCTGCAGACCATATGCCTGCTTCAAATCTTATAAGAGCTTGGTTTTGGTAACTTAATTTTCTAAAATTTTCAAAAACGACCTCTGTCTATTTACCACAATCACTATCTGCTTGTTTCAATCACATAAACTGACATGATGTAAATATCTTCAGTGTGACAAAGGTAACCCTGGCTTGTGTGCATTCCTCACTGACATATTATGGAGATGCTGGCTATTATGAGTGGAAAGCCACACGCTATCTGTCAGGGAGCCACGGGAACTGCTGGCCAAAAACTGAAACAGTGGAATGTTTGCATGGGAATATTCTGCTGAGAGAAGAGAAGACAAACAAGCTGTCAAAGTCTGAAACAAGTTCAACTACTTTTCTAATGTGTTGAGTGTGTGTTTCGCTTGAAGTACACACTCCTTGTAGTGCAAATTGTTTAAAAAAACTATGTCTGACTGTCTGTCTGGAACCCAGAGGCAATTTTTAATATTCGCAGAGATGGGAGGGATTTTTGAAAATGCCAAGAGAAGTAGACCATCCTCCGCAGCGCAAAGATGAAGATTAAGATGAAGGTGAACTGTTTAACAGATGATTTTGGTGTTTCTATTAAAACTTTGTTAGAAATAAGTTTTGATATGACGCAGCGTCCAAGTGAAAGGTTAAAGTCAACATTTTTGGGGAAACATTGTAATCATGTGGTTTCATTGCTGAGTCAGAGCTACACTGAGGCTGCAACAGCAGTTCTTCCTTAGAAACGGTTGATAACAAGAACGACTCGACAAATACTTTTTAATACAACACCAGAAACATTGTTCTAAGTCTGAATTCTGTGTGGATACGTGCAGCTGCAGGTTTTGAACCAGCAGACTAAAGTTTGAGAGAGCTTTTTTATAAGAAAACACAATCAACCAAGTCTAACAATACATTAAGTTATAGAAATATACGTTTCAAACTAATGCATAAAACTCAAGATTCTGGTTTGCTTTGCATTTATTATACAAGGTCTTTTTTCTCGAGCTCGCTTGTTGTGTAAAACAAATCCTACTACAGATACAACCCTAGTTTGATTTTAGAAAAGCAGAAAAATATCTTCTTGAATTTAAAAACCGCCTTTTAGCATCAAAGTCAACTAACGATGAATGCAGTAGCTGGATTTGAATAGTGTAGCATTGCTGGTGCCTATTTCCTGGTCATGGACTGCACTTTTTCATGTCATACAGAGCTTTCTTAAGAAGTGGTTCTGAAGCTCAGTGAGGTGGCTGCAGTTGTTGCAGTCTTGGCAGTGCCTCATTCTGCCTATCGCTGGGCTAATGCAAAACATATGTAAAGCGTAAGTGCCATAGGCTAAAAGCTAGTGATCCATGAGGCACCCTCTTATCATTTAATGCAGCCACACCATTAATTATGCATAACCTTAAGGAAAGTAGCTATAGAGACCGAGTTTTGCACCAGGCCATAAACATGTTTATTTCTGCTGTAAAGTTGAGTTTTGGTGCCAGCTTCTAGTGGCCATTTGATGAACTGCCCTCTGCAATATTTCATGGCACTTTGACTCAATATAGTGTAAAATAAATAGCTGATATTTATTTTACATGCCACAGAGCTTGCATGCATGTGCAGACAAGTATTATCAGCTTTTATAAGTTTTCCTGTGTCAAAAATGTTGTTGTGCATAAGTTAATAAGTAATAAACTTTGTTCTCAATGAAATGTCAACATTTGATGAACGCAATTTCCTCTGTAGTCACTTTTTGTGGTGTAGTTGTGTGTGAATAGTTTGTTGTGCCTGATGCTGCGTCTCTGTTTCCACTCGTCGGGGCACAGCCCAGATGGCCCTGACCTGCAGCAGTGTGGACTGGTGACCTGCTGTGCATGCATGCACGTGTATAGCGCACAATTTCGCTTGGGTCGTGGGGCCTGAAGTTCAGGACCCCAGAGTGCTCAGTGCACAGATCTCTAGCTCGGCTAATGTGGTAAAGTAACATATCTGTGACCAATTCACGTTTCATTCATTCATTGCATGATGAATGGAGTTGACTACCTGACTAGTGTGAGATTCAGAACTTTACCACTTGAGCAGAAGTTGTAGATAAAAGGTTTGGGAGCGCAGCGACCGGAGGATTTAATAGTTTCTCAAGATAAAAAGACAAAACTAGCTCATTCAACCAGGAGTGATTTAAGCAGATCTTGGTTAACCAGGAGCTCATCAAAAGGGTGCTGGGTGATTCTAATGTAAATGGAGTTAATTTTGGTCTCCCTGTGCTCCAGTACTTATTTGGGCAGATCCACTACCTCTACTAAATAAATATATATATATAAACCTGGTTAGTGTTCCCATTTCAATGCAAACATGTCAAAAAGACAGTTAAAGTTACTGTCTTTTTTCAAAAAAAAAAAAGGGGAAGAGTTGCATGACACTTCTAAACGAGTCTGAAAAGCCTCCACAAGCAGTGACGAGGGCAGCTGCAGCGGTCATGTTGATGGTCAAAATGCAGCAGGAGGCTAGCGCCACAACGGCTAGCTGGGTTCACCGACAGCTAGCCAAGCCGGGGCAGGAGGCTGGCACTGTGGCAGCAGCTGGTCAGGTTCACCGCCAGCCGGAGCAGGAGCCGGAGCAGGAGCCGGAGCAAGAGGTGGGAACTGTGACATTAGCTGGCAGCAGGAAGATTCAGAAGGACAGGAGAGCACAATGAGCAGAGAGGAGTGTGGGAGTGTGGGATGTCCAGCAACAGGTCAGGGATGGGATGCACAACAGTTTGGGCCTACAGAAAGCGCCTTCAGAGACTCAGATGGAAAAGACACCCCCCGATGAGCTGATGGAGTCAACAGCATTCCCGGTACAAGTGCTGAATATGAGCACGGATTTTCTCAAATGAACTTGATTTGCACTCTCAACCGTGCCTCTTTGGTCACATCCATCATATCATCTTTACTCTTCACAAATCTTGTTGCCCCCCCCCTCCCTGTAGCCACTGGCTCCATATACAGTATGCTATGTGGTGAGTCGTGAGGTAGGACAGAAATCCAGGGAAACAAGGAGAGGCAGGAGCAGATAGCAAGAGAATGAAAATCTATTCATCAGAAACCAATACCACTACAGCGTAGCCAACGTTAACTAAGAAATACCAGAAGCATGACAAAGACTCATGGAAGCACGAGGAGCTGTACTGAAACACTAGCAAACATAAAGAAATACAAGGAGAGACACAATAATATACACACAACAGTCTGAGGCGTTAGAAACACTGGTAATGGAAATGCAACAAATACCAAACAGCGTCACAGAAAATATTCAAAACAATACCATGATAATGTATGAGGAAAAAAATGTAGCAGTATGTTACTGGGTTACTAACATGACAAGCCTGTAAATGTTATGAGGTGACAGGAGTTAATTGTTGAGGGAGAGGAGACAACTGCAGCTAGAGCAGCAGAATACATTAGTGCCTTGTTATGTGAACAGTTAAAGGAAAAAAACAAACAACTATACTGCAGTTACTGAGCCTTTTGTCTGTCCAAGCACACCCATGCTGTTTTAAAAATGAATAACAGGACGGCTCAGATTGCTTTAGCCAGATGTTCTTATTCACCCTAATATAGCATTCCTTCTAGAGGACACCACATCTGTATAAATTTGTACTCTGTTGACACTAATTTGCACAAAAGCTCAGAATTCATATTCCACAATGAGCAGAACAGTTTGAGGGCTCCGCATTGTTGCCGCAGCTGTAAATGTCCACATCAATATCTAAGATCACAAGAAGAATGGTGTGCCTTTTTTCCAAGAGAGAAGAGATGTTAATATATTTCTTTTTTATAGTAAGCCTTCAGTCTATTCATATCTATTTCAGCAGACTGAAGGTAAACAGGTGCCAAACAACAGGATCTCCTCAACTGAATGTTATTATAAGAAGTGGAAACCTTCAGTCTTCCTTCCTGTTGTTTTTGCGAAGAGCAAAACAGAAATATTTTTGTGGCTTTCTTTTCTCGTAAATCTTCCTCACTGTGAAACAAATGACCATTTTCCATATTAAAGTTTAATGGACTACATGAGATTACTGCCAGAGCCAAATAAATCCATGTACTGACAGCATCTGAATGAATCTATAAGGGGATACGTCTGGCCCCATATGTGTTGAACGACGTGCTTGGCTTGAGGTTTAAATTGGATGGTAATTTGCCTAAACAGAGAGTTTAAATGCATGAATGACAACAAGAGACATAAATCCTGAGTTGAAGGGAAATCTTTTTTTTTTTTTTTTTTTTTTTGTGGGAGTTCATGTTTCAGGAGGAGGATTAAAACCACATTTTATTTGTGGGGTGGAAACAAGCCTTACCATCTGGATGAAGAGATAGGAACTTTACAGGAAGCCTCAACATATCTGAATGATCTGATGCCCAACAACAGCCCACACCATCATTTCATGTGGGCCGTGTTGGGCAGTAGCTCCGCTGATGTATGTGGTAATAAAACCTTGCTTCTGTGCAGTGATTAATGAGAGGTTCTGTCAGTGTGAATAAAAGCGGGGAAGTGGTAATTAAACCGGGTCTACAGCCGAGCAAGATTCAAGAAGTGAAGCCTGCTAATCAAGTCAGCAGATGCTATTAGTAGGAAATGGTGACTCAAGCATCCAACAACCCACCAGCCCACACACAAACAGGCCGGCACACAAACAGACCATCACACAATTCAGTCACACACATTAACCTTTTACCTGGAACCAAAAAACGCTTCGGATGTCTTCATCCACAAACAATGTGCTTGTCAATTCTAGCAAATGCTGATTAGATTTTAAGTGGCATTGTTCACCCAAAGGCTGTGACACACCGTGTTGTTGTCTTTTTAGTTGTGGAATAAGTCGGGATCACTCTTACAAGATGACAGTTTCGAAGGGCACACGCAGATGGTTCATCTGGTTTTTCATCTCATTGAAACACTCCAATAGACAAATATTTTCACAACAGTATGATCAGCTAGAATGAAAAAAACTGTAGACCATCTGAACAGCGAGCCCAGGATGACGGTTTATTTGTAGCTTCCTAGCCTCCTGGATAATACTGGCAGAAAGGAAAGCTACTACTACAATGTGTTACAGTACGTACCGGCTGACTGTTGGCAGTAGGCTTTGTGGTGTGTTCAAAGGCAAAATTTTGGCCCAGACAGAGGCGACGTGAGGCCACATTAAATCCTAGTTGCTGATAGTTCTTTGATGTTGATGTGGTGCGTCCTTACCCTAAAGGGCCTGAGAAATGTTTGGTAGTTTTTGATTCTGCCTGATGCATTTATGTATTTTCTGTAAAACAAACAAACAAAAAAAGTAAAAGTAAATAGGGAGGGTGCCCCTAGTGATGGGATGGAAGGAAAGTATTTCAATGGACACTCTGCTGTATTAGTGACATACTCTATAGTGTAAAACACATCACACACAGGATCAAATATCAAATGTAATGCCACGAGGACTTCCATAAGGTATTTAAAAACACAATTATCTTTATTTTATTTTTACAGACTAATACCATCCTTATGTACAGACTACAGACAGTTAACCTAGCTTAGCACAAACAGTGGAGGCAGAGGTAAAAGCTAGCCTTACTATGTTAAATATCCAGTTTTAGCATTAAGCTAAGCTAAGGTACTGACTGCTGGAGGTAGCTTCTTATATTAAAGACACGTGTTTACTTTCTATTCCTGGAACTACCAGGGAGATTTTTTAGCTTGCTCAGTGAAATGTGTGACCATTCTCAGACACGTCCTGATGTTATTTGTCAGCAGTTCTCAGGGATGCTTGTATCAACATTTAATATTCAGCTGAGAAATACAAAACACAGTTGTATGAAGATCAAGTGAAAAACCAGACGAGAAAAACAAGAGGACCATATACTACACAATGCAGCCATTATTTGAAGTAGAAAGGCAGAGAGCCGTGCCATGAAACAAAACAAGAACAGTTTTCTTGAGATACGGAACCAGAACAGAAATTAATTGGAGCAATACTGTGTACAGTTTCTAAATAAACCCATTCCAGTCGTGAACCTATTTCTCTCTCTTGTGTCAAATATCATCTTATTTTATATTGAGTTGATGGAGAGACCAAAGATCTTAATAATACATCGTTGTCTCTCTTCCAGATGCACACTACCTTGCCAGTAATAATATGAACAGCTGGAATTTTGAAGCCATTTGTCTCTTCAGTGCAGCTCCCACCCCCCATTTCATTTCCGCCATCAGCGTTATAGCCATGATGAAATGTCAGTGGCATTACTCTGTGGTCTGAGCCTCGAAAACAATCATATTAATCAAGTGCCACTGCTGAGCTCAGAATAGGGTTGAACTCAAATGCCGACAGTCAAATTTTAAAAAGCTCCTCAGACTCTTTTATAAATAGCCTGACTGGGAATCGGTTTATCTCAGAAACTGGAATCTTTTCCCTTTGTTTGTCTTCAGCTTCTGTGGTTACGCAGGAATGACTGTGCCGAGCAGGACAGATATATTGCAGTCCGCACTCAGCTGTGACGCTATAGAAGACGATGTTGGCTGCAGGACAGATAGCTCACTCCCTCCTGACCTTGAAACTGATTTCACGACACTGAACTTCTCAGCATTGTTCCTCCAGAGGTACAAGCTGTACCTGGGGACACGGGAAGGAAACCCTCTCACAATGATACACTGAGCTGATAGTTATCATGCTGTGTTTACATCCAGTTTGACTTTCCTCAGTTCATCCAAGGGCTGTTAAACCCTAATCACACCAAAAAAAAAAAAAAAAAGGTCAAAACTGATGCTGTAATTATTGACATTTTTTACATGTGAAAATTTAGTTAAATTTACTTTCAATGTCAGACGTTTATTCTTAGCAGCATGAATGAATTCATTAACAACCCTTTGATAAGAAGCATGGGTGAGGCTTAGGACATACAGACTATAATTTAGTTGAAATGAGTCATAAACTATTAATAAATGACTAGTAAGTCTAATGGCCATGAACAAGCTCAGGGTCTGTAAATGGTAATTTTTAAGAATTGCACAAACAAACAAACAAAAAAACAAGGTAACTGTAAACAAGTAGCCAGGAAGTCAGGGGAACTTAAGATGGTTTGGAGTTCCTGGAAAATTATCATGCACTGGGAAAAAAGAGTTAAATTTGTTTACAAAAAATGTTTGTTGCTCTCATTGGCAGTTGGACTATACAAATCAAATCAAATAAAATCAAATCAGGCCTATTGTCAGTTTGACATACATGATGCTCTCAGAGATCTGTGTAGACTTAACAAAAACAGGCCAGAAACCACAGAAACCCCTAAGTTAATATAAAATAAAATTAAGTAAAATGAAAGAAAAAAAAAAAGCAGTTCAACAGCTTGTGGTAGAAAGCTGTTCCTCAGTCTGTTAGTCCTTAGTCCTGTTAGTCTTTACGCTCCTGTACCACTTGCCTGATGGCAGCAGTTCAAAGAGTTTACTGAGAGGGTGAGAGGGCTCTCTGATGATCTTCTGATCTTGCACCAGCTCTGGAAAAACTCTTGAACAGAAGACAGTGAGACTCCGATAACTCTTTGAGCCCCTCTCACTATCCTCCTTGTCAGCCACCGTGGAGCTGGAGTAAAACAAAGATATACAACAGATTAGCCCACTCTGCACCACTCCTCTGTAGAAGGTAGACGGTACATCCTCTGCTGGGCCTGTGTTTACTATTGAGGTGGTATTTGCTGAAAACCAGAGACACCAGAGAGAGGACATTTCTTTAGGTAGACTTTAGGGTGACTTAAAGTGAATAACAACAAAAAGAAACATATATCAAGAATAAAATCTTTTTGTATGAACCCTAACAAAATATATGAAATAAATGAAAAAGACAAAACTGGGATGCATAGTAATAGGAATTAATGCCAATTCTTATGAGCTGGGATCACCATTATCCTTGTGAAATATGTGAATATGTGATGATACTTCTCCCATTACATTTGATACTCCAATATGCCAATATGAAAATGAGGAGATGGTGAACCATGAAGAAGGCGCAGGTGCAGATTTGTGTTTGACTGGTCTTTGGTATCTGACCAGAAATATAAACCCCAACAATCTGCTTGATGCGGTGTATGACAGACCCAAGTGATTAAATTTTGGGGCATCTCCAAAGTGTGTAGAGCTGCCAATAAAACCTCCTCCATGCAGCCTGGAAAGTACTGGACAGTAGAATCTGTCTATAATATCGAAATTAAGTAGTCTTGTCTACTTACCTACCATAGACATACACAATTCTTATCAGAATATGAGTCTGGTAACACACAAATTAGGATTTCATTATTGGGTAAAAAACAACAACTCTGCAAGCCATTGGCTTGTCTCGACCTTAGCACACACCACTCTGCATCAGTGGCTCTATAGTAGAGAGGGTTCACCACTTCAGTGGTAAAATGGGACCAGCAGAGGATGTACTTTGTGAGGAAACTGCAGCAGAGGAGTGGTGGAGAGTGGGCTAATCTATTGTATATCTTCGTTTTACTCCAGCTCCACGGTGGCTGACAAGGAGGATAGTGAGAGGGGATCAAAGAGTTATCGGAGTCTCGCTGCCTTCTGTTCAAGAGTTTTTCCAGAGCTGGTGTAAGATCAGATCACTGAAGATCATCAGAGAGCCCTCTCACCCTCTCAGTAAACTCTTTGAACTGCTGCCGTCAAGCAAGCGGTACTGGAGCGTAAAGAGCAGGACTAACAGACTGAGGAACAGATTTCTACTGCAAGCTGTCAGACTGTAGAACTGCTGATAGCACATGCGAAGGGCACAGTGCACCTTGCATTTTGCACTACCTTAAGGGTTTCTGCACAGAGCTCTGAGAGACACACAATTTCTTTCTGTCTGCATTGTGTATGTCAAAATGACAATAAGATTGATCTGATTTGATTTGATTCTATAGATACCTTCATGGTTTGTAAACAATGTGATGTTTTGTGAGGGGTGGGGCTTAACTGGATGCCAAACATCTCGAACACTAGGTTGGTGGTTAGCATATTTCAATAGACTGTTTTGGCACCAATGGATGAGGAAAACACATATTTTAGAGAATATACTACTACACACACTCTCTGACACCGTAAGTGCTATTTTAAAAAGTTCACCCTGACTGATGGGACTAAATTCAGTGACCCCCACACTCTCACTCACTGGATGGACGATTTGACCAAAGGAGGACACAGAGGAAGAAGTCTGGTCTGTCTTTCTCAAGTGAAGCTGCTCCAACAAAGATATTACAAGAAGAAAGTGAAAACACTACAGAGGGTAACGTAGTAAATGCAGCATCTGCTTGGACACGCCTGAAACACACAACTAACTTTGCGTAACTTAGCGGTTAGCATTAGTATTAACATGTAACAAGAATCCCCTAAGTAAGGAATAATTTAATGTATTTTCAGTCATGATTTATTCTAACCCATAACGTTTTACAGGTTGACACTAATGCTGCATTACATATTAATCTGATCTGATATGAGGTGTGCCTGTTGATTGTCTCACTCCAGTCCTTTGTTTTAATCGTTAAAGCCAAACCAAAGTTATCTATGACTGGCAGTGGCTGGTATGTGATAAAACTTCAAGTTAGTGTTTTGATTTTTTAGTTTTGGCAGCAACATGACATTTTCATGGTTGAAAGTGACAGTGTTGGCCTCAAGCTTCCCTCTGTTCTGCCTCCAGCTAATGTCATAACGTCACAATGAAGAAGACCATGAAGGAGTCTATAGTCCAACAGTCGATGACAGCAACAAACATTTTATGTAAACAAATTTAACTTTTTGACCCCGGTGCATAATAATTTTCCAGGAACTCCAAACCATCTTAGGTTTCATTTACAGACCCTGAGCTTGTTCATGGCCATTATGCTTTATGTTATCAGTCATTTATTAATAGTTTATGACTTATTTCAACTGCATCATAGTCTGTATGTCCTAAGCCTCGCCCATGCTTCTTATTAAAGGGTTGTTAATGAATTTATTCATGCTGTTAAGAATAAACGTCTGACATTGAGAGTAAAATTAATAACATTTTCACATGTAAAAAATGCCAATAATTACGGCATCAGTTTTGACTTTTTGTTTGGTGTGATTAGGGTTTATCGCCCCTCTTGAACCGAGGAAGGTCAAACTGGAGTATCACCTTAAAAGGTCAGTTCATGCTCCACTGTGGCTAAATCACAAGAATTCTACAAAGATGGGTGGAAAAGTCCTCCACAGCACTGGAAAAGACTGATGTTATCGCAAACACTTGATTACAGTCGTTGCAGCTAATCGTGGCCCAATCAGTTACTATGTTTAGCTGTATTCAGTCATTTGTCAAAATATGTTTTTGTTTTGTTTTTTTGTCTTTACTGAACTGTTTTTATATTTTTTGGAAACTGATGCAACTTTCACTTTCTTTTATGTGTTGAAAAATCGAGATCAAATCAAAATCAAATCAAAGATGGCAACCCAGGGCCATGTAGGTTTGGATTTTTTTCCCATAGTAATAAAAACCTTTATCTAAAAACTGCATTTTGCGTTTACTTGTGTTATCTTTGTCTTGTATTTAAATTTGTTTGACAATCTGAAACATTTAGGTGTGTCAAACATGCAAAAAAAATAAGAAATTGTGAATGGAGCCAACACTGTTTCACACCTCTGTAATGTAATGTAATGTAAAGTGTGAAAATCCAGTGTTGTCCGTTTTCATAAATGATTCACAGAAGAACACCGGTTTCAACTAATCAATAAACACTTATACTTAATACTACATACGTCGATCCTCATGAACAGGTTTAAACAAAAGACATTTAATAATCTAAATAGCAAATTGGTGGCCTCATGTTGTGGCTGTGATCAGAGGTGCTCCTGGACTGGGCTTCTAAACACCTGCTTCTCATCATCCGATCAGGACTGGAACACTACTTAAGGACTTTCAGCTCTCCCACTCTTTTTTGAGTTGTGTTCAACATAACACTAATAGAGTCAATCATTCTGATACGGTCCTATGATTACAACCTTGTAATCAGCTTAAGGTTTTAGCCTGAAAATAAACTTTGCAGGTTTAATATTCATGCTCCTAATCAAAATCAACAGCTGAACTAGCACCCAAACTCAGACTTTACTTCATCATAATAGTAACAATACTATTAATAACATTGTTTGCCCACTTCAGCTCACGTCCAGAGGATTGTTCCTAATTTCTCAATTTCTCGTTGATGGTGAAACACTAACAGTTGGGGTGATATACAACAAGGACCAGTGATATTTCATGAGCCTGCTCGCGGAGGATCAAAAGCTCATCACTGCACTTTGTTTTCACAGCCCGGGCTTAAGCCAAAATGACGGTATCTCATAGTAATGGAACAAATATTATCTGTAGTGTGTGGAAGAGGTAGAAGTGTGTGTGACACATCTGTTTCCAGAAACCATAGAGCTTTGCGCTAACTGCTCTGTCATGTTTACAGGAAACCCGACTGCACCTCTATCACTAACATTTAGAACTTCCTAATGCTCATATTAGTATGTCTGCTTTGGAGTTGAACATTCAGCCCCTCAGTTTAGATTATTTTTACAGGTTTAATAAAAGCCTGGAACATAGCCACAGTGTGGATAAGGAGGGGTTTTATGAGCAAACATTTGCAGATAATAATGTGGTTTCTCCATCAACAACATTATGTCATGCAAGGAATTAGGAATGATGACACATCGAAGCAATATTTGACATGTAAATTAAACAAGGCCTCATTAAAACTGCCGACTGTATGCCAGCATATGTCTCACTGTTTTCACATAATCTTGTTTTATAACGCCTGGTCTTTATGAAACACCGAAAGGCCAAATATCATTTAGTATCGCCTTAATTTTAATGTCCTAAAGAGAACACATTTTTGGCATCCTGTCTCCACACACACGTGTGAACTGTTTCTAAAAACGTGCGAAAATACAAATAAATCCACAGACTTTTTAACAGACTTGTGGCGTTGATTAGAGAGAACATTTGTTCCATTCCTTTCTCTGATGGAGATAATGTAAATTTTTGCAGCCTGTTCTCTGTAGGTGGCCTGAAGCTGCGTGTGCCAAATGACTGCAATCTCAACTGTAAATGTTTGAGAGCAGAAGCCTGGACAGAGTATAGTAGCCAAATATTAAGACTACACCGTCAAGTGTGTGTATACATTAGTGGTGTATATATGTTTATATATTTGCCATTTTTTCACCAGAATATAATGGAAAGATTGATGCCACTGTCATATTAGTTGAATTTAGTTTCAGTTTTTTGAGTTTATAGTTTTATATGGATGAACCAAAGTCGTGTGCTGCACATTGATGAAGTAGGATAATTGTTTAACTTCACTGTTTAATTTCACCTCACAATTTCTGCAGTGAATGCTCTGATTTATTTTATAATGTGGACACAAAACCTAAGGACATATTATTTTGAGAAAGAACTAGCTAGCCCTGTTACCAGGCTCAGTTCTTATTAGAATTAACTGACACCCCAAAAAAAATAAACCTGCATACAAGTGGATAGTCAATCAGAGTAACAAATTATGTGACGCATGCTTCTTGACATGTGCTTTAGTTGGTGTTTGCTTTTTTTTTTTTTTTTTTTTAAGTTCTAAGCAGAGCAGATCTCCATAGAGAAATCTGTTGGTGGGGGAACCTCAGGTTGACTTATTCCAGGTTACAGTGAATCAAATCTAACAGACAGATATCTGAGAAAACATCTGTTCATTATTCCTTTACACTTGCTTCGATTACATAAGCGCCATAGCTTACTAAATTGTCAGCCTGAATGACTTCCAGGCGTTTCACATCCAGGCTCTTACTACATAAAGGTCAACATTTTTTGTACTTGACTTGACATGTCATTAAAGATATACGAGTTTCATTTGAAGGCAGCATAGATACAGAGGTTACTTGTTGTCTACATTAGCCCGGCCAGATGTGTGGTCAGACGACCAGCTCTGTGTGGTTCATTACACAACTTCCTATAATAATAGGACCATGTACGGATAAAGCCGCAGATTCTAGCAGGGAGATTTTGTTTCCTCTAGACAGAGCCAGACTAGACGTGTCTCTGTGATACAGACTAAACACTACGCTACACTGCTGGTCGCTGCTTATTTAGAAGTATTAAACGCAAAAAAACAAATCAACCCATAACTGCTTTAAAACACAGTAAAAAAAAATACCATTGCTTCTGTTGCAATTGGGCTGCACGATGAAACAGTGAAGCATGGTTACATTTGTGTGAAGTGCATGTGTTCTCCCTGTGTTTGGGTTCACCAGCTTCTTCCACAACCCAAAGACATGCATGTTAAGTTAATCGGTGTTGTCTCAGTGATGGATTGTCGGCCTGTCCATTGTGTACCCCTCCTCTTGCTCTGTGCCATATAAGATAGGCCCCAGCCCCTTGAGAACCTCTACAGGATGAGGGCTTATAGATGATGGATGGGTGGAAGATTAACTTTACAGGTAAACGGGTGGAGGTGCTGGTCATGAAAATGTACTTTATTTATTTAATTTTCTAATTTCCACTTGATCCATCTGAATTTATTTATTTGTTTTACTATTTTTTTTGGACAGACCCCATGTAAGAGTTGTGGCTATAGGTCACAGTGTTTGATGCTAAAAATATACTAAACTTAATTCATTATAATGACTGAAAGAAGGAGTAAATAAAGAATCACATAAATGAAAAAATAGCCCAGTGCTGTTCCTATAGGCCATGATACAATGTATGAATGAACGCGATTCTTTAGTCTGGTGGTATTTCAAATTCAAAGTACAGATTAGCGATCCAGACTTTAAAACATCTGGATCAAATAACAAGTTTGTCCTTCTGCAAGATCTGGGAAAGATTACAGATTTTTCCCACATTTCCCACATACTGTTAGCAGCGAAAGCTATAAATATTTATTCTAATGATTCGATGGTTCAGGATGTATGATGATGTATCAGATGACTGTATGGCCTCGGTTCCTCAGTGTGAGCTGATAGTTCTAATCAAGTTCACTATATTGTGTGTCATTTGGAAGCATTTCATAGGAAGTTTCCGCTTTGTTTTTTAACTCAGCCTGAGATGACCTTTCTTCTTTCTGGCTGTCAGAAAACACTACTTCAGCTGTAATAGCACTACTCTCATTACCCATTCCCTTCTTCTATTCATATATTTTTATATTGCAGATTAATGTAATCTTTAGTTGCCAGTCTTTTCATTACTGAGTGGCTATCTGATTTCTTCCTCGCCACAAATGTATGCGTTGCAGATTAAATATTTTAGTATTTGTTACACATTGTAGAAGCAAAGCACACAAAGTTCATGCGCTGGCTGAAAAAAAAATTGTGAGAGAATATATAACAATCATAACTCATCTATTTAAGTCTCATCCGGTCAAGAGACTGAAGAGAAGGGAAACGAATGAATATGGTTGATTTGTATTGCTGGCTCAGTGATCCAAACCAAAAATGAACAGTGACAAGACAGGATCTGATTTACGTTTTAAGCAAACAAGCCATAGGCATCTCATCTGACCCATCTTCTCTTTTTAATTAGCTCTTGCAGTGAATCCAGCCATGCTTTCGTGGTTTTCTGGAAGGACATTATTTGCAACAACATACTGAACATGTCACGTGTGCAAAAAACTGCTTAAATTATTTAATGTCACACATTTCTCTACATGCAGAGCAACTTGTCGACTAGACAGTCTAGACAATGAAGATGAGTCTCTAGACAACATGGTCATCATCTAATTTTAGCTTTAAAATGTGCACAATCTGCACAAACTAATTTGTTTCCTGTCTGGTATTGCTCCCTGTGTTTTCCACTTTTGATTGATTCAGTGTGTCTGTCACCCCTCTGCCCATGTCTTTCCCTGTGTTTTCTGTTGTGTCATTTTAGTCACCATGCTTGGTTTTCTTCCATCCTGCCGCTTAGTCATCTTGTCGTCCTCTCATGCTGTAGACTTCAGGTTTTTGTCTTGCCACGGTCATGTCTTCTTGTAGTTTTTCTACATCTATCTGCAGTACCTTTTGTTACATTTTGTTTAGACGTTTTGTCTCGAACCCGAGCTCATTGCCTGCTGTCCTGCAATTGGGTGCTCACATCCCCTGTAAACCATTACACAATGCGCTCATCACCATTACCAGTGAATATACCATAAATGATGTCACAATATATCAATGACACATGGCTTTAATTTCTGAGTAAATTTGTCGGGACAGTGTGGCAACAATTTCTAATTAAATTCTCAAGAAAAGACTTCGACCCTGATATTTGGAAGACTCAACATCAGCTGCATTTAATTACAGTGCTTCCATGCTGAAGTGAATCATTTTCGTTTTCTACTCCGACCTTTCTTGGTCCTCTGCGTCTTTGTTTTTCACACATCCATTTAAATCC
Organism: Mugil cephalus; assembly: GCF_022458985.1. NCBI lineage: Eukaryota > Metazoa > Chordata > Actinopteri > Mugiliformes > Mugilidae > Mugil > Mugil cephalus. Next base: position 8,483,648 of record NC_061771.1, read on the forward strand.
AATCCAAAAAAAAAAAAAAAAAAAAAAAAGCTGTTCACCATTTCATTGATCCACCACTAATAAGATTAAATAACCTGTACAAGAGACTCATGAAAGAGATGTTGTTCTGGATGATTTTATTAAAACATCTTGAATCTAAATGAAGTCATCATTGAGAGCTGGATGAACCATCTGTATCATTTAACAGTTACAAACAGAGTTCAGTTTCTGAATCACATTTACAGGATGTTCAAAGTATTGCCTGAATACCCATTAGATATGTATATGTATGTGTATATACTTGCCTTCCAGTTTACTTGATTGTACTTTGGATTTCTGCATGTGTTGAAGTGGTATATTTAGGGACAGCAGGGAGACTGGTGTTAAGGAATGTAGTCTACAAGTTGGTCTTCTGTAATAGAGGATATGCATTGAGTCAGTGTCGCCTGGGGCCACGCCCCCCTCAGAGGCAAGAACACAGTGAAATTTATCAGTAAATAAAGCGAGACCACGAAAAATATGGATTATCAGATCACATTAAGGATAATTGGACTCAACAATGATCCAAACAAACTTGTATTGTATGTAGACTATTTGGAAAAGTGGATTAGCTATCAGTTAGTTTAAGTTTGTTTTATGTCGTTTCAGTTATGATAACTGCAGCTAAATAAAAGATGCTGACGCTAAGAGCTTTACTGAAAAGTAAAGTTAGCCATACAATACTGTAGCGTATGTCCAGACATTAAAAGGATGACGAGGAGTGATGCAAATATTCTGTTTATTGTTTATTGTTATTTAGTGTTGGAACTGAAATAGTTGCTGTCGGCCGTAACTACGCCAAAACAACAACATCCACAAACTTATCTGACAGCCCTCCAAAACGTAACTTAAGGTATTTCATCAGAAAATACAGCATAAATTAATATTACCTGACACTAAATGAGAACCACAACACCAAGTTTTTGTACCTGGATTCCAGCTGTTTCTTCTAATGTAGCGATCCATTTACTTCTCTTTTCTTTGGCAGATATCTGTAAAAATATATCTCTGGCTGCTTTTCAAATCTGTTGGTAAAGTCAATTGCACAACAGTTCTTCACATTTTTATAAATTAAGTTTACAATTTAGGTGGTATTAAAGCCTTTGATTAAAACTAATGCTGCTAATCTCCATGCTAAACAGTCACCTTTTTGCCACTCAGTAACCATGGAGACTTCACTAGCTGTGACGTCACATGCATACCCTCTATTGTCACCTAAAGTAGTGTGACTTCCATGGCTAAAGGCCTTTGACTGTGATGTGTCGTAGAGGCGTTGGACAGTGTCCCGCACACATGGTTGGCACTAGTTGTTTTCCAGGTGGTGACTTTACAGCTGACTGAGCATGTTGAACTGGTGGAGGAGCAAGTCCGTGAGAGAGATCACACTGATCAGTTATTCAGCTTAGACAAGAAGAGAAACAGACGAGCGGAGAGTAAGCAAAAAACAGAGACATTGCCTCATCTGAAGCTTTCAACACACAAATATTTTCACAAATATATCCCCATCTGGAATGAAGACGCTGTAGACCAACTGATCACCATGATCCAGGGGCCAGCTCTCTGTGATGGTTTGTAGCTCTTCCTAGCTCATCCTAATTCCTTAAGTTTCTGCTTCATGGCAACTTGTTTATTAGAGGCTATCTACAGCTGCTAAGAAACTTGTTTTGTTCTACATCACTAATCCTGTCAGACTTCAGTTCGAAGACCCAAGAGCATGGCCCACCAGTCAAGCTTTACTTTTGAAAAGGTCCATACGAGGTTTTTCAAAACCACTTGGTCAAACAAACACCGATGTCAAGGCGCAAGCAGAGAAACTGAAGAAACACACACACAAACGTAGTTTTCATTTCTTACCATGGAAACCAAACTACACCCACTGTTCGCCAAGAGTAGCAACATTAACTAAAGAGGACTGGGGTCACTGAGCAGGCAACAGAGAGATTTTGAAACCTTTATGAAGACATGTCATATCCAGTTAAACTGATACATAACTGTGCAGAAGTTTCAAGAAGCTCCAAGAAGGTTTGTACAGTTTTTCCCCTTTGTTCTTTCTCACTAGGAGTTCTCAGAGTTTTTTAATCATAACAAGAATAACTCACAGCCACTGTTCTCTGTTTCTCAAACATGGACTTTACTTGTCTGCGTCTCTGCAGGCTTCTGAAACGCTTCGACCCATGAATAACCGCTCCCAGCGGAAAGAAGATGAGGGGAAGAGAAACAACAAGTGATGATAAGTGGTGATAAAAAAATAATTACATGAAGGGTTGTTCCAAATGGGTGTGGAAATCCCATAATTGGTTGGACTCTCCATTTATTCAGTTTATTCAGTCTGTTCTGTCTGAATATTTTTACAGCTCACACTTTAGGAGGTGCAGCGTGACCTGAAGTGACTTCATGGGAATTTTCACAAGCAGTTTTAAAATGTCCTAAATTATTGTTTGTACACAGCCCAGAATAGGGTAGTTCCAGCGCCACGGTGTGATATAAAAATACCTGCGTGCTAATATGTTGATACCTCCGTGTGCTGTAGGCGGAGAGGACACTCGGTTACTGCGTCGTCTGTTCACAAGGTGAGCAGTTGGAGTCTTCTGGCTGACTTCCACGACCGTCTAAAAACAGCTCAGGACAGGAGCGTAACAGCTAAGGACGCACAGAGTCACAGACAGAGGCGTTTGTGTGACAGCACTGAGAGTCTGATCATTACTCACCATGTCTCGAATACTGGCAGGTTTCTTCTTCTCATTCTGCAAAGCCCAGCCAGTTAGATTGAGCCATTTATTACCAGTCTCGAGAAAAGCCCCCCATTAATTTAATTCTACCAGCAGGTCTGCCAATACAGCTGTGACGTCAGGGAGTAAAGAAGATCCATCATGAAAAGGTCGTTAGTGTTTGCTGGCATCCTAGGAGGACTTAAAAACAATTTATCACGTAGTTTGTGGTAGTGACTTGTCACCACAGTATGGATTAGCATGCTTCTGTGCAGCGGTGTCTACTTACATGTGGGTTTAACAATGTTACACAGTTGCTTTGTTTACCCATTTATCGCTAGTTTTGAGAAAGTCTGTATTGAATGATACGCAACACAGCTCTGACTCAACAACCAAGCTTACTCGTAAGCCTTGTTCCAGCAACTTTCTGCTTTAACATGATTCTCTCCAGAGAGCAGGAGTACACAGTGAAACAGATGGAAGAGGAGAGGGAAAAGTCAGTTATGAAACATTATGAGTCAAACTCTGTCCATCAGCCAAACTCTGCTCATTAACTCGGTGCGGTCAAGATGAGGTGGGCAGTGACACTAAGCTGCACTCACTGACGAACGAGGCATCAGTATAAACACAGCAGAAAATAAAATCGGTGAGCTTTTACAGATTTTGGTCGCTCCCCACTATTTCTGGTCCCATATTTGGAGCTTGCGCTGTCCTGTCAAGTATCACCGCGCTGTGGAGGAGTCATGTGTTTATGTGACCCAACGAAGAGTCACTGGATGTTATGTACAACCTCAAAATGTATACTTTCTCAACTTTGCTCAGCTGATGATGGAAGAAATTCAAGATATGTCACACAAGCCGTTTCAAGTACAGTCAATCCTCACCTTGATGACTAATTGTATTGTAAATGGATACAGTGTTCTGCTGGAAAACTGTTAGACCCGGCATTCATGTGGATGTTACTTTGACATGCAGCACCCATCTAGACCAGACCAGCCACCCCTGCCTCACAGTAATGACACTCCTTGATGGCAGCAGACATCACCAGCAGGATGCAGCCTGACACAGACACACATAACAAGGTGCTGACCTGCCCTCCAAATCCATTAGATCCCAAACTGATCAAGTATCTTTGGGGTGCACTGGAACAAACCCTGTCCACAGAGGCCCCGTCCCCTCAACCCTTAGGACCCAAAGGTCCCAACTAACAACATCCTATTGCCAGACACCGCAGGACATCCTCAGAAGACCCGTGTCCATTCTCTGATGAGTCACAACTGTTTTGGAGGCACGGGGGAGACCTACGCGGTATTAGAACATAGGACATCAGGTCACAATGTTATGCCTGATCAGTGTGTTTGTGTACATGACATGGGATTGGGAATTACCACGTCATGATGTTGATATTATTTTCAACTATTTGACTTAATTAGGTGTTGCATTTTGAATAATTACCAGGCGTAATGAGGTGTTTATCAGAGGTGTGTCTTTACCTCAAAATACCCTGCATGTGTATGTCACTTGTTTATTCCTTTTATCTGATTATGCATCTACCGGGTTTGGACCTCACTGACTGGCTGAATGTCTCTGTCCTCTGCCAACTCGTGGATCAACCACACTGAAGACTCTTTTCACTGAAGAACTGCCTACAGTTTCCCCCACAGTCACACCCCCCCAGCTGTACGGTAGGAAGTTCGTGGAATTTACTTGCATGAGTTTGATGAGTCAATTTGAAGAGTGAATAAAGAAAACGCATTTGGCAGATAATGTTGAATACGCCTGGAATATATCAGCTGTTAAAAGTTTAACAGTCAGTCAGTTTTGGGGGAAGAGTAACGAGTAGATGTAAAGATCCGTGCAACTTTAACAAGGGTCAAGGCAAAATGGAGAGAAAACATCTCTGAAACACATGGTTTGTGGGGTTGGCTGTGGGTAGAGGCAGCCAACAGTCAATGAAAAATGGACAAAGCTTGAAATGGGGGCTGGGGCAACTCTGATCCATGAAGGCTCCAGCCTGAATTTTTACAGGATTTAAAGGATCTTCTGGTAACGTCTTGGTGACCTTCAGAGGTCTGTTATTCTAAATTTTCTGTAGCTGTTAAATTGTGGTTCAGCTATTTCAACTATTCATTTTTTATTTCAAACATGTGCAACAGTAGGGTGACCGTGCTGGAAAATTGTTGGGGAAAGTTTTAAAAAATAAAATGTAACAGAAATGTTTAATCAACTAAACATTTTGCTAGTGCCTCCACGGACCCCCTAGGGGTCGAGGAGCCCCTGTTGAAGACCAGTGCTAGTTGTTCAGCAGAAACAGAAAATTAATGGAAGAATGAATATGCTATGTTTTGACTCGTAGCTGATAATCGGCTATGAGTCAAAACACTAAAGCCTGAACTGGGGTGAAAACATTCATGAGCTCATCTTCTGGGAAACCTGGGTCCGCTCGTTTGTTGGATCAGACCACGTGTGTCAGCCTTCTCTCCCCACAAGCACTAGAAAGCCGTGAACCATGCAGCTGGTTCATCACTTTTCCGTCCTTGGACCACTTTTGATTGGTACTGAGCACTGCCGAAAGGCAACATTTGCACTTGTCAGTTTCTCCTGCTTCTATTCACTTACTGCCAAGTATATCTTGCCTGATATGAGTTTGGACCATAATGTGTTTTGGCTTGGAGCTCATCTGCATTGAGCAGAGCTGCAGTCCTGTCTCACCATCCGACCCAGTTAAAAGTGGTTCATATAAGGTTATACAGCGTTGGGAGGGGAGGAGTGGGTTTTCATTGAACTACTGGTAGAAGCCATGAATTCAGCGACTTTGAAATTCAAAGAAAATCATCAGAGATTTCACAGCTAATTTATCTGAAATGTGATATTCTCTCTGGGACTGCTGACATTAAGTGGTTGATGGTAAGGGGCGTTTTATGGGAGGAAAAACCTGATTAAATCAGGGACCTGTAATTCAGAGCTGGATAGGGGACTTGGAAAGAGATGAGCAAGAGTACCGATGCTAGAACCTACACTCAAGTCAGTATCAATAGTCTGTGTCTTTATAACAGAATAATAATATTCTTCGTTCCGCTGGCATTTATGAGGGGTTCTGCAGAATACCCATTTGATGAAAGAGCTCTGTCACATCACTCTGCTCTCATTCTTGTGTGTATGGAAATGAATGTGACTCACTGTGTTGGTTCAGTGATGAACTAAGAAGCTGCCCCGTCTCTGCCTCAGGCCTCAAATTTAGTTTTTTTCCTCATTTGCGTGGGCATCAGTTTCAACCCTGAGCCAGTTCTGACTGACTGACAGACACATATTTTATTCAGATTATTTACCTGCAGCCTCTTTGCCTGGTCAGAAAGTCAGAACATAAAAACAGCCACAGGCCGCTTAGGCAGTAGCTGCTAATTTAAGAAATCCCTCAGTATCAGGTAACCAAATATCTCCTTTAAAGGACAACAAGTGCCTTAGCCGTGCAGACATGCTCCTAATAAATAAACTACAACAACCACTATCACGTACGCGGTGTCTTCTTAACTGGGAATTGCTAATTTTATGGATTATCTTTGCTGACCTAACAGTTATTGGACCAAATCCAATACAAATCAGTGCAGTTCTTTGGAAAAGAGCTTAGGGTCCAAGCTCTTTTTATCTGTGGAATAAAAACCTCTCTAAGACAAATACACACTGATTAAAATGACCAGGATATGAAAATTTCCTTATGTAGCAATGCCAAATAGTTTCATAAATAATGTGCGGTCTTATTATGTGACAAGAAGCTACAGTCATCCATTCTTCATTATTTCCCTACCTCTGTTGGATACACTCGTCCTCACTCTGTCCAAAGTTCAATCAATGCCATTTGTTTAATTGACATGTGGACATAATTTAGCCATATCTACCTGATATGTTATTAATCTAACTACTAACGAGAACGTTGCCGATGAGTCTGAGCTCTGCAGCCCTTTCGCAATCTCATTTTAATATTTGTTCTGGAGAAATGTAAGAAAATCCACAGACAGACCGATAGGGGCATCCAGACAGATAGAACAAAAGAATAAATGGACACATTAAGACATAGTTGATTTCAGTGTGTAAATTCAGCAACAACAACCATTTTCTCACATGTGCACTATATCAGCGTACAATCTGACAATATGTCAGTTATTCTTCATACATTTGAAGAACATCATGCAATATTTTTGTCGCCTATAACCCACAGTAATGAGTCTTATAACAGTGTAGTACAATGTGAGACCTAACAAAAGAGACATCACTATAATGTAACAGCTGCAGTGTACCTCTCTTAGTTGAAAAAGGTTTTATATAACTTTTTTTACTCCTTAACAACTTTTCCACACCGGTTGTTGCATCAATAATCTAATGATCATAACCGAAACTGAAGGTTATCTAATACAGTCATATCTGTCATGGTCTGTATCTGTCTTTTATTTTGTGAATCATGTTTTGAAGTTTCCTGTTGTATTTTGCCAAGTTTCTTAATTTCCTGTCTGTCGTGTTTCATTGTGGTTTTGTCATGTCTCTGTGTCATGTTGTGTTTCCTGTTTTATCTTGTTCTGGATTTCCTGTCTGTTTCCGCGTGTGTCCCTTGATTGTTCATCGGTTTCACTCCTGTTGATTGTCCTCATGCGTCTCACCTGTGTCTTGTCATCCTTCATCCCTCATGTGTATTTACAGCCCTGCCTTCCCTTTGTTCCTTTTCGTGTCGTTGTGTTACCTTTCTTGATGTTACCTCGTCCACGGTCCTCGTCTCCATGCCATGATTCTTTTGATTTTTGTACTTTTACCTGCCTGTCTGCAGCGCATTCTGTTGGATTTTTGTTCGTTTTCGTTAAAAACCCCTTTTCACTGGATTCCCTGCCTCATCCTTATTGTCCTGCGCCTGCGTCCTCACCTCAACACCTCCTATCCAACCTGACAATATCAATATAAAACCGACCAGCAGAGCTGTGGAGAATGTTTCTGTCTGTGCTTTAGTGTCTGGTATTTCACACAACAACATCTCAGTGGCTTTGTGCAACATGTGGAGCCCTGAAAACAATAAAGGCCAGACCAGAGCATGTTTCTTAAATATCTTTCAATCTACAGCTACTTTTGGAAATTTCGTTCAGTTAAAGCTCTCAGGTGATTGAAACAAGTTAATACCTTGAAATTATGCTTCAGACTTAAATGGCAACGGCAAATGATCCTCAATTTAATTTTAATGATTAAAATCATTAAAATTAAGCATCAAATCATCTGCACAGCACATTCTCACTTATAAACACAGACCTGATCAGTTTCAATTTGTATCCACCGTGGATACAGTTCTTTGCTATCAGCAACAGTACGGTGTGCTGGAAGTTTGTTCTAAATCTCTACAGTGATCAGAGTTTCAGGGTCAGCTTTGACTCAGATTGGAATAATTACCCATGTCCAGAAGATTAGAAGCAGAGTTGAAAAGAAATTAGTCCTGTGTCCAATTTCTAACTTTACAATATTAATGTTCCATAAATAATTTTGACCAAAAAATGACGAAAGATTTTCATGGAGGATGAAAATATTATTTCCTTATATGAACTTACTTTTATTTCCTTACAACAGTTGCCTGTCACACATCTGGTGAATCTGTTCAATCACCACGATCAGGTGGTGTCTTGTTTTGCTTTCCAGCCCTGCACAGCTTTCCCTTGTTAGCTTCTCCAGCTGACTTCTGATACACAAATATGAGCTTGGGCTGGGTTTCCAAAAAGCGCCTTGGCAGCAATTCACGTATTTGTTCCACTTGTAAATCACTGGAGTGGTTGGTTGCTTGTTTCAAAAAGATTTCAGATTCTCTTTCAGATCCACGATGGTGACCTCAGCACAGGAGTCATCCGAGGTCATCTGACCAGCCGGGTTCAAACGCTGTCATGCTGACACCAGCGGCTCGGCCTCCTGGGAAAGGCCGAGGGTGGTGTCAAGTGTCAGTGAATTCAAAGCTGCAGAACTGGCAACCCGAGCATCCTATTTCGCTCTGGTGACAGATCATAGCCTCACTGCTTGAAAACGCCAGTAAACTGCTGAATGACTGCTGAATAATGTGATTAGATCTGATTTGCTCCATTACCGAAACAAATATGCTTTTCTAATTACATGGATGTGTGCCTGTGGTAAAAACTGTCCTCTCTGTGGGTGAATTATCCTTGAAATGCAGAGAAGTGTTGCAATACATGTACAGTACCAGCAACAGACTTCTTAAGAAATATATGTATCAAACTGTAAACTAGAAGGTAGAAACGGAAATGTAGGGATACTCCAGAGTTGCACAGTCTCGGGGAATCTGTCCTCTCTGAGGGATAATTGGGAAGCCACAAAGCCACAAGCGATAAAACGCCTTCTTCTGTCAAGTCCTCAGAACATACAATAAATCTACTGGAAATGCTGGAAGAATTTCCTTCCAGACACATGAGTCATAGACTCTGTCAAGGAAGGAAATAAAGTTAAATAAACTCTCGGGCCACTCTGCTCCCTTTAAAGAGAATAACTAAGACTAATGCGGAGAAAATTTTAATTTCCACATTTTATTTAACCTTCTTACTAGAATATGAGTCTGGTGTCATGCCATTTGGATTTCATTATGGGAGAGATCAGAGGAAAAAAAAAATCTGTGCATCGAACTGAATAGTTCTACAACCAGTCAAAGCTATTCTCTTTTAAATGATGCTCAGATGATGTGGATGACTACACTGGTGTTTCTCTTCTGTCCGTCACTGGATGAAGCCCAATCTGACCAGTTTAATTGGCCCATCCGATCTTTGCCAGAGCGTAATCAGGTCAGAGCGACTCCAGACCAACTTTCTGCCACAGAAAGATCGTGGTTGGGGGAAGCTGGTCTGGCTTCCAGGTTATGTTTTATGTTTTTTTTTTGTTTGTTTTTTTAGTAATACATATATATACAGTGGGGGAAATAAGTATTTGATCCCCTGCTGAATTTGTAAGTTTGCCCACTTCCATAGAAATGATCAGACTCTGGTTTTTATGGTTGTTTACTGGTTATGGGTATAGACAGAATATCAGTCGAAAATGCATAAAAAACACACAATCTAAAAGTTATAAATTGTTATGTATTTTATTAAGGGAAATAAGTATTTGATCCCCAACAATTCACTTAGAATTCAGGCTCCTACAGATTGGCTGGTGCGCATGTGGCACACAGCTGTGCTCAGTCAACTAATTACCAATACTCCTGATCCTAACTCGTCATGTATATAAAGCACACCTGCTCTAAGAATCAGTTTCTTACATTCCAACTTCTACAGCACCATGGGCAAGACCAAAGAGCTGTCAAAAGATGTCAGGGACAAGATTGTAGACCTGCACAAGGCTGGTATAGGTTACAAAACCATCAGCAAAAGGCTTGGTGAGAAGGTGACAACTATTGGTGCCATTATTCGCAAGTGGAAGACCCATAAAAGGACCATCAACTGTCCTCGGTCTGGAGCTCCCCGCAAAATCTCGCCTCATGGAGTGAGGATGATGATGAGAAAGGTGAGGGAGCAGCCTAAAACAACACGGCAGGAGCTTGTTAATGATCTGGAAGCAGTTGGGACCTCCGTCACCAAGAAAACAGTTGGCAACACACTGCCCGTTATGGATTGAACTCTTGCAGTGCCCGCAAGGTCCCCCTGCTCAAGAAGGCACATGTACAGGCCCGCCTTAAGTTTGCCAGTGAACATCTAAATGACTCAGAGAAGGCTTGGGAGAAAGTGCTGTGGTCTGACGAAACCAAAGTTGAGCTATTTGGCATTAACTCGACCGCCGTGTTTGGAGGATGAAAAAACGTGAGTATGACCCAAAGAACACCATACCCACGGTTAAGCATGGAGGTGGAAACATCATGTTTTGGGGCTGTTTTTCAGCAAAGGGTACAGGGCAACTTCACCGCATTATGGGGCCAATGAATGCAGCCATGTACTGTAACATCTTGGACAAAAACCTTCTTTCCTCAGCAAGAACACTGAAGATGCCTCGTGGGTGGGTTTTCCAACATGACAATGACCCAAAACATACTGCCAGGACAACAAAGGAGTGGCTCAAGAAGCATATTAAGGTCATGGAGTGGCCTAGTCAGTCTCCAGACCTTAACCCGATCGAAAACCTGTGGAGGGAGCTGAAGCTCCGAGTTTCCAAGAGGCAGCCAAGAAACTTGAAGGATTTAGAGACTGTCTGTAAAGATGAATGGGCCAAAATCCCTCCTGCGCTGTGTGCAAACCTGGTGACCAACTACAAGAAACGTCTCATCGCTGTGCTTGCCAACAAAGGTTTCTCTACAAAGTACTGACTTGTGTTGTGCTTGGGGATCAAATACCTATTTCCCTTAATAAAATACATAACAATTTATAACTTTTAGATTGTGTGTTTTTTATGCATTTTCGACTGATATTCTGTCTATACCCATAACCAGTAAACAACCATAAAAACCAGAGTCTGATCATTTCTATGGAAGTGGGCAAACTTACAAATTCAGCAGGGGATCAAATACTTATTTCCCCCACTGTATATATATGAGATTATTTAGATGCAAATAAATTATGAATGGGATTGTAACAGCAACACACAAACATCAATGCACATTTTCCTTTAGAAGAGTTAACATTAAAAAAAACAATATAGCTGAAAACAACAGCTGTTTGCATCATGATATATTACATCAAAGCTGTGATAGCTGTGTTGTTAGAGGGCAACAGTAGCGTTCATTACATTTGTATATTTTTAGCAAACATTTACTATTCCTTCAGCTCTGCTTCCATTCATCCCTGAGAAAAACACTGGGTCATAAGGATTGTACATGTTGCGGTTAAAAGAAAACTTTTAAGTGCATTAGAGTTGTTCAAAAGTAAATCAGATTCCTTTTCCCAAAGGGCATTTTGAAATTTCAAAGCAGGGAAAAACACAGAATTTATTATTAAGTAGTCCTTTTACTGCAGACCTGATAGATTTAAGTCACAAAATTATTTTTAGAACCAAAAACACTTGATTTATCCATTTATCCATCCCTTGAAAACCCGGGGATTATCAGCTTCACTGGATCATTAATACATTTTTATGTGGTTACAAAGACAAGATATTTTATTACAAGCTCTTTTTCTACTGTCACTTTAAACTCCCATTATTGCTAATCCTCATCCATCGTAATCTTGTCTAACAGCAACATAAAGGGAGTGTAGTTGACAGCATGAATTGGATGATTGTACTAGACTCTCCAGTGTGTGCAGGAGCTCTACTAAAGCCAATTGGATTTTTCAGACGTAAGATTATCACCCCAGACCTTCCAACCCTTGAAGAAGGATTTGCTTTTTATTTGGGGTTCCACTTTTATAAGTGCTTTGAAAATTGCTCTCTCGAGTCTGTCTTTGAAGCATCGGGTGTTGAAACTCTGAATAAGAGCCTGGTGAGATCCTGGCAGGTAGGATGACTCACTCTGTAAAAGGCCTTCAAGGTTGGCACGCCAGCAAAGGTGCACACATCCGATGAATCCATCAGTGGCTGGAGAGAGGCAGACTCACCAGGGTAGTAAATCAGACAGGAGGAGACTCCAGGGAACGTCGCTGTGGAGGAAAAATCTAACAGAGCCAGGGACAGAAAGACAGATACACAGAGGAGAGCAGGCACAGTCTGTGGAGACACAGGAGAAAACAGAAACAGTGCTGCACGGAGACCTGTAATGTTTTCTCTTGCCAGCTGTGTGCAACTGTGTTTTCTACATCAGTGTGTAGAGGAGGATCCATATGGCACATATGGTATATATGTCCCTCTTATTTTCATTTGTCTTATACACTTCAGTCTGACCCACCTGTGATGTTCACACACACACACACACACATTATCACAGAAATGTATGTAATAACATTTATGGCAGTTTATGTGTCATCTTTTGAGGAAGTGAAAAGGCCATTTGGGATTTGAACGCAGGGAGCAGATTATTCATTAAGGGTCTGTGCAGAGTTTACCAATATCAATCCGTCTGAGCCGGTCGATAAAGGATGGATGACTCGCTGCAGAGGCAGTGAGATTGATGATGCCCCTCGCCTCTGCAATGACGACTACAGCCCTGGAGAGCAGATCAAATCAAATGAGAGCTGGTGGCATTGCAGTCACAAAAGATTACATTTTGAAATCATTTCTGGGATCTACACACACTTTATCAACATGAATCTATGCTCCAATCTGTGCTCATGTGGCTGCTGGTCAGGTGCAGGCTCTTTGTCTCTTATTGGTTATCATTTAGGTATTGAATTGGGAAATAAGTTATTAAAAAAAAACACACAAACACAACTCATGAGTTAAGACATGATTTATTTTAAAAAACTAAATGTAAAACAACCTGAAACAGTAGATTATTAGCACATCACACAGGGTGTAAATGGAACGAATGGAACTTCGGTGTCAACCTGCTGAGGACAATATTTTAGGACATAGCCTAGCACTTCTCACAGTTTTATGGACAAACATGGCGACAGATGGATTACAAATATGGTCTATTTCATTGGTATACCTGTAAAATGGTTCTATTTGGTTTAAAAAATAACTCCTTACATATTTAAAAAGCATAACACTTTAAAAATAAATGTTGTATAAACCAAAGCTCAATTCATAGTTATATACAGAAGAGAACGTACATCACATTGAGATGACGATCTCAACAGTCTGACCGGGACGTGAAGAAAAATTCAAATTGATCTCTCATTGCAGGGCATTAGTGAAAGACAAACACAGACTCAAAATATATTTGTTCAAATGGAAGGAATGCAAGAGTGGGAGGAGGACAGCTGTCTTTGTCATAATGATAGATGAAGCATATTTGCATATTTATTTCCATGTGTTTTATTGTATCAAGTGGGTTTTACCTGAGCTGTTTATGTTGCGCTGCTTTCCTCATATGGCTCGTGTTCGCCCCCTCAAGGACAAGTAGGGAACATCCAAATTTCTGTCAATTTCTCATAAAAAACAACAATCCTCCCTGGGACTTTGACATTTGGTAGCCACGGCTGCACTTAGGGTGAATTACAGCAAGGACTTAGCCGACTAGACAGCGACTGGATGAACGAGTGTTGGAGCCGTCACAGGAACAGCAGGAGGAGATTCTTTGCCTTTGTAGCCCAGTGAGAGGATGTGCTTCTGCAGATGTGCGATCCACTGCTCTTGGACAGACAGAGGTCCATGAAACACTTCTTCACAGAACCTGAACAGCAAAAAAGAAAAAATATGAAATTATACAAGTCAGGTAATAGACCAGCAAGTTATTCATGATGTTGCTAAATAAAATAACCCGATATGTTTGGACAGCTTGACTGTCTAAATTAGAGACATAACACTCATTGAAATCTGCCACTTTCTCAATTTGCAATTTACCGAGGTCTCCAACAGCCAAAGCAGCATCTTTAACACAAGTGCTGTGGATGATATGGCCAAGAACACCTTTGACACTGTACCGGCTGAAGATAGTTAGTGGATAGTTTAATAAATGCAGTGGAGACAGGGAGAGGCTGCAGCTGCATTAGCCTAAGTAGAATATACAATAGATGGAGGCCGTACAGAAACTGTTGTTTGCTTTGTTGAAATTTCTCTCCGATGCCAACACAAACAGCATACAAGAAGACATTTGCCCGGCGGTCATGTTGTGTGTTTTTTTTTTTTTTTGGTATTCTAGCTGGAATCAAATGACTCCACATGTCAAGCAGGTTTCAGAAGGATTAGGCAAATGAGCGTCAGATGTGCGAGCACAATGCATTTTGGTACATGTAAGCAAACCTCTGTTAATACAGCACAAACAGAAGAATTTTACTACAGCTGCCATCAACTCTCATTGTCATATATAGAGTTAAATTTTTATTTTTGTGTTTTTTTTTTTTAAACAAAACAAAACAATACAGAAATAGTGACTAACCTGCATTTGAGGGAGTAGATTTTTCCCACCAGTTTGACCAGTGGAGTCAGTGGAGGCTTTGGCAGCAGAGCAGGGATGCTGCCTGACCGTGGGGGTTGATGGGAGTTGGTGTTCCTTGCAGGCCCTCCATGTTTGGGTGGACAGACCCCTGAAAACATGCAAAGAGTTATAATAGCAACACAAAAAACAACAACAGAAAACTGAATAATTACAGTAGACATGTATCCAGCTATTGTCTACTGCCTTTGATGTCTCACCCCTTGGGGAGCGCACGCTGGGGCTACCGTGGGCTGACATACTGCGTGTGTGGCCTTGTGAGTGTCTGGAGGAGCCGGCAGTGATGCCTGAGTCCGCACTGCTCGCTTTGGATTCTTGGTGGTGAGTGGAAGATTTCAGGCTGCTGCCTGGTACGTAGTCAGTGTCTGAAGACAGAGAGGACGAAGCAGCAGGTTTGTGGGACTGAAAGACAAAAAAAAACAAAAACCAATAAGTACAGTGGGGGAAATAAGTATTTGATCCCCTGCTGAATTTGTAAGTTTGCCCACTTCCATAGAAATGATCAGACTCTGGTTTTTATGGTTGTTTACTGGTTATGGGTATAGACAGAATATCAGTCGAAAATGCATAAAAAACACACAATCTAAAAGTTATAAATTGTTATGTATTTTATTAAGGGAAATAAGTATTTGATCCCCAAGCACAACACAAGTCAGTACTTTGTAGAGAAACCTTTGTTGGCAAGCACAGCGATGAGACGTTTCTTATAGTTGGTCACCAGGTTTGCACACAGCGCAGGAGGGATTTTGGCTCATTCATCTTTACAGACAGTCTCTAAATCCTTCAAGTTTCTTGGCTGCCTCTTGGAAACTCGGAGCTTCAGCTCCCTCCACAGGTTTTCGATCGGGTTAAGGTCTGGAGACTGACTAGGCCACTCCATGACCTTAATATGCTTCTTCTTGAGCCACTCCTTTGTTGTCCTGGCAGTATGTTTTGGGTCATTGTCATGTTGGAAAACCCACCCACGAGGCATCTTCAGTGTTCTTGCTGAGGAAAGAAGGTTTTTGTCCAAGATGTTACAGTACATGGCTGCATTCATTGGCCCCATAATGCGGTGAAGTTGCCCTGTACCCTTTGCTGAAAAACAGCCCCAAAACACCGGGGCTATGGTGGGTATGGTGTTCTTTGGGTCATACTCACGTTTTTTCATCCTCCAAACACGGCGGGTCGAGTTAATGCCAAATAGCTCAACTTTGGTTTTGTCAGACCACAGCACTTTCTCCCAAGCCTTTTCTGAGTCATTTAGATGTTCACTGGCAAACTTAAGGCGGGCCTGTACATGTGCCTTCTTGAGCAGGGGGACCTTGCGGGCACTGCAAGAGTTCAATCCATAACGGCGCAGTGTGTTGCCAACTGTTTTCTTGGTGACGGAGGTCCCAACTGCTTCCAGATCATTAACAAGCTCCTGCCGTGTTGTTTTAGGCTGCTCCCTCACCTTTCTCATCATCATCCTCACTCCATGAGGCGAGATTTTGCGGGGAGCTCCAGACCGAGGACAGTTGATGGTCCTTTTATGGGTCTTCCACTTGCGAATAATGGCACCAATAGTTGTCACCTTCTCACCAAGCCTTTTGCTGATGGTTTTGTAACCTATACCAGCCTTGTGCAGGTCTACAATCTTGTCCCTGACATCTTTTGACAGCTCTTTGGTCTTGCCCATGGTCTTGTAGAAGTTGGAATGTAAGAAACTGATTCATAGAGCAGGTGTGCTTTATATACATGACGAGTTAAGATCAGGAGTATTGGTAATTAGTTGACTGAGCACAGCTGTGTGCCACATGCGCACCAGCCAATCTGTAGGAGCCTGAATTCTAAGTGAATTGTTGGGGATCAAATACTTATTTCCCTTAATAAAATACATAACAATTTATAACTTTTAGATTGTGTGTTTTTTATGCATTTTCGATTGATATTCTGTCTATACCCATAACCAGTAAACAACCATAAAAACCAGAGTCTGATTATTTCTATGGAAGTGGGCAAACTTACAAATTCAGCAGGGGATCAAATACTTATATCCCCCACTGTATATACATTGTTCGCGTCCAGTCAAATCTAAATTGGAAACTTTTTTGTGCATTTCAGAGCACAGCCCACCTTCCTAATGTATAGGTCTCCCATACGATATCGCTTGGTTATTTCTTCCACCTTGGATCGGTCTCTGCGGATCAACTGGCTGAGGAGTTCGATTGGAGAAGTCGCTCCATCCGCCTTCCACTCGAAGAGGCCAAGCTGTCGGAGGTGGGCCCGTGCGTGACTGGCCAGGGCCTTACGGTTTTCAAAGTCAAACCCACAGAGCTCACATGATGTGTCTGGCACAAACAAGACACGACATGGTTAGACTTTCCTCTACATTATGGGGTGGGTCTAATGAGTAAATAACACATAGAAAAGTTAGAAATCTTTAGGCTGAAAACTGACACGACTTACCAGTATGTGAGGACCCACTCTTGCCAGGTGGAGATTTCTCTTTCATGGAATAATCAAGAGGTGAAGTGAAGGAGTTGGAAGTGGGTGATTGATCCCTCGATGGGAGGGTGTCCACGGATCTCTTGGACCCTTCAGGGGTCCACGTGGCTTTGCCTGACGCAGACTCTTTCTTGCCTTTCTCTTCACTTTGCATGACCTCTTTGAGGAGATCAATTGGTGATGTTTTGATTGACCAGGTGAGTCCGAGCTGCCGCAGATGGGCACGTGCGTGGCATGACAGGGCTTTGCGGGTGTCGAACAGCTGGCCGCAGAATTCACAAATGACCGTTGGCGGGGATTTCATGACTGTGGAAGGTGGTGAGCTTAACATTATTTGTGCACACTAAAAGCACAATTAAAAAATATACATTTATAACAACATGACATAATACCAAATAAAAACAAAAACAAAAGCCAGCAGCTTATTTAGATGAATAGCTTTACCTGAGTCAGAAGCCTTTGAAGCGGGTGACTTCTGTATAGGAGAGTTGCTGTCAATGTTGCTTGACTTAGGGGGAACATATACATCTGCCTCTACAGGCTCAGGCTTGGGTTTCCTAAGAAGGGGGTCGACTGCTAGCCGAAAACCTTTCTTCGCCTTTGGCGCCCTGTTAATAGGAGCCTGAGGGGTCTTTGTGGGGCTTGGAGAGAAGGATGCTGAAGAAAACGAGTTCCAGGACGGAGCTGGAGACAGAGTCGGGGCTGCAGGAGAGGGTGGTGCTGGAGATGCTGCTGCAGATGAGCTGGCTGTACTGCTTGTCTTGGGGAGGCGTACGGCTTCTAACATCCCACTGCTAACCAGGTCCTCGACGGCGTCGATGGCAGAGCTTTTCCCCACTATTTCACTCATCCCGATGTGCCGCAGGTGAGAGCGGGCATGGCTGGCCAAGCCTTTCCGATTCTCAAATGCCTCCCCACAGAGTACACAAGAACAGCTCTCGGATGTTTTGGGCCGTTTGCCGAGGGGAGATGCAGGTGCGGAGGACAGATCAGAGGGGCGTTTGGATGAGGATCCAGGTGAACCGTTTGACTGGAGTTCTTCCTGTTTCTTGGCGCTGCTGGGCTTAACGTTCTCCTCCTCCATGATCCGATAGAGAAAATCAATAGGGCTGCCCTTGACCTCACCATCACCGATTCCGATCTGGCGCAGATGAGCCCGAGCATGACTAGAAAGACCCTTACGTGTCCCGTACCAGCAACCACAAAGCTGGCAAACATGGACCTCGTGATTGGTGTCTGCAAATGCAACAATGAAAGGAATGGTAGAAAGTCAGCAGGAGACGTGTTTACTTTGTCAAGACACAAATGTAACACCAATAACCATATAACTATTTTTAAAGGACAACCATTCAGAATTCAGCCATACCCAACGTGATGGGGGCATCTGTTTCCAGTGGCGCCCATATTGGCTTGGTTTTGATTTGGTTAGGTAACAAAGATGAGCTGCTGCCTTCTGCAGCAGAAGGAGATGAGGGGAGGAGAGATGCTGTTGACTCCTTACGTTTTGCTGGAGATCCTTGATGGTCCATCTTTTGCGGGGTCGTCGTGGCTCTTACCTCCGTCTTGCAGGAGCTATTTGTGTCCTCTTGCACTGGAGGTGTTTTGGACTCCTGCTTGGACATCTGTGTAGCAGAGGTTGACCCAGCTGCAGAGGAGGCAGATTTGAAATCTGGGAGCGAACCATCTCTCTCTTGGATGAGCTGGTAAAGGAGTTCGATGGGGGCACCGCTGTTTTCTGACAACGTCACACCAAGTTGCCTTAGATGGAGGCGGGCATGGCTGGAGAGTCCTCGCCGTGTCTCAAAGAATGCTCCACAGGCCTCACACATGACAGGCTGTGGGCTTACTGTGGGAAAGTTCAAATGGGAAACTGAATGGCATGACTTCACTCAACGTGAGAGGCGACAATATTAAAGTCCCTAAATCTGGTTTTGTAATGCACTCATATAGAAAAAGATTTTATCATTTGATTTCAGGTTGGACTTTCCCTGCTTATGTCAAAAATGAATAATGAGCAGCAATGATTACACATCAATCTAAATCTTTCTGATAAGTTTTCTCATGACACAAACTGAAATTTGGTTGAGTACTATTAATATCACACCAGAAACAGACATACCTGAGGAACTCAGCATAACTGTTCTATAACATAATATTATAACAGACAAACACTTGACTCAATAGCCTGTTTCTGAGAGTCTTACCTTGTGAATCCATGGTGATAAAAATGTAGTTGATTTATTTTGAAGGATGAAAAAGTTTTCTTCCTCCTGATCCTTTGTTAAAAAACTGAAAACATGACAATCAGAAAGGACGAGCGTTAATGGTGTCGACAGCAATCAATCAAACGTGTGATAAGTAAATAAATAAATCAATAAAACCATATCTAACCGGCTGATATCAGAATAACGCAACGTCTCGCGAGAACAGTAGTTTCCTTTACAACGCCTTTAAAGCTGCAGAGAACAAGACGACACATTTGTTTGTGGGACAAACTAAAAAAAAATCCGATTTTGTCACATTTTGGGCAGAGTCATCATAGCCGATCAAAGACCTCGTGAAGCTGAAGTTAAAGCTAAATCAAGCTGCCACACTTAGACCCTTTGTTTTGCTGTGAAATGCTAACGTTAGCCGCGAGCTCGCCTTAAGATTTACTTAATTTCATCAAAAGCGGCGACGAGCCACACGCCCTGCAGCCTCGAATGGAAACCGAAATAAAACGATCAATTATAGATAAGCAGAAATATTACCTAAAATCTTAAAGAAACTACCTCGGTGTCACTCACACTGACAAGCTTGGGGGAAGTCGGAATTCACACAGCCCAGAAGTTGTGCTTTTTCAAAATAAAAGTCCCACGAACTGTATCAAAACTCATAAAATGATCAAATGTTCCCCCTAGTGACCATCTGAAGGAGGCAGGGCAGGGGCATTCATTCTCATAAAAAACAACAATTCCTCCAAACGTTAAGTTTTACTTACTCACTTTGTTTGTCTGAGACTAACCTATTAAAAGTCACGTAATTTAATGTACTGCTAAGTAAACAAACATACTGATTATTGCTAGTCAGTAATTACTAATTAAGTTCAACTATACACCAGTGCACACAATCTTTAGTCACTGTGGGTGTTGTTAATATAATGTTAGCCTAATAGCATAATTTCCTAAGTCATTTTTTTTGATTTACTGTTACAATATCAATAAAAATACCAATGCACTTGCTAAAAATTTTGCTTTTTCCGTTTTTTCTGAAACGTTCATATTACTTTTTTGACAGTGGAGCATCACAAAGGGTTGTTTTCAACTCATGATCAACTAAGATGAACATTTAAATGTACTGTAAGAAAATATATAAAAAACAATAAAAAATAAATAGTCATCAAGTCATAGGAACTGCTACTCCACTCCACTCCAAGATTTTTTAGGGTCAAGGAAGGCATTTGATATTATACCAAATGTTACACCGAAATAGTTTTCTGAACTGAGGCACCATGTTTGAACCTTAATAAAACTTAGAAACCAATTCTGTGGAAGAGCCCGCCCACAGGCAGCAACCAAGGTAAAATGTCTCTGTCTAGCTGAAGGAGCCCAACACATGCAGTTTATCTGATGCATACTCAACTTTTACTTTGAAGGCAGTCATTTTCTCTTCCGGGGGTCCAGGACATTTCTTGCTCTCAGCCGTCCCTCCTTCTACTCCTCCTCTTCTTCACTTGCAAGCCGCAGACCTGAGCGGGGTATCAACTTTTCTCCACTGCTTCACAGGTGAGGGAAACAAATAGGTGTCTTTTTTTTTACAATCAGAAGTTTAAGCCATAACCGTACACGTTACCCTGAGAGAACTTAATGTTAGTGCGAGAACAAAGAGAATCTGCCGCATTAAGCTAACGTTAAGCTAGCCATGCAGACTCCCCACCCCCCTCCTCTTCCCCTCCTCCTCCAAGTGTTTGGGCCTGTTTCTGGCTCTTTCTTTGTCCCTGTGCTGCAGCTGGTGGGGTTCACCAATTGCCAGTTCCGCCTCATTTTATTGAACTTGAGCTGTTGCAGCTTTGACTTGAATTTAAATGTAAAACCCTCGGCTACACACTGAACTTTGACCGACCTATAAGTACCCCCAAGCCAACAAAGGGCTTATAAGCTTTTGTCTGAATTAAAAGCTAACTAACCATTTTTTTCCATACAAAACCAATTAACAAATCAGTTATGCCAACGGAAAACAAATAATTATTATTTTATGCAACTTGCACCATGTGTCACTAAAGTGCAGCGGTTTTAAAAGCCTGTGTCAATGCATCAACGCAGTGATTAATGTGTTCACAAACCTGCTTTGCAAATGACGTGCCGATGTGATTGCAAGCTAGATCTGCGGTCAGGTAACTTTATTTCCAACATGCATCCATGTTAGAAGTACGACCTTCTTGGTTTGTGCTTATCATGGTTATGTAAGCTTGGTAATGGGCTATTGTTCCCCCCTGGCTCAACATGACTTGCATGTGACTTTATGGGGTATGCCTAATATGAATAAGCCTTTGAACTGAGCCTTGTTGTCAGGCTAAACCACACTCCAACTGTCATATTTACCTAAAGATTTCCTTGCTGTTAGAGCTCCAGCTCCGGCTCCTCCCAGATTAACTTATCTTGGAGACTCTCGTCTATTTTCTGCCATCCACACTTATCAACTTTGTCTCTCAGTCATTTACCGCCGACACCATGTCCGCTGGAAACGCTAACATCGGAAAGCCTGCCCCACAGTTCAAAGCCACAGCTGTTGTGGATGGACAGTTCAAGGACATCCAGCTGTCTGACTACAAAGGTAATACAGGGGTATTTCTCAGTCTGCATCTACGTTTGTAGAGACGGTTATCTTGAGAACTGATAATTACGCATTTTTTCTTTCACTCCAGGGAAGTACGTGGTTTTGTTTTTCTATCCCCTGGACTTCACATTTGTGTGCCCCACCGAGATCATTGCTTTCAGCGACAGGGCCGAGGAGTTCCGCAGTCTTGGCTGCGAGGTCATTGGCTGCTCCGTAGACTCCCACTTCAGCCACTTGGCATGGTAAGATTCCTGCTACCGCTAAAGACAAAAAAAAAGGGTTTATGGAAACTTGATTGCTTAAATAACGAGTCCTTTAAACAAAGGCTGTGGTGTGGACTTTGCTTCCACTAAAGCTTTGGGCTGCTCAGTATTTTCTAAGCCTACTTTCAGCTTAACATAAACACTACAGTCAGATTATTGAATGGTTGGCATCAAAATTTCTCTTGTGGGCAGTTTTCAGCTATGGACCAAAGAATTCTCGAAATTTCTTAGCATCACAACCTGCTGATCACTTTACCCAGAGCTGCGTAACTTCAAGCGCTCTTTTTCTTTTTGCATTTATGTTGCCAAAAGTAAGTGTCATAATAGCCATCTGGCAGCTATGACGGCAGCATCACTTAGGCTTTGTGTGGTCAGCTTGATTGGCTGCACCCAGCCCAGTTTATCTTCCATCACACTGTTTCCCTGCACAGTGTTGATAAGTGTTAATGTAACGGCCTTTGGGTCAAACTGCACTTTGTAGAAGGAATAAGGATGTTAGGAATCACATGACCTGCACAGGTCTTGATTTAGTGCATCGTATTTGTTAAAATGCTGCATCAACTGCCTCCTATCTTAATGTCACTACAGTTTTATCAACACGTAGGCTGTGTTTGAGGTCTTAGAAGCACTGCAGAGAATATCCGAAGGCTCTGTGTTACATAGCCATAGTTTCATTTCTTTAATTTTTTGCCAACAGGATTAATACACCAAGAAAGCAGGGTGGTCTGGGTAGCATGAAAATCCCCCTTGTTGCAGACCTCACCAAGACAATCTCCAGAGACTACGGTGTGCTGAAGGAGGATGATGGCATCGCATTCAGGTCAGCTGACTTCTTATCGTCATTAAAAAAAAAAAAAACTAATAACTAGAAGCAATGAGTTATTGTCCAATAACCCACCAGGTTTATGTAAATACTTCTGAAAGGTTAAGATTCATCAAAGCATGGTGTTTTGTGATTCAGTGCAGTAATATAATCTTGTTACGTGTCGCTCAGAGGCCTGTTCGTAATCGACGACAAGGGAATCTTGAGGCAGATCACCATCAATGACCTGCCCGTGGGTCGCTCTGTGGATGAGACTCTGCGTCTGGTTCAAGCCTTCCAGCACACTGACAAACATGGGGAGGGTGAGTAAAACTCATCTGCACATACCTTCAGGCTATTCTTTATTTTTAACAGCTCAGTAGGTTATCGTATGCAAACACTACTTTTGGAAACTTCTTTATTGTCATTTCATGTTTTTTCTTGATCACTTGCGTGTTCAACCAGGCTGTTGAAAGCTTATGTTTGGTTTTATGATGATGGGATTCCAATTTTTGCTGCATTATAATTCCTTAGCTGCATACATTTTATGTTTTTGCATTTTTCTTTTGCTGTTCTCAAGAACGTCTAATGTAACCTGTCAGTGAACACATCGTTTGCCCATATTATTTGACTTTATTTAAAATATACATATACACACACACTACATATCACTTGTTAAAAAGACATAATTTTATATGAAGTTGTCGGTAGCTGGAAACTGAGGTTATGCATATAGCTTTGCATTTTTGGTTTACCCTCCCGGTCGTTCACTTGTGTCCGTTGTCCTCAGGCTATACAAAGTTCAGAGTCTACAAATGACAGCAAGAGGTGAACTTTGTTTCTCTTCTTATTCATACAGTGTGCCCTGCCGGCTGGAAACCTGGTAGTGACACCATCGTCCCCGACGTGGAGAAGAGCAAAGCATTTTTCTCCAAGCAGTAAATGTGAAGGTCTTCTAGGCCCGACGATCTCCTAACCGAAGCACTTGCCTTCAGATGAGAGGTGTCCCTATGAACCAGGATTTCATGGCGTCCAGTCTAAATATGTTAAAACAAAATTCTCAGCTCGTTTGTGAAAAGAAATTCCTTCTGTGGCTAATCATTGTACGTCCATAGTACAATTGGTGGGGAAACCTCGTAGTCTCAAGCACTGAAAATATAGTTTTTGTTCCTTTTTCAAAGAAAGTGTTGATATTTTTCCTTGCTGTCATTAATCATTTGCTACCAGCTTTATTAAAACAGTGGGAAATTTAAGATTTGTGCGTGTGTGTTTTCTGGCAAATGGAGCAGGTTGAATGAAATGTAATAGAGTGAGTGAGTGTCGTCCCAGTCGTGACCCCTAGGTGGCAGCATCAATCTTCTGAGTGTTAGTGATTGACGACTTGAATAATTCCAAGAGGCATTTTTGGAATAACTTGTGTTTCAGTCTTGGCTCCTGTGCCTGGCATAAGATCTGAGCACATCATAAAGCTGCCAAGTCTTGGTTAATATTGGAGTTATTGTCGTTGACTCAACATGACAGCCTGCATTGCCAAATGGCACCAAAGCTCATTGGGAAAGATCGGATTGTTGGACATGAGAATACACACCTACACATACTGTTCACTGTTTGAGGAAAGTGGTTATCCATGTTTATACCACTGATATTCTTCCAAATGTGGTTAAAATAACATTCCTGACTAATTACTGACGGAGAGTTTTCAACTATTCTGAGAACTGATATTAATTGTATGACCTTTGCTCTATTTATTTCTGTCCGCTTTCCTTGGCATCTGTTCTTGTAATTTCAGTCTCAACCGTCAGAAAGTTTCTTCAGCATGTTTACCTGGAACTTATTTTTTACTTTATTTTTTCCTGAGTTAGTGTTCTCACGGCTGCTTGTTTTGGGAAATTGAAAGCAGAATGGGGAAACTCCCCTAACTCGAATAAACCACTCATTGACAAACCTATGCATTTACACACGCATTGCGGTGTGAAGGGGAGATCGCAGCCGGGCTGACGGGCAATGTAGGAGGGAGTTCCCGGAACCTTTGCGTGAGGTGACGTCTGCCAGCAACACGGCCCATATATGGACCTACGCATGTGCGTCAACGAGGAAAAATCCTACGCTGGGACGTCTTGAACGTCAAGCAACTACTTCTGCTGCTGTAAACTTCACTAGTGACCAGAGGCAACGGTGCGGTTTCGTTTACGAGAATTTCAGTAATTCCTTACAAGTCAAACTCCCCCAAAATCAAACAACAACACCATTTTTCATTTATAATAACTTTTACTTAAATATTAGGGTACTGTACACGTTTCTTTAAAAGAAAGACAGGTTCGTCGGGTTCAACCTGACACAAATAACTTATAACAAGGTAAAAAAAAGGCGTCACAGATAGCAATTAAAATGTAAACAGGCAAAGCCGATATGACACTTTTAAAAACGTATTCAAAAATGCCCTAAGTGTTTTAGTCTTTTAGGAATGTTCCATATTCTTTTTAGCCATAAAGAAATCACAACGATCCAGTTCTCATACAGACAACGTATAAAGACTGATGATTGTGTTGTCAGTGCAGTTCATGTCCAGTGTTTTTAAAAGTGCATTGTTTCTTCAATAAGACTTTACTTTGGGCGCTAACATGAGCTGGCAGCCACTGCTCACATGCGTCATGACTTTCTGTTTGAGTTGGGCCACCTGTTCCCGCAGTAGGGACGCTGTGTTTGACAGTCCAGCGTTGTCTGTTTTCAGTACTTTAACTTTGTCCTCCAGGCGAGCGATGCGCTCCAGCTTGCGCCTCCGACACTTCGAGGCTGCAAGCCGGTTCCTCAAACGCTTGCGCTCGGCTTTGATGCGCTCCTGATTCTCCAAATCGATAGGGGACATCGGCGGGGAGCTGTTGTCGCTGCTCTGCATGTCGGGGACGGTCTGAGGTTCCTCTTTCAAGCCCCCGTAGCGCTGCGAGTGGATGCCGGCCGCGGCCAGGGAGTGTTGGAAATGGGATCCGTGCCCAACGGCCTGAGGATGCTGGTGGTACTGGTGATGCGGCAGGTAACTGATGGTGGTGGACGGATAGCTGGCTGATGAGGTCAGGCTGGGGTTCGTGGGGCAGCTGCTCAGGGTTGTGTACTCGAGCGGCTCTGGCTGCATGGCTGAGCCGAACACCGACGCTGGAGCTGAGCAGGCTACCCCGCCGGTGCCGATGGACACGTTTGGAGGCGCCATATGGTTCATCTTGTGTAGGTCGTCCAACGCTTTCACAAAACCTTCGGCAAAGCCCTCCTGCTCCTCTGTGATGCCGCGGTTGTACAGGTATTGTGCAGGTGTCGGCGTTGTAGTGATGACTCCGTTGCTGTTCTGGATGATCAGTCGCTCCAGTTCAGGGGAGGCGAGCTTCAGGGAGCCCACGTCCGCCGCGCCCGCCGAATAGAAATCACTGTCTGCGCGCAGGTGTTGCGACTTGAAGTTTGAGTTCCGATATGAATCGGAGAAGTTCAAGTTCATATTCTGCTTTAGCAGCTTGTAGTCTGGCAGCGCTGCGCCTGGATGGCCATAAGCAGAGAGAAACGAGTCGTCATAAAAAGGCTGTTCCATTATTGTGGACATATTTCAAATCAGACAGTCAAATACAAGAGTGCTCGTTGCAAAAGATGGTGCTCGGACACCGAGGCGTCAGTGTCCCAAATGAGTCACTCTTCAGTAAAGTCCCGATGTATTATTATACTGAAGGTCAAAACTACCAAAAACAGAGCAAAACTTCCAAAATAGTGGAACTGTACTGTACCCAGTCGTCGTTTTGTACCTTTAGTCGGATTCAAAGCGGAGTCCAGTGACTAATTCTGATGTTTTCACTCCACTCGTGAGTAGGAGAGTCTTTTCTTCTGAGTGTGAACTGCTCTGTTTCCTTATAACTGACAGGTGGCCGACGCGTTCCGCTCGCTTTATAACACCCGGTAGAAGCGCTCCGACCAACCCGCTGATTGGCTGCCTCCGCCGTTGTCCCCGCCCCGGGATGTGAGCGAGACCTGATGACGATGTTGCCAGGAACACGGAGTGTAAACAAGACCAGGCCTATTCGGCGTGGGAGAACTCAGTCCACAGCACAGCTACAAAATAAGCTGCCCCAATGAAGATCCAGACTCGTTACCTTTTATTAACAAGTCGGTGTGAATGCTCCTCAGAACTCAAAAGCCACTAAAAAAAGAAACAAAAAAACAATGAGCCTCTCCTGGCTTCACTCAGGCACATAAACAACCCGGCAGCCCCTTTGCTCTTTATCCCTGAGAGCCATCCCTTCGGAGTGGATATATACTCCGGTGCTGAGTCATACATCCAAACCCATATCGTCCAGTCCATATTTGGGTATCCTGGCACACCAGTTCCTCCCTGTCAGGACCAGGAAGCCAATCCCTTCCTGGCTGGCTTCCAGCGCTCAGGGATGTGGGAGGAGGCGGCGGAGGCGTGTGCCTTGCTGCCCTCCTTCAGCCCGCAGGCAGGGAGAGGATGGGTAGCTTTTGGGCGTGATGTCAAAAATGCACAAAGCCTTACGGGTGTCTGGCATACGCTCAGGATGTCAAATTGAGCCGTGTGCGCACTAATAACAGCATTTAGAGATAATAAATGTAAAGGTGTGTACTCAACAACAACAACATCACTGAAAAATGTAATCTACACTTGCAGCCAGTTGTTGTTTCTTTATTTATTAGTAGTGTAGCCTTTCTGAACTCAGCGCCTTCTTATGATGGTGCAGCTTAGATATTTTGGGACTAAGGACATGTCCCCTGAACTGAACACCTGTTTGATAGAAAGACGTCTTTGTCTTCTCTTTATGGTAATGGATTCTGAATCACTACCCAGAGGGCCACGTTCCTACGCACATTCGTGTCTTCCCGTCAGCCTTCCCATCTTATGCTTATACCTATCCTCAGGTCATATGGGTGTGTGTGTGCGTGTGTTTTTTAGTGTGCTTTTTCAGAACTGGAAGTGCACCAATGTTTTATTTGCTCTGTTGCAGTTTTGCCCTCATGAGCTCAAACTGAACAATATGTGCCGACTTGTGTGCCTTCCATTACCGGAGTTGCTGGGAAAAGTACACAAATCACTGTGAGTAAAAACTCTCTCTTTTATGCGCATTTATTAACATATCAGCAAGGAAAAATGTAACAGATGATGAGGCCAATTAATGAATGCTGGTCATTTAACTGATGCTATGATTTCCTCGTTAAAGAGCCTCAAAAAAAAAAAAAAAAAAGGACAATTCCTGCAATTTAGTACTGCTCATCCATAAATGGTGGAAAATTAAATTGAGAGATGATACAGCAGAGGCAGAGCTATCTCAAATTTAATTCGTAGTCATGGATCAAACTGCAGACAAAGTGGAACCCACATATGTATCTTAACCGCATAGATTTCTTTGCCTCTCATGTGTCTGCTCCACACAGCCAGATTGAAATCTCCCGATAAACGTTAAACTATCAAGAGTTTAGTGTTTATGGGGTTCTGTGAGCAGAAAGCATAATGTATAGTATTCCTAATTATGTGGTTGAGTTGTGCTGCCTGCACATGGGGTCACATTTAGAGGAGAGTCTACATGAACGTCCCCTTCTCGCGGACATTTTGCAGCAAGGTCGGGTTGTTTGCAGATGTTTTCAGGAATGACCCCTCCATGACACTTTATTGTGCATATTATGGATGCTTTCTTGTCGTTAGTGGTCATACATACTTCAGCTTCAAATTTCAGTTTGTTTTGATAATGAATTTAGCTCCTGTAACACCGAAGACAAACCCTGATGATACCAGTGCTATTTAAGTACCTTATGTATGGACTGTATTTGTAGTCACCTGGATCCATTCACTCTTTTACAGCAGTATAAGCATTAAGCAGATTTTAAAGACTATCTGAAACATTTTTTTCTACTTTGCACCCTTCCTCAACCTGTGGGAGTTTAATGTCAGAGTTTGGACAGTGGTCACTGTGGACTCAGCTCCTCCCAGTGAAACAGAGATCTGGTGTGCCACTTTGGTCTGCTGTCAGCAAAGACAACCATCAGGGGAAACAGAAAAACAGAAGTAATTTCAGGGAAACAGGGTGAAGTATCAGTCAGTGGTCAGTTCCAGTTTCAGAGTGACCTCATCCACTCACTAAAGGTCGTTGTAGTCACCGCTCTGAGATAGGGCCGAACTGTTATCTCTCATCGCATGTGGGTTGTGATACTGATCTATTTTTTGCTTCACGCCGGACTGTAAGTGGACAGAGATTTATAGGGAAATTTCAGCTTTCATGCAGCTGTGACATGGAATATTTACACGGCACTTCTCCGTCGAGATCCTCGATCGGCGCTGAGGCTTTGAACAATTTCTTGCTCACATGCACATGATTATGTACGCCATTATAGGCAGTATTTCAGAGAAGCCGAGTGCAGGCACCTCGTACATCCAATTCTGTCACTTTCTTTGAGCGCTGGTGCGATTTGAGTTGACAGATAGGACAGCGACAACAAAAGCGGCGGGCGCAAATGTGAAAAGAAAAGCATGAAAGCAACAGCAGAGCATACAGGTGCAATCAGCCACGGCGCTGATGACGGCGCCCGTGGCTGAGCCATAAAAAGACACCTTTTCTGTTCAGAGCCCAGAAGAGAGGCTGGAGGGAGGTGAAGTGAACTGTGCAAGGCAGAAACGACGGCACATGAGAGGAAAAATAATTGCACTGGTGACATTTGTGCTGGATATGCATGTAATTTATAAGAAAGTCCACTATGTTAGAAATACACCTGTACTAGTACATGTATGAGTCATCATTCCACAACATTTCTTTCTGAGAATTTAATGATCTGGAGATTGCCTGCGCAGTCAACAGGCTTGATTCAACCACAGTGCGAAGATGAGATGAGTTGAGGAAATCATGAAATTATTAGTTAAGTCAAGCTGAGTTTACAGGAAAATGCGATACGTTGGTATAAATCACTTTTTGGATTAGCCAACGCACGTTTACTTGGCATGGATATATCCTGTTCCCCGTTTTGTTCAACTTCAAAAGCAAAACTTTTGTCAGAGAAGGACAAAACTGGAGAGCGCCTGAAAGTTAATTTGGCCTTCAGAAGCGTAACTCCCTAGTTTCCAGCTCGTCGTCCCTCTCACCACAACCTCGGTAGCTCATTCGGTCACTGAAACACTTGCCGGATTTATTAAATGAACCAGAAGTGATGTCTCTCCGTGTCTTTGGCAAGGTCTTCCGTGCTGGAAGCTCGATGACCTGGAAGCGGCCTGTAGGTGTGGTGAGTCAGGTAGGGGTGTTCGCCGGGGCACAAAGCTGGCTGTCCCCTTAAGGAGAGGACAGCTCACTGCCTCCCACAACATATTAAGTCAAAAGACTGCTAGTCCTTAAAGACTGTGTGGGTTAATTTAAATTAACGCTAACAAGAAACCATCAATTTCTCTTTCACCCTATCTTCTCTCCAACAGCCCTTTATTCCCTCTTCCTCCCTTCCTTCATCGTTATTTGGCTGCCCATGGGAAATTGAACCGCCGTATGCGTGTAATCATTTTAATGAAGGCATGTTTAATCAGCATATTCTTCCTCGCTAGCTCCCAGATAGTGCCAAGGAGCCTTGTAGCGACGAGAGACCTTTAGCACAAGACATGATGAATGCTGGGGCCAAATGAGTGTGGCAGGAAAAGACAGTCGGACCCAGCTGTCCCCTCGGGCTGACGTAACGCATATGGAGCTGTCCTTCCCACTTCCCCTCCATCTACATGGATGCGTTAACTCCCTGTCACTCTGCCAGTCCGTAAAAAAGGCAAACGGCAGGAAGTGGGGCAATTAGATCTAATTTGATTTCACATGCTCGTTTGGTCTATTAATTGAACTCGCTTATTTTTGCCTTTTTGGTTTTGAAAAAGATGAAAATGTGACCTTAATTATAAGAGTGGAGTACAACTGTGTGCACGATGGTGTTATCCATTAAGTTAGATTAGATTTTAATCATCTTTATCTCTTTATATAACAATTATTGAGCAGCACGGCAACAGTAGTGTAGAACATTGTAACGTGAGGTACTTCTTGAGGCCGTATGCTTACATTAGGGTGCTTTGTCCTAAGCCCAAACATTGCAACATTCATACAGTGACAATGCTGACAAGGTAACGTTAAATCAGATGTAACTCGTGCACTGCTTGTCATCTGAGTTTAGTGTGTCAGCATGTGAATATTTGCTAATAAGTTATACAAACCAGTACATCACCATTTAAAGAACCTGGACTGATTGTGGAGGTGGATGAAAAGTCACAGGAGAAACAGTTGTTAGTGCACGCAACTGCATGAATACTTGAGGCACTTCTTTTCCAAACGACCCAAAGTCAACTTGAGAAACAACAATTAACAAAGCAGGAAAAGGTCCCACAAACTCGCATCTGTGTTGTCACGGGATAGTGAGACAATCACTCATCGTCACTTTATGTTATCATCTGGGGACCATGGCAACTGAACCAGATACATGGACAACCTCCAACATTCAGTCGTCATCCAGTCGCTGCTCAGATATCTCCTCAAAATGACCAGCTGACAGACATCAGTATCCATGGAGCCTCGCTGTTGGCAGTGTTAACATTTTCCCACTATAAACTCTGCATAATTGCAGGTATAGCAGAATCATAAAAGAAACCTGCGAGAAGAGGCATGCCTTTTATTTCCTGTCTGAATCCAAAGCGGGTTTCAGCGACAACACTTAAAAAAAAAAAAAAAAAAAAACACGAGCTTAAGTTCCCACAAAAGTCCTGTGAAGTGTGAATATAAACGTAATAGTAATGACAGAGGTGACTAAGAAACCGAACATTCCATCGTGCGCGAATGCACCCAAACAAGACACATCACACATTTGCTGTGAAACTATGAGGGAGGGCTGATATACTGTAAGTGACTAAAAGGTTGCTTATAATGCTTTGACGTATAAAGTGGTTAACCTTTAGCATGTACGCCTATATAATCCAGAAAACACACACACATTAAAAGATACAATCATGTCTCATTTTTAGCTAGTTAGCAGCTGATGACAACTGGATTCAGAGTTCATAAAATGGGGGATCAGGGAGGAGAGGTGGTTTGAGTTTGCGGACGTTTGATTCCTCCATCTGACACTGGCCAGGAGTTCCTCTTTGCATCAGAATAGGAGAAGTGAATGTAAGGTGGCAAGAGGCCAGGGTGTGGAGGATGTGGGTACACCACATTTTCATTTCCTCAATAAGTTGTGGTGATGGGCCAGCTGCGGTGTCGACGTGACAACGACAGGCTCAAAAAAGCTCTGTTCAGGAATCTTTCTAACGGCTCCATCAGATCGTCAACAGATAAAGATTCATTCACACTGACTCAAATGCTTATCCGATAAGACTAAATTTTCATACACACTGTGTTAGATAAGAGTTTTATGAATTTTGATTCATAGCGCCACTACCTTGATTAACAGTTTTAAGTCACCACTTGCTGAGTCACGGCCATTTGAAAAGAACCAAGCAATCATCACTATAATGCAGTGATTGTCTGCAGTGTCTTGAGTTGCTATGGATGTAAATTTGCCTGCTGCAGATATTTTTCTTCCTATAAATCGAACAATGTACGTCTGCAGTCACATGGTCATTGCACAACTCATTGGATGTTTCTTAAGAACATCTCCTTGTCTCCAACGCAAGAGGAATATTTTTGGAAAATGCGGTTTCTTCCCTATAGCTGCTGGAGAGGCCTGATATCCCTCTCACAGCTGGCCATTAAATATGAAATGGTTAGCTCAGCATGCTGTAAATAGGTGTGCTGACGTGGGGTCATGTTTACCATGTTCATGACAAGAGTCCATGAACATCCTTCTCGCTTGGTATTTACAGCCTCGTAACTGGAAATATGTCATGGGTATGTTTTCAGAAACTAGGTAAATGGTTCATAAGCAGTGATGTAGTCATACAGGAGTGCATAACATGACTTCCCATATCATAAACCCAAGTTCCATTTGAAGGCATCAGCCTGGAAAAACAGAAGAAACAATGAACCTGACTCAGAAGCGAGCACAGTTAAAGCTTCTATATATATATATTTTTTAATTCATGAGAAAATGACGAAGAGTAAAAAAAAAAAAAAAAAAATGGGGGGCGGGATTTCTCTGCAGGAATTTGTCACATCCAGGACTCTACTGTTGTTACTCTACTGTTGTTACTCTACTGTTGCTACTCGTTGGCATTTCCCAAAATAACTATTCTTTTAATGTTTTAACATACATGTTTTTGCTTTAACTGATTCTCACCCATAGTAAAATTGGGACTTCATATGCGGAAGAAAGCGAACTTGTTGATTTGTAAAAATAAAAATAAAAATAAATAAATAAATAAATAAAAAATAAAATCTTGTTTTATCTTCTTTATCCAACATTCAAGATCACGGTCATGAGTTTATCTCCGTGCAGTCTGAGCTAGTGCAGATGTGTCCCCAGGCTCCTGCGGGCCATGTCTGCAACGTTCCCCTGCTGTTCCCCTTCTTCAACATTAAAGCGGCAGGGAAAACCATATATTGACCTGTGAGAAAGCGAGCCCATTCACATGCGGCACAGGCAGATTGTAACATTAATCACAGTAGCTGGTAAATGACTTGGCTTATTTACTCTCGGGATGTCAAATGAGAAGCTGTGGTATTGGTTTGAGGTTAGAGCCTCAGCTCAACCTACACAATTTCCCAGCAGGTAATGTAAATGAGAGAACGTAGCTATGTTTATCTTTCACTGCAGAGACAGTGTCGGCAATGTTAGATGATGGCTGCTGATATAACAGTAAAGGTCAAATGTTAAGTTATGGTTACTAGTGTCACCCAGGAAAATGAATTTCTAGGAACTATACTTTCTCTTGGCTTTATCTCTTTCTCACACTGTTTTCATTCATATGTGTGAATATTAGTGTGGCCTAACTTACACGCCTTGAGTGTTTAAGTGTGTCACGTCTTTGCTTACTGCCTGCGTGCGTGTTAAGCGCATTCCTGCCAGCAACCGAGCGAGTCTGCATTATGAGAAATGTTTACCAAAGTGACACTATGCAGATACAGGGAAAGGACAGTGTGTCTAATTACGTGGTTACTGGGGAGATCAATGGTGCGAATCTGGCTGAAACTGTGTAGGCGCTCAAGGCGCATTCTGATGCTCTCACTGTCGCTGATGATCATCAAGACTCAGCACTTCTTGATTCCATTGCTTCCTGGAAATAAGGCACAGCGAGCGTGCACAGAAGAGGATGCCATGACACGGCCGTTATTGTCGTGACAGCCTTGTTGAAGAGTCAGTGGCAGTGTACAGGAGATGTGTTTGACCTCCTTCCGCCTCTGACTGCTCCAAGCCGCAGAGGAGCTCTTCAAAGTCGATTTCACGCCCATTCATTCTTTTGTACATCTGAGAGTTTTCCCCACGGTGAGTTACATTTTGATAAAATCGCACCCTCACTTGACTGTTTCTGACATGTTTTGGTCATACTTGAAAAAGGCTGGGAGTGAATGCAGCCATGTACGCTGCCAGTCAAAACACATGGACACGCCCTCTCATTGAGTTCATTGAGAAAGTGTGTCCAATCTTTTGACTGGGAGTGTACATGTAAATAAGTTTTAGGTGACAGTTTCTCTAACTGTGCATACACAGGGCTGTAGTGTGCAAAAAGCACAATACTAAAATACAATATTAACCTCATAATCAAATGACTTACAGGGTGATTACAGTCATAATACATGCTAACCTAATCTCCTAATTAGTCACTAAAGCCCCTCCAACTTTCATCCGAATTTTGCAGTAAGAGGCGTCTCACTCAGCCTCATTATTTACTGTCTGTCTCACAGCAGTGCAGAGATGACAGCAGCAAACGAAGCCCACTTCTATTTTATTTACCAGAAGTGGTTCACCAGCTTGGGTTTTCACTCACACTCGCTCATACGTGCACACACGCACACACACACTCACACACGCCGACAGGAGCTTTCCTGTCAAGGGATAGTTGTTCTCATACTAAGAAAGCCAAGTAAGTGAGAACAAAGGCGATGACTTTTTTTATATCCACGCACATTCGGTGCCTCGAATCAAAGCTATAAACGGGCTTTGCAGTAGTTTGTGCCTACATGCAAACCAACACTAAGAGACGTTTCGCTCCTTGAATGAGGAGATATTGCCGCCTGCCTCCATCATTTACTGTATCTGCTGTTTTCAAGTCCTTCAACAGGTGTCTGTGACATAATACTGGCCTTTTCTGCTGGGATTTCTTTTATCTGAGCCCCTGTGATGTAAAAGAATTTTGATGAATTAGTCATCGTCATATGGCAGCCCACGGACATTTTAGCGCAATGGATGCTAAAGGTGAACTGTCTGGGTGGCAGCGTTGGCCTGCCACATGTTGAGCAGGGAGAGATGTGCTAGTTACCGAATGACACCCATTCACAAGTCACTTTAATGCGTAAGTTGAAATAGCGTTCCGCACGAACAACCCACTTGTGTTGAGAACAGGCCATGTCTTCTTGTACATTCATTTTGCTCCTTTAGCCCAGCAGTAGCATGACACATACCACATGCAAAGGGGCTGTTGCACGTCTCAGCTTAGATGGCAACGAAAATATTTTTACCCTCTTAGTTGTAATAATAAAAAACAAATGTGCGTTTTCTGTGTGTTTATTACGGCACGTGAAGTCTGACTGCTCCACAGAGACCCGATTCTATGAATAGATGGTCTGGTTTCTCAGAAGTTTGAAAGGGGCTCAGTCACGTGAAGGTGTAACTCACATGTTAACCAGAGTGTGAATCTCAACTCATGCCATAAATACAGTATGACTTTATTCCACGTGAAACTTACTAAGTAATTCCCCCTGGTTAAAGTCGTTTTAACGTTTGTTTGTTGTTATTGGCCGGCTGTGTCTGGGTGGTTAGTGTGGGGTTGTCCACAAACCAATAGGTTTGATCCCCGCTACACGCATCACGTGTGAAAGTGTCCTTGAGCAAGACGCTGAGTTTGTATGAATGCGTGCCGACTTGTGTGAACAAATGGGTAGATGCGTCTATGTGGACTGTGAAGTGCTTTAATTACCAACAGGTGGGAAAGACTTACATAAGTACAAGACCATTTAGACTTAGACAGACTTTAATGATCCACGAGGGAAATTACTTTCACCGTAACTTTGTTGCACATGAAAGTAAACACTCATAAAAACCAGAAGAAATATCAAATAAAATTAGATTAAAATCAAAATAAACAGTGTAATCAAAAAAATTACAGAATTAGCATCATGAACAAAAGTAGTTGGCAAAAGAGTGTCCAAGGTGATGTGGTTGTTTGGCCAGTTGCATAGCAACAGCGGCATGGATCGTGTCGCAGGGGGTTTCCTTGTTGTTGAGGGAAGGATGTAAGCTCAAACGGTGTGTGTCCGCCCGTAGGGTGTGAATTCGACCACAGAATTACTGCAGCCCCATCAACCAGGTCTCCAAAGCTCTAGTCATGACACACTCTCTGGGTCTCTGGGTCCCATCAAGCGCACACAGTCAATCGATCCTGCTTCCTGAGACCTCACGACCCCCTTGAGGACCCGAACCTCCTTCTCCGCTCCTCCACCTCCAGCCTGGGATCCTCAGCACTTCTCCTGCAGTTCAGTGGAATCTTACGTCTCACTCCGGGCAGCTCAGGGGACACGGACACCACCGGACACAACGGCCGCTCCGCCAACAATGCGGCCAAAAAACAACAAAGTTGTCCAGAAACAACAAAATAAAAACAGCACAAAAAGACAAAAACGACCAAAAACCATTTTGATTGGTTCAAGGCAAACAAAAACAACAAGTCAGACAAAAAAACAACCATTAACATACTAAGAATCACGGACCACCTGGCAACATGCAGCCACTCTTTCAGGTGCATTTTTCAAAAACAAAAAAAAAATAAAATATATATAATTAATTTAAAAACCATTCATGCACACTTAAGTCATGACGTCATCTAAATATCATTACATTAGTCTACATGCATTACATGCATGTTCTGAAATAAGTCCTAGAAAACAGGCTTAAATGAGAAGACATTTTTACAGAGTCAAGAATATAACGGTGTAAATAAAACACTTAAATAACTGTCTTCTGGTAAACAATAAATAATTAAAGAATAATAAGATATTAAGAACTGTTTAGGCTTTGTCACCTAATATCTATTAAGACCAACAGTAGATGTGTAACTGTGATAATTAATAGACTAAACTGTCTCATCTAATGCTGATCTAACCTTTGTTGCAGGTAGATAATGTACATTTAATGTTTTCGTGTAAAGCCGTGGGATTGAGAGACGGGGTCACCTCAGAAAAAAAAAGAAAAGAAAAGAACAAAGAACTGAATGCATTAGTCCCCTGAATGTGCATGCACTCACAAATACACTTTTGTTTTTGCATGTTGTCAGTTTTCGTGGAGCCCACTGTGGTCACTGTTGTGTGGCAAAGCTGCACGGTGAACGGTCCCATAACCAACTGATGTGGATTCATTCGGCGCTTGCCTTTAAAGCGAGTGCACTGGGGGACGTTGATGCCACAGCCCCACTTGGACTGGTATGACTAGTCGTATGGTGAATGGTAATGGTTGGCAAGGTTCTGCTGTGTAACTGCCGTTACTGACTAAGCTCACTTGATGCTCAGCTCGGCGCGTTTTAGCATTAACCTTCACCTCAGATTTGTCACAGAGTGAGCATACTGTTTGGTTTTTAGCCAAAGTCCCACAGACTCACTTTAAAAGAGAAAAGTCATAAAGGCAGAAGCATTTACTGAAAGCACATTTTAGGTTTGATATGATAAGCAATGAATCATCTGAGCTCTGGTTGCCATTTATCATTAGGTTGTCACTGGTTACCGGTGTAATTGTTTGATTTTCATTCATGTGCATAAATGTCATGTAAACTGGATGATGTTGCCAGCATGAAAATTTGCCAATCTCTAATGTACATACTTTATTTTTTATTATTAAATTGAATCAAGCCTTTCATTAAAATTATTTATATATTTAATCTAATATATTTAAAGTCTAATTTATAAGTGCACCTATGCTTTTTTTAAAAAAAATTATCTTTACATTTAAGGTTATTAATGCAATGGCTTTCTCTATATGTTTATGCTCGCACACGTTTGTGAGTTTCATCCCTCATATTGGCTCCCCTTTAATTCCCATGAGAGCTGTGGGGAAACAGAAACACAGCGTGGGGGAAATGCAGAGTCTTTTCTAGTCATAAGAGAAAAAAATATCCCCCTGTGCACAAGCTCCTCCACGAGAAGTTAGCGGCACACGATTTTTCTTGAGGACGTTTTGTCAGAACATCTGAATTCACGTGAGGATGCTGCAGATCATGGGGGCACACGCCCTGCCGTTACTGATGACGTGCATACAGATGCTTCCTTGCAGCCTTCTGTCAGGTAGCGGCAGAGACAGGCGTGACTGGGAGAGGCCTTGTGACACTTTCATCAATACTTATTGGAGTGAAACCACTAATATGTAGAGACTGAGAGAGGAAGCTTTTAGTCAGATAACCACAGCCTACTCAATTCTGTCTGGCAGTGAAACGGTTAAACTGCACTTTTGCTTTTTCTGCCTCCCAGCTGTCTGGTATTACTGGTGGAGTCTGATGCCCAGAAATGAGGTGTAGGGTGTTTATCACTCTATCAGAGGTGTATGATAGTAACCATCAGGCGGTGTGTAAAAAGTTCTTCTTTGCTTGGCTTTGATTTTTTTTTTTTTCTCTGGAAAACAGTCTCCTTTTGTTCCATCTAGCTCGTCTTCTCTCCTTATCTGTCCATCTCGTCGCCTGCCCCTTTTTTCTCTCTCTGTGCATGCATACATTACGTGTGCTTTGCTGAGCATGCTGCACGCCCTTCGGCGGTTTTATTTTATTTTTTCTTTATTTTTCATGTGGACATTCTTGGCACAAGCAGTGTATTTAAGATTCTGCGCCGGAGGCAGCGCTCGGCCCTTGTTTACAGCACATAGGTGCACACGCAGCGATGAGGAGATGAAGTCCTCTTGTCATGAAGCTGCGTGATTAGACCAAACGCAAATGCAAGCGAGCATATGCAGACACTGGCATGCTAATTGACCCCTTGCCTGAGTCCTGCTGCTCTTCCATTCTAGCACGTTGTTCATAATCATTTTTATGAAAGTCACAAAACAGGCTCATTATTTCTAAACCCGTTTTATCTGGGTTAAAGTGACTAATTTCCACCATGATTGTGAGCCGGTGATGTCCTCAGTGTTTCCATTTGACTTTTTTGACTTTTGTTTTTTTGAATAGAAACTGCACAAA
Organism: Mugil cephalus; assembly: GCF_022458985.1. NCBI lineage: Eukaryota > Metazoa > Chordata > Actinopteri > Mugiliformes > Mugilidae > Mugil > Mugil cephalus. The sequence continues at coordinate 8,523,000 of NC_061771.1, forward strand.
AGGTATATGTTCACCGTGTTATTGTGTTAGTGCACAGTCCACAGAATTCTATAAGAAAATGTCTGACGTGGAAACTCTGTAAGTCACACAAGTTTGTTCAGCATTTTGAGGAATCAAATTTGGAACAAGACCTCCGTAGAGCAAGACATTGTTTTTTTTGTTTTGTTTTTTGTAAAATAGCAAATAGCCAACATCCATGCTGCTGTACTTTAATTTACAGTCTCTGATGTAAATCTATAAAGAAACAGAAATGAACTTATTGCAGTGTATGGCCAGGTACCATTAGTATTATAAAACGAGGAATGTTAATGAAAGGGTGTCAATTGTAACGTAACCTCGTCTGAGTGTGTACTAGGTGACAGAACACCTGGGAAAGACCGGGTTGCCTGGTATGCAAGTGGCTGCTGCTCTGAAACTGTTTGATGAAAGTGCTTAATCATGTCGACAACCAGCTCCAATCTCTTGACGGCTGTTGCAAAATGGATAAAATGCAGTTTTATGTTGCATTTGTATGTTGCTTCGTCCAAGCCCTCGTTTCTACCCAACACGCATGTGAAAAAATTAAGGATGAGTTTAATGAAAGTCTCCATCTAAATGAAAAGCAAATAACTGATTCAATAAGCTGAATCATACCGACGACTGCAGCAACTGTGTTTTTTTTTAAACTTGTGAATGTCTAATCAGTTCTCCCAGCTTCCTCTCATTTTCAATTTAATCTTGAACCTTTTTTTTTTTTTTTTTTTACTCATGCGACCACACAGTAGCACCGTAACGGCCTCTTAAAGGAACCACATTTTCATTCACCAAACGTGTGGGAGCAGAGTATCTCATATAAATATGATTACCACTGATTATACTACTTCAAAAGTGCTCTCAGTGAGACTGTGGTGCACAGTGAGAGTGGCTCTCATTCATAACAAACTGAAACACGGCGAGTTACTAACATCACATCCTGTGCCAAATGCAGCCGGAAACGCTTGATTTCCTGTAGTGAAGTGTAGGTGGGGGCTATCGTGTGTTGTGTGGTGTACATTTTTTGACACACTGCTCAGTGTCATTGCATGTTTGTTCCAACATTTTATCTAGATTCGCAGACCAACTGATGGCCGTCTCCTATTCCCAGAAACATCCTCACAGAGCAGCACCAAATTAAAAACGATATGTACAAATGTCCTGTTTGTGTCAAGGGATAAATAAACCTTTTTTTGTGGCGGTTAGATACTTAGCTTGCAACAGATATATTAAAGCATTAGCAAGATGCACAATAAGTGTGAAGGAAACACATTTGATGACATGGGATCCATATTGATTTTTTATTGATTGAGTCCCTCAATGACGTCAGCGAGTTTCTAAGTAATTGGATGATATGAGAGAAGAGTTGACACGTTATGCCATGGAGGTGCCACGCTGATTAAAAAGCTGTTGAGCCACCTAAGAGCCTTTGATCCCACTCAAGCGCCCTCAAACACACGTCTCTCGTTTATTTCCCATGTAGTGTTGCGGTTTGAAAAACTGTCACACGTTTGATTACTTATTTGGAGCTGTGATAAGAGCAGTCCCTCCCCGCGAGTGACGCAAAGCAGCTGAATTCACCAGAATAAATGACCGTCTTTTGCAATTTGGTCCACATCCCTTTTGACTAACAAGGTTTTGACAGCTGAACAAACACATGCACACAACTGCCACCTCTGATCCCCAAAAATACTATACGTTGTCAAGGAAACAACCAAAGCCTATCCTTTCAGTGTGTGTGTGTTGTGTGTGTGTGTTGTGTGTGTGTGTGTGTGTGTGTCTGAGAGAGATGGAGAGGCCATGTGTACGTCTTGGAATAGCTTCAGTGACGCATACATTTGCTCGCAAACACCGTGTCAGCTAACGCTAACCGCCCTCTTTCACCTCCTCATTCTGTGTTACAACATCCTTCCATCTGTCCTTCCTTTGTATCTTCAACTCTCATCCATTTCTCTCTTCTCTTCTCTTCTCTTCTCTTCTCTTCTCTTCTCTTCTCTTCTCTTCTCTTCTCTTCTCTTCTCTTCTCTTCTCTCTTCTCTTCTTCTGACTTCCTCTCTTTTCATCTCATTTCCTTTCTTTTCTTCTCATTTCCTCTCCTCTCATTTCCTTACTCTTTCCGCTCAGTTTTTTTCTTTTCCCCTTTTCTTTTTCTTTCATCTCTTTCTTCTCCGAGGATCCCTCTCTAACCGACGCACTAATCAATGGTTTTTTTCTACAGTCACCACGCACTATCAGCGCTATCGGAGCAGAAAGCATGACCGATCCTTCAAATGGCATCTCATTTGATTAAAACGCTTTTCTATTAAAAGCAAACAGGCGGGAATCGCGCAGAAAAGAAGCAACGCGCCACAGGCTTGCCAGAGCTTGTTAGTTCGTGATATCAGTGTTAGCAACTCTGCTTATGAGCCATGTAAGGTTTATTTTTACAGGCAGTTAAATCCCATGAGGGAGCGATGACTTCATATTGTCTGATTAATGGTTCTACATGAGGATGGGGGGTGGATGGAAAACTCAGCCAAAATCCCTTCTCCTCCTCCAGGCATCTACAGCCCACATCTATACAACTGCTCGGCTCTTTTGGCAAACTTCTATCTTATCGAGTCAAACGCTGTCCAGCTAAAATGTTCCACGTGACATAGATTTTATTATTTGTTGATCTGGGGTTTATCCTCAGAAATAACTAAAAATGGTAAATGCCTTGCACAACACTTTTTGGCCGTATCGTCGCATGAGGATTAATTCTGACATGACAACAATAGTTGTATTTAAAGACTAATCCCTAATCCATCATCAAACGAGAGTCAAGTACCCGTCACTGTTAAAAAATAACTTCACGTTGTCGCTTCAGTTGCTCCTGAGCGTGATATCAGTGACATGTGATTTATTCCTTTTCATGGGAATATATTTCTGACCGACCACAGGGTCACATGTCATGACATCTTGAAGAGCTTCATGTGTGAAGTGAGGCCAGAAAACTCTTCGTTGGAGCTTATTTAACTGGCAGCCTAAATTTAACAGGATTCGCCGTGATCAGCTCACATCTCCAGGAGCTCAGGGGACCGCAACCAATAAAGTTTGCTGCAGTTTGGCATTTTGTTTGCGTGTGTGTGAGAGACTTTGTGTTGTGTTGTGTGTGTGTGTGTGTGTGTGTGTTTGTGTGTACGTGCATTATGACTCGTCCTGAGTCACTGCCGTCCCCCCTGGATGCTCAGCCGGGGCAATGAAGAATTGTGTGCGAGTGTGTGTGTGTGTGTGTGCGTCCGAGAGCGAGTGAAGCCAGTGTGTGCACGTCTGTAAGCATGTGTGCGCATTATCATCCGCACGTTGTGTGTGTGTGTGTGTTTATTTATCCCGTGGAGCTGCCCAGACCTGAACAAGCTCCTCTGATGACTCAAGACTGTGACTGCGTCCAAGACTGAATCTGTCCAAGTCTATGTCCTTTTAAAATGTTGTTTTGTTGTTGTTTCGCCGCTTGATTATAGTTGATCTCGTGGCAAGCACACAGCAGGTCTGCCCTTTTAATGGACAAATGTTTCTTATAGTTTAGAAACCAAATCAACAATATGTTGATTTCACTAACAAGATGTGCGTGTTCAGTTTTTTTTCTTTTTTTCTTTTTAAATGGCATCGTTGAGGCACGCTGGTGGAACGTGCACACCGTCGAGTTGGATGGGACCCTGTGACAAAAATGAGAAAGATGTCCCCAAGATGACAGGATGAATACCATGGCCTCATAGCGGTTTAGCGGAATTGCGCAGGAGGCTTGAGGCTCAGATGAGGTGGAGACCAACCACGTGATTAATCACCAAAATAAATCATTACAAATAAAAGACTAACATGACATGAACAAAAACAATCTCCGTTGCACTTTGGTGGTGTGCGGTCTGTGTCACAATCAGTCACACACCGACACTGGAACCCGACTGCATTTACTAGGCTGACACTAAATAAGCCTCCATCCCCACCACGGAACGGGTGGGCACCGTCACCACATCTATCATACAGTGTCATGGTCGATACAGTGGCACAAATAAACAAATGTATAGGTGCAGGTGTTCAGGTCTGCTGCGGACTCTCTTAGGCCGAACCCTTAAGGAGGTGGAGGGGAATCGGCAAGCAGCATTATTCAACGTGAGATTTCACACCACACAAAGAGACTGCACTAATAAAACATAGCCCAGCCTTCTCAGCCGATGTGCATCTCTTCACAGGACAGGCCCTTGTCGGTAACCAGCGGAGAGGCACTACCCAGGAACACACACCCAGAAACCACAATAAAATGTGTTCAGTCTCTCTGTGGCGAAGTTATTTAGTCCATCTGACATCCAAGAATGAGCAAAAATAAATTCTAATGTGATACACTTTAGGACATTAGTCCTAGTAATGGAGACAATTATATCAATAATCTCACATATTTTGCAATTTCACTTAATTTTACACCTGACTAGAGCATACACGTAGTAGTATAGACATTTTACATGACACATTCATAAATGTGAAAATATTATATATGTTTTACCGAGAGCTCTCACTGTTCCAGGGATAAACAAGAGCACAGGGGCAACGACCTACACCCTAAACCCGCTTTAACCTACGAAGGTCCTACAACGCATCAACAATACACCCTAACACCCCCTAGAGGCCCCCCTCCATCTACCCTATGACAGTTTTTCCTACTCTGGACGAGGGGAGAGCAGACGAATGTCTTTGCTGGAGGGTCCCCGAGAACCTTACAACGAGCTGTGTACAATACTACTGGATGACATGCCTACTCATTAGCGGGTACTTTATCTTGAATTGATCTTAGATACCATTCTGCCGACGTGAAAAAAACTTGCAAAACCAGTCTCCATTGAATTCCTGAATCCTTAGTGTTTGAGTGACATGTTGATCTTAATCTTGATCTCTTAATCAGGAGGTATTGGCTTGAGGTTCATGCAGAAATTGATAATTTTCTCTTGACGTGACTAAACTCTGTGGCAAGGACTAGAATATGAAGACGGACAATAGGACAGTAGCTCTGTGCCAGCTGGTCGGAACCACGTGACTGGCCATTAATCAGGCCGCCTGTTGAGTGCGAACAGATTCGGCAGAGAGCTGGTCCACCTGAACTTCAGCGAGTGAGTCAGTCCAAGCAGCAGGGGAGTTGATGGAGAACAGATACCATGGACTCTTCTTCGGTGGAGTCAATTAAGCTGTCAGCATGTGTGTGATTGGAGCGGGACCCGCTGGCTGTGACTCAGGACTCTGCCTGTGAACCAAATGGAAAACCAGCATCATTTGGGGAGTATTGGTCTGTTTTTTCGGGGGGCCCCTGTCTGGACCGAGGCATGGGCCGTGAAGATGAAAAGGAGGTTTTACTCTCACAATGACGCTGTTTTGCAATTTGACTTTACAGTAAAGTATCTTTTTCTGGCATCGGTATAGAGGAAAAAACATACACAGCGGTCTATTACACACACACGCTCTCTGCGGGGATTTAAATCTGCGGCTTCCTTGATGTGAGTTTAAATCATGGGTAATTAAGAGTGTCATTTTGTGGTTGTTTGAGTGTGCTGGGTGTTTACACTCTCTGAACAATTAGAAACACATTACATAAAATGTGCTGAATCTAAAAAAAAAGATCATTTCGAGCACAAAGAACCTTTTCCAGAGAAACTACCTACATGACCTCGTGTTGAACCCACTAGATGAGATCAACGATCACTTTCAGGCAAGCCACAGCCAGCTACTGAGTTGTTTTAGTGGCGACTGAACAAATAGCAGGCGGTGGGATTGGCCGGATTGACAAAATCACTTGGCTGAGAAGTAAAAGGAGACGTCCAAAGACAATGCGTCTGAAACTAAAAAGGGATCGCTCCAAACTTCAGCGGTGACTCACTGCTCCTTCTCCCGGCTTTACGGGAAGTGGAATGTGTTTTTAATTCTTCCTTCCCTCCCGCCTCCCCCTCTCCCCTTTGCTTTGGCGGAGCAGAGGAGGGTCAGACCATCGCTGTCTGTGTGAATGTCGCGGTGCGTCTCGAGTCTACACCTCGGGGCTGATAACCCAAACTGTCTCACGGGCGCCTACGGAGAGCTAATGAGGACGGAGATGGAAAGTGTGGTTTCTGAAACACCAGTCTAAGCAGTCTAGAATCGGATGATTGATCAGCTTTAAATTTAAAATGTGAACGCATTTCAAAGTTATGACTTGTACTTTTGGGAAATAGTTTGCGTAATAAGATTACACAATAAACAGTCAAGGAGCTTAGGCTAGCATAAAGGCTATAGCAAGGTTACACAGCCTGACTCTAACCACATCAATCAAACAATTCACATCTGTATAATTTGTCTTGTACGAAGTTCTTTACATTAGATTAGATTAGATTAGATTTATTTTCACTATTTCCTGGCCTGGTGCATTGACATGCTTAACTTTTTAGTGGTTCCATGGAAAGCTAGTGACAAAGAGACTAAACTAATGGTTTTAGACAATACAGGAAATAAGTGAAGCGCAGGTTTTAAAACTGCGGCAAGATGAGTTTAAGCCACAAGTGAGATACTTGTGGTTTCTCCCCTTTTTCCTCTTAACCCTGTTAAAGCTTCAACTATGCGGTAGTAATCTACCTGTAATACAAATATGGGGTTTTCAGCTCAAAACAAACATCAACTAACTTTTGCTCAAGTGAAAGCACGCAACTGACATGTGTAACTTTTAAAGGGTCAACACTTGTCGAAGGCCTAAACAAATACAGCTGACTTAAGTGCACTTTCCCCACATCAGAAACACAGATAAAAACAATGACTAGTGTGTCCTTTAGTCTGTTATAAATTATCATCAACACTGACCATGAGCATCTGATTATAGAGGTATTAACATGTTAAATACATGACCCCTGTAATAAAGACTGTTTTTTTCAACGTTAAATTGTTCTGTTTTTTATCAACTTGTCTTGCAGATTGCAGCTGCTGCTGCTGCTGCAGTTCTCGGTAGCCCAGGAATAATAAGAGCTTTTATTTATCTGCTTCTAACTATCACCTTGAAGTTGTAAATGCTGAGTCTTGTTCTGCTGGCCTGCAGCTGTTGTCAGTCAAAAAGCATCACCTTCGGACCAGACTGGCTTCCTTGGAAACTCTCGGCCTATTTCTGTTTGTCTTGGGTTTTTCCAGCCTGAGGTGGCTATTTTGGTCAGATAAATACAACGTTGTGTTGGGAGCAGGGGCTGAGGAGCAAGGCGGGGATGAGATCACCTCTCACTCTCCTGAGCAGCAAAACAACAGGCAGCAAGACAAGACAAGAACTGCCACGGCCAGGCGTGGAAAATAAAGGCTTGGGAAATTATTGACATCCAGTCCTGGCTTCAGGTCGGCCTGAGGCGAAGGATCGGGACGTAACCTGTCTCACAGTCTCGTGGAAACAAAGGCATTTGGAAACATGACTGAAGAAATATTTGCGATCGCGGGACAGTGTTGGCTTGTGAAAAACTGAAGAGTGGGAAACATGTGTGACAGGTGTTGGGTGTATTTTACGGTCTACGCCGCGAAGCAGACCAGACCCGTCTGTATGATTAGTTTTGTTTGTGTGTGGTTGTGAGGCCATGGGAAAATGAAGACCACAACTTTTTATTTTCCTTGGGAACGAAAGCTACAGTCAATCTGATGTGGATGGAAAAAAAAAAAAAAAAACTTTTCCTGCTGGCTCACTGTCTGTCTGTCTGTCTGTCTGTCTATGTGTCTGTGTGTATGTCTGTGTTTTGATGGCAATGACTTGTACTGCAGTTGTCTTCTAATCGGCAGCAAGTGGGTGTATGGTGGTGTGTGTTGCCACGAACACTCATGTCTGTGTGTGTGTCTGTGTGTGTGTGTGTGAGAGAGAGAAAGAGAGAGAGTTTATTGCCAAGTGTTTGTCTGCATTTCCAGCCAGGTGTGGGGATAGACGCACGGGTGCTTGGCTCCACTGCCAGGCACAACACCTGCATAAACCCTTAAACAGCAACAGCTGAACACAGCGTTCAGTGTGCGCGCTGGAGGAGGAGGTTAACTAAGTACATTTAGTCATTCGCTGAGTTCAAGCACAGTTGTAAAACATTATTGAGGCACTTCAAACATTGATTTAATGTAGGAGGCAGCTAGAGTGCCACCTTATTTTGTACATGGTTTGATTTAAGTGGCTGAAATTCAAAAATGTGATTTCATTTACTTCCATGGTAAAGAAACAATTCCAGGAAAGTACCAAACAATACAGAATCTCTTTTCCCGTTAATCATCCTGTGACGCCCTCTCCTGAAGAGAGGTTGGTTCACTGCTTATCAGCACTGTCGCCTCCAGGTCAGAACCTGCCTCTGGGTTTTTCTATTTGCACGTCAGGTTAATTGTTGATTCTAAAGTGGGTGTTGCTGAGCAGAAGGTTTTCTGTTTGTCTATGTGACTGACTGAATGTACTCCAGTGGATTTAGCTCGTCTCCAGTGTCTGCTAGCTAAGGATTTTGGCCGCCCTCTGGATGGCTGGCAGTTACACAAGTTTGTGCAACAAGTTTGGTCCGTGCTTACCATACACATGTCAGAGAGCTCTCATCTACGTCATTAATAACTAAACTATCTGTGAATCTATTTTAATTGACTTTTTTTAATATTTTTTTTAGGAGAATAAAGGATCTTTATGTAGCGCTCCTTGTGATGCATAAAATATAGTCAGATTTCATATTAACTTGATCATGAGATGGCTAACAATCAGTACCCTTGTTCAGAGAGGAAAACTTCTATAAATCCAGTGAGACCAAAACCGAGTTGTGTTTCTCCAACACATTTTTTTTTTTCTGGCTTCTACTGCACCATTACTAGTTGGACAGTTGCATGCTTTTCAAGCCAGTTGATTTAGTCTGATGGCTGTTCATCTCAGAGAACCAGTGGGAAATAAAAAGGAATAAAATTGAACAAAATGATAAAGAAAGCTTTTCAAATAAACAGATATTCCCACAATGACACGATCACCTAGAATGAATAAACCACAAACCAAATGATGGGCATGATTCAGGCCCAGAAGACTCGCACCATCACGCCGTCGACTCGGGTGTCTCCTTTTTTTTTTCTTGGTAAAAGTGATTTCTCTGTTCTCTGTCGTTCAACATGAACTGGGTTCAGCTCTAACGTGAGCTGCACACTTTCAGTCACCATTGCTGTGAAGCCACACAGAGAAGCGAAACACAGGTGACTGGTGTGTATGGGATTCATATTTTATTGCATATATTATTTGGTTTGGGTTACAACACACCAGCGCACAAGTGTAACTCTCAGCAAGGAAGCAGTCGAACTTGCAGTGGGGTCCGAACAGGAGGAGGCGAAAACGTCTTTATACGGCCACCGTGGCTCATGCATCACACTAGGATTTCAGACAGCACGCACGTCTCTCCATGTCAACGAGCAATTCTGCTCCTCTGCCAAATCCAAATGGTTAGCGTGCATGGGGTTCATATTTTATCATTTATCTTTATTATTTGACTTGTTTATTCTTATTACATGCAGAAAACACAGCTGCACACATTTCTAAAGTGTGTGTGTGTGTGTGTGTGTGTGTGTGTGTGTGTGTGTGTGTGTGCTCATGCATCTGGAGCTCCTTAAAGAGGCGCGTGGGTGGAGGGAGTTATGTGGGTGGATGGAGTTGTGGATGTGGTAAAATGAGGTCATCATTGCTGTTGATTTATGTGACACACGCTATTACTTACACTCCTGTGACTTCACCAACGTCTCCGCTGACGGAATGAATAATACATGTCCCCACCGAAGGACGACGGTCTCCACTTTGTCCTGTCCCCCGTACGCTATTTTGTAAAGTTTACTTCATCATTACTGGCCTGTGTCAGCGCCGAGCGTGGAGTGTTTTGTTTTTTTGTTTTTTTTTTTTCATTTTCTGCGCGCGTGAGTTTGTCCCACTTTTGTGTCCACCTTGGGCTTCTGCGCTGATTACCTGCCATCTTCCATCCAGTTCAGCAAGTTCAGCCTCTGACGGTAATTTATGAAATTGCACAACAGGAAGTGGGAAGGGGGGTTGTGTACGTACGTCTGTGCTTTATAGACAATGCCACACCCGGGTTCGAAAGAAAAAGAGAGTGATTGACATGCAGTTATCTCCTCAGTTGTGTGACCGTTGTCTTAACACAGGTGCCAAAACGACTCCTCTCTTCACTTCATAAATTGGTCCACGTAGTAAAACTACATATTTTCTTTGCTTTTACCTTTGGGAGACGTGCAGTGATTGGTCTTTAATGTTGGGAAACTGATGACGGGCTCCGGGTCGGGCTCTGGATGTGCTTTTGACAGCCAGACTCAGACATTTTGTCCCAACAGAAGCTCCGAGCCAGGCCACGGGACGACAACTTCCGATGGGAGGTCACCATGGTCAAAGCCGAATGGGCAAGAACGGAGGGGAAGAACGGAGGGGAGACGAGGGAAGGGGGCACGCGGATGGTCGGGGGTGATGGGTCGGGAAACAGAGGACAGCCGTTACTGTCAGGATCCATCAGGGAGCCCAGGGGTGACATGGGGGCAGGCTAAATGGGAAGAATGAAGGAGCAGGGGGGAGGCAGAGGAGGAGCAGGGCGAGAAGTGAGGGCAGGGGCAGGGAGTCGGCCGCTGACTAGTCACCCCCTCAGCCCTCGAGTACACTTGTTCGCCGTCCCACACCACGCACCACACCCCCTCCTCACCATGTGTTCACAGTGCAGATGTTTAACCCTGCAGCTGCTTCCTCCTTGTTCCTATTAACGCAGCGCTGGCTGCTTTTTATCTTTGTGTGTGTGTTTTTTTTTTACTGGAAATACTCCTACACCCTTCACTGGTAACTTTAAAAATATATATATATCAACAGACCAAAAAAAGGAGTGCAAAAATAAACATACAGATGGCATGAGGGGTCACTGATGGATGAGCACAGATAACTTTAAAGGAATGGTTCAAAGCAGCCACGATAAAGATGAATGATGCCAGGAATTAGATGAGAAGATTAATGAATCATCTCCTTCTGTTAGACAAGTTATAGCTGGAGGCAGCAGCCTGTTACCGTAACAACTGGAAGCAATATTACACAACTCACCTGTCTCATTTGCTGAGAACAGAAACAAAGATCGCTAATTAACATCTCTACGGCATGATGGCTTTTCACTGCCGGATGGTTTTTCAGTGACTAATTCTAGATTTTTGAATTTTAGATTTTACACTCTGGTCTTTGAACAGAGCCAGGCACCAGAGCACTGCCCATGTTTCCATGTCTGCAGATTCAAGAGCGGCTTCAGTTTTTCCATTGAACTTTTTGCAAGAAGGTGAATAATACATTTCCGGGCAAACCTGGGAAAACCTCTCTGTAAAGACTGTATGTGGTCTGCATGCTAAGCTAAGCCCCTGCATTGGTATTATAGTGTTTCTGATCCTTTTAACCTGTTGATGATATGTGGTTTTGCAAAGGTTTGGTTTCACTTCTTTTCTGTGCAATTCCCAACTCACTGAAGAACGAGTTTTTCTTTGCTTTTGTCAGTTTAGTGTTTAGATACAGCCACATGTCCGGCAGGGACTGTCTAGACGACTTGCTTTCATTGTGCTAACAGCTAAAATTTAAATGAGAAGGGATGGTTGTTAACTAGTTTCTTTATTGTACCAGACACCATTAAATCAGTCTGTTTCTAAAAAAAAAAAAAAAAAAGCGTCAAAAAGCTGCGAGATCTTTGACTTTCTGTCCAGTTCTGCCCCACATAAGTTTAGAAAGGCACGCACATCCAAAGAGAGCTAGGCGCAGGACGCTGGACCATGGAATGTATAACGATGAAATACTGTTAGAGTTTTTCTACATTTTTCCATATAAGACTTTAAACATTGTCTATTCTTCATTTCTAGGGAATATGACTAAATGCATGCTCTCCAGTCTCTGAAATCTAAAGTCCACTCAGCGGTTTATTTGTCTTAGGACTGACAAAACAAAGTCGTCTAATTGGATTTGTTGAACAAACAAATACATTCAGAGGGTCTTGGGTCTGTAATGTAATTTAACTGAAACCAAAACCAAAACTTTCAGAACATGAATTATTTTGAATGTTTGTTTTATTTATTGTCAGAAGCAGCCTTACATTCTCATAAGTAAAACCGTGTCTCCGTCCGTCTGCGTTTCTCACAAAGGGCTGGAAGTCCCTCCCAGCATTTTAAGTCTGCTCCACCTCACCCTCAATAATGACATCGTCAGGTTGATAATAACCTGCAGTCTAGCTGCGGGGACGTCGTCTGCCCGGTTTTTCAGATCCTAGAGGGAAAAACATGTTTTGCAGTCTGGGCTAATGCTGAAGGGCCAAGGCGGCCTAGACATAAACAGCGTGTGGCTGAGCAGAGGATGTGTTGAGGCTGCCTCGGCTGCAGATGGCGGCTGGTTGCGAGACGGCGACCGGCCGTGTCTGCAGCGCCGTGACACACACAGGTGTAAACACTTGAGGAACTCCCAGACTTTACAGTGGGTTCGTGACATTTCAGCACACCAGAACTTCAGGGGTGAATCTACAACCCCGTGAATCCAAGTCTCTTCACCTCCACCCACAGCTCGCCCTTGCCAAAAGAAATGCTTCGCATTAGACCGTGTGCCCTATTTAATTAGATTTTCTAAATGATGCTTTGGAACTACATCTGAGAAGATTGTTGTTTTTAAATATAACTTGGTGCAGAATTATATAACTGCCATTTAATGCCAGCAGAGTGAAGATCAAACCCAATGAGCAAAAAAAAAAAAAAAAACAATCCTTAAAGGTACACGCTGCGCTCATGGATAGTGATACATCCAACCCATGTCTACTCTCAGGACACGTTCGTGACACTTGGGTTGTCGTCCACTCTGGTGAAATATTTGTCACTGTCAAGCGGGACCCAAGTAAAAATCCTTTGCATGTCTGTAACAATAATCATATGGTATGCTATGGTAGGAAATGCACATGCATAGTGAAAGATGAAGCCATTGGCATGTTGCGCTGCTTACGCTGCTTTCAAGTGCATCTGACAAAGTTTCAGGGGAAAATTTTGGTAAGGTCTGGTGACAACATAACAATTTTAAAATTGTTACATTACATTGTTACCATTTAGGGATAAAAGTGTCCTCTCCAACCCTAAAAAACCCTAAAAATAGCACATGATAATATATTTTTCTACTTTTTTTTTAACATCTGTTAATACACTTCTCTACTAATCATAAATACCAAAAGTTAGATTTTTTTAAACTTTTACATTTAAAAAAAAAAAAAAAATTACATATTTTCAATAATATTAATTGAAACTGGATTCTCTCTGTCTTTCAAGTAACAGGATAAAAGTTATAGCTGAAAAACACCCACGCAGGGCAATGGAGAGATCACGATGAACCCACGCGTCACCATGACCTATCAAAAAATAAGCCGCTTTTGTCCTTATCTGGGCATGAGGGTTAAGTTCTCTGCTTGCTGGTTTGCTGTTCAGTTGCCTAGCAGCAGCAGTGTTGTCACAAATGATGGCTAATGTTGCCTCTTGGAACAAGTGCGACTTCCCATGTCGTAAACACCATCCCACAAGCTCCATTTGATGCTAGAATTGTTATGAAATCACAAAGAAAAATCTACACACCTACATAGCATTATGTATAAGTTACCATCCACATTCTTCGATTCAGAAAATGTGAAAAAACACATCACAACTCGTCATGTCAAACACAACCCCTTTTAAAGGCAACGTATAAGCAAGCAGCTGGTTAGCTTAGCATAAAGACTGGAAACAAAACGAGACAACTTGTCAAGTAATATCTGCAAGTAACAGAATCCTCCAACTAGCTCTGCAACTCAGACTGTCAGTAATCAATACAATATATTGTATTGTTTTACCTCATTAACATAGGAAGAGGCCCTGTGATAGGCTGGAGACCTGTCCAGGGTGTAACCCGCCTCTCGCCTGATGCCAGCTGGGATAGGCTCCAGCAACCCCCGCGACCCTAGTGAAGGATTGAGCGGTATGGAAGATGAGATGAGACGACATAGGAAGATTTCACAGACGGCCTGTTTCTAAAGTTGAAAGAAAGGCAAACTTGTTATCTGCCAAGTGAATGGAGCACACGCTTAAGATCACTGTAAACACACACACACACTGTTAACAGGCCTTCAAAACGCGTCTTCATTCTGCCACTTATCATGATAACGTTGTACCATCCAGGCGGAGCATTAACAAACTGTCATTGACTGGATTAGACAGCCCTGATAATGCGGTTGTTGAAACAAAGTCAGTACAGTGGACAGTCAAAGAGCTACTGTGTCTGTGTGTGCAATAGTGAGAGAACCAGTCTGTAACGCACATACACACACACCCACGCACACACACACACACAGGGAAAACAAGACAGACAGGTCCTTGTGCACAGAGCGTACTTCTTTCCTGAAGCAGGGTGTGTAAGACAGGGAGTGCCCGAAACACACGCACCAGACAAAAACAAATGTGAAAGTACAGGGTTAGAAATGGTATAACAAACACTGACTGGAGTCGCATGTGTGTTTACTTAGTGGAAAGAACCCGTTAGATCTTGTAATATGTGAATAAAGACAGCTAGTTGAGTTTAAGACTTTGTTCCAGAGTGGAGGTTACAGCTGGGTTAGTTGAGATGGTTAGGGTGAGGGGTTAGGGAATTCATTATGTCAGTGGAAGAGCTGGAACGCGTCGCTCGACAAGCAAATCATTACAAACATTTTAACATCTATGTGTTCGTCATTTGTTATTAAGTGCCACAGATGTCTGTTTTGCTTTCAGTGTACGTGTATTTTTCTCTTGCTATTGACCTTTAGCGTTTCCCTCCTTCGCTGTTCCTATGTTTTGTGTCTCTCTTTTAACTTTTCTTCACTTTCCAGGAACCAACAACTTCACTAAATGTCTGTTTCCAGAATGACGATATGAGAATCCGTTGAATCATACTTCTAAGGCTGAATTTGAAGGCAGCATCCATTCTCTGTCTCGGTCATTGTCTGCCGAATTGACACTGACAAACATGTCCAAGGAAACCATGATAATTCAAACCTTACGTTTGATAAAGTGAATTGTTGTCTTTGAGACTGTGCCGACCTCGCTGCGAGGCTCAGATAGAACAACGCACGCAGTCTGATGATCAGACAGGTTTCACAGACGCCTGGAAGGGAAAACAAAGACAACAGCTGTCTTTTGTAATCTGCCACAGTTTCAAGTCCAACTTCCTGGTCCAGCTTTGATCTACTGTACACTGGCACGCACACAGTTTTCTTGTGCATTGAACGGGTATTACAGCCATTCTGGGCATTCTCACTTTCAGTTTTTATTTTAAAAGAATCTGATTTAGGCATGACTGGCCAAATAAGTCCACCCTCCGGTATTTCATGAAGGACTTGGCTGTTTTTCCAGATCTCTGAGCAAAAAAAAACAAGTGTAATAAATCAGAATTCCCTCAACTTGATTGATGCCGATGGGGGTTAGCTAATCGTCCTGAGGATCAGTTGAGCTATATTTGTGTGATGGTCTGATGTGAGGAAACTGAGAGAGAAGCAGAAGTCTTTAGAAATTGCCGCCTGCGAAGGCTGAGAAACTGCAGCAGTAGGAGGAAACTTTCACAACAGATGTTCGAGGGACAGGAATCGGCAGCGCTTTGTGTGTCAGTCGCAGCCTTGCAATCTGCTTCTCTTCTAGCAGCGTAAACATCCGCAGGTTTCAGATTCCTAGAAACTTATCTCTGAAAGTTTCCCCTCTTCCCACCTTTTGTTTATTTCGCATTTTTTTTCCACTCCAGGAATGTTCTTATTTTTTCGCATACTGAAAGCGCACGCCGGAGAGTGCAGTTAGATGGTGTAGTGTGCGACCTCGCCGTGCCGTGTGGTAAATATGGTCTGGCTGTTGGAGAGGAGCTGCAGAGCATATCTGAGTCTCAAGCAAGAGAGTTTCAGTAAGCCTGCCGGCTGACCTCAGTTCTCCTGGTTCCAGAGAAACACGCAGTTCTATGAAATCCTCCCCCACACTTGTGTTTTCACACTTAATGACAAAAGCATCAACCACATTTCCCCTGAAGCCAGAGCAAAGAGACTGGAATGGGTTGACCTTTTTTTAAAAACTGACTTTAGGAGAGAGAACATAGGGGCATGTAGAAAAAAAAGGGTGACCGGACAGTTTCTCTGCTGCTTGATCTTCCTTGATATGCAGATACTGCTGGCTTTGATGTTGGTCAAGTGATACTTAGGGGAAGCACAGTATTTCTGGGTTGCTGAAACTGGTAATGACTCAATTGAGCAGACAAACAAACATTCGTTACAACTTTTGGATATTTGCTGATGTACGAGGGTGTCGTGCAAATGCGTGTCGCTTTTTTTTTTTTGTTTTTTTCAGCTCATGATTTCCGTGCTTATGTATTTCAGAACTTCCCTTCCAATCCCGAGCCCGGTGACTGACTGTCCACCAGTGAATGTGCCCCAGTCAGCAGGATGGCATCTTTGACTGTGGCGAGGAGCCAGAACGCTTAAGCCTGCAGCACCTCTCCGTATTGTCCTGTCGGTCACACAACAAAACCGGGGCCTCCGCTGCAAAACGCAGCCGAGAGCATCTCTGAGCTACGGACGGACGGGACGGGGGCAGGTCACGGGGCTGTTGCTGTACAAGTTAATCAGTCACACAAATGTTCTTCCATGGAATTCTGCTTGGACTTGCCTGCGTTTTGCTCAAATCAAACCAATGACCAGCAACAAAGAGGACAGCCTGTGTGGGGCCACGGAGGCAGCTTCCTCAGACGTGAGTTACTTGTGGCCTCTATATCTTGTCTTGACATCTCATTTTGGGTGAATTCAAGACTTTGCAAAATGTCCCTCGGCTGCAGGACCCTCGGAGCGAAAAATCAGAATCCAGGCTGGAACAAGAAGAAGAACTGATCCTGAAGGCCTGGCAAAGCATGGTGAGAGCATCAACATAGAGACGCCTTCTAACTTTCACTTGGTTATATTACTGTTATCAGTTATCAGATGCGTGCGAAAGTTTAAAAGCTCTGTGGGAACGAAACACCCACAGACCGCTGCTGTGAATCAAACACGAGCCCACGAGCGCAAATAAAACAGTATTTGTTTTTGTCATATCTCTGATTGGGAGTGGGACAGGCCAAACGAGTTGGCATCCTTCCGACACGTGAGAACACTGGAAATGTACTGAACAGTCCTCACAGATACACTCAGTTACATGCAATTATTCTGACCAAGACTGTGTTCACTGTGTTCAAACAACCAAGGCACCTACGAGGTCGTTTGGCTCGATCGAAACGCTGGTGAAATTCGTAGCAGCAGTTGGTGCTTTTACTGTTTGTGTTAGCAGGTGTGGTAGGAATTACCGCACAGTCAGTTTTGATTAACTCGCCTAGAAACTGACGTATCGCAGTGTTTGCAGAACCAGCTGAAAGTTGTTGTTGCCTCTTGCAGCAGCACAGTCCTTTCGAGACCTCCGCTGCTACAGGCCCGCCTCAGTCTTTCCTGGCTAGGCAGAGACAGTCCTCCCAGGCCAGGAGGATGGTCCACCCTAAGCTGGTGCCCAGGTAGGAGCCCTCGTTTGCAGGAAACAGCCCAGCCCACTCATGGGCAGAATGGAAATCAAGAATGTGGAAGAAGCTGAGAATTATTTATTTATTTATTTATTTATTTATTTAGTCGGTGACTGAGCTTGTCACTGCATGTGCAGCTTTGGGTTTGCCGCTATCACCACCTTGTGGTCGCTGTTGGTACTGGATGGACATCTGGCATCTCGGTGTAAAAACCCCTTTAACTTCAGAGCTTACTGTTCTGTCTGTTGTAACTGTCTTGGTTCATTTTTTATTGTATCATATTTAAAAATGACTTTGCACAGATAAGATACAATGTCCAGGAGGAACAAAAGCAAAACAATGAATGTAAATGTTTGAAACTGCAAATAGGTTTGAATAAAGTGGTCGAAAATACGCACTATATATCACTATCAAATGTGTCATGTAAGAAAAAAACATTATTTAACAAATTAATGAATTCTGTAATTTTTTTTTAGCAGATTTTATGCAAACCTTGCTTAATGCTAAATGGTTTTACAGATTTGGAGCAGTAATACTGTAATAAAACAAGGTGACTGGCAATTAGTGAATAATTTCCTAGGTGAAATGTAAATTGAGACACCTTACAGATTTTTCCTGGTCTCGTTTTAATTAATATCAGTATCTTCCAATGTCCATGTTAAGCTACACTAAATATCAAATCTGTAATTAATGTGAAGAATAAAATACAGATTAAACGGATGTCGTCTGACTCATTCAGTAAACGCATTCTTTCATCCTAACACTTCTCCATTTTGATCTTTGAAACTCTTGAACTTTGACTGTACACCGGTTTCTATAACAAAATCAAGGAGTCTCATTATGTTGTGTGGCCACATGGGTGCTGCTGACTCAGAGAGAATCTGGAAGTTCCTCTTCTAACTCCACTCCTGATAACTTACAGTGACTCAAGCATCAGGAACAAATTAAACAGTCAACGGTCAAATGTTGGGAACATCTCGACCCACTGTCCACCTAAGACCCTGTGAGCTCCGACCCCATGCTCACACTGCGGAAACGCTGAGGTTCGTTGTAAGACGGCACAGTGAGGAAGGACATTTTTTTTCCACCGCAGGGAGGTCTGGGGATGGTGGGCACGGCTCTGTTGTGGCTGATTGCTGGCTGGGAGCTGCAGTGCTCCAGACTGGAGTGCGCAGCCGGAGAAAACAGGAAAGCGGAGGGGTGATGGGAGGTGATGGGAATGGCAGAAACTGGTCGACTGGACCGTTCTCTGGAGGAATGAGGCGGGGGAGGAAGCAGCGACACTGGAGCTCCACAGGTCTCCTCCTTCTCTGATTTCTCCCTCTCGTCATCACTCTTCCCCTCCGCTCCACTCAGCTCTTCATTTGCGTTCTTGGCCACCTCCTCCTCCCCAAACTGAATTTCCAGCAGAGGCGTCCTGGCACTTTTCTCCTCCCTAAAACTGCACACGGTGCTCTGGGTGTCCTGCCCCAGTCCTGACGGCAGAGACCCCCCTTTACCTATTTTACAGCTGTCCTCGTCATCATCATCATCACTAGTGCACTGGTCAATGCTCGGGAAGTGACGCAGCCTCTGAAGATGCGCTGACGTCCGGCGGAGGGCCCCTCCCATCAGCTCAGTTGGGGACGGGGCTGCATTAAGGAGGCGGTTGAAGAGCGCCATGTTCGGGTGACGTGTGCCCGACTCCTCCAAGTTCTCAGCAATGTTCTCCAGAGGCTGGAAGTGCATCTCCTCCTTAGGGATCCTGTCAAATGATGGCATACTCATTTACATTTCATGTTCCTGAAAATAACCACACTTTAATTGTTGTGTTTGGTGTTTCTCCACGACTCATCTGGGGAACAACTTTTTCACTTTTCTCAGCCTTGACTACTTCACACAACTTGACAAGATAGAATGCTTTCGTTTTCACCGCCTACATTTTCCCACCCTGTGAGGGGGGGATTCCAACTTGGTGTCATTTAGAATGAGAAGGTAGAGCACAGAAACTCACGCCATGTCAAAAGTGGACCCCTGGAAGGAGGGTTTACGCAGGACAAACAGAGTGGCTGCGGTGTAAGGCGGCCTAGGATTGGAGTCATTCCAGTAACGGTCTCTCTCCATCATCGGCAGATCTCCGTACATCTCGTCAACCGCCATCATAGAAACCTGCAGATCGAAGACACAAATGGAACTTCATGTCAAAAAAGCATAAAAGTTCCTGCGTAAGAAACAAAATCAACAAAAGAGTCAGTGTTAAGGAACCTGGAAGTTCCGGTCAATCAGCCAGTTGGTCTCAAAGTCGTCGTCGTCCTCTCCGAAGGGGTTGATCAGCTGCTCTGCCACCTTCATGACAAACCAAACCATTAAACAAGCTACAGAAACTACCGAAAGCATCGGCGGTGCTTTTACCCTTAAAATCGCCATCAAAAGAGATCAAATGCCAAGTTCTGACCTTGAGCCAACCTGCGTAGAAGAAGAACTGCAGCAGGGTGAAGATGGGCACATAGAGGTCCAGGTCGTGACCTGGGTAACCCTGACCGGGGTCCAGGAACTGTCGACCGATTAGACACACCAGGAAAAAACTGTACACGGCCAAAGTCACCACCTGAGGGACAGACAGGGGCGGCCATGTTTCACGCTTAACAGTCAGTGTTTTACAAAGTAAGTAAGGAAAGACAGGTCCAAACATTTCCCAACAGAACAGTGAACTGTCACAAGATGGTGAATGTTACTGACTGTCAGTGGTCATAATGTTGTGACTGATCAGTGTGTATGCAGATTGTTGTATTTTCTTCTGTCTAATAATCTAAAGCTGCTGTGTCACTCTGTGGTACACTGTGATTTTCTCCAATGAATCACTGACCTCAGTGAAGGATTCATACACACTGGTTTTTACTCATAGCAAACGAGTACATAATGTGCATAAAGTTTAATTAAAGAGGACTGAAGTTCATGTAAAAGACAGCACTCACCTGAGTGTACACCAGAGGCACACTGATCATATCGTAATGAAACAGCATGCTGCACTTCCCTCTGAACGAGTTCAGCTCCTGTTCTCAGAGAAACAGAGAGACTTTATATCTGTGTGAACACTCATGATGAATCTCTGAGGACTCTGTTTCAACATCACCAGTGCACAGGTGTGTGTGTGTGTGTGTGTGTGTGTGTGTGTGTGTGTGTGTGTGTGTGTGTGTGCTTGTAATGCTGCACCTCCAGCAGCAGCTTGAGTGTGTGATCGTCTTTGATTCTGCCCTCGCAGCGAGCCACAGCCGCCAGGTTGGTGAACCAAACGCAGGGGATCCAGTATTTGTTATAAGGAGAGTGGAGACTCTCAAACTTCTTTCGTTCCTCTCTCGACATGAATCCTGCGCAAACAGCGGAGCAAAGTTTCACGGCTCTGGGAAGACTAAGACACACTGCTGACATCTCTGACTCTCACTAGTAATTTCATAGTGGATATCAGGCTTTCCAGGGAAAGCTGCAATGTGTTCACTTCAGAAAACAGCATGGATTGCTACAACAGCGCCTTATGATCTGGTCGAGAGACTCATGACATGTCCCTTTTTTTATCACCACTTCATTTCAGGATGTGCCTGTCCTTGTGATTTCCTCTGCTCTCACTGGTGTAGAGAACGTACGGAAAGTAAACAACACACACTCATGACGTGAGTATGACTGATCACATCACTCCATCTGCAACACGACAGGTCGCCCTCTGACTACAGCGTGAGAGAAGTCACTCAAACTTACACAGCTCACTGCTAATTATTGTAGGTGTGAGGTGCACTGGTTGAAGTGGGATCTACTGTGTGTTTGCATGGAAAGCAAAGCGGGGCGTGCTGGCGAAGTGTTAACCATCACCACCCCTGTCCTTCTTACCAGCCTCCACCACGTGGTCCATGGTGGGGAACCGTTTGAAGACGGCGGTGCTGACGGAGCGGAGGATGAGCAGGGCCGACAGACTGGCGTAGCGCATCATGGTGCGCCTCAGCAGGCGGCCTCGCTCATCGCTCCCCTGGAGCCCCCCGGACAGGACGCACATGAGCCTGTCAGGGAGCGGGATGCTGGTGTACTGGTTCCACCAGCGGTTCACCACCAGGGTCACGTAGAAACCTGAAGGGCAGCAGAGAGTGGAGAGATGGAGGAGCTCAATTCAGCGGACACGAGCTAGACTTGCAAAGAGGAACTAAATGTGACACAATCCTGGGTCCTAACTTGACACTCATGCATAAAGAAAAATAAAAAGGAAGTAAAATGAAATCACATTTCATTCAATGAAATACCACGGAATGTCACATCAGCCTGTTTGTGTAATTTAAAAAAAATGTGTGTTGAAATACAAATATGGTTTAAATCATAGGTCTTCAACAGGAGGTCCACGACCACTAGGGGGTTATATTTTAGTAAAGGGATAAAGGATAGCTTAATAGTGAATGCAGAATGATAATAATAATGTATACTTATAAATAGCATGAGTTTAATATAGAACACATATCATAGGTAGGGGGTCCCTACTTAATGGCTCCATTAGGCCTGAAAAACATTGAAGACCCCTGGTTTAAAATATATTTTAAATGCATTCTGTGTTCTATTATCAATTACATCTAACACCAGTAAAAGTCACACAATCACTATTGTACTTGTTATATAACAATGTCGCCATTCTCTTCAGCACAGATACAGTGTATTGCATAAACACAGCCCATTGCAGGGTCACCCATTGCCTCTAAGTGGGACTAATCTGTCGATGGTGAATATGAGCAGAGGATGTGAAAACCATAAGAAGTTACTCAGTCTTGTGCTGAAAATAAAACAGAAACATCTAAGTATATCTTTTGGGTGTGCATTTAGAAAAAACAAACAAACAAACAAAAAATGAATTACACTCCATCAAAGCTTACCCAGCACAAAGGACATGGGGATGAGACTGGCATAGTGGTTGCAATAAATAGCCAGCTTTTCAAAATACCTCTTCTGGTCATCGTAGAGGAAAAATCTAAAGAGGCAGAAAGCATCCTTTGATTCATGAACCCAACCAGCGATGGATATCTCTTTTCTGTGGCAGATCGTTCTGTCTCACCTGTAAGTGATGCTGATGGCTGTGTACATGGCAAAGAAAGCCAGGAACTCCTTGTACAGCACCTTGTAGATGCTCCCTTTCCAGGCCAGGAGCAGTTTGGAGAAGCCACAGAATCGGGCGTTTGCAACTCTGGCCGTGTAGGTGACGGTCATTGAGTGACAGGCTGTTTACACGTCCTCAGAATGAACCAGCTGAGTGGACGGAATTTGTCAGAAACAAAAAAAGTTTAAACAAACGTCTAATAACTAGTTCAGTCGGGTCAGAAGCCATGTACAGATGTCAGTATTTTGTATAACTGACAAAATCATCACAAGAAACATCTCTCTGGTCACAACTACTGTATTTTGTCAATGAGGCTGCATCTCCTCACCTTCAGTAATGATCTCCTTCCTGAATGTTTCAGCGCATCTCCGTGCGTAATTGGCGCCGGTGGAGAAGGGAATTCATATTTTCTCGCAGAACTGTCGTCTCCTGTGCCTTGCTCTCTGCTCGCCGGTGGTGTCTTTTCAGCGATCACATAACTCTGATATCCCCTGGCGTCGGTTCCGTTAACTCGAGGCTCAGTGGGCTGCATGGCAGTAATCCTCGGTGCCTCCTCTGTGCGTCCAGTGGTCATCGCGCCCCGGGGTAAATCCCCAAAACGAGGAGGAGGAGCTCGTTAGTGCGGCCCCCGACCGGGAGAGCGCGGATCGGTGATGGACCATAAGCGACAGGCCGCAGCGCCGGGGCACAAGGAGCGCACAGGGCCGCAGAGTACAGTACATAGAATTATGAAACTGGAGCAAGTGGACCATGGAAAACTCTCGTGTTAAGTGATAAGAAGACTGCCATTTGCAGGTTTGTAATTACTACCAGTTGGAAATACTTTATAAATGTTACCAATCTAGGAGTAGGTAAAAATCTGCGTGATTTTATAATCTCACTTAATCACACTGGCTTTTTCATCAAGCGCGGCTAAAGGCGACGTACCAAGTGCCTGTGGCTCTCATTAGGACAGTGAATATTTTGTGCCGGTCATTTCCTTCCCCTCATTTTTTCACCAGCTTCAGTGGGAGGATTGTTCTGTGCTCCTTCGTTGGAGGTTAACTGAGGCTTCGTGTTGTTCAGAGGCAGCCTGTGTGCACGCTGGTCGTCTCTGTGCGCCAGTGCGCGCATGAACTCGCGCTCCAATCCACTCCAATTAACAGACTGATTGACCTGCAGGACGACGATGAAAAGAATGACCACGAAAAGGCTGCCAGCTGAGGCAAGTTTGTTTTAATTAACACTCGCAGTATAATTTAAAGAAAGTCTATAGAAAACAGATTCTAACTGAACTGAACCGGAGGCATTCAGCGACACATAAGGGAGACGATGCTTCTGCTTCTCCTCGATATTCCCGTTGCAAAGCCACACCAGTAATCACTCACTGGGATGAGGCTACTCACAACTCATTTGTAAAACACATAAGCAAGCAACATTCATTTTAATGTTATAATTAACAAGTCATAAGGCTACTAATGTCGTTCAATAGTGTTTCTAAATCTTACGTAAACATAACAGACTCAGAATGTTTGACAGAAAACAGTGTTGGATGAATTTTATGAACCACATGTGGATATTAAAGTCCCCGTCTGAGTTGTGTCAAAACCTCCATGACACCCTCTCCTTTAGCTGACTGCATTTACACTGTAAACAAGCCGACACTTGAGACTGCTTGAGTTTAATAGATAGCAATAACAATGATGGTCTTGGTCAGGAACAAAAACTACTTAAGACCAGACACCATTTGACTTTTTATTTTAAAGTGTCGTTTTTCCACTGCCCTGCTGTCCCACCAAGAATCGGGAAAAGAAATGGATGGAAATTTCAGATGTGCGCTGAGAGATGATGCGACATTTGTTTAAAGTCCAACTGGGGAACAGACATCAAATTCACAGAGAATAAACAAGGAGAAAACATCAACCATCTTCTTTTTTTTTTTTATCCTGGAATACATTTTGTTTTTAAAACTAGGCTGGACACTGTGGGGGTAGAGGAAAAGGAGTTGTTTTTTTTTTGTTGTTGTTGAGAAAACATTAAATGCTTTAAGTAGGAATAGTACAACTGCCACAGAGGATATGGAGAAGGTGAAGTGAAAACAAGGCAGCACACATACGTACTCCCTCATCACCCGCTCAGCATTTTGTACACGTGTGTTTGCATTGTCCTCAGCTCCCCTTCTGTGCGTGTCTTGCTGGATCAGTGCTCTGCTTTAGATGCCGGGTTGAGGGCCAAGTGTATTGTCTTGAGGCTACTGCTGTGGGGTTTGAGGCTAGTTTTGTGGAGGAGGGATCTCAGAACAGGTGAGTTCAGGTTGCAGGTGTTGTCAATACGGAGAGGGGAGAAGAGGAGGAGGAGGTCCTGCAGGGAGGGAGATCACTTGTTTGGGGGTTTGTACGGTTCCAGAAGTTGCTTAGAGAACGTGTTGACCTTGTCGGCACCTCGAACTTCGTGGGGCAGCAGCGGTAGTTTGACTATGTGGAAATCTTCATAAAGGTCCTCCATCTGGAGCGCGAAGACAGAAGAGATTTAACTACAAATACTAAACACACGGTGGTTTCAGTAACACAACTGTATTCTTCTGACACGTACCTGATCTAAATATTTGGACTGGATTTTATGGCGGGCTTCACACATTTTACACGGCCTCTCCGCATCAGGGAAAACCAGCTGGTTGACAATGATGTTGTGTGTGTCGATGCGGCACTTGGCCAGTTCCTGGATCAACCGCTCCGTTTCGTAGAGTGACAGGAACTCAGCGATGCACACGCAGATGAAGGTGGTCTGTTCCTGATGGGTGCAAGGAAAGTGGAGAGTTAAAACACACACATGAATAGCTCAAGGTAGGTGAAGGTATGATTCACACTTTTTTACCCACAACAACACAGGAGCAATCAGTATGATGCAACTGTCATTACAAAAGAAAAAGATGCAATGGGAATAGAGTAGCCACAAAATACAGGAAGTTCTAGTAAAACAGACTGAATATTAGGGTTCAGTACTGGTGTAGTGAGTCAGCCCCTATACACAGTTTCTATACACAGTATAGGGGCTGATGTGTATAGAGACATTTGCGTCACATTATTTTTAGTATCAATAAAAAAAAGTCAAACCCATTATAGTCTTTACTGTTATTAGCGACATTCATGTGGGAAACGAAAGCGAATGCAGAGCTACAGAGTGGTGGTATGCAGCTCGAGGATCGAGGACAGTGCAAAGTAAATCAGCTTTAGCTGCGATACATGATTCACTTACAGGATCTTTGAACTGCTCGCTGACTGAGCGTATCACTGGCAGGGTTTCCTCGAGCTTGGAGGCCAGTTGGTCTGCGTTCATGTCACCCAGACCGAGCATGTTACACATCTGACAACAAGGAAAGAAAAACAGTGAGACTACATTTAAGGGCTTCAATCATAGTTAATGATCTATGCGGATGTGTCTGTCCCTCCTCACCTGAGAGATGAAGGGGCTGATCTGGTTCTTGATCTGCATGAGGCGACCCAGACCTCTCTCCACGATGGTGGGGAAGTTGAGCAGTCGCAGTGTGTGGCCGGTAGGGGCTGTGTCAAAGACCACCACGGAGAAGTTCATTCCTTTCACTAACCTGAGGTAAAGGTAGATAAAAGAGCTCACTTAGTACAACATGCACTACTCCTTCTAGAAAAACTCAAGGTAGTAAATGTAGAAACTAGGGGTGTCAACAGATGAAAATATTTCATTGTGATTAATAACATGATGTTCATAGTTAACTAACTCAGGTTAACTATGAAACTGATGTGATTAATCGCAGTTATCACCCTTTTAAAAAGAAAAATGTTTTAATGAACCTGGCAGGGACATTATTCAGGTTAGTGTTACTCTTATCAGTGTCTCAGGAGCTCAGAAAGCTCCCTGCTCACTTTATATCAGTAGTAAATGCAGATAACCGTCTAGCACGACTTTGAAGCTGAACTTCATTCAAAACAACAATGTCTTGCTGTATAATTAAAAGGAATTTGCCATGACACGTTATTACATTTGATTGGCCTCAAATAAACGGATTAACACTCATTACCTCATGACCTCTGCATAGCTCATGGCCTCATCGATACCAGGGAAAGCACTCATGGCCTCCTGCATCATCTTTTTGCCCATGCTGAGCATGTTGTCTTCCTCAAAGAACTCATCAGGAAGCTCTGCGACGCCCAGGCTCGGGTCAATCTCCTGCATTCACACAAACGTACATAGACAATGAAAAAAACTACACACTACAAATGATGTGCCAATGTCTTTACACCCTCCAGCGATTCAGTGTTACACAACGGTGCTCATGAGACTCACATGTGAAACAGACTCCCCCCATGACACTGAGCACACAGTGACCTCATGCAATAAGTTTTTGTTCAAAAACAAGCATAAATGAAGCTCTTTGTCTCGGTGGTTTTAGCAAAACTGTAGAAAACTTTTGAAATGCTGCAAAGAAGAAAAGTAGCCCATATATTTTTGAACACAACTCATGTTTTTGTGTTATCCGGTGCCACTAGACACCATATATGCATCACACAAGCCTTTTCTATACTTATTACTCATTATTACTCATTATTGGGCATATTATTAAAACGGTTTTAGAGAAACTCTAATCTGGTCTATCCTTTAGATTTATGAGTGGTTTGGACCTAGTGGTGACTCCTCCATATTTGGTCTTGTGAATGCAAACTTAGATTATGATAAGTCTACTTCCCAGAGAAGGTTCTTCACTTGTCTGGATGATATGAACTATTTTTTTTCTTTTCCGCAGAAAAGACCCTGAGATCATCCACCACTGCATCATGTAGGGTCACATTTATTTCTCATTACGTTCTTTTAATGTTGTTAATGTAAATCCCCCACATTGTATGTGTGTTTTAGCAGCCTGCAGATACATGTTTCCCTTGCACTGTGAGCTCCTTTGTACGAAACAGTTTCCAAACATAAATGCCACACTTTAAGTGAATTCCAGACTTGCGTCTGCTTAAATGATAAAGAAATAATAATAATGATACATCCCACATCTGTCCATGAAACAGCTTTTGAATCAACTGTCCACTTAGCCCAGTAGTCACAGCTACGCATTAAAACCTGTGATTTCCAAAACCTTCCTCCAGTTTTCAAATTCCAGTGCTCCACCACCACACTTGTACATATTAATTTACATTTACTCCCTTCCCTCCAAGTTTGCCAGGTTGTGCAGTGAATTAATCTGATGGAACTTACCATCGCAAAGAGGTTGTCATAGCCTTTGACCTTAGTAGGCACCTTTGAGAACTTTTGGTCAAAAGCATCAGAGATGTTATGGGCAGGATCAGTAGAGATGATGAGGACACTCTCCCGGACAGCAGCTAGCTGAACAGCCAGACTACAGCTAGGAAGATGACACATAAGAGAAAAGACATGTTTGTATTGAAGCAGAAAGTAAGGCTGCTCTTATCAATTGGCCACAATCATATTTCACCTGAACAGTTTGACAGGGGATGTCTTTAAAGGTCGATCATAAACGCTGCAAGAACTGAATTAAGGAGTACATAAATAGACACTTTCCTAGAACTAGAACATATAGGACCAAACAGATGAGACCCGTTTATTCTTTCTCTAGTGAAGTAGATAATATCTGCTTTTGTGCTGAATGCACTACTTTCTATGAACTATCTCCAGTTATTACTCTAGCCCCATGTTAGACCCACACTGTGTGCATACAAAAGAGTCAAAATAAGTATTTCCTGAAGTATTTCTTGAATAAAAGCTTTTCCCGAGATTGACCATCAGTGACTGGCTGCGAATATGCTGGTAAGTACAGTGGCAGTGTTTACATGTGGGGGCAGGTTAATACGCTGTTGTCATGTGAAACATCTTTATGTCAACTGTCCTGTAGCGTCATCAGCTATATTTTGTATTTATACCATCATGTATCTATGGCAGATGTATGTTTATCTTGTTTCTCCTGCTGTTTCTTCTCTCTTTTCTGCCTCTACCTGGCTGACCTTAGGCAGATCACCTTCAGCCTTGCTCTGGAGGGTTTAGGGCAGATTTTGTAAAATCTTGAGACAATTGGTATTGTTATTGACGCTACATAAATAGAAGTGAATTGAATTAATTTTAACTGAAGGCTTATTGGTTGTTGCAGTCAGGCTGCATGAATCCTGATAAGTTGTACAAAGCTTTGATTCTTAAACCTTTATGAGCATGAAAATCTTCCAAAAACATTATTTAACGTACCATTTTAAAATAGGTGTCCATTTTCCAGTAAGACTCCAAAAAATAGTAGTAATTTCTATTTACGATATATTAATGTCATTTACATTGTAACAATATCTCGAGTAATAGAGTTATCATCACTATAGTAACAGTATTTAGAGGACTTTCCAACTAATGCTAGTCAGTTAGCTTAGCTATAAACTAATGCTAAGCTATAAGAAATACAGACAGAGTTCTCGCGTAAACTAGAGGAGGTTGTCCAAACTTTTTTTTCTCCATACACTGTGAATATCGGTCCAGATTAGACAGGCATGACCCCATGTGTCAGCTGGCTAACGTTAGCTCGTGACTGTGCTTATTAACAGCATTCAACTACCGGCAAACTGACGCTTAACCATTATCTGACGGACTAAACGTGGGACAGTAGCGACACGCTAATGTTAGCACGAGTTAAGACAGACATGTATCTTTGCTTGTCGGTAAGGACATGTAGTCCACTTCATTTATTTGATGGCAATGATCCACTAACGGTAACAGCTAATCGAAGCTAGCAATGTTAGCTTGCGACGAAGACCGAGTCATTACCAGGGGGCGCAAATGAACATTTCCACACAGCTTACCTACACGTCGTTTTACCGACGCCACCCTTCCCACCCACAAAAATCCATTTCAAAGATTTCTGCTCGATGATATTCTTCAGAGTCGGCTCTAATGGCTCCACATCAGGCGCATCTTCGAATTCGTCTTCTAGTGAAGCTGCCATCTTGTCTGTGTACAGTCGATGACGTACAGCCCAGGTGAGACGTAACAGCACTGCTGCGTTCACCACGCCTCGGAACTTTGGCTTAAACGACGTCTAAACATGTTTACAACTAAACATCACGTCTGTGCATAGTTTGGAATTTAACAAATCCAAAGAAGTTAAACATTATCTGTATCGTTTGATATATAGATAGATAGTTACTTCATTTATCAAGGGAAATTCAGTGTCCGGCTGCTATATCACATAGAATACATAATAATAATAATAATAATAATAATAATAATAAAGTCCAGTTGATTGTCTCTGCCACCGATGTCAGGGACTCCAGCTCTTCCCCTACCACAGAGCCTGCCTTCTGTATAAGTTTGACCTTGAGGTGTGCTTCTTAGTGCTGCCTCTCCAGCACACCACAGTGTAGAAGAGGGCACTGAGAACGATAGTCTGGTAGGACATGTCCCTCAGCTTCCAGCGAATATTAAACAATCTTAGTCTCCTGAGGAAATAGAGACGGCTCAGATCGTTTTTGTATACTGAGTCTATGTTAGCTGACCAGTTCAGTTTGTGATGCGGCTGTAGACCCAGGTACTTACGGGTCTGAAGAACCTCTACACACTCCCTGTTTATGGTTACAGGCTGCAGGTGGATCCTGTCCCTCAGGAAATCCACCGTCTCTTTGGTTTCAGTGGTAATGATCTGAAGTGTGCTACCATCTATATCAGTCTACCCTCAAACAATCACGTTTCCATTATAAGCCAGGTTTATACTTTACAAAACATAGCAGTAATGAGGCTTCTTCCGTTATCATATGATGAGCTATTAAAACAGCTAACAGCTAAAAACTGTAGCTGGCAAAAAACAAACTGGTTAAATAAGTATGCAATCACTGTTATATATTTACAATCACAAGCAACTGAACAATGAAGATTTAAGACACACAAATGCTTAAATTTTTTTCAGACTTTATTATGGAGGAAGTTTTTTTATGGGAATATCACACTTTTTTTCTTCATTACACATAATTCATTGCTTATTCATTGCCATTTTAGACAGACAAAACATCGTTCTTTAACATTTAGTTTTAGCACACTTTAAGACAAGAACAGCAGCGTACTAACTGCAAAATAAGAAAGTTAAAAGAAAAGAAAACAGAAGAGCAGGAGCTGTTATAACGACAGGAAACAGTACACAATTACGGAAACACCCCAATTCACAAATTTCCCATCCTGAAATGTAGCATAAGAATGTGTACATGGGTCTTTAGGCCTTACTAATCTAAAAACATGGGGTAAAAATTTATACATACAAACTTGGCTTTAGAAAATGACAGAAAATCTAAGGTCAGTTTGGGAAAAATATTCATTTACATGAACACATACATGCGGTGACCACATGATAGGGCACCTGTCTCCATAAACAGCTCATCTTTGCATCCCCTCTCTCCATCTCTGTGCCGCCGTCAGACATTTCGCCGTCAGCGCTGGTGGACCGGTCGCCTCCGTCTCTCATTTCCATGCAGTGCCAGGCAAGAATCTTTAGTTGTGTTGTCTGCGCTCGCACACACTCCATCCCTCTGGGAAAGGAGCAACTTCGCTTTCCATCTGGTTTTTCACAGTCAGTCTGCCGCAACCAACGTGGCCAGAAAGTTGGGCCCAGATCTACCCATCGATGATGTAACGCGCAGACTGCAGAGCGCACTAACCAGCCTCTGACTGAACTCGCGACATCTGAGGGTAGAGGACTGAGGTCTAGCTCTGCGGCTTCCTCCTCCAGCTTATGCCGATGGTTTGCCGTAGCCTCTCTCAGCTCTGGGGAAGAGCTCAGGTTAAATTTCTCTTTGAAGGGGTTATAGTTGTCTGACTTGGCACGCAGAGAATCTCCATCTCTCAGCAAAGGTTGACTTCCCTGGGAGACCTCAGCTGGTTCATCAATGGACATCCAGAACGGGTCAAATGAGGATCCCAGGAGGCGCTGGAGTCGAGAAGGGCGACAATGTCTTGGTTTTGGCATGTGGTGGTAATCTTCAGCGTGTGTCACAAGTGTGTATGGTCGGATTGGCTGCAAGTAGGATGGCAGACTGGCTCTCAGCTGAAGAAATGGTGAATCCCACTCTTTGTCCTCCTGGTTTTTGACAACAGTCGCATTCGGAAGCAGATTTTGTGTTGACATGTCAGAGGTAAAGGCCACAGGTCCACACAGGAGTAAAGACACGGAAATCCAGAGCCCGCAATTAAATAGTCTGCACATGGTGAGCAGGTCTGTGTGGCAGCTCAGAAGAATGACAAATTGTTGCTTCGGTCTTCCTTTTCAACCGTTCAGTAAGGTTAGGTTAGGTTCTCGTTTGGGGGCTTTGAGGGAACTCCATGTACCCAGCACCAGACATCCTTGAGCTCTTCCACAAAAACAGGCTGAATATAGTGCCTTATCACACAAACAACACGGTTTTGAACGTGGCCTCTGATGTTTTGGCTAGCTCGCTGAGGCAAAAAATAAAAAATAAAAAATCCTGGACAAATCTGCTTTAGTTCAGTTTAATGTGACACATTCATCACCTGAATTGTTTGTTAAATGGGTTGTTGACAATGTTTTGCTGTACACAAACTGTATGGCCATTGCTAATATATATATGTATATATGTGTGTGTGTGTGTGTGTGTGTGTGTGTGTATATATTACAATATATGGATTATAATACAGTGCCACAAGTCCTGAAAGTAGCCAAAGACAACCCAATCAAACAAATGAAACAGAAATATTGTACATCTGAGTTATATCTTGACAGTTGAGAGTAAATAAATGAATGAGTTATTTTCAGTGTCTCTTGTGCAGAAATTACAACAATTAGGTTTCCTGTAACTTCTGATTAGTCATTTATAGCAGTTTGGAAGAATTTTACTTAATTCCTTGGTACAGAGCTGCTTCAGATCTGAGACGGTGGGTTTCCCCACATAAACCGCTTGCTTCAGGTCCTGTCACCAGATTTCTTCCCGAACCATTCTAGTGAAGAATAATTTGTGTGTTTGAGGGCGTTGTCTTGCTGTGTGACCCAGTTTCTCTTAAGATTCAGATCCCAGACAGATGTCCTTTATAGTTACACTGGTGAGAGTTCAGAAATCACTGGTCCGTCGATGATAGCAAGTCGTCGTAAGAACACTACCACCCCCATGTTTTGCATCGTTTCTTTGTCTCCAATCAGCGTGGCTGTGGATTAGTGGATTCCAAAGTCATAAAAGACGATTTTGTAATCTTTTCCAGCATGATGATCAACAACTCTTTTGCTGGAGTCCTCAAAAAGTTCCTTTGTCTGTGCCTTCATACACTTCCACAAAGATGTGTTGTGAAGATCAGACTGTGACAAATTCCAGATTTCTTTCAAACAAAAGTCTCATCACATTGATTGGAAACGATTCTGAACAGATGGCCTAGTTTGTAATCTTAAGAGGAGCACTTACTTTGGAATGAACTTGGAATGACTTCAGTCTCGTCTTTTATGTCAGATAACAGAACATTTTAAACAGGAAATGTGTTTAAGGGATGATGCCCCATTTATTCTCATCTACACAAAATCAGCTCTTTGGGTCAAAAGGCACATGACAGCGTAATATCAAACATATTTGTTCACTTGTTCGTATCTTAATTCTGTCTACATCAATATCGTAATAATAAGACACCTCTTAAATACAGTCACATAAAGCATGGAAATGATTGATAATGCAGCAGTTCTGTAGTGTCAGGTTTTAACCTGACTGGGATCAGTGTGTGTGTGTGTTTGTAGCTATATTTCATAAGATGATAAGATCATAACGACCTCCACCCGTTCCTATTGTTTGTTCCCACACTCAAAGTGAAAAAAGCTGGTCATGTGACTTGTCCTCTTTCCGCGTAGACTGCGGCGGCGGCGGATGTCTGGGCGTGGAGGAGGGCACATTGCAAATCTTCTGGCTGCTGTTGTTGTCTGCCGCCTTCGCACGATCCTCCAGAAACTTATCAAACTCTGAAAAGGACACGTGAACCAAGATAGTTTGTTACGGTACATGTGTCATGGTTCTCGGTGCACGTAATCATCAATGGTAGCGTACAACCAATGCAACATACCTTCGCTGGACACTCCCTCACAAACCGAAGACTGTTCTTCAGGCTTTTCAAACACAAAGAGTAAAGATTATGTTACACTTCTACCCACACATCTTGCTGACTTTACATCACATGAAGCACACAGGCGTTCTCTCACCAGATCACAAGTTAACCACTTGTCAATGTCGTTTTGCGGAGAGTTTTTCGCTGCTGCCGTCTAAGAGAAAATGTCATGAAATCAGAAACAGGATGACTCTTTTGTGTCTTTTGTGCTTTGATACCACAGACACACTATTGTTTAATACTCACCCCTGCTGTGACCTGCAACCTTGTGTCCAGAGCCCCCGCGAGGCCTTCGACAGCTCCAGGGTCCTCATACTTGACACTGGACACACACACAGCAGAGACATGCACATACTGAAGAGCTGGACTCAAGTCAATCACACCTTAATCATTAATCATTATCAACTTTAGTTATTGTGGTGCAACTTTAATGCATGCGATTCTTAACTAAATAATCTTAATCCACTGTGGTTATATTTGTCTTTAAGTATATTTTTATCTATATATTTTACCTTTTCCTCTGATCAGCCAGGGAGCTGCCTCTGGTTTGGGCAAACATGTCAAACTCCTCTTCTTCTTCTGCAACATCAAAATACGGATGCTCTAATTTGTACCAGAAATGAAGGAACTACAAAAACAAGACTGAGGTCACAGGATGTAACAGATTGTGTGTTGTGAAGTCGCTCACTTTGATTTGCTGAGTGTTGCTGATTGGCACTGGTGGTGGTGTGTGTTGACTGGCTGGATGTCGTGATGACGGCAGGTTGTCTGACGGTCGAAGGCTCTGGGTTGAGGTCAGCGAGGCTCGAGTTTGTAGTTGAGCTCTGCATAAGTAAGTGCACAATGCAGTAAGTGTCCCATCTAACTAGTGTGAACGTAAAGGGAGGACAAACACCTCTGTATCTCACAGTTTAATGGATTCAGTGCATTATTTTAAACAACAGAGAAAAATGTTTATTTACCTGTTGTGTGTTTGTGATTTGTGCCTTGTTCAGCCGGTCGAATCTGAAACACAACCCCAACACAGTGTTTAGCGCAACATGCTAACTTCAAGATGACTTCAACACCGCCTAAATAAGAAACTCCAAACCACAAAGCCTGGCTGCAACACACCTCTCATAGCGGATGAAGGCGTTGTTGAGGTCATCGTTGACCACAAGCAGCTCTTCAATGAAGCCCTCCTCCTGCAGCTGTGGGATGAGCTCCACCACTCGAGTCTGCATGCTCTTACACGTCGAGAAGAGCTGCTGCTCGGGCGGAGAAAGAAAACAGACAATTTATTCTCACCAAGAGTGACACCCAATAATAAACATTTTTTAAACTGCTTCTTCTTCTTCTTCCCGTTTCATACACATCTATGACTGATTTCCTACAACACATGTGACCCTAAAGAGAAAGCGTCATAAATTGATGTAATTACACATTATATGAAAGACTATACTAAGGACTATTTCTATCCATATAAAATATAAAAATTATTAATACTATATTTACAACATTGATAAATGAACATTGTCGGTAGTTTTCAGGTGTTTTGTGAAGTCTTTCAAGGGGCTTCTTCAGCTCTAAACGACCATGGCGATTGGTGCAGATAGTGACCACATACTCACTTCTAACTAGCAAAAGTGTACAGATTAGGACACCTGTCGACACATGATAATAAATTAAAACCTAAACTCCCCAAAAGTATTTGAGAAGAAGCCACTTAGATGAGATGTCTTCCAGAAAACACGAACAACTCCCTTTGTTTTAACATCCTGAGCAATGACCACGAGCAATGAACTCACTAGTTTGCATCGTTCAGCTGCTGAATCATGCAACAGTCACTTTGCTTTGCGAAACCGGTGCTTTTTTGTTCCACCGTGGACCGTGTATAGTGGATAAGTAAGACACACACACACCCACACACACACACACCTGTAGCAGCTCTGTGTCGTCTGGCTGGCTCTGTCCAGGTGTTATCTCATTCAGCATTTCAGACATCACTGTGAGGTTCCCCTTCACCAGTGCCAGCTCATTTCTCAGCTTCTGTTCCTGGATCAAAAAACAAAGTTGTTACACAATTAGCTCCGTTTCGTAGTAATAGGCGAAGGCGACATTCACCATCACCACAGCAGCCGTGTGTAGCACCTGCACTGCAGTTACAGCCCAGTTTTACTTTACTCATCACAGCAGGAACAGGACAAAGGGAACTGGTAACCATTAACAGTTATGATGCAGGGATTTGAAACTATCGACAATGTTATCAGTTACTTTGCACATCACAGATGCAAATGAACTTCAAGCTTAAAATATGATTCACATGGCGACATTAACTTTACGTCCCTTTTAAATAAACAGGTAAAAATGAATACAGTATAAGTTAACTAGTTAATTCATTTTGAATTAATGTATCGACAATTGTACAGAAATAAATATAAAATGTTTTGCATGAGATAAAGATAAAACAACAAAAAAATAAATATATAAGTAATTTATGTACACATTTTTTTACAGTACTGACTAACATGAACCCGATTTTGTGATACTGAGTTGCAGTGGCAAAGTTTACTCTTCGCAGAGTCCATCTCAGTTTAGAGACGGTTTTAGTTATCAGATCTATCTCGTCATTTTTTCATGAGTTTCACATTCTTTATGCAGTTGCACCTGTTCTGCAGAGAGTGAGACTGGTCCTTCGCTGGGCTGCACTGGAGGAGAGTGATTCTGGCTCGGCGCTCTGGAAGGAGCTTGTGGCTGGGACTGCTGTGCGTTAGCAGGGGCCGTCTCCGAAGTCCCATTTTCTGGGATGCTCTGCAAGGTTTGTCAGACAGATACACTGTAGTTCTCATATGCAATTGATTTAGGATCATATTTAGAGTAGCAGCGGCCTCACCCTGTTTGGAGTGTGAATGGGCGACAAAGCATCGAGGTCTGTCATGGGGAACTCCAGACCTCGCCTCCTCAGATCATCGTATACACACACCACCCCCGACAGGGAGGGGGAGCTGCGAAATGCATCAGCCCATGACTGAAGATGAAAAGTAGAACATGTGACAAGTGACACTTTGTATTCAGCTACACAGATTGCAGGATGTGGAGAGAGAACAGAGAGGAACTGTCCCACGGCTATGACTTTATCTAATGTTATCATTCCTTCTGGTCTAACGAATACACACTAGTGGCTTTGACCACGTAGCACAGGCAGGTATGGAGCTATTAAACATTAAAGATACCATTGTTGTGCATATCCACAGACATAACAGAGCTGAACTTGCGGGCCGTGGGATTTCAACCCCCTTCAAAATTCTCTCATAACAAAAGTGAAGAAAACACAACAAAGAAAATCTGAATCTGAAAAAATTTCAATTGAGGGCAAACGAACTGAAAGAGCCAAGGGAAAAATGCTGCAATGCCGTGAGTAAAAGTTCACTATTCCCCATGTGAATAATTGTTGCTTTTCTTAATAAACTATTTTAAGATGTCCCCTGGGGTTCTAGGAAAAAAGTGATTGTGAATGTGCTGATTTGTCACATTTTTAGTCAAATACCAGGCTGATAAGATAAAGCCTTACACACATACCTGTATGAGGCTAAGGACTCTATCATGGAGGACAGTGGGAGGATTGTTTTTAGGTAGAATGGAACGAACCAAAACCCCTTCTACAAAGTCCTGTGAGGCAACCAGGACATGGAAGCGGTGGCCACAGTTCTTCACGCAGGCCTCGAGAACCTAAAAATACCAACAAAATGTAAAAACGAATGCACCAGAATGAAACTTTTCTTTCATGCCATCGATACATCCACCAAGACTTTGAATCTTTACTTAACTGCTTGAGCAAGCAGTTAAATAAACAGTAAAGCCGTCTCCTCTGGGTCACCAGCCAACCAGGACAAGGATCAGAACAAGTATAATATAAACATATCGTCAACAGATGATTACTCACAGTGAGAGCCAACATAATCTCTCTGAAGTTCCTGTTTCCTACTATTCTCTTCTTAATAGCTTTGACCGCATCTTTGGGCCTGAGGGAAAAACAACTTTACATCAGACAATGTTTGTTCATCCAGCTTGATGTTTTAGAATTGAAATAGGCAATCGTTTTTCACAAGCAAAGATAAAGTGTGGCGAGGTATTAATGAAGGTGGTTACATTCACTTGTCCTGACTACAAGAAATAAAGTCACTCTAAGGATATAGCTTGAGGCTACTTGACCTGGAAAACTTGAATCTTGAGAGATTAAGAAAGCTAAAGACAGATCAGGGCCGGACAATGAGCTCTACTGGAGACAAACACAGCTAAAGACTCCCTACCCCTCGTCCGTCTCGTTGATTATGTCGCATATCTCCATGTTGAGCCCCCAGTCCTCCGACTGTAGAGAGCCGTTGGTCGCTCGCTCTGTCAGGGAGGTAAATCAGAGGAAATCAGAATTAATGCAGAAATACGGATGCGCAAAAACTTCACAGTAACCGGAAGACTCTCAACTAAAATGACGATATTACCATGATAATAGGAAGTAACACAATACATTTTTTAGCTCGTCTTTTTGTTTATTTGTCATGGAACATATTAGAAAAACATTACATGAAAATACAAGAAAGGAGGACAATAAACAAGATATATGCAGATATACCAAGAACATATATATTCATGGGCTATCTTTAGATAATAAAGATGTTCACAGGTTTACACAGGAAATACGCCATTGTATGCATTTATAACTGAGCTTGTGTGTCTCTACATGTCTGCAGCAACACAGCTGAGATGTTAATCCCAGACTTTCTCTATGTGACTTAAACACTGGTGATAACCAAGCAGCTAATGCTGCAGACTGTTTAATCAGTAAAGCACTATCACCTCTCAAATAAACAAGATAAACATGTTAACTTACAGTGTATCTGGTTGAGTACAAAGATCACTTTCCTGTTATGCTTCATGGTCACCGTGTTTATTATAACCCTCCTTACTGTCCTGTTGGTGATCATTACCATACAGCACTATCTAGCTCATTGAACTGCACTGTACTGTCCCGCCTCATCTTTTGTGTCTTTGTTCGATCTGCACTCATTGCACTCTGCACTTTATGTAGAGATGTCTTTGTTCTGTGTTGTCCTATCTTGGTTGTGTGTAGGACCCTGGAGTAACATCGTTTCATTGTGCTTTCTGTTACATCTGCTCTCCACGGTAGAAATGACAACGAAAACCTCTTGACCTTTTTATCTCTGGTTTGGTCTTCACCAACTTCCTGAGCAAATGGTTCTTTTTCAGCTGATAAATGTTCCTCTGTGTTCTCAAGCTCTGCGCTAACTGTGTTAGCTCTGACTTCTGGACCTTTTCGATGAAAAGAGCTGCCTGTTGTGGCAGAGAGATCTAAAACCAGAAACAACGTGCACTTCTTGGAAGCTGTAGAGAAAGGTGATAATCCTTGGTGAGCTCATCAAACGATGCAACCTGGACTTTACATGTGGTCACGTGAGCCACTCTTGATATAAAAATGTGAATTCAGAATAACTTGCGCTACACTAACGACAATTCAGTGTGACAACATCTTAAATTAGGCATTTTCGTCCTTTAAACTCTCATTAAACCACATAATTTCCTCTTAAAAACAGGAGGAGAGCAACTAAACAACTGTAACTGCTGTCAAACAATGGTTCTCACTCATAGGTGCCTGTCATCACCTTTTTCCAAACAAGGTCGCACCCACTTTAAGCCAGTCATAGGAGCATGGAGAAAGCACAGAGAAAATAAATATTGAATATAATAGTAAGATTATCCTTCTCAAGAGAGTTTCAGGAACTCATTGTTTGTAGTAAATAAGCCGGTTCCAAAATAGGTTTCCAACTCCAACACACTGTTTCCTCACAACTGCAATCAAAGCCAGCTTTCTTTGCACTCTGTCCTTCCCTTCACAGACTACACACAAATCCCTAAATCTCCTTCATTCCTTTCCACCAATGCTCCCCACACATCTCTAAACCCTCCCACTCGCCTTCCCCAGCTCCCTTCACTTCATGTGACTGTCAGCTGCTTCTGCTCTGCCGGCCTCACAAGTGGCTGACATTTATGTGCGAAAAAGTGAGAGGATGAGATAAGAGGAAGGAAAGCTTGAAATGGGCGTGGGACATTTTCAAATGCACCCATGTACATCCTCCCAGGCATCAGCAGCTGGACTCGAGGCATTTGTGTGGGATTTGCGATTTGTCAGTGGTTTAAATAAAGAGGGTATCACTCAAAAGGGAAAACCTGTCACTTTATAAGTTGTGCAACATGACGAAATTTGAAGAAGAAGAAGATCCTTATCCACAACGTGTGAAACTTCAGTCTGACAAACGCGTCAATGATTGAGGAAGTAAGAAGAAACACTTGGTGGTTTTCTAACTCGCTAAAAGAGTTGTCAGTCCAACTTCCTGCAACCAATCACGTTGAAGCCTGGCAACACAGGCCCCGCCTCCATCCGCGTCTTTGGACTTATTTTTCTTTCACATCTTTGACCATTTAAAACACCAACATCAGATTTAAATGCATCATTGCGCTTCTTAAACACCACAGTCACTGTGCGTATTAAAAAATCGGAAACATTTCAATGAGGCTCAAGTTTAACAGGTAACGACTTATTTATCCAACGGAGCACAACTCTTAAAAGCAAAGCGACTTACCGATTCTCTGACCTACGGGGCTTGAAAAGGGGTTTCCTATGAGAAACTCCATTGTTTCCCCGAGTGAGAACATTATGGAAAACTACACTGGTTCAGTCAAGAGTTTAAATTTAAATGGACTGTCGATCGGCCGTTCAGCTTCAACACCGCCGTGTTTCCTTTTGCTTTCAGCGTCTCCACCGCTGCTTCAGAAGCGCACTGGCTCCTGAGGTCACGTGAAAGCATACGGAGCCAGGAAGCAACAGTCACACACACAAGCACGCGCGCGCGCGCACGCGCGCACACACACACAAACACACTGTAGGATATTTTGTAGATAGGCTATCTAATAACTTTTAGAGTACGGTATTATACCATAAATCAAGACGAATAAAAGGCAGTTAACTTAAATTGTCTTTCATTTTCACTTTAACTTAAGCAAAAGTGCTGACAGCTGACCAGTTCTGCAAAACTGGAAATGAAAAAGTGATATGCTCCCTCAGCATAAAGGGGTTACATTTCAAACACAACCTAAACAGGTCATAACGAGTTAGTGGACATCTATAAAAGAGACTTAACTTAGTTAAAGTACTACTTAATTACTAAATTAATACTAATTTATTAACTTCATTTCATGTAGCGTCCTCCGCTCGACAACAATTACATTCAAATAAACCATTAACCATAAATTCAGCCATAGTTATACTCTCTCACTTATTTCCGTTCACTTCATTTATTAAAATACATTTTCTTTTAATACATGATTCCAGTATTATAACAGTTGTGATGGTCTGGAATTGTGCAAAGTGCACTCTTTTCATGTCACTATATCACCACGTGACCCAGATCAGGTAGTTTAATTAAAAGATTATTCTCTTTCATTCAATCATCAACATGGCCTGGACACCAATGAACACTCCAACCATCACACTCAGCTACTTGAACCTGATGAAATATTTTTTGTACCATAACATGTTTACTCTTTTGTATAATTTCTCTTGTCTACCTTATTCTATATTAATCTTAATCTTACCTTATTGAAGTGTAGTGAAACATCGTCTCGTATATATCTTTGGGAGCAGAGATGGTGCGGAAAGAGAGCAGCGCCTGCATCAGCTAGTGGGCAGAACTGGGACAGTTTAAATCTTCTCAGCAGGATGGAGCTACACTGAACACATCCTCACTGCTTTCTCCACAATGTCTGCGGACGCTGCACAGAAAGCGAGGTGGGCCACTGAATTCTATAAAATTTACAGTGCAGCAGCTCCAGTGCAGCTACTGTTAATACTGTAGCTGTTACCCAATAAATATGTGATCCTTTCCCATTGTCTTCACTTTCAAGAAGAGAGTGGTGGAAAGTTACCTGTGTCCTGTTTGTTCTACTGCACAGAGTTTGATCAGCCTTTAAAAAACTGAGAAAAGAGGGAGTGTCTTCATTGAAATATGGGCAGATTTTTGTCTTGGGATGGTTTTTCTGTTGTTGTTGTTTTTTTAAGATTAATGGAGACATTTGTGAAAGATAAATGTAAATGCAGTAAATTAACCAGCCATCTGTCTTTATAATGAAATGAAGATACAATATACCATATATATTATTATAATAATATATCGTTTGAGAGGGTGGAGCCACATAAAATTGTGAAACATTGTAGAGTTATTTGTTTAAGTTTCTGAAGAACTATTTCTCTTCGGGTCAAAGATCACTGTAGTAATAATTTCATGTTATTTCTAATCAGTTTGAATGTTCCCCCTAGTTTCTCATTTAGCTATACATCTGAGATCTGATTTAGAGCCTTTTAGTCAGTTTTGACGTGGCTCACGGCGTCAGACCATTCCCTCTTAAACCAAATGACATTTAACTCTCTTTGCTCCCTTTTTCAGTTACCATTACTCTCAGTTGCACAGAGACATGCCTTTAGCTTGCGTCAAATCTGTTCCAGGCTGTGGTGTTACTTCTTGACAAAAAGGTGACAAAATTAACACCTCGTCTTCTCATAGTTCATGTGGTCTTACGCTGGAGGGGGATAAAACCAATGAGAAATATCAGTTTCTATATGCAGAAGAGGATATCAGTATGAATAACATGCATATGAGGGGTAGATGAATGCCTATTGTGGTTACATTGTTAAATTTCCATAACCGGTCTGAGACTAGAGCACAGGTAGATTTAAAAAAGAAAAAGAAAAGAAAACCTGAGTGACACTGGCAAAGGAGACACAAGAAGACACAACAGCACCACGTAGTGTTCAAAATGTAGTCTGCATTACAAGGCACAGTGAGACTGAAAGTAAAAGTGAGTGGAAAAAAAGACTGTTCACAGTTTAATTATGTATCAGACGCCAGGAGGAA
Source organism: Mugil cephalus (assembly GCF_022458985.1). NCBI lineage: Eukaryota > Metazoa > Chordata > Actinopteri > Mugiliformes > Mugilidae > Mugil > Mugil cephalus. Next base: position 8,565,715 of record NC_061771.1, read on the forward strand.
CGGACGCTTTCCTAAAACAACAGTGGCATCCTGAAAGCCACAGACAAACAATATTCTCCCCCAAAATATAGCGCCAATAGGTCAATTTTGTCCATGTGTATCTCAGTCTTTAGGTTTGATTTGAAGAGAAGCAGTAGACTGATATGATGAATGTGTCACGGTTGTAGCCTCTTTTGCCACCAAGGCATCCCTGCAACTGTTTTATACAAAACTGTATCTGAATTCTTATCATGTCATTATCGTCCTTTCAGTCTCTTTTAATAAGCCAATAGATGCGGTGAGTGACTGGTAAATTGAAAAGCATCAAATCCTCACATCTGAAAAGCTGCAGGTGTAAATATTTTTGAGATTTTTTAGAATTAGAATGTAATTTTCTACAAAAGTGGTGGTACCACTAGCATACCAGCAATTTCATATATATTGTTTTCTCTTTTAAAATAAGTACTCAAGTTTGTGCTAAAATCAGAAACATAGGCCACCAATTAACCCATATACAATACTTGTTTATGTTTGCTTGAACTATTATCCCTCCTATTATCCTCAAATATTACTAACACATTTTACCCTCAAGAAAATGATTTACATAAAGTTATTCACCAAGTTTTTGTGTCAGGCACTTTATTTATTTGTTGACTACATAGATAACCCCTCGCTACCAGTGAGTTGACCTTCCATCTACTGTTATTTTTTGAATGATGATTATTGATTGGGGTCAAATTGACCCCAAGGATAATAGGACTACCAAAGCATCATGTATAACTTCTGGATATTATGTATATTTGTATTTATGCATAATCGCCACAAGGTGGAGGCATTGAATCTTTACAGACCATCTGGGATACTTCATGTTAAGTGTGTTAGTTTTTCCCGTTCCACCGATGGAGCCCTACCTAATTATTAATTATGCGTTTGGTCACACACAATGATTAATAATAGAAAGGCTTAATAAAAAGGCTTTGGCAGTTTAAATATTTTATTCCATCCTTTCAGATATAATCCTCTGACTTCTGAGTTAACAAAGGGAAGAGTAGATGGAAGTTAATGGGCTTTGACTTCCTTCACCCTCCACAGATACCTTCAGGCACCGGGGAATAGCTTCATGAACCAAGATGCGAATGAAAGTGTAAATGTTTTTGAGATCAAATTTTATAAAGAGAGTAACAATTTTTCAGCATCATGCTAAGAGGTGGAGGGCGTCTCTCCTTCCTGCTGCTCTGCCCAAAGCGTTGTGGGTTGAGCAGATCAAAGGGTGAGTGGCACCGAGGGAGGAGCAGACCAGTGTGTTCACCCTTTTCACCAGGCTGTACCTTCACCAACTTAAAACCCTCACACCGGCGTTGACAAAAAGAGAGGCCTGTAACAAAAGGCTGCATGGACAGATCAGCCAGTAGCATGTGCAAATCACGAAGCGGAAAAGTTTATTTATTAGCTTGTTCATATTTGGCTAAAAATCCATTTGTGTTGATCAAATTGTTATCAGCAGGGTCTCCCCTCACTGTAACACGCTGGGATGTCTGCTGAAGGGACGAAAACGACACATTTAGATGTAAAATTGCAATAAATGGCCTGTAGGAAATGGGTGTATTCTATGCATGCATGCATGCATGCATGTACAGTTTGAATGCATTTATGTGTGTGGATGTGTGTGTGGCTGCACACTGGTTGTAAATTGATCCCTCCTACTCTCGTTGTGCAGAGGAGGGGCGAGGAGGAGGAGGAGGAGGACGAGGAGGAGGAGGAAGAAGAGAAGGAGGGGGGAGCCGAAGCAGGAAGGAAGGCAGGCACAGAGGGAAGGGAGGGAGGCTGTGAATGCTAACAAGCCCCGTCGTAATCATATAGGTCCGTAGGGTTTGTTAAAACATCTTGCAATGGAGAGCAGCGGGGACCACTATTAAAGTCCTACTATGCGCCAGTGCCGCGTCCACCCTGTGCGCGTGCAGCAGCCTCACCGTTGTCGGCACGTTTGATCAGAGGGAGAGAGAAAAAAAAAAACAACCGTCTTTTTCCTCTCAGTGAAATGTATCGCGACTGCTCGGGATTCACGTTCTGACAATGGAGATTGAAAATATCGTGGCCAACACGGTTCTCCTGAAGGCAAGGGAAGGTACGTCCAAAGAATTCATTACTATATGTGTGTGTGTGTTTTTTTTCTTCTTTTTTTATTTTATTTTTTTTTTATCTTTTATCCAACCTCAACGTTATGGCCACGGACGAGCCCGAGCTTTTCGGCTGTCCTCCTTGGGATTTATGCCTCGTCCGTCTCCCATCCCCGCGCGCACCAACTGCTTTGTCTCCGGGCAAAAACTCCTCACGCATTCGGTTGAAATCTCGGACGCTACCGACACACGTATTTACCGGGCAGCTTTTGACACAAGGCCCCAGAGAGGGCTGGAGATGAACAACGCAGGGAGTGTTTGCAGCATCGCGCTTAGATGGCAGGCGTTGCGTTAGAGGCTGTCGAGCAAATTTTTTCACACTAGCACCAGAGGGTTTTCTTAGCGGATATTTACGATGACATAACGGCTATTTAATGGTATTCACATTTCATTCGTATTGACAACGGAGTTGATAAGAAAAAAATAATAAATAAAAAAAAAAAAAAAAAATACAGCTGCGCAGAGGGGCTTTGCGCCTCGCTGCCTTCGTACCTGTCATTGAAGGGCTCGGTGTGTTTCAAACCTGATTAGAAAGTGAACGTGACGCAGAAGTGTGCCGCTGCATTGACGCTCGGCGTTTGATAAGGAGGGAGGAAGGTTTGGGATTCTGGAGAAGGGTTTTTTTTTTTTTTTTTTTTTTTTTTATTATTTCTTTTAAAGATGCAGAGGAAGGCCGTGTACCCCGGCGGCCCAGGCCCGGGTGTGCGCGCTGCTGATCCCGCAGCGGCTCACCTGGAGGTGGAGAACAGGCGAGTGTCCATCTGTTTTTCCAGGAGATGGCAGAGCAGAGAGGCTACTTTGGTAGCCAGCGAGTGGGCGCAAGGGTGGGTGTGCAACACTGTATCAGCAGCCAGAGGAGGAAGGGGGGGGGGGGCTCAACGATTCCCCACTTTGTTTTCCCTTCCTACTCAACTGATCGGACACCAGCGAACGCTTCCAGAGGATATTTATATTTGCAAGTTGGATCAATTCTGTTCCACAGCAAAGTCACTCTCGGTGGCTCAGGGGGGTCACGGTTATGCAGAGGCCTTCCCCGCTCATGTTTTACATTATATTCAGAATGCGTTTCAGCTCGAGACTCAACGCCAACACTGCTGTGAAATGGATTATTCACAGCAGCGGTGAATCCATTTCGTAGCAGCAGTTTCTCCTCGCCGGGCGCCGTGCCTTCCTTTCCCCGACGCTACATGGTGCCTGTCATGACCATGAGTGCCCTCTGAGGTACGGGGATCGGATCTGAGCCCCATCCTTCACCGGGTCCGAAAAAGGCCTCCAGTGACAAAGGTGACACAAGAGCCTGGCGTGTCAATGTGCGGTCCACGTCGACGGCGGGGCACGATCAGAGCACTGGCTTCTGAAAGCTTTTTGATTAGTCATTTGACAGAGAATTGTTTATGTCAGTTTTATTGAGTTAAAATATCAACCAGTCGCTCATTACGGCGCTGCAGCTGTGATTGGACGAAAGCAGACACGGCGAACAGAACGAGCGCACAGTCTGTGTTGTGTGTTTTTTAATGTCTCCCCACTATACCATTCATTGTGTTAATTATAGCGTGGTTTAAAACAGATAATGGCTCCCGGTTTATTCCTTTAAGATGCACTGGAAACTAATTCCATTTTAAGTCATCTCTCAAGAAGTCGTTTTTCACCGCTGTCAAAGTGTTTCAACGTGTCACGCTGACAGCTCGATAGTCAAGGTTTGCAGAAACGAACCACACCTTTAACCACACAAATCCAGACAGAAAACTCCCTCGGCTATTTAGGTGCCGGTGACCTTTTATCCCGGAGTCTCTTCTGTTTGGTCACCTTCAGGCTACACTGCACACAACAGAGCCTGCATGGAGATGGTTCTGCAGCTGCAGGAGCTTTGTCCAAAGCCACTGAGTCAGCAAGAGTTTGCTCTGTTAATGTGTCCTTGAGCAATACATTAAATCCGACGTTCTCCAACTTCCTGACCTCAATGTGGAGACGAGAGATAACGAACTGTAAATCCTATGTCGCGCACGCGGGTCTGTTTTTTCAAGTCCGCGTAAATCGTGCACGTCGCTTGCTACTTAAAAAAGCTGACGAGTCTGACATTTTTACAAACCTGTGCATGTGCAACTGGGTGGCCAGAGAAGTGTTATGACGGGTGGGTCCTGTCTGCCACAGTTGACGTGACACACGCCAAGGAAGTGGTTAGAGATGACACTACTCCCCGCCCTGCATCTGCGAAGCTCACACATGCGTTTGATATAAAACGTGGAAAGCAAACAGCGGCACGCTGACAGCCTTTGAAACTAACATCGGTTTACTTTTCTGCGCCTCCGAGAGGAAGGCGTGTCTCACAAGAAGGTTTTCGCTGTTCGCGCCGCGCTTGTCGATGCTGACCCTTAATGACAGAGTTTTGCATGCGCGTCGACGTCTGTTGGCATTAGTCCGATAATTGGTGTCTTTTCACCGAATTTTTTTTTTTCTTTTTCAGTTGAAAGCACCTGAGATGATTAAGTAACAGCGGTATCATAGTTTGTCCTGCAGACTCCACTGTTTACAATGCTGCGCAGCACCTGAGTTGGCAGAGCGGCCTATCATAGCCGAGCAGATGGCCGTGTGAAGTGTGCTGGGAAAAATTATGTTTACTCTTCAGCTGTAAATGTACATTTATTTTTCAGAGCCCCTTAATAAAGTGCGAGGACCTTTCATACACCAACGTCGCAAAAAACAATGGTTCATGTAAAATGGGAAACGTATAAAAAAAAAATATGTATATATATATATATAATTTGATCTGTTGTCTTGACGAAGTGCTATGGGTCTGTTTGAATTCGGGGAAATTTGAAGCAAGCTGCTCACTTCCTCTTGCAGACCCGGAAAAGTAAACAAATGGTGATCTCGACAATGATGTTGTAAACAATTGGCTCAATTCGGAAATGGCTGTGTGCTCTCATCTTTATGGGGATGACTGAACATCCTGGCACACTTGGTCGCTCCCAATATTCGTGTCATACGTTTGGAAAGGGTTTCAGTGGTTGACTACGTTACCCAGAGTGCCCTTCCAGAGCCGGTGTTTACTTGCTGCATTCAGCTGTGTGTTATAAATATAGTAGGTGTAAAGAGCAGCGCTGGTGGCATGAAAGATAATAATAAAAAATATATAGTTTTATTTAAAGTAAATATGTATACCTTTAATGAAAGCAACACGTCTGGGTGACCGAGATGCTTTGAGATCCATTGGGAACTTTATAAAAACTTGATGTTATTTGATAAATTGTTTTCCTCTTTGTTTTGTTCATCAAATGGAAAATGTTGAGGTGTTGCCAGAAAAACCTGTTAAACGCAAATGTTTTTAGCAATTAGGGTAAACATGACTTTTCCACAACGTGAGCTCCAGGATTGATTTGTGATAGACGACCCTTTTATTCAGAGTTGGCAAAAAAATGCCAGCAGTTCTGTGTAATAACCTGGTAAACCATCAGAGTGCAGCTGTCCAACTTTCATCAGCCCTTACAGATTAAAGATTTACAAGAGAAATATTCTGCAGCTAAGAGGAAATGAAATTGTCCAAAGGAAAGGAAGGAGCAGGATTAAGCCAGGCAGCTGGGCATTATTTCTCTTTAATACAAACTTGTATTCGTTAGGGACGTGGACGTACGTTACGTTACACTCTCGTTTTTTAATGTGGATCAAATGTGGCTGCGACCAGGAGAGATTTCCTGTGTGGAATCACTAGATCGTTTTCTTCATTAAAAAAGGACGCGTTCCGGACATTCCTATTCTCACACTCTTTAAACAAACACACGCCACTTTCCTCCTGCTTATATAACTAATGGGCCATGCTGCAGGCTTTGATTTTTGTCATTGCTGGTATCACTAACCTCTGTGTGCTCTCCACCACCCGGTTCAAATTGAAGGCTAGCAGGTCCTTTCAGACAGCCTGGGAGGGTTTTTCTGTGACGTTAGCCAGCGTAGCTTTATTAGTTTTGTGGTTGTCGTTGGGCTAACACTTGTTGTCATCACTCTGGGGTGTTTCCTCCAGCTGAGGCTCATAAAACACAGTGCTTTGTGACTGTCCCTTGATGTGGGACTCATTTTACAGTATTGCACCCACAAATGGGCTGTGCGGGGAATGGGACGTCGTGTGTTGCGCGCTCGGCTCCGCTGCACGGCACTAGCAGCGACTCTTAGCTTGGGCGGCTACTGGGATGTTCATTAACACATTTCTTGGCAAGCTGACTAAGCACGAAAAAAAAAAAAAAAAAAAAGGACGTTTGGAAGCACTTTGTGAACATCATAAGGATGTTGTACCAGCTGCCTTATTAAAAGTTAAACGGGTGTTCTTCCTACTAGGAGCCAGCTGTCACCCTGCTTTTAACAATGTACATGTAAGAGTGTATTTATATGGTTTTTATTGGACAAATTTAGATTTTGTTTCTTCAAAATCTCACAGCAAGTCAAAGGATGTATCTTTCTTTATCAGTTTGCCCTTCTAAAAAACATTCCCCTTTTTTTTCTGTCTGACTTTGTTAAATTTCATGTCAGTTTGTCTTCAAGTTTAACTTGTTGTTATCACAGCTAATCCTCAAGGTGTAATTTGTGCTCCGTGTTCCATGCCCAAGGGCTCGTTTGGCCGTGAAATTAACCGGTGGGCCCTTCATCTGGAGATAACTTTTAGACGATTAACCTTTCAGCCTGTCCTCTCACACACGTGAAGTCAGTCAGCTAGCGTCTCGCTCAAGTTTAGTCTCTCGAGCTGCGTTTCCGTTTCAGCTCTTCGCAAAATAAAAGCGACATTTGTGAAATTTTAAAATACGGCTGTGCTTTGTAACCGTTTCCACTGAAAAGTATTTCTTTTTTTTTGCGAGTGAGCTGTAACTCTTGTAAAGTCTTGTCTCGTGATATCACACAATTCTCTTAAATTCTCATCACGCGAGACTTCACATCGAGGAAGAAGGACTTCAGATGAACTGGTCACATGACCCCCTGCGTCATCCCTGGTGATGCCGGTGACGGAGAAGTGCGAAAAAAGTGTTTCCTTTGGACTTTTGCGGTCAACTTTTATATCGATACATCTGAAAAACCACTTCATGGAGACGTAAAATTGTTTTAGCGATACGAGTTTTTTAGGTGTTTCCATTACCATTTTTTTTCTATTGCGATATTTAGGTTTTGCGCATTTCTAGGGGGAGTGGAAACGCAGCAACTGCGTTCCCTCGCCGTCCATCCTTCCCCTCTTTCTTCTCCCCCAAGAGCCGCCGAAAAACAAGGGTCAGTTTTCAAGCACGTCTCGGCTCCATTTAATGGAATATCTCGAGCGGCGCAGAGAGATGGGGGCAGAGGAAGGAAAGGTTATGAAAAACACCACAACACGCCGCTGAATGTGCAGTGTGTGTGTGTGTGTGTGTGTGTGTGTGTCTTTACGGCTCATGAGAAAAAGTGCGTGTCTCGCCCTACGTCATGTGAGGACCCCCCTCCCGCGCTGCTTTGTTAAGTTGTTTGTTGTCGTGTCCTGGAATTTACTCTGCTGTTGTAATGTTGTTCGCATTTTTGCACGTGACCCACGCTTCCTCTCAGTGCCATATGGAGAGAGAGAGGAAGGTCTGACCATAAAAAAATAATGAAGGCATAACAAGAGAAGAAAACTGTTTATATGGGGAGGGCAGCGGGAGGCTGAGCTCGGGGCATGTGAGCGAGGTGAGGATTGGAGGAGAGCAGCGCTGCCTGACATTCACATGTTTCCCTGTTCCTCTCTCTCAGCTGATGTGTGTCTTTCAGTGCGAGTACACAGACGGATTACCTTACTCAAACACTGGGGCTACACAGATACTTGCAGCTAATGTTTTCCTTACCGGCGGCCGCGCCAGCCAATCGCGCGCTGGACGACGGGAGAGCGGCTGAGAAAGCAGCAGGCCATTCATTTATCACGGCCGGGCTCCATTGTGCCTATGTGCGTGTGCACGCTCGTATTACAATGGGCCTAAACTGCGCCTGACCCTCGCTCATTTCCTACCATTTAAGTTTTTGGGAGAGTACCGCGTCCGAAGCCGAAACCTCCACCTAGGTCGCTGGTGCCGTTGCAGGGCGGGGGTCATATCGGAGGAGGCATGAGCTATGGGCTGGCACCAAATATTCAGGGTATGATTACTTTGGCCAAAAATATCTTGGCAAACACTATTATCAGTGTTTTGAAAGTTAAAGTAAATGTTACCAGCGCGTAAATGTAGTGGGGTTACTTAACAGCATATTTGGCTTTTTATCTCTATTATTTTTTCTTTTTTTCTCTTTCATTCTCATGCTAAAAGCATCCTGTGGCCCTGCTCTTTGACCGTCGTGCGGCTGTTTGTTCCAGGGTTGAATGAAATGGGCCTTCTTGGGCTCTCTCCGTAAGTCGCCGCGTGTAAGCGTTCGGCCCGAAGCATATTGCGTGAAGATGTAAATACTGGCTGCCTGCTTCTCGCCGTCGCTCCGTGACTGTCACAGACGAGCTGGATTCTCTGGCCTCGTGGCGGTTATTCCGAGTGTCAGCGTGTGACATGTGTTCGTCAGATGGGTGAGCTGCTTCTCTCCATATGGCGATTCAAAATAAAGACGGGCCGTGAAGACGGCAGCGCTGCGCTGCTTTCTGCGTTCACAGTAACATCCGAAGGACCTGAGAATCGCAGCGACAGAAGTCGCCAGTAATGCACTTTCCTCCCAAGTGTTTTATCACTTTGATTTCTGTAATTTTCACAGAAAGAGGATTCGTTTCTTGAGTGCATGTGCAAATAAGTGCTTTTCTAATTCCCGTAATAAGAGTTGGGCTTTCTCAGTGACTATATTTAGTCTTTTGTTGTTTAATTTTGTGAATGTAAAAGGTGAACATAAGTCAGCTTTATTGGCCACGTATACCGTGTATATACATAGAATTTGTTCTCGGTGTTGAACCAATATGTTTGAATACACGGAGCGTAGTGAGGCCACATAGAGCAGTGGGCAGCACCCAGGAAGCAGGTTTAGGGCCCGTGTCCCTTTCTCACTTTGGTCATAGATGTAGAGGTGATTCAGACCAGTGACTCTACCAAGTCCAGGTAGTAATCTACCAGTAATTATTTCATGTATCGGTTAAGTTAAATGTACATTTTGTAAATGAGTTTTAAACTTTTAACATGCTTGCAAGGGTAGGATAAGATAAGATATGATATGACAGGATCTACAGCATTCCAGGATACGATGTGATGGGCTAAATCCACAGTCAAGTTATAATTCTGCCAGTCAGGAGAAAAGAAAAGAAGTAAAATAAGTTGTGAACTGTCTTCGAAGTATTTACGATCAGGCATAACATTATGACCACTGACCACTCCTATTATTGTGTTGGTCTCCTTTGCGCCTCCAAAACAGTTGTGACTCATCAGAAAATGGAGATGTGTCTTCTGAGGGTGTCCTGTGGTGTCTGGCAACAGGACATTGTTAGTGGAGGTCCTATTGGTCCTATGGGTTGAGAGGAATTAACGTTCCCGAGTTTGGGAATTAACGTTACTGAGTATGAATTTGGAGACCAGGTCAACACCTTGTGCTGTTCTTCATGTTTGTTTTAGTTGTTCCTAAATGTTATTATATGTGTGACTGTGTCAGGCTGCATCCTGCTGCCATCAAGGAGTGTCAGTGCTGTGGGGTGGGGGTGTCTGGTCTGGTCTAGGTGGGTGGTTCATGTCTAAGTAACATCCACACAATGCCAAAAGTTTCCCAACAGAACATTGGGTTGTCACAAGATGGTCAGTGTTGTTTACTTCTCCTGTCAGTGGTTTTAATGTTGTGACTGATCGGGAACTAGGATGTGTGGGGGGAGACATCCTGATGATACAGACACAGTCTGCTGTGTGACATCCATTTTGGCTCCTTCTCCCACTTGAGATGAAAGGGAGAAGAAAGGGGGTGAAAGGGAGAGGAACATATTTGGGATGGTGCTGGATTGCGTTCGGCCTGCACGTGCATTAACAGGCATGTGTGTAAGAGACAAAGCAGAGACACAAGGGAGCCATGAATGCGCGTTCATTAGTGCGCCCATAGCTCACCTCAGACTGTTAAACAAACAGGCTTCATGAAAAAGCAGTCTGTGTAGATGCTTACTTTCGTTTCTTGTGTTTCCCATGGCTCCCTCTTTAAAAGTGTCTAACCGGTCGGACTTGAAAATGAAGAAAATCCAAACCAAAATACATCTCAGGACACACACACCGATCGTTGCATCTACGGTAACAAGTCCGACAAATCAAATAAAAGTGGTGGAAAGTGATTGTCTTTTGAAATTCAAAAACTTGATTACATTGCGGAAATATGAGTTCTCCATCAAGGCACTTGAAGAAATAGCCCGAAGATAAGAACCGCAGGCTTTTCTTTCATCAACAAGGAAGACCTGGTTACATAAAGCCGCTGTAAACAAGCCGAGTGTTATGTTGGGTTCATCTATTCATCTGAGCCCCAAGCAGTTTTTTTACAGACGTTTTTTTTTTTTTTTTTTTTTCCTCGTGAAATTTCGCTTTTGTTGGATCGCTGACAGCAGCGAGTGACACCAAACATGGAGAAATACTGAGGAGGGTAATGCGAGGCGATTTGCGGCCGGTCTGACGCGAACCAGAAACGCTGGTGACATCTTACACGTCTTACTCCTGTGCGGCCATGATGACCCCGCCGCCTGTAAATCCTTCAGGGAAAGGAATGTGCATCCTCGTAGTTGAGCGAGTATGTCTCATATTCTGACACCGGGCTTTCTCAACATGTTCCCACTTTGAAATCTCATCTCTGCTGCACATGCGCCGGCCTGTCCCAGGATCCTGCTTGATGATCTCAGAGCTGGCTGCAGCTCGGCCATGAATGAGCGAAACGACTCTGAAGTCGGTGTTTATGGAGGGCCCCGTTCTCTCGGAGGGGAGAACCAAAGTTAAATAAATACTTGCTCCATCCTGTCTGCATTAAGGGCCTGCACACATGGCTTTGACGTCAGAGTGACATTAAACAGGGTGGGGTGGCCCAGCCGGCTCTGACAGGCGTGCGCACTCTTCCTTAGCTTGCTATTAAAATCTCTTTCTTGTCTTCGTATCTTTGTCTGTCAGATTTTATTCGTAAAATTTGCCCTTTCCTTCGTCACTTTAATTTTAGGCCTCCCTTCTTAACACCACATAGAGTTAAATTTCCCTCGGACAATTTAAACCAGTAGTAGTAGTTCCTTTCTGCAGAGCTGGTCATATTATTTTATTATTATTATTATTATTATTTGACTTCAAATGTAAACAAAAGATTTATCCCGCAAAATTACTAGCTACGTGCAGCTGGCTGCAGTCTCACAGCAAACCGACTCGATATTAAACACGAACGTTTGTCTTTCTCTTATGCATTCGCTTACTGTAACAGGAGAACATTTTTTTTGTGGGTGCCTGTGTGAATGCCCTGCAGTGCCACAACGGGTCTGTCAACATACCTGCAGTCACGAGACCTGCGCGATCTTAGAAGCCAACACAGCAGCATCAGCAAGAAGCCGCTCGCGCCAGCCCTGTGCAGCCATCCGAGTCGTGAAACATTTAAAACTCTGTCCTTTTTTTCAATAAACCGTATTCATAGATTTTTTTTTTTTTACCATCCAGAATTGCGAAACAATTCAGGACAACAACACGGAGGAGCCGCATGAAGCCTAAAGCTACGCTTGGGCTTCAGCTGACAAAAGTAGTCTATAAAATGTTACCAGATCACATCAAATAAAATCTCTCTTCTTCTTCTTTTTTTTTTCTCCGTTTAATCCTTGATAAATCCAAGGATTTCATCACCTCATTAATTAGGTTTGAGTTGCGATCAGTCTTCGTGCAAGCAGGTTGACAAATGATGCAACGTGCTGTTCCGTTCTGCTTTGTATAAAAGTTGTGCACATCCAAACAATTCTGTAATGCACGTATGTCATTTGTTGTGTGTTTGTTGTTACCGTTGACTCTTACTACACAACCAAGACTGGGGATGGGTATTGGGTAATGGATGGGTAATGGGATAAGATTATATCGATACCGATGACGTTATCGATTCTTCTTATTGACGCCCTCATCGATTCCTCCTGTGAGTGTTTGGTTTATAAAAAGTAGGCGTTTGTGATTTTGTGTGAACCTCAGCAATTTTGAGTTTCTAAACAAGAGATAAGAGCTTGTGTAAGAAAACAAACGTCTCTGCTGAGACGTAACGATGGCTGCACACAGCTGACCGGAGATTGGCACTCTCTTTATTTAATGACGTGCATTGTTGACAAGTGCTTCAGCATGTTGCTGGTGTTGCCGCCCTTGCTTGAAATTACGGTGCTGCCTAAGTTGCACCTTGTGCTGTCACACTCCCGCCTGGTGAAGTGAAGCCATACTTCCAGCTGTTTCAGTCTCTCTGCCACCGCGGCTTCTTCTTCTGATTTATTGCGGTTGGCACACAGCTTTTAGGTGCATTACCGCCACCGTCTGGCCTGGGACGTGAAGATTCGTCAGGAAAAGAATCGATAAGCGCGAAGGCTCGTTATACCGAGGAGTTGAACCAGTTGAAGGACCGGTTCTCGATGCCCTTCACTAACCAGGTCTTAGACACTGTGGCGCATCCAGCTGATTCACTATTTGCCCTTGTTGTTTGCCCTCCGTGAGCATCTGTAGATACCATTTTTGGCGAGTGTCTCACGGTGTTGTTATTAGTCGGACTTGTATTGCTGGCTCTCAGCCGACGCGGTGCGTTGAGGCTTTGAGAACCCGAAGAGATGACCATATCTAGTATGAATAAACTGAAGACCAAATGAATGATTCAGTGGAGTCCAACTGTGCTGTAGCTTTTCCTATTTTCTAAGCTTCCCAGCTAGAAGTCGTTCCTCCAATTTCCCACAGAGTTACTTCCTTTGACGCGGACACGCAGCATATGTGTCAGCTGGCCGTCGGCCGTACCCTTTGTGATGTGTTCAAGTGAAATTCTTTGGCCCAGATACAGGTGACGGGATGCGATGTCATAGTTGGCCTTCATTGCCGGTAGTTCTTTGATGGCGGCTTTGTGTTTGTGTAGCTTTTTAATGGGCACGGTTGGTTAAAAAAAAGTGTTTCATTGCAGAAAAGAGAGACGAGGATGTTTTTATAGGGGCCAGAGACTGCCCCGTGTGCGTACAGTAGGCCTATTCCTTTGTGTGTCTGTGAGGTGTTGTTTTGCAGGTGTTTGACCGTCGCCTTTGTGCATGTGTTTGCGTTGGAGCTGAAACGTGTCACTGTCGGGCCAGCTGCTGTCTCGTGAACTTGAGGGCAGAGGATTTCCCTCTCTGTTGTCATCAAACTGTCAGTCCATGTCGCTTGTTGGAGTCTCGGCTAGTTTATGGAGCTGCGGTGTGTGACCAAAGATGGCTGAGGTTTTGAATGTGACGACTGAACTTTGTGTTCTGTCCTCCTTGCAGGGAGTCTTTTTATTTATTTATTATTTTAAAGCTAGGTTTTTAAAACCTAGGCTTTGTGTCGAAAAAGCATTTTTTTTTTGTGTGTGTCAGAGGCAATATTACCGAAGCTTAAAGTGACGTATTAAAAAGCTCTTTTTTGTCTGATCCGGAGTCAGAATGTCAAAGGGATCAGGTTTACATAACACCATGTAACATAAAGCGATGGAAGCACATCTGAGGCATTGTAATCAGAAAGCGTGTGGTGTGTTTTGTAAAGGTTAAAATGTTAATCATTCGTTTTAATCGCGGCTGCCTCGCACAGATACTATATACAACTGGTTTGTAAGTCAAAGGAGCTTCTCCTCAGAATACCCTGGATTCAGTGCTCTGCCCCACGGAGCAAATACCTTGTTTACCCCCTGATGGGATGTTTTTCCATCACTCGCGTGCTAACGCACACGTGCATGCACACAGCCCCGCTGCCGTGCGAGTGAGCTTTTCAGTAAATCTACGAAGTTACCATTGTCCTACGTAGAGTGTTGTTGGGCCTGGAGGTCACTCACCCCCCACACTAGGCTCATCTGATAGGCCAAGAAGGCCGCACCACACCACTGTGTGTGTGCAGGAGATAATCCGTGAACGAGGTTTGTCTAACGTTTGACTCAACTCCACTTTGTGTGGCTGTTTTTGCGTGATATGGTGTGTGTGTGTGTGTGCGTGTGTCTTTTGGAGCTGTCAACATTCTTTGCCACATGTCCTGTCATGATGCACATAGGCGACTGGTGAGATGAACCAGCTGCCCCTGGACCGCAGCAGGTCACAGCAAGGTCACACACGCGTGCACAACACACACACACACACACACGCACAGGCCCACACACTTCACTAGATGTCTTCTTATGTGTTTGTTTGTTGAGAATGCCACTGGCTGTTGGGCGAACCCAAGCGCGATGCTGCAACGCGCCTCGATTGATGGGCTGATGGGAATCTCTCGCTGTGTCTTTTAGGTGGAGGAGGAAAGAGGAACGGCCGCAGCAAGAAATGGAAGGAGATGCTGAAACTCCCGCACATCAGCCAGTGTGAGGAGCTCCGACGCACTATCGGTAAGAAACGGGGAGAGAGTGTGTGTGTGTGGGTTCGTGGCAAAAAAAAAAGATAAATCACCATGCTGTGTCGTTGGGGTGGGTCTGACTATGGGAGGAAGTTCAGATTGGACTTCCTTCCTGTTTCTACCCGTCTCCACCCGTGGTTACAGGCAAGGGACAGGAAACGGGGTGTGTGTGTGTGTGTGTGTGTGCGCGTCTGAAACTGGGAATCCGTTTGAACAGTCGCGCCTTAGCTCTCGTTTAATGCTGCATGTATGTCTGTTGGCACGTGAGATCAAAAGATTCACCCCGAGCTTCCTTCCTCTTCTCAACACCCAGGTTTAATCTGAAAGCGCTGGCAGGATTCTCTCTTTGTAGCCCAGACACGGCGCTCTCCTCTTGAGCTACATTATCTCCTCGGCTCCCCTCTACCCCCACACCCACCGCGGTTCCCTGAATGCCACAGCACAAATGTGTGTGTATGTAATAGTGCGTCACAGCTATCTCTGCCAGAGATTGCAGTGCTCCCCTCCCCCACATACGCACATACCCTCCCTCTTTTCTATCTCCATACCTCCCCCTCCCACTATCCGTATCGCTCTCCCTCGCTCTCTCCACCACTTCAGAGGAGCGTAAGAGTGGCAGAGCAGGGGAGTTATGGAGAGGGCGGGTGAAAAAAAAAAAAACAGAAAAAGAGAGAGCGAGAGGCTTTTTTTTTTTACAAGGGGAGGAAAGATTTTTTAAGGACAGGAGGGGAGAAGAGGAGGGCTGAGTGGACGAGATGCGAAGGCACACTCTCCCTACGGTGATATCTCTTACTCAGCGTTGACTGTGTTCCTTGTCTTTTTGCCTCGGTGTCACAAATCATCACTTGCGGATCTAATGATCATGAGCTTGAATCTGTCGTCAGGGGTGACGGATCACCTGCTTATGCACATAAATGCCACCTTAAATATGATTAAGCGTCCCGTTTGTCACGTCTTACATATTTATTGCAGTTTGGATTATGGCTGCTGAGGACTCTAAAAATGGGCTATAGGTGTGTGTGTGTGTGTGTGTGTGTGTGTGTGTGTGTGTGTGTGTGTGTGTGTGTGTGTGTGTGTGTGTGTGTGTGTGTGTGTGTGTGTGTGTGTGTGGCGGGGGTGCACTCAGCAGCTGTTAGATTTACATACGTCACTATTACATAGATGCTATTGCGTAATTTCGCTATCGCGCAGAGAGCAAGATCAAAATAATCCTCCCTGTGTACTTAAACACACAGACCCGTAGTGCGGAGACCCATGCATGTTCGCCGTCAGTGCAGGGGCTGTGGATGGATAGAAGCGTACAGTACAGCTGATAGCAGTGTCTTTGTTGTGTCTTGATAATGTCAGGCATTTGACCTTAGCCTTGACAAGTGAGCGGTAGTTCTAGGAAGCCTAGATTGCATTATGTGGGCTGCAGCCACTTTGTCTGCCAGCCTTAGACATCTCTCCCTCTTTCTCCTCTCCTCCTTCCATCTCTCCTTTGGTAGCCGGCCAAAACATATAGCACATGCGCCGCTATTACTTTGGATCACCGCGAGCATGTTAGCTAAAAGTTTAACGCGATCTGGAAACCTGAGAGAAAAGCTCTGGTTTGGTAGCGGCAGCGAGCGGTTTGTCCGATACTTTATGTGCTGTAGGTGTGAACACAAACATGAAAATGCGGCTCAATCGCATTTGTGCGCGTTTAGCTGATCATTCACTGTCTAACGGATCCACTCCGTCTTGGCTTAAATTGGAGTTTTAATTAAGTTGTAATTGCTGCTTACTTCACTGACACAGACAGTTGCCAGCCCATGCCAGTTCAGGCTTCGCAACGCATCCTCTCTCTTCAACCCTTTCATTTGACTGCCACATTTTTTTTTTTCTTCGACACCTTCTGCTCTTGCGCGCACTCTCACTCTCGCCCTATTCTTTCACAGTTGTCCATATTCAGGAACCGTGAAATGTCTCTTACGCAAAGAGGAGTTTATTTATTTATTTTTTTTCTCAGATCTCTGCAGTCATAAAGTTTGACCAAATTATTATGCAAATAACACTGTGTACGCACAACCGCTGAGGCCATTCTCTTCGAGTGAAATGCTTGTCTACCATGTCACCACCAAAATACTTTTTATTCATATTCGCATTGTTGAAAACCAGTGGATGTGCAGGCAAAAGAAAATAAATAATACAGTTTCCCACAAGATTTCATTAGACTGGTGTTTTTTTTTTTTTGTTTGTTTTGTTTTTTTTTTGTTTTTGGAAGTAAATTCTCCCGTCTTAATAATAGCCCCTAATTATCATGTTATCCCAACAATTAAAAACAATGTATACCGTATAAATAAATGAAATGTGCACACAGTATAAGTGTTGTTTTTTTTTTTTTTATCAGTCCGTCTTTAAATTACTGTAATAATGAGGAAATTGTTTTTGGCGACAGCAGCCGTCTGTGCAGTTCATGAGGACGAATACTACAGGGACACTGTACAAAAGGCTTTGAGACGTGTCCTTCTATAGACAACTGTATGGAAGAATAAATAAAGTCAAATCAGTCAACAAATTTAGAGTAAAAAGACTTTTAATCTAACTTTGCTAATCCACGTTACGTCTGGAATCCTTTTCTCTGGAGTTTGATCTCTGTAAATAATTGCGACCAGTGTGTGCGGTGGATGTAGGAGGAGGCGTCCATGAAAACTATGTGACTCGCTTATAGAAATGAAATATGATACAATTTTATTCAGGAAGTCATCACGCTTATAATTTCAGCTGTGTGTGTTGAAACAGATCATTTTTTCATCCATCGCGTTGCCCAATTTCTCAGTTTATTAAAAATATCCT
Organism: Mugil cephalus; assembly: GCF_022458985.1. NCBI lineage: Eukaryota > Metazoa > Chordata > Actinopteri > Mugiliformes > Mugilidae > Mugil > Mugil cephalus. The sequence continues at coordinate 8,583,173 of NC_061771.1, forward strand.
TCCAGCGACATTGCACAACTGTTTCTGTATTTTTTTATTTTTTGTTAAGCATACTGGAGCGTGTCACGTCAAAGCGTGACCAGTTGTGCAGTGATTCAACATAAGGGTGGGGTCCGCTGGCCACTGGATCAACAGAGAACACTGGCCTTGAGAGCCTCGCATCTAAACGTGTTCTCCTGCGAGACTCAAACATTTCAGTATCAGCCCAACCTCCTAAAACCCGTTGGTGTGATGATATGGATTAAGGGGATAAGGGATTTGTGGTCGCTGAAGGTCAGAAACCAACGATTCAAACTAACGTGAAGTTCAGTTTTCTTTGAACCAGTGTGGAAAAGTGGAATGTTGTTGAATTTTGTTTACACGTCTACATTTTAGTTGCAAACAATCTTACTGACTAAACCCACATGTCTCCAGAAGTTCTTCTTTATTAGGCACGGCTATCAACCTGTATAACGATACGTAACATCAATGCATTTTTTTTGTTAGCACATCACAAGGAGTACACCTAGCAGCCAGCTAGCACAGATGTTCTGCGGCTGCACTTCCAGGAAACAGAGCGCCTATTAGCAGGAAGGCTAGGAAGCGAGGAGAAGTTACAAAGCATGATTCCCCGACTTCTCCCGAATCATGCCGATTTTGTCGGTCTGCGGTTTTGCCGGTCTACTTGATCTTGTGTTGTGAAAATATTTCTGTATCAGTATGTTCGGATGGGATGGAAACAAAAAAGCCATCTGTGTGCCCTTAATGCTGCTTCCTCTGGAATCGCTTTCGCTGCTCCTGTCAGTGGTCCAACTAGTGCAAACGGTGCGAGACGAACTGAAAAAACTGAAGCCCCAGAAAAAGACGGCGCGTTGGCTCGGTTAGTCACGGCTCTGAGGGATAAAATCACTCCAGAGTTCGCTCATTTGCGTCGCGAACTCTTTAAAATAGCTCTTATCATCAGTGAGCATTACAGGCTCACTCTGCTCCCGCACACCGCTGAGCATAGCTGAAAGGGGAAGCACCAAGCATCCAAACACGTAGTGATCAAAGAAAAAAAGGCCACATCAGTGAGTAGTGCCGACTAAGTCAAAGATCTGTCTGGGAGATTGTCTGAAAGGACATCTGCTGCTTTAAAACGCAGCACTCGCACTGTGGAAGGGGAAGTAATAAAACTATCATATCTCTTCTGTTTGCTGACCAAAGTGATAAGTTGCGGTTGTATAAGTGGTGAGTCTGAATGAGGGGTGCTGAACTGCAAACCATAGGGGGCTGTGTAATAAACAGCGCAGCTGGGAGGGCCGTTGCGAGGACTTGATTTACGGTCGGAGGTTGTCCTGTAGCTGTCACCGCTCAGAAATTTTCATCCCCAGCATCCCTCCTCCTCTGTCCGCAAGTGCGCATGTGACTGTGTGTGGCCTATTTTTGTTTGTATGTTTGTCTTGCGTGTGTGCATGTGTGGCCTTACTGTCAGCCCGTGATGGAAAATGTCCTGGGTCTTCTTCCTCATTTGCCGCGAGAGGAAATATGACTCAAATAGACGCGATTAGTGCTAATAACATGGGTCCAGCTGCACGCGAGAAAACAGGCGCACAAAACGCGCTAACGTGGATGCAGTGTGTTGTTGCTTTTTAGCGTAAGGAAAACGTACCTTTTGTTAAAACAAAGGAGCATCATCTCTGTCGGTGGGATTAGTGTCTAGTGGTCAGCCTCTCATTAAGATATAGAAAATATACTTAACCTCAAAATTCTTAGTTTATCTACCAGAGGAATCCATTGTAATGTTGTGCACACATTTATAAAGTATATACACACATTAACTAAGCTTATCCTGTCTTCTCCTAGGTTTAAATGTCGACCTATACAAATTCTGCATCCACTGCAATAGAAAGTAACAGGTTGCTTAGGAATGGGAAGGACATATCAAGTTATGTATCAGCTTTTTAAGTGAAAAATACCAAAAGAAAAAAATGATGGCAATGAATAGAATAATCACAATGACGTGGAGAAGCTCTGTTTTCTGCCTTTGAATAAAGCTGCTACTGGTTCTGAACAACGATAACAAAGTGAGATATGGTAAACCAACTTCTCTGACTCTAACCTCTTGTGGTAGAGAGTTGGTCTGGAATAACTCTGTTGGGAGCCATTTATGCCCCGGCACAGCTGATCTGTTGGGATAATCAAATCGTCTAGAAACTCTTTATGTGGTCGCGAGTAACGGGGGCGTACGTACCTGTCACCAGAGTTGAATTTGTTGTAGTCAGAATGGCTCAGATTGGTCGTAGGGCCGTCCAGTTGCGTGGTGTTTCTTCCTTTTGTATCGGTTGAAACACACGCCTTAATGAAATCCAAATGTGCTGCGCTACCAGACTCATATTCTGATAATAACCGAGTCTGGCTACACCAGGCTACTAAACCATAGCTGCACACACACACACACACACACACACACACACACACACACACACACACACACACACACACACACACACACACACACACAGGCAAATGGCATCTGTGTGTTTGTTCCCTGTGGTTAACAAAAAAACAACCCTTCAGACTTGATGGAGTGCACTGACTCCCAGGTCCTAAAGAGTGAATTCCCCTTCTTAGGTTATTCAGTTTGAGTTGTTTCCTGGTTCGTTCGCTGAAATTAATGCACACACAAAAACAGTAAAAAATTAATCTTCTGTAACCGATTACGGCAGGGAGTCGAAGGGGTTGCTGGAGCCTACCCCAGTTGTCATTGGGTGAGAGGCGGTGTCCACCCTGGACACGTCTATCACAGGACTAACGCACAGAGACAAACCACCATTCACGCTCAGACCTACGGTCAATTTAGAATCACCAGCGAAGCTAACGAGCACGTCTTTGGATGGTGGGAGGAAACTGGAAGTCCTGGAGAGAAGCCACACGGACACAGGGAAAGCATGCAAACTCCACCCAGAAAAGCAGAAACGGCCCCAGTTGGACTTGAACCCAGAACCCGTCTGTGCTGCCCGAAAGTGATACTGTGCAGCACAATTGAATTTAGTTCACTGCATCCGATATCTATGGTCTGATGTCTGTGTGTACGTATGTCCAGCGTATTAAATTTCTCCTTCTGTCCCCCCCCCCCCACCCTCGCCCTTGTCTCTTCCCCTGTCCTCTCTTCCTCTCAGAGAGGGACTACACCAGTCTATGTGAGAAGCAGCCCATTGGTCGGCTGTTATTCCGTCAGTACTGTGACACAAGGCCAGAGCTGAAGCGCTGCATCGAGTTTATGGATGCTGTGGTAAGATTTTGTAACGCAACCCACTGCACATTCTCTCATGTTCTTATTGCTATCGTTCTCACAAAGCTACGTATCGCAGTCATATTTCTCTGTGTTTGTCATATTCTGTGTGATTTCACCCCCGAGACCAGGCTGGACCAGGCCTGTGGAGCACGAAATAGGAGGGGAAAGTCAGCGCAAAGTGCTTTTCCTGCTCTTGGCAATAGGCGATAGTTAGGTGGTGGGTGGGGTGGGCGTAGGCGTAAGGGGGTGATTAGTGACTGACTTAGACAGGCTGTCAGAAAGCCGACCCCTCCCCTTCCTCGATAAACTCCTCCATGAGGTCAAGCCCACGTCAGAGGAAGGTCCCCTGGGTGAGCAGGCGAACACAGGCCCGAGCTTGTGTCTGAGCCCCCGGTGGTATGCGAGAAAGGAAAGCGGGAGGGAATCATGCTTGTTTAATGAGAACCTGTATTAGTGTTTGTCGAGATACGCAGACAGACACGTACGCACAGAAACAAGCACTGAGGGGCACACGTGGCCAGCGACAGCTGAGAAATGACTTATTGGTGCTCAACACTCGGTGCATGTATCGTAGCGCGGCCCGGTTCCATTCCTCTCCTCAGCGCGTGTTTTCAAACAAAACACATGGCTCCGACTCCAGACCACCCCCCTTCACCCCCCACCCCCTCCACCCCCCCACCCTGCATACACCCATATTTGACCAAAAACACAATCTGTGGTAGTGCGACGGGGTGAAAATTGAGGCGTCATCCTGGTAGCTGACAGATAACGGGTAGAGTGTGAAGACGAACACGGTTGCCAATTTGCCGAGATGAGATGTTTTGTCGCGGCAAACTGCGGTGGGCCCACACTCACTTTTGATTTCCTTTTCTGTCGCTTTCTGTTTTGTTGGTTTCTTGTCGACTTACCACACTTCCTCCTAAATCTTCCTCTTTGTCTGTGCCCTTCTCGCTACCTTCTGGCACCTATCTCTTACCCTATTATGAGAGCTGCTAAATATGGATGGATGAACCTGGTGTGGTTGCTCACGCTTCTGTTTTTCCCTGGCAGGCCATGTACCAGCTAGCTCCTGATGAGAAAAGGAGGGACTGTGGACTGAATGTTTTAGACACATACTTTAATAATGGGGTAAGACAGACAACAGACTGATATGTTCCCGAATGATTTGAATGACAGTATCTTAGGATACGATAAGCAAAAATGCATCTCTTTGGATTTTATTGACAAGTACATCAAAGCTGTCATTTCCTTTGTTTTTGACATTTATTACTCTTGTTTTACTTCTTATGACCTATATGTACAGCACATTACACAAAGCCCTACATGCACCAGTATTTAAACCTTGGCTTTTCACTCCCTTTATTGCTTAATGAGCGTAATTTTAACTCCCATCATTTGCTTTAAAGCTAAACATGTACACTGAAATGGTAAAGGAAGCAGTCTACCTTATATGTCAAAAGAGGGGAACAGAGTAAAAACTAAAGATTTACTCTTGAATGTGTACGTTTGTTTCATGTACCCGTATCACGCGTTTTGTCGTCATTGCAGTCATCTTTATATTCAGACCTACAGGGCTTCAGAGAGTTTTCCTAAGTGTTAATTTCCTCACCGCCTAAACGAACTGAACTCATCAGCAAACTGTTTTAAAACCCCACCTACCAGATGAGGTCTGTTTCACCCTCTACTGACGGGAGTGTAGAGGGTCACGGGCTGAAACGAGGCACGACTCTGATGTTGATGCCATAGTCTGTATTGTTCCAACATCCTACACTTTCCTTTCGTCCGTGTCGCCTTCAACCTCCGTTTCCGTGTCTTTGCCCTCCAGTCTGCAGCCCATCTGCCTGACGTGCCCCAGGATGTCGTCGCCGGGTGTCGGGAGAAGTTAGAACAGAGTCCGTGTAAGGAGCTCTTCAATGACTGCACCAAGTAAGTCTTTATCTTGGTCGTCTCTTACGCAGATCAGCCACAACATTAAAACCACCTGCCGGCGAGGGGAACAACACTGGTGTGATGTCCTTCTGGGGAAACCCGGGCCTTGGCTTTCATGTTGATGTTTCTGTCGGAAGATGTGTTTACCGCGCTGGTACGCTGCCGCTTCTGGGCATCAAAGCGCAGTGGCACTAACAGAATCCTGCTCCCTCATATAGTGTGCGTGTCTGTTGACTGTGTGGACCCAGAGCGCCATGTCACTAGTGATGATGAGGCAGCTGGCACCTGGAGTGCTATATTACACACACACACACGCACACGCACGCACACACACTGGAGTGTTCCAGTGAAAAAGAGCAGTGGGCAGAGAGAGCATCCGGATGGCCTGGCATGAAAACAACAGACACTTCAGTGTTCCCCTTACATACACACACACACACTCACACACAAACACAGGTTTACAAACACACACACACACACACACACACACACACACACTCTTGCAGGTGTTTCTGCTTCCTACCCCGAGAGCCAGGAGAGGCAAACAGACCGGCGTTTATTACCCCCAAATGCACTTCTTGTTGCGCACACACGCAAATACCACAGCGTAAGTTTGTATTACTTTGGTAATTTAGCTCTGTCACAGTTAGTAGCTGTTGTCGTGGACATGCAAATGAAATGTAAAGTGCTTTTTATGAGTTTACAGTAGTGAATGATGATAAATACAGGCGCACCTATCTTATTATTGTATTATTAGAGTAGAGCTTAGTTATTACAGAGCGGCTGGAGTGTGCTTCATGCTGATTGGTTCGATGGGGCTCTTGTCGCATGTAATTGGCTGCTGTCATTCTCAGATTAAAAGTAGCATCTCACAATAAAAAAAAATGTAAGAACAGAGGTTGCAAGAGATCCATAATGTCTGTGATGTATTTACTATTCCACCTTAAAGCTGGCTTCATCCTTTTGCGTCACATCTAGGCAGTAAGTGCAGCGCAGCTCTGTACCCTACTTACTAGCCTGGTGTGTAGTCTTTCAGAAACATACTGTAGCTACGTGTTACAGCAATGCTGCCACAACACTTACTTTGTGATTCACGCAAAATGCTTTTCCAGTTTGTTCATGGGCCTCCGACACACCGTCTACTTCTTTTGTGCGTCGCATCGACTTCAGATAAAGTAATTACTGTCCATCTCCGACATGATCCGATCAGTTTTGTTCGACGTTGTTTGAAGGAACAACAACAAAGACCTACACGTGTACGCGTCAAGGAAGGTTCTGTGTAGATCTGCTGCAGTACCACTGGAGTGTAAACCAAGCTGAAGTAGGAAACCATACCATCCTAGTAGCTCTACCTGTTTGTTCATGGAACAAAAACACATCAAGTAATGAAATGATGGGAAGGCCTGGCTCAAAAGTAACTTTAGAATACTTTTATTTGGTATGGACCTAACGTGTGACCCGGGACTCTAGTTAATCTTCTGTTTGTTGAATTTCTCAATTCTGAATTTTGCATCAACAGCCATTGTAGGAAATGTTGACTGTGTTGCTATGGAATCCGCAAGGAAATTGCAAAAAAACAGCTCCAGGTTCTTTGTTTAGTTTTGCCAAAAAGCCCATTAAAGTGTCCTGAATTATCTGTCATCAGTTCCTTTTTGCTGAATTACCCGGAAGCCGAAGACCATTAAATATTCTGACTTCTCTACCCACTTCTCTTTTCCTAATTTCTACACTGATCTGTTGCTGCTTATTTGTGATGGATATCACAAGTGATACATTGAGGATGTGCAAGTTACACTTAGTCTAGTCTAAAAATACACGTGTGATGTCTATTAAACTGAGGTTCATGATGCACGTTTCCTCTTACAGAAACTGCTGGTTTTGTTGAATCGTTTGGGAACATTGCGCAAAAACATCACAGTGAGACGGAGATATTTGTTTTACGTAGATGCATCTGATCGACACAAAAGATGTAGAGCGGCCTTCGAGTTCCCTCAGCCCCGGAAAAAGCTGGATTTTTTTTTTTGTGAAGTCTCGTCTCACAGCCACACAGGCAGAACGGCTTTGGACTGGAAATGCTGTGACCAGCCTCTGATTCACTTGAGTTTACCCCCCCGGGGGGGATACTGGAATCTCAGAGACGGGACGGGAAGAAGTGGGAATCACAGTCGGCTCAGCGAAATGCTCATTTTTCTCCACATACTTAGAGAGCTGCTGAATAGATTTGTAATAACAGTAACTCGTACGTTTCAGTGAGAGACTCCGCCGCTGGTTGAGGCAGCGGTGATTCTTTCCCAGGAATTTCCTTGACCTGATTATTTTAATTGAGGATGAGGATGTTTTGTTTGGTTTATCTTGAACGCGTTCAGATATCCTCTGCGCTGTGCGTTGGGAAGAAGTGCTTGAGGCACGGGGGGGAGGGGGGGGGGGGGGGGGGGACTAACAAAGTGGGGATGTGTGCTCGAGAAGAAGACGGCCAGCGAACTGACAGAGGAAGCTCAGCGGGGCGACGTGGTTTGTTTTGACTGAAAGCAGAAACGGCAGCGGTCGCGGTTGAGATGAGCACGACGCGCGCACCTGTCCTAGCTCATCGACACCGCGTATCGCGTCGGGGGCCACCCTTCTTCCTCTGTGCGTCCATCTCTGTTTTAACACCTCGGAGGAGTGAAGCGAGCACCGCGGGGGACGGGAAAACCGCGCCACACAGAGGGAGGCTGTTGTATACCTGCAGAAATGGGAGGGACGTTGGAAAACCCGCCGAGAGTCACGAAGGGAGAACAAAATGGAGGAGATTGGGGTGGGGGGTGGGGGGGGGGGGGGGGCGGGGGGAGCGATGAGAAATGGAAACAAATTGTTAAGGAGAGTGGAGCAAAACAGCAGTTGTACAAGCCCAGGAAAACACAGGCACGTGTTGTAGCAGCAGTTGAGATGTTTTTTGAGTGGGAATCCCGTCCAAGTTCGGTCATCATTCCTTCCTTCCAGTATCATTATTACTTTTATTATTCCGTTGTGCAATGTTCATTTTCATTAATTTTTTATTCCGATGTGTAATTTTGACCCAGTGCTTGCTTTGCCTTTTTTTTTTTTTTTTCTTTCTCCGAGGGAAAACCTGTAGGAAAGCATGGTGCTGCTTGTGGAAATGTAACTTTTGGCAGAGCTTTGTCCCCACTAACAGAAATGTACTCGCTCATGGATTTCCTTCTGCTGCAGTGGAACATACTGGTTATGTAATAGCAGGAGTAAAGCGTGGCCCTTCGGTGGTGCATGTGTGCCGTGGTGTTTTGCATATCGTCCATCTTGACAAAAGGTTGCTCTGCCGATCTTTCTTCCCTTCTCCTTTACTCTCTCGCTCCATTTGTTGTAACAAAAGCCATATTGTGGCCGTCTACTTCTACTCCGTGTGATGTCCGTCTGCGGCCGTGCTCCAGGCCAGGCGCTGCTGGGCTCTCGCCTTCCTGGAGGCCCTTTAAACCGAGCTGCTCAGAGAAGGGAACATGGATGGGAATCTGAACACGGAGAAGCTTTGTTTTAAATCTTTATTTCGTGATTTCTTTAGTCGTCCAAGTGACAGACTTGAGAGTGAACTATATGTTATGGTAAAGACATTTAGACTTCAGTTAAAGAAATTCCAGTTGTATTTGTTGCGTACCTGCACATTGTGGAGATTTGAATCAGTATTATCTGAGGTTTTGATCTTCTCGACCGTAGTTTAGACTCAAACAACACAGGACAGATTGATGACACCTTGTTGACACTGTGCTCCTTATGCTGAGAGAGAAACTGAGATTTGGTCCGGATAGATGGACGTTCATCTCGTGTACAGAGCATCTGTGTCTTATAATGACATAACTTTTACCCGGCACAGGGGGCTTCCCGTGTGGAAACTCGCTACTCTCCAGCCTTTTGCCAAGAACAGCTACTCCACCACCGTTGGTGACCACAGGCAGCTTTTCTCGTCCTCCTCGGTGATGAAGTAATACGGTGAAGGAAAATCTCCCGGGCCAAATACCAGCATCTCTTGCGTTTGGGTGGAAGTGAAGAAACATCGGCTGGAACCTTGGTTCCTAGTCATGCGTTGTCAGCTGGCAGGAGAGGCTGTGATCACACGTCGGCCGTGATGAAAGCCTGATTTTTTTTTTTATTGCGTGCCACGGTTCACAAGTGGTACAGTTTACCTCACAGCCGTTCTGCTCTGAGGATGATGACGGTTCTTTTGACTCGGAGAAACCTCCCTCGGTCATGTATCTGATAAAATCACCAGTATGGAAAGAATCGGTGCCTAATTACAGGTTTCAAATGTTCTTTTCTTTATATGGGTACGGTTAGCGCATAGGTGTACAGTCTTAAGGAACCTGATATCATTGTTGTTCAGCGCGAAGGCTCAACCATTTTCCTTTTTTCGTTACGCTCCTGTGTGTTTTGGCACATTTCATGGGCAAAACAATGGGTACATTGTAACTCCGTCGTTTTTATGTGACCGTTTAAAACTATAGCGTGGTGCTAAGGTTATTTCCAAGCCCTTTCCAAATGTGAAAACACCAGGAAAATGTCTGTGTGTGTTGGAAACCTGTCCTCTGTGATGTCATGTCCGCGCTGATAGACCAGCGGTAATGCTTTTCCTGTTAACCAGCGAGGTTTGGTTTGCCAGAAATGAAGAGGGAAGCAAGACTAGCAGTGAAGACGGAGGAGCCTGAAGCAGCAGCTGGGAGGAGAACTACGGTGTCTATGCTGAATACGTCACAGACGTAACTGAGGCTCTATCAGTTCTCTGTTTATTGCAGAAATGAAACCGATTCTGCGAGGCGTCTGAGAAATATTTGATGCTCTAGATATAGATAAAAAAAGATGCATTCAGGGGATGGGTTAAGCTTAGTTCATAGTTGTGTTGTCACTTTTAGGTATCCCACTGCCGTACATTTTCATTGTTCATGCGCTGCCTCCTCAAATATCTTCTCTGCAGTGATTTCAGTGAAAGTAACCGTTTATTAAATACAGAGCGAAACCCAACACGGCCGACTAGTTTTAGGTTTTAGGTACAGGTATAAAAGCTTCCATTTAATGTGGGCTCTGCACAGGCTGATTAGACTTAGACAGACTTTATTCTGTCTAAGTCTAATACTCTCACAACCAGAATGGAGAGTCACTCTTGGTGTACACATCGGCACATCAGAGTATTCAAGTCAAACAACGACTGTGGTCATGTCATTTATAAAGGCCACTAATATATGAGGCTGACAGGTCAAAGAGTCGCGTTCTTACAACTCTCTGTGGAGCGATGTCTGACGAACGGCCCGGAGACAGAAGAGCTTGTTTTACGGCCCCGCAGAGAACTGTGTTTTTGTAACTTCATTCCTTAAATGTATTTAGTTTTTTTTTGTTTGTTGTTTTTTTTTGTCTGTGCATATGATGTTATCCGGCAGATTGGACAGAGACTGGGCCACATTCTCGTGGCAGGTAACGTGAGATTAGATGTTCCGCTCAACCTCCTGCTTAGCAAAAACCGGTTTCCCGAAATCCCCAGTTTCCTGGTCGAGCCGAGTGGAATGTCTCTGTTCAAAGGCATTTTTCACAGCGGCCTATCGACGCTGGGATTTTTTCCGTCTTGCCGCTGAGGATGGCCAAACACACACACGCAGCCTCGCAGATGTACACAAACATGCACACACATGTAATTCAGCATGACGATGCAGTTGTTGTAAAGGGGCGGCCTTCTCCAGAGGACGCAGAGGCTCGCCGGCGAGAAATCTCACATGCACTCCTGGCTCAATTGTGCCGTGTGTATTGTTCTATCCTTATCATGTTACCGAAATGATCACCTCCCCCTTTTTCTCCCTCCCTCCCTCCAGAATAGTTCGTGATTATCTGAGTGGAGCTCCATTTTCCTCCTACCAGGAGTCCATGTACTTCTCTCGCTTCCTGCAGTGGAAATGGTTGGAGAGGTGGGTAGCCGCTGCAGATTACACACTTGGGAAAGCAAACGTGCAAACCATTCAGCGTTCTTACGTAAAGATGACACCTGGGATTTCAAACACATAATAAAATTAAAAAAAAATAATAATAATAACTAGGAAATAAATGATACCATATAGAGACCAGACCAGGAGTGGTTCTGTCAATCAGTGTTTCTGTTTGCTTAATAATTGATGACACTTTGCATAATGGCTGGGGAACCAGAGCAGGGTGGAGACAGCAGTCATCCTGGTGGATTAATAATATATTAGACCATTACCGCGTCTGCAGCATCACATGCTCTGCGAGAATGAGGAAAAACTAGCAGCTATTTCACGTCTGCCCTTTGTTCGTCTTCCCTCCTCCTCTTCTTATTTTTGTGTTTCCGTCTCTGCAGGCAACCAGTAACCAAAAATACCTTCAGACATTATAGAGTACTAGGAAAAGGTGGATTTGGCGAGGTAAGTGTCACCGCAATCAAGAACTTTTAAATAAAGCCGCACGCTGCAGTTATTTTTTGCTAATGATTTACTATAAATTGCCACAAGTTGTTTCATGCAGTTAGCTGTGGCGGCAGTGTTTATGTCCCCACTCCAGCAACACTGGGTGGAGGAGCCCGTCATGTGACATATTAACTTCCATTAGTTACAGTGCAAGCGTGTGTGTGCATGTGTGTGTGTGTCTCCTTACGTGCTTGTGTGTGTGATCACGTTTCCTCGCTGCCTGTTTTCCAGGTTTGTGCCTGCCAAGTACGTGCCACCGGTAAGATGTACGCCTGTAAAAAGCTGGAAAAGAAACGAGTGAAGAAAAGAAAAGGTGAAGCAATGGCACTAAACGAAAAACGCATTTTAGAAAAAGTTAACAGTAGTTTTGTAGTAAGTACTACCTTTTTCTTATTCAACCTTTCAACAGAAATGTACCTGTTTTGTTTTGTGTGTGTGTGTGTGCGCGTGTGTGTGTTTGTGCGTGCGCGTGCGTGTGTGTGTATTTGCGTGTGTGCATGCGCGTTACGTGTGAGCGCTGTTGCTCGTGGCTCCAGGATTCTGCAAATGAAATTGAGTGGCATGTTTGCAAAGGCTGTCAATCCGCTGTTAATGATAGACTCCGCAGCTCTGTTTGTGTAATGAGCTTCGGGAGCAACAGTGGAAAGAGACTTCGTGAGATAAAACTACACGAGTGGAAAAAGTCACATGATATTATTGACCAGTAGCACACTGCAGGGCCGCTGGTAAAGGATGTGCAAACATTTTGACAAGCTCAGCTGGGTGGCTTGAACGCTCTGCTCCATTGGAGCAAAATGCTTCTTTTTTTTTTTTTTTTTTTTTTTTTGATAACAAACATGCGTCATCTCAAACATGCCACGTTTGATTTCATTTGGAGAACGCTGTCGACCTCAATTAATTTGTGATTAATGTGTTTGAATTTGTTTGAACTCTGTTTTTTCAGCCCTCGGTGCAGAAATGTTTATAGCTCCTTTATCTTAAACTTTGTGCCACTTCCCCCGTTGTAATTGTGCGTCCCTCCACGTACGGTCGGTCGAAAATCGAGTCCTTCAAGTGCCTGAAGTGCCCTTCTGGACGGAATTCATTTGCGTCTAAACAAAACATGTCTGAGATCGAGTGAGATGTGTAGTAGTAGCCCAAACATAGAATTTCAAGGAACCAGTCTGAGGAACAATCTGAACTTTCGCTTTCCAAAGAATTTCACAATTGCTTTGGCGGCGTTTCTGTGAGAAAATGTTTTCAAAGCATCGGTCTAGTCATCCAAAGAAACCATATCCCTGGAACAATAGGGCGTCAGTGTTTTTGTATAAAATGGGTATTTGAATTGCAACAGTTCACAATACGGTGATGCGTTGACTCATACGCGTAGAGTTTTAATCAAAATTTGCGATAGAAATGACATTTCAGCAGAGTGAGTGCATTTAGATGAGAGTGGCACAGTGTCCTGCTCTGGGAGGGGGGGTCGTTCCCCTGCTGCTGTGCCACCGTGTCTCCGGCTCTTAATGGCGGCGTTGCTCTTGGCTGATGTAGCTGTGGAGGATTTCTATAAACTGAGCCACGGTCATGAGTAAGCGGCGTTTTTTTGGCTGCCACTGTGTTGCCAGCCTTGATGTTTTTTTTTTTTTTTTTTTTTTTCGAGGAGTCACGTAGCTTTTCATTCCTATTGTGCTGCTCAAAGAAACAGCTGACAGTTCATTGACACATAAGATGATCCATTGTAGGTACAGGTCATGATCTTAAAGCGAGGCCTTTTGAACCCTCTCTATTAATTTCCCCCTCTCGCTGTATAACAGGGCGGGCATTGTAGCTGTTGATGTACCGCTCTCTGAGTTTCTTCATTCTCCTCTCCCCACCGCATGAATTTAAAAATGAAAACGCTTGAATCTTTCTTCTGCTTTACTGCAGCTTGTTTAGATAAGGTCTCGAACGCAGTTGGGAAAACTAATCACGTGTGCTCCTATTTTCCATTTTGTTCAACTGTACACACACACACACACACACACACACACACACATCTCAGGTGCTCATGCTGGAAAAGGGAGCTTAGCTTTGGCTCAGTGTTGTTTCTCAAAAAAAAAAAAAACAGTTCCAAACACAACAAAATTACAGCTACTGCTCATTTTACATTCTTGGAAAGCGGAGCGGCCGGAGGGATATGCATGTAAATGTCTGGGTCTGTGCGCAGGCTGTACTTTGTATGTGTGCAAATATTGTAGAACAGTGTGTGACTGTTTAACTGTGATATTGATCTGTAGTACAGTAACGCTGACTGCACAGGAGCAGAGCCTCCATGTCCCTCCATGTCCCTCCATGTCCCTCCATGTCCCTCCGTGTCCCTCCGTGTCCCTCCATGTCCCTCCGTGTCCGTCCATGTCCCTCCGTGTCCCTCCGTGTCCGTCCATTTGAAGCTAACGGCTGTGTTTGAGTTGTACTACGTGCTGGTTTAGTTGGTTTCTGATGCAGCGTGAGCTATGTTGCGCATCCTGGTTTGTGAGTGAGTCATTGCAAGAGCATGTGTATGAGCATGCGTGTACACACACACACACACGCACACACACACACAGAGGCAGGCTGGAGTGGGCTTGTTACAGAACCTCAGACTTGCAGCTCTCGTCACCTGGGATTGGCACATGATTCCGAGTGTGTGTGTGTGTGTGTGTGTGTGTGTTCGTTCTCTGTGCTGCAGGCAGAACTGATGACTCTTCATGTGCCTCTCTACCTACGAGAGCAGCTCTGTTGCCTAGCAACACTGACCAAACAGCAGTAGCAAGGAGAAGAGTCAAGTGCACTCTCAAACCCCTCATTTCTCTCTCTCTCGCTATTCTCCTTTACCTTTTTGTGGATCGGCGCATACTATTAGTCCGTGCGTGCTGCGAGCACAGTGAGCTCACAGCACTAACCAATAACCCGTCCCCGTGTTCTGTGTGTGGGTGTGAATGTGAGACGAGGGTCAGGGTGACCCTACTCTAAAGTCTCCGGTGAAAATGATGCTCTGTCGCTCTGATGCAGATTCAGCCCCTTTCATGTATATTTTTTCGATACCGGCGCCAATGTGATGAACCAAACCAACGTCAGCCGGACTTTTCCCCACAAAATGTTTACCCATACCCATCAGTACAGTACCTATTGATTTTTGAATATAAAGAGACAATACTGTTAAGGCTAATGAAAGCTGTATAGGTTGGCATCACCTTATTTAGATTAAATCCAAATAAAATGGTGCCTAACCTGCAAACATGGAAACAAAGCAGATACCAAACAAAAAAAAAAATGCCATTAGTTGATGTTTTCATCATACAGGTGAAATACATTGAGCTCCTTTCATTACTGCGAGATGCCATTTCATAGCGTTTCCTCCATTTTTCTGAAATTCCCGAGCGCAGTGCGAGAAGCATCATTCGGTGCCAAGTCGAATACATTTGAATGCATAAGTACGATTTTGGAAGCGCCGTTTGCTTTGGCCTGTCGTGCGCGTTTGTGTGTTTGTTTACGTAAAGTATGTATATGTGTTTGTAGTGTTAACTTGGCCCATAAGGATATTTCCCACCCCCTCTCGTGGTCTGACTTCATGCTTCGTAGCAGATGGGATTCCTCCTGATGGCAGCAACATCCTGCTTGTACACAACAGCACATGCACACGCTGTGTCACTGACCCACGGGGAGGAAGGAGAGAGGGGGGCAGAAGAGGGGGGGGGGGGGGCCGGTGGGAATGAGGGGAGAAAAAGAGAGAGAAACGGTCGAATCGGAGAGACGGGACGGTTTTCCCGTGTCTGATATATGTGTCTTTGTTTGTCTTTGTGTACATCCCTCACATTCCATTGGGGGATAACGGATGATTGTTATTTGGGGCATTAAACAAACCAAATGAAGCAATTGTGCTCCTCGAGCCACTTTGTCTCTTACCATTTCTCTTTCCCCTTCCTCCTCCCCCCCCCCCCTTCCCGTCCTTTCCTATCTTCACGCCAACTCCTCTCCTCTCGCCCGGCCCCTCACCTCCCTCGTTACCGCTTCCCCAAACTTGCCTCCCTCTTCAGGTTAGTCTAGCATATGCCTATGAGACCAAGGATGCGCTGTGCCTGGTGCTGACCATAATGAATGGCGGTGACTTAAAGTTCCACATTTACAACATGGGCAACTCAGGCTTTGATGAGCAAAGGGCCATCTTTTACGCTGCTGAGATCTGCTGTGGCCTTGAGGACCTGCACCGTGAAAGAATAGTCTACAGGTAAGCTCATGCGGGGCAGGCGTTGACTGCTTTGTGGAACCGTGTCCTAATATTGTGAGAATCACAGTCCCAGATCCTCATTATGTAAATTAGTCACGGTACAAGGCGACCGGCCAAATGTCTTGATGTTTAAAGGATCATGCCACTAATCAAAATTAGTGGCATGATCTAATTTTACACGTGAAGTTTATGTGAGGTTTATGTGTCATGAGTCATGTCATGTGTCTTTAGTGGTCTCGAAGGGAACTTTGTACAGTCTGGGGAATAAATCATTGCCCTGATACAAGTTGTAGCTACACAGCGTTTTTCTTTTTTTTAGATTGATGACGTAACAGTAAACCAAAAATGACTTAGGCAATTACACCATTAGGCTATTGACATGTTAATGCACTAAGCCTGTGGTTTTGGCCACACCGCGATATAACATCCTGTTGCATCATTGGAGCCTCTTCACTCTTTCACTACAACAAAAGGTTGACACATCCTAAGTGAAGGCAACGTTGAGACCTAAAAGATGAATGGAACGCGCTAGACCTCGTTAAAGTGTCAAGATTTACAGCACACATGTCATGTGAACAGACTGGCACCAAAAACACCTTCGGTTTCCTTCTGTAGCCATTTGAGTGAAGGGAAATGACGATGGTTTTAAAGCTCAGTCTGGTAAATGTGGCTGATGAAAGTTGCGTGTCTAACAGCCTGACACTTGGCTAACACAACAATGAGTAAAGAGGTGGAGAATGAGTGGCGGCCTGTAAGGTCACCGACCTGCGAGCCCACCCTTAATTATGCACAGCTTTAAGACTTGATGCAAAACAAAGCGGTGAGTCACATATACATTCGCATTCTTCCGTTGTCATGAATGGGGAAATTAACTGTAGAGACCCAAACAGTTTCTGCGCCTGGCTGTAAACACGTTAATATCTGCTGCACAGTTGGCTCCGTATCATAAACACTGACGGGACATCAGCGACTCGCTTTTGTATCCGGCCTCAATTTCTCCATTTGAGGAACTGCCGTTTTTGGCACTTCTGTGTTGGCTCCATTTCTATTTAGCCCCGGATTATTGCCACTTCCCAGTAGAGGGAATTCAAGACGTCATATCTTGGCCCGAGTTCCACGGAACCCTATTTCCGTGGAACTTCGGCTTTAAACTGGTGGGACCAGAAATTCATGGCGGAGATCTGAATAATCAAAAGTTCAAAAACAAACATCAGGCCCACTCGGCGTCTTAACAGTTTCTCACAGCTCGACGCTCGTTGCGTAAGAGTGCAGCAGAGGGCCGAGTGCAGAGAGTAAGTCGTGGATGATGAAGTGTGACTGGATTAATGGTGTTCTGATTTCTGAGGTGTAACGCACCTGTCAACCTCAGTGGAGCCTCGGAGTAATGCTAACGTAAACACTAATGTTCTTAGAACACAGATCCACCCACATACACGCAGACCATGCACTTATAAACACATACCGTATCCCTTGATTTATGCGTGTGTTACAGTAAACCTCACACTTTGTATTGCTGATGTGCAGAGAACTCATCGAATACTCAATAACAGGAAGCATGCAGGAAATAAAAGGCAACAGGATGGCAAGCTGATTAATGATACAAATATTTATCGAGTATTTTATTGTCATATTCTCACATGAGTTCTATTTTTAAACAAGCACAACATTAGCAGCGCTCCCTAATGTGTTCTTTTTTCCTTTGCAGGGATCTGAAACCAGAAAACATCCTCCTGGATGATCGTGGTATGTCTTCTTTTCTGTTTGTTCAATTCAGCTCAGTGTCCTATCTGCCGACCATTACCCAAATATGCAAATATGCAAGCAATTTATTCATGTGTCTTTTTTTTTTTTTTTTTTTTTTAGGACACATTCGAATTTCAGACCTGGGTCTCGCTGTTCAAATCCCTGAAGGGGAGACGATACGAGGGAGAGTGGGCACCGTTGGATACATGGGTAAGAGTTTGTTTCTGACGTCCTCTTGACGAAAAGCGCTACGCCCGAAAAAATTCTTCAAACGCTCCTCAGGTTTGAAACCTTCCCGTACGTTTTCTTTACCCCTCTCTCGCCCGTCCTCTCGTGCCTCAGCTCCCGAGGTGATCCAGAATGAGAGCTACACGTTCAGCCCGGACTGGTGGGGTCTCGGCTGCCTGATCTTCGAGATGATCCAGGGCCAGTCGCCGTTTCGCAAACGCAAGGAGCGCGTCAAGCGGGAGGAGGTGGACAGACGGGTGCGGGAGGACCAGGAGGAGTACTCCGACAAGTTCTCGGAGGAGGCAAAGGACATCTGCAGACAGGTGAGGAGGAATATTTCAGGTTGTGTGTGGAGCTTCAAGTTTGTCTCGTGATAAGTTGCAGAAACAGGTTTGTAACACAACACAGACTCTTATTTGTTGCCCTGACTCTGTAAGTAGCTGTGGCCTTAAATGGATCTGCGCCTTTTTGTGTCCTGGTGTTATTTGTAGCTACAAAGACAATGAAGTAACTATGTGTCACTGTAGAATTTTACTTAAAAAATCAAGATTTTGTGTCCTACTTTATTAATTGAGAAGCTTCAAGTAAACTTAAGGTAGGGACAGACCAAACCGAAGCCTGCATCGACTACACAGGTATGGGACAGTGAGCCATGACTTCAGAATATCAAACGTACTGTACGATTCATATTCATTTTGCAGTACATTTCTCTGCTTTTAGTTATATTTTAAAACTCGTAGTAATTACAGTACATGATGATACAGGATGGTAATTTTGTCGAGATCGATGCAGTGCATTTTTTAACTATAACCATGCACGCACCGTAGGCAGTGAGGAGTTAACCTCAGCGCTCACTGACTGAGAGGCCAAGATAATCATACTGTACATTTTTTTTTTTTTTTTTTTTAATCAGCGTATGTCAACTTCTCTCGACATACTCTATTTGGGATTATAGCCTACAACCTGAAACAGGAAACTGTCTAACATAAATGTTTTTCTATTGCTCAAATACACATTAAAAATGAAGTTTAAACTTGTCTAGAGTGACTTTAGGGCAGTTAAACAGACTGTAAACACACCACCGGAATATTATCACCTTTTAAGGTTGAAACGTGTAAAGAGTTGGGTATTTATATGTTCAACAAACAAAGGGGGAACATTAGGAGTCATATTTCTGTTAATATGTTCAGGTGTGATCTAGTAGTCGGGATTAGCTCTGTTTCTGGCCACTATGTTGATCAGCTGCTTAGTCTTAAACTGGGAAAGCTGATATATCCAAGTGCCGTTCAGTGCGGTGGTTGAACATCAAAATTTTAGTCCTAAACAGAACTTTGATTTTCGGTTTCACATTTCCAAAGTCATTTTAAGGTGTTAAAAATATTGATTGGTTCGAGGAGACGAGCTGTTACTTGACTAGACTCTCTTCTGTCCGTTCCTTCCGAGCAGGAGCCGCTGAGCTGTTCTGTATCTGCGCATTAGGCTACGGGACATGTTTGTTTTTGTGTGTATGTGACGCGCTGGAACATTCTGACCCACGGTTCAGCAGATTTCAAGACTCCCCGGGGAGAGGAGGAGCCGAGGGAACAGGGAGAAGAGAGGTTTCGGCAAGAAACGGGAGAAAGATAATAAGGAACGAGAGAGAATGCGGCCGCCTCCGTCTTACTATGGAGATGGCTGTTCCTGCAGGCCCAAAATAGGCCAAGCGACGCGAGTCGTCAGCGGCGGAAACGAGAATGGAAATCTGCTTTGAATTCTGAGTGTAATCTGGACGAGGGCTGAACGGGGACAGTAGAAACAAAGGGGAACTGTGAAGTGTAAGATGTCGTTAAAAAGGGAGATGGCGTCACACTGTTGATCATAAAAAGCCGCCAGCAGAAAGTGAAGTGGCTAAGCCGGTAATCGTGCCTGGAGATGGAGCGGTGGTGACATTGTCCAGAGGTTCTCGCAGAGATGCTCTATAATTCTGCCCGTGATGGTGCTGCGAAAGCCCCGAGCCCCGGGTCAGATACATCAGGATAAGAAGCGCGCACGGTAGCTACGTCCCCGTGTTTGACATGTATACGTTAAACGAGAAGGATTAGTCATAAACCTGTCGTCGGACGCCATGTGATTCTCTGCGTGCGATTTATTAGTGGACACGAAATAAAAAGGCTCGTGTTGAAATCTCTTTCTCGTTATTTTCTCCTGCTGTGTCCTCAGCTCCTGGCCAAGGACCCCAAAGAGAGACTGGGCTGTCAGGGGCGCGGGGCCATCGAGGTCAAGCAGAACCCCATCTTCAGAAACATCAACTTCAAACGGCTGGAGGCCAACATGCTAGACCCTCCCTTCAGTCCAGATGTAAGAGCTGCATCCAGCACACACACACACACTCGCACCACAGACACACGGGCGTGTTTCACTGCCGCAGATCAGTATACAGGAAATACCATTGTCACAAATAAACACTTATTAGCTTGTTATGTTGGTAGCCAGCGGGGCTGGAGAGGAGCGGGTGTGTCGTGTCATTTAATACCTCCACTGGAGCTTTTTTAACGGCGAAGAGTGGAGGTCGGGTTTATCCAGACCTTCCCCGGATAAACGCGGTTTCACCCAAAGCGCTGTAAGCTTTCCTTCGCCTTTTCATAGAAAGAACTTTTCAGCATCGTCGAGTGTGTGAGGGAGGGCCGCTGACATCAGAGATTAAATCAGTAGTTGAAAGTAGATGGTGTTATCTATGCTTCTATAACGAGTTATCTACGTGAGTGAAACCAGCGCCGTAAATACCTCACGGCCCTGTGAAGATTTCCATGTTATTCAAATCTGATTTGAAGTATTTCTAGTATTTCCTCCATCATCAGTTACTTTTTTATTTCCTGATCTAACCGTTTCCTCCTCCGGTTCTTTCCACTCTTCGTCTCCTCCCGTCTCTCTGCCAGCCGCGAGCCGTGTACTGTAAAGACGTCCTGGACATCGAGCAGTTCTCCACCGTCAAAGGCGTGAACCTTGACCCCACGGACGATGACTTCTATCACAAGTTTGTCACAGGCAGTGTCTCCATCCCGTGGCAGAATGAGGTACTGCACGCTCCGGACACAGATATGACGTCATTGTTCGGTCCCACAGCTGACAGACAGGGCGCATAGGAACACCTGGATATGAGTGGATGGTGTCAATGATTATGAATGGAAATACGCCATGTTGGAAGTGTTAACATACTGTACATCCTAAACATCTGACATTGACACGGTTGGCTGCACACAGGGTTGCGGTTTGTGTAAACCCCCGAGTGAACTTATTCTCTCTTCTTCTGTAGATGATCGAGATGGAGTGCTTCAAAGAAATCAACGTCTACGAGACGGACGGGACGCTGTGCTCAGACCTGGACGTGAACCGGCCCAACCCTCCACCAAAGAGAGGCTTCTTCTACCGCCTGTTCAGAAGAGAGGCAAGTGCTAGTGCTCCGGCAACTGTCCGAGGGGGTGGGGGCTAAGGTACTTCTTCTCTTCGTTCTTTCCTTTCTTCTTGTTTTTCCCCGGGCCTTTTCCAAACTCGACACGTGAGAACGTTACCCGTGGAACTCGAATGTTCTGCCGCGTTCCTGCCGCTGTGAGTTTGTAATGCGTAATTTATGCTCCTGCGCTAAAGTGTTGCAGAGGCTCCTGCGTTCGGAGCCCGAGTGTCCAAAAAAGACACAGCGCCGTCTGGTCCTTTAACAGATTGACGAGTGCACAAGTATAAACGTCCTGCAGTCATGCACAGTAGTATAAATTACGCATTAGAATGACCCTTTTTTTTTTTTTTTCCCTTTTCTCCGATATTGAAAAATCACACCCTTGTCAATTAATCCGTTTGCCTTATTTTTTTTCCTATGTTTGTGACTTTTTAATTAAGGTACCTTTCCTAGAGAACCTGGTTTAATGGCTATGGGAGGAACTGTCAGTAACTGATAATATTTTAATACATTAACATAACACAAATGTTTGTCGTGGGCGGTGTGTTCTAACACCCTGGCTGAGCTGCAGGTGCTTCCTGTTCATTATCACTGGGACCTTACACTGTGCTCTGTCCTCTCCTGAATCGTGTGGCTGTAATTTACTTTCAGAGCGATGAAGTCCTGCTTTCTTGTCCAAACCCTGCCTTTTATCCCCCAAACTTTTATAGCTTCTGTTCGATGCGCTTATTAAAGTCCACGTGAACAGAGATTCGTTGCCGCTTATTTGCCAAAAATCCTCATGAGAGCAGCTGGAAGGTGACGACGTGTCAATATGTTCTTGGAGTCAACACAGAGATTTGTGCCTTGAGATTTGCCTTTTTGCCCACATAAAAGACACTTTATCTTATTGGCAGAGGTGGATCCTCATAATATTATTTGGGTTAAAAGAGAAAATAGGACACCAGTGAAAGATAAAGCATCTCTTTGTAGTGTATTCAGGAATGAGTCTCCATCAAGAAAATTGCACATGATGTTAAGTGGGTTAGAACATTGACTAAGCACATTTCCATAGCTGTCCCATTGTTGTTTGTCGAACGAGCCATAAATCTCGCATAATTTGGTGTTTGTTTCCAAACCGACGTCCTTGCTTGAACTTAATGTCTCGCAGTGTGTCATCGTCTAAGTTGCACTTGAGTGTGACCGCGCAGAGACGCTGCTTTCCACGTGGCTGAGTTTAAGTGGCGCCCTGCAGTGAAATGTTCCAGTGCTAATGATCTGTGCTCACTTTTGGTTCCCCTCCCCTCCCCTGACCCCCCCCCCCCTCCACCCCCCACCCCAGGTGTGTTTCAAGAGCGGTTACAGCGACGACGACATCGAGGAGCCCTCACGACTTTAAAAACCACTCCCTCCACCTGCACCCCTCCGCCGCAGAACTTCACCACAAACTCCAACCGAGCGCAAATCTTAGGAACTCAGTGAATGTTGACCTGTATTTATGAGCTGTATTAAAAGTGTATAATAATTAAAGAAAAAAGTATGAGTTTAAAGATTTTGTACATTTGTACTTGAATTTATGTCTAGATGTATATTTTCACTAAAGGTTGTATTGTACAAAAAGCCATAAAAGTACCACTTGAATGCATACATTACGTTTTTATTTCCTTTATTTTTAATTTTTTTTCCTTTTTTTTTTCGGAATGGATAGTGTGTATTGGGGAATTTTTTTAATTTTATTTTTTTTAAGAAGCACAGTACAAATAGTCTTTTTATTTTTCTCAATGTAGCATAAGGCCTTTTTTTTTTTTTTTTTTTTTTTCTTTTCCTTCTATGTGCTGTATGTTTGTCGTTGATTTGGCCAACGTGACGTGTTGTTTAGCACATCAGCTCCACCTGGTCCCAAACTAACCCTTCACCTCAAGGCTCAGGTAGATCTGACTGAAGCGTGTAGATCCACATGATATGAGGAGAAATTAATCCAGTCTGCCGTTGCTGTGTTGATGCCGTGCTGCTTAAAGCTTTCACACGCGTTCCCTAAACCTCAAACTTAGCCTTATTTCCTTTTAGGTTGACGCCCCCATCTAGTTCCCTCTCCCCCCGCTGGTCCTGATGCCATGTGTACAGAACCGTCGTCTAGGTGCCAAACTCAGCTCTAGCAGAGATGGATTTATTTCTGTCGATCCTTTAGTCAGCGTTTCCAACAGTAAAGTACTCGTTGAATACAGCGTAAACATTGGAGAAGGTCCCACGAAGCCTGATCTTTCAAGATCTATCGTGCGCTACAGGTGAAAAAGGCTCAGAACAATAGTTTAGTAATCAGTCTGTTACATTTTTCACTCAGGCAGAATGTTGTTCATTTATCTTTTATTCCCCTCATTTGTGCTTATGTCGCACTCTCCGTCTTTTGCTTTCTTTCCTGGCGTGTCCAAGTTATTGTCACTTGTTTCATGTGTAGATAAAGCCCTTTCCCGTGAGATTTCTTAGTAAACCCACTTACCCCCCAACAACTAGTTGAGCGGTGAGAGCGATGATGAAGCTGTTGTTAGGGAGGCGACCTACAGCTCCATCTAGATTTTTAAGAATGCATCCAACTAACTTCCACTGACTCAGCAATGTCAAGATACAGCCTGCTTTGGTCCTTTGTGATGACACCGCTAGCAGACCTCTGTTTAGACCCTGTGGCTTTAGCTGTGTTTGTGATTAAGATCCACTTTTTAGTGGTGATAACAGCCGCCTCTGACTTCTCCATTGTCGTCCGCGGTGTTGTTCTCTCATGTCGTAAGGAAGGCTAGAGGCCGTCGCCTGTGTGTGTGTAGACCGGCAGAAACGGACCGCCACGCGTGTCCCAAAACACTCGCGGAACCACGGTTGTCGTGCGCTTCGTTATAGAAGAAGCGATTCCTTCCATGTCAACCAATCACGAACAAATGTTTTTTCTAATCGGGATCCCATTTGTTGACGACTTGTTTGTTCCCGCTGGCATTTTCAGGAGGCATTTGAAGTTTGAAGGCAGTTGCTGTTTACTCCCCACCACCTGTTTTTAATGCTGTGAATACCCCATCTGGACATGTTTTATGTGTGTGGTGTGTGTTACTGTAATGGCTAATGCAGCTTTGTTCAGTCTAATGCATTCAAGTAAATTAGCCCTACCCTCGTGCTATTTAGCCACCGAAAAACAATGGATCGGTTTCGTTTTTTCCCCCCAACCGAAAAGCAATGTCTGCATTTTTTTTTCTCACTTGGGACTTGGGTATTTCTTTGTTTCTGAGAATTTAAGTACACATTTAAAGTTTGAAATGGTACGCCTGCAGTAAACCCTCCCCCACGCCCCATCTAATTCACCGATTTGGAGACGTGGATTCTTGTGAAATTCTGCCCCCTGTTGCACATTCCACCACCAGGAATCAAATGTGTGCATCTCGCTGTCGCTGGCTTATCGTCACTTGAGTTTGTGAGTGTTCTTATTTTTTATTTTTATCTTTTGCTCTCAGGCACATTTTGAAGCTGTTTTCGCTCGCCTGTGTAGATTTCAGCCTTTTAGCTATTTAGCCTCAAAAACCTTGTAAATGATGTATTTCTAACATGTAACTAAGCTCTAACACACATTCACACGTCCTCGCAGGTAAACTGAACTGTGTCCGCCGCCCATGCCTCTGTCATCGTTTTGACGACCTTTACTTCTCATACCATCCATAAAATATAGCAGTGAAGAAGTTCTGTTTAGTTTCATTGCGTTATGGTGTGTTTTGACAAAGACTATAGGAAGTGTCTTTAACTTTTTTTTTCTTTTTTTTCTTTTCTTTTTTTTTTTTTGCCAATAATACCAAAAGCAAAGTTTTGTTATCTGAAGAATTTACTGAAGAAAGACTGACAGCCTTTATTAAATGTGCCAATTACCAAGTTAATTTCTGACATCCAGTCTTTTTCCGTCCATCCTGAGAGATATTCCTTCACATAAAGGAACTTTAAACAGCTCAACAGTTTTGAATGTCCGCTCTAAGTGCATTGTAATGCCTGTTTAAAAAGAAAAAAAAAATGCATATGTTTTATTACTCAAGCATGTATCGGTTTGTAATACTTCAGGTTCCTTGTATATGTAAATGATGACCTTCTAGTGCCAATATATCTCACTGGTATCTGGGGACAACTCAATGAATGGCAAAGCGACCAGCTGAGTTGGCCCGGTTTGAATACTTAACAAGCATTCTTCCTCTCCTGCCTTTTTCCTCCGAGGCGCAGGGGGCGAGGGGGTCAGTTAAGCTGCTTCCCACCAAAAAACTGGGATGGCCCTCACTCGGCAATGTTTAACAGAGAGGGGTCTCTAGATTCGGAATGACCACGAATATAAATCAGGATGTTGTCAGTCAAATAACATTGGCAAGGAAAGGAGGAATGGCAAGTTGATTATTGGTATTCAAACTTGGCCTTGGACTTATTGATTTTTCTTCTTTTATCTTTTTCTTTCTTTCATTTTTTTTTTTTTGTATCTGTACAGTCATGTCGTTCAACCACTGCAGTCATTGTTAATTCTTGTACAAGTTGTATCACTGGTTGTTGTACCATATCTGACATTTGTAATTATGAAATAATACACTGCCATTTGTATAAAAAAAAAACTTGTTTCTTGACTTATTTGTGTCACGTTATTTTGCTGTTATTACAACCTGTATTATAAAACTGGATATTTGCTGTGGGTAGGTTTTCATTAAAAATCTAAGCTATAGATTTATATCTGCTGCCTTAGCTCTCCAATAATGTATTAATAATATAGTATAATTGCCTATATCAGATAAGAGGTTTCCATGCTTACGTTTTTCCTCCTATGCCAACTTTTTCTTGCCACGGCTTTAAATTAAGTTAACGCTAGTGGAAATTTAGTGTTGGACAAATCTGTTCTGCAGTCCGGATTTCAGAGGTCCCATGACAGCAACAATAACAACAAAAGAAAAAAACCCCGCAGTCTCTCATTGGTTCCTTTTAATGGCACTCAACACGAACCCGCATTCTGATTGGCCAGCTGACCTTGCGCCCCTCCCCTCTCTGTCAAACTGTCACACATGCCACTTCCGGGTGTGATTTGTCTGGGGAACGCGACGCCGCGTCAAAGATGGCTCCTTATCAACCTACACTTGGTTCATTTAGGAATAATTGTGCAAAAGATTAAGAGGCATATTTTAGAGAGAGGAGGCGGAGAGAAGCCGGTAGTAGTTGTCGCGGGCAGTGTTGGCTCTCTGGTCGCTCTCTCTTGCTCTCTCGTCTGTGCTAGCTAGTTAGCTCACATAGTAAATATTAGCCAGCCTGCTTATTGTTGACTGCTAAAATGGCCACCATGGAGAAACTGATGAAGGCATTCGAGTCTCTGAAGTCCTTCCAGCAGCAGCAGGGGCCACCGACCGCAGAGGAGCTTGCCCAGAGGCAGTAAGTGGATTCATGTCCAACGGCGGTAGAGCAGCAAGCTAGCAGCCGTTGGGCTACACTTAGCTTAGCTGGCTAGCAGCCTTCTAGCTAGTAGCTTACCAAGGGGTCACACATGACCTGTTACGCTCATATTTAAGCAACCAACGACTCTCATTTCAACTTCTCAGACATGTTACAACTACTTGCTGCCGGACATTGAGACGTCTCCCTTGTGGTGATGTGCTCTTCAGCGGGGCAGATTCTCAGGATGAGGCTAGCTGAGTGGTAGCCTGCATGGAAGGAGATTGAGTGATGGACACGCACATGTGAAAGGCACAGGCAGACAAATTTAAACGTCCTCAGCTTAATTGTATACGTGGTTATTTGCACAGGGGGTTATTTGTTATAAACAGTATATAATCTTGTCTTGCTGATCAGGTGCATTAACATCGGAGGGTGGGGGCGGGGGCTTCCTGGACTGACGTCACCCCCAAGTGTTTGTGTACTTGAGGAGGATTATAGGAAGAGCTGTAATAAATCTATCAATACATATACATTTCAGTAATGTAACAACATAACAATTAATTTCTAAACTGGAATGCTGTGTAACCCTTCATTAATACTCAACACTCGACACGTCTCACACATGCTCTCATGGGGATCTGTGCAGCAGCCCTCTTTTCCGTAACATGCACAGAAGAAGGCTGTGTCGCAGTGTTTCTTGGGGGGGTTCACAGACTTCATTATGTTCTGTGTTCTATCCATTCTGCTATAAGCCAAACTGAATTTAATTCAGGCCCTGTTTAGATGTAGAAAGTTGTTTCCTGAAGGAACAGCCTCATTTTCCTAAACCTAATCTCTCTCTGTTGATGTCTCTACTTTTTACTTTCTTATCTCCTCACAGAAAGAAGGAGCAAGCTGCCACGAAGAAGGATAGAGTGACACACTGCCTGACAATATGCGAAAACATTGTTGCTCAGTCACTGAGGTAGGCCCCGATAAAGTAAATTAAGTCAGTTTTGTTTCAGTCAAACCTTTTCGCGGAGAGGTGAATGTGCCAAGGCTCCTTTAGACAATGCAGCTACAACGATTGATGGATAGTTGTTATGTACTGTTGTGAAGCATTTTGCGTCAAACTCCACACTATGAATGTCCAGTTGTTTCCTGACTTATCGTCTTTATTGCCCTGAAAGCAGAACATCCCCAGAATTTCAGAAACTGCTCGGCATCGCCATGGAGATGTTCCTGCTCTGCAGTGATGACAGCGAATCAGATGTCCGGATGGTAGCTGATGAGTGCCTGAACAAAATCATCAAAGTAAGAGGGTTCCTGTTTGTATGTTTTGGTTGAATCATTAACGCTGCTCTTGGTAATTTCATTTTATTTTCATCTTCAGGCACTGATGGACTCCAACTTACCCAGACTACAGTTGGAACTGTACAAAGAAATTAAAAAGGTAATGACAAGGGTCTGTATAGTGAGACATTTCAATGCAGCAGCACTATTTTAATGACAAAGGTTAAAAGTTTGCTGCTTTACATGTTTCCTATTGAGATGCTCAAAAGTGTTTGTGTACCTCTCTAGAATGGTGCCTCTCGGAGCCTGAGGGCAGCTTTGTGGAGGTTTGCTGAGCTTGCCCACCTCATTAGACCACAGAAATGCAGGTATGAAAGTAGCATCATACTTCATCCATGTAACCTGAAACACTACAGTTTTAAAAGTTTCGTGCTTTAGTTGTCTGTGGTAGGAGTGATGGCATCACAAGCGATCTTAAGCTCAGTTCTTGTCCGTCCTTGTTTTTGATTTGTTTTCATACTTTCATACATCCTTTGTTTCTCCCCTGTGGCGTAGACCCTATCTGGTCAACCTGTTGCCGTGCCTCACAAGAATCACCAAACGACAGGAGGAGACGGTGCAGGAGACACTGGCTGCAGCAATGCCCAAGATCATGGCAGCCTTGGGAAACTTTGCAAATGATAGTGAGATCAAGGTACCATGCGTATGCCAAGACTGATAGCACATCTGTCCACGAGGACATGTGCATGTCCATTCGTCCTAGAAGTTCGTTTTCTTTTGTCATCAAGCCATTTTTGTTCCAGGTACTGCTGAAGTCTTTTGTAGCCAACCTGAAATCCAGCTCTCCAACCATCAGACGGACAGCTGCCAGCTCAGCCGTCAGTGTGTGTCAACACTCCAGACGCACCAGTTACTTCTACACCTGGCTCCTTAATGTGCTCCTGGGTACGTCAGATTAAACGATGGCAGATTTTGGACGTCTGGACATTTTATTTTTTACTTTGACTTAATTTGATGTCAAATCGTGTTTAGCTACAATGCAGACAGTCAAATAGGACAAAGAAACACACTTTCTGTTGTTTTCCAGGTCTGCTTGTTCCAGTAGATGACGAGCATCCCAGTCACTTGATTCTGGGGGTGTTGTTAACTCTTCGCTACCTGATGCCTCTGCTACAGCAGCAAGTCAACACCACCAGCCTCAAGGGAAGCTTTGGAGTCATGAGGAAGGAAGCTGATGTACAGCCAACACCTGAACAACTACTACAGGTGAGAGTGAATGTGTAGATATCAGAAAATGCGCTTTCACCTCTGACCTTATTGGTGTAATTATTTCCGTAACAACTCTTGTGTGTGTTTGAAGGTTTACGAGCTGACCCTACACTACACGCAGCACTGGGATCACAACGTGGTCACAGCTGCTCTGGAGCTTCTGCAGCAGGTTTTCAGGACTCCCCCACCAGAGCTTCTGCACATGCTCATCACCGCCGGCAGTGTCACACACGCCACCGTC
Organism: Mugil cephalus; assembly: GCF_022458985.1. Taxonomy (NCBI): domain Eukaryota; kingdom Metazoa; phylum Chordata; class Actinopteri; order Mugiliformes; family Mugilidae; genus Mugil; species Mugil cephalus. The sequence continues at coordinate 8,612,615 of NC_061771.1, forward strand.
TTTCGTCAGGACACGGAGAACCGAGCTCGATCTGGCAGCATCCTTGAGCTTATTGGTAAATGCATAGATCCCTGTTGTACAACATGATATGGGATTTAAAGACATTTCAGAGTCACCGCTCACTTGGGACGTAAAGGAATCCACTTTCCAGGTCGCTTAGAATTCAGGAATTCAGTCAACAAACTGTGTTGGGGCTCCACTCTAGTTTCTGCTTCGGTCCATATTTGTGGCCTCTTTCTTTGCTCCTAACTCATCTCGTTTTCTCTAAATAATTGTTTCACACGTGTCTTTCTGAGCTTTTGCTGCTATTCTCTTCCTCACCTCCTGTTTCTGCTTCCTGTTTTCTTGCCAATTGCAGCGGGGGGAGGGTCTTCCTGCAGTCCACTTCTTCTCAGGAAACCGAGAGGTGACTAATATATGACAGTTTTTCTGCTCACCACTATCCACTTACTGAGGTTTCAGTCAGGGCTTACGCAACTTCTGCATATCACTGCACAGATTTAGTGTCTTTTGCCCTCTTAAGCTGGTGTTAATGCAGATGACTTGTGTTGACAATAAATCTGTTATTTCCAGGTAAAATTCTTTCTGGAGAGGAGGATGGGTTGGAGGATGACCCTGAAAGGACCGAGGTTACTGCCGGTTCCTTCACAGGTGAGATTCACCTACTAAGAGGCCAATGTAATACAACACGTCAAGAAAGAAAAAAGAATAAGATTGAAACAATATTTTTTGTATGTTTCTTGACTTCAGCATCAGTTGTTGGTGCAGACGGCTCCACTACGACACAGGTGGACATAATCACGGAGCAGCCCCGCTCCTCCCAGCACACTCTGCAGCCCGGCGACTCTGTGGACCTGAGTGCCTCCTCAGAGCAGGGGGCTGGCGGAGGTGGGACGTCTGCATCGGGCACTCCCGACTCGCCTAACGACAACGAGGAGGAAATGCTGAGCCGGAGCTCCAGCGGGGGGGCCAACGTCACCCCGGAGACGGCGGACTACACTACACCAGAGAACGCCACTCCAGAGGGAGGGCCCCTAGGAGAAGGTGGAGCGCTTCTGGGCACTAATGATCAATCACTTCCACCCAGCGACTCGTCCCAGACCACCACAGAGGGACCGGACTCGGCTGTCACCCCTTCGGATGTAGCAGAACTGGTCAGTGTGATGGCGCACGCATGCAAGTGAAATTTAATTTGGTCCCAGTTTGTAGCTTGAACATGCATTATTATGTGTGAGTGAAATGCAGAGGACGGTGTGCTTCCCTAGACAATTAAATATTTAATTACTATGTAATTCTATAATTAAGTCTGAACCATGTGGCTCTGATGTCTGAATGGTGCTACACTTCACAGAATTATGGTTTGTAGAATGGACTACATTATTATGTATCTTGCAAGTTTTCGCTCTTTCTCTGCAAGTTGAATCAAAAGTTAATATGAACCATTATATACCCAAATTAAGCAGAACATTAAATATAGACGGTTAGTAATTAAAAAAGGTGGTCTTGTTATGACCTCGGCAAAATAGCTTGAAGGTTATATTTAAAAGCGGACGGGATTCCTCGACACTTTTCTGCTGAAAGAATACTGGGAAACGCTTTTGATTCCTTTTCTTTCTCAGGAATTAATTTTCTCCTTGGCTAAAAAGAAAACTAAACATGTCAGTTTATTAGCTATTATTTCAGCTCACAACTACCAGCTGGCTACAGCTCGTAGGACTGAGGACTCACAATACTTGTTAGCATGGCAACAAAGCTACAAACCACCTGTAATACAACACTGTGATAACATAACCTGTTGTTACTATGTGAATATCCTCTCATACAAAAGCTAGAAAAATATTACCTTACATTTTTCACCAATATGGTTTATACCTCTTGTTGTGTGATTCTAGATAAGCTGTTATATATTTTTTCAACTGCTCCTCCAAACACACTGGAAAAGGTGTCATGGTTCCATTTAAAGTCAATCATTTTGAGGGTAGCTGCTTAACCCGATGAGCTTCCTGCAAACCACGAAAACGTGTCCATTCTATCACTTGTACCCCTCTGGTCTTGCCCCCTCTTCTTTAACCTTCTCCTCACTTCGTCGCAGTCGCGCGCTTTGTTGCCACCGGCGATCGAGCCGCCCCCACCCTCGCCAACCTCCACCGAGGGTCCCGATGCCACAGACAGCGACTCCTCTGTCTACTCTGCTTCCTCTTCGTCGTCTTCTTTCTCTTTCTCCTCTTCCTCCTCTTTCTATGCCACCACCTCCTCCTCTAGCACTAGCGACAAGGTCAGCCACTTGGTCGCTTTGAAAAGATTCCGAGGGGCTTGCTTTTCTAGAAACGTTTGGCTTTTCGTTGGCTTGTTCGTCTCAATCCATGCACAGAATCTTCCTGACTTGTGATCCCTTTCTCCTCCCGTTGTCATTGACAGTACATTATGCCTCTGTCTTTTCCCTCGTTTTGAGTGATTCCCTGTTCCCTCCTAAAAATCTGCCGCTTTTGAAAGAAGCAACTCTGACATCCCATGTGACTGGCTTGCAATGAAGTTCAAAAGTGGAGGCATGACGGCCAATTGTTTTCATTTTCCTTCAGATTGTGTTTGGAGAGGCTGTGACGGGCTTTTGTTCCAGCGGAAGCTAAACCCGGATAATAAAACACAATGTATTGGTTCATCTTGCTAGAAAGAGATCTTGTCTAGAAACTAGTTTCTTGTGAAAGATCAGACAGACGACCTAAACATCATTTACATGAAGTAGTTCATCATAATAAGAAACAAAATAGGGGGAAAATTAATTTCAGGGTCAGTATGGATCAAAAGCTTGCTCTTCCTCTGGATTGTTGACTCTCTCAAGCCTGTGCCCTTTCCTGTATGCAGTTGATTTGCTGTGAATTTTGTTGACCAAGCATGATTCAGTAGATCTTTTTAATAGGAAAACTTTTTTTTTAAATCTTTTTTTTGTTGTGCTGTGTCTTTGTTTTCAATCCAACAAATCTAACTCGCTGAGTCCAGATTAAATACTTTGTGTGCATGCCAGACAAATTGCCGTATGACGTTATGATTTGTTCCTTTCTGAAGATGTTGGTATTTTGTGTGTAAACATAAGGTCCTGGATGGCAGTGAGAGTCAGTACTCGGGGATGCAGATTGGAACACTACAAGATGAGGAAGATGAAGGAACAGCATCTTCCACCCAAGAAGAATCCCGAGAGCATTTCCTGCAGACTGCGCTCGGTATGTTTCTGTAGAGACCTACACATGTACACGCTTTCTGCTTATTGATGCAAGTCAGTAATAACTTTGTTTGTTTGTGTGTTGCATGCAGCTCTGAGTAAGCCTCATCTCTTCGAAGGTCGAGGTCACAACCGTCAGGGTTCAGACAGCAGCGTGGATCGCTTCATCCCAAAGGACGAACCTGCTGAACCTGAACCCGATAATAAGGTGAAGCAACACAGACTCAGAAATCTCCACGCTGATGGTTTACAATGGAAGTGGACGTCAAAAAATAGATGACAAATTTATTCTCTTTCTCTTGATCAGCCATCACGAATTAAAGGTCCAATAGGACATTACACCGACCAGGGGGTGGAGCCACTTGTGCACTGTGTACGACTTCTCGCTGCTTCCTTCCTGCTGACAGGAGAAAAGAAGGGTCAGTGGCTGTGAAAACTGCTCAAAACCACAACTATAAATCAAGTTGATCATAACAACAATATTTGACTCATTTGTATAAAAAACCCACAATACATTTGAGTATTAAAGTAGTAAAACTATTTGAAACCCTTTGAAATACAACTTTAGCTTCAAACCTCTCATGCCATCTCTTAGTTGTGTATCCATGTTTGTACACTCCATGTGTACCATTGTTTGCTTCTTGCTCCTTTAGGTCTGATCCCTGACAAAGAGGTGCGTGTGAGCGTGAAGGCCTTGGCGGTCAGCTGTGTTGGAGCAGCAGCAGCGCTGCATCCTGAAGCTTTCTTTAATTCTCTCTACCTGGAGCCGCTGGACGGTATTCCAGTAGAAGGTAGGAGTAAAACACATTCTGAACTCTGATAGATAATGTGGACACCTGAGTGGATAAATAACAGCAAAATGCTTTATGGATAAAATGGCATGACAAACAGCTCATTATGCCCATATTACTACATCAGTATTTTAACATTTTCAGTATGGATATATATACGCTGTAACACTCACGTGTTTCAGTATAGCCAGTGTGATTTCTGCCCATGTTTGAAGTGGGTGGGGCTCAATGAGATGTATGCAAAGTGAGGAGTGAAGTAGATGTCAATCAAACTCACAGTCCTGAGGAGAGTACGAGTCTAATGAGACACCAAGTGAAAACACCTGCTCAGCTGGATCCTTGATATTTGAGGCCTCACACTGCAACAGTGTTTCAGACATGAGGACTTTGCATTGTGACACGGAGAAAAAAACATTTGTTGCTGAAATGAAAACGGTTAACATCTCAGATAGAAGGTAGCTGTGCAGACAGAAGGTTTGATACATCTTTGAGTTGTTGCAGGTAAAATTAACCTTTATTTCAAACTAGTATTTTGTTCATGAACATTGAATGTGAATAGTTTGACTAATTCAGTTAAGATTTTGACGTGTCATAGTGGGAAAAGCCAAAAAAAAGGTTAATAACATTAAGAATGGCTCAGTCCTCTTTAAGTTTCTTAGTCAACTACAACAGTGAACCAGCACAATCTCTGGATTAGAGTTAAGCAGCTAAACTGAATCAACCGTGAGAATTTAATAATTAACTGTGCTTTACGTACCTACTGTGATGTGTAAAATATCTTGTATGATGAAGGTCTGTATTTGCATGTTATTGTTTGACTCAGCTCTAGAGTGAGTGAGTGGAACCGGATACATGCAATCAGATGGTCTTAAAAGCTATGGAGCCATGTTGTCGATCAAATTCAGCTTTATGTTCCTCTGAGGACATGGATGACATTGGCCGTTGCTCTTTTGTCCAAACATAAATGATGATGATAATAATCGGCTCCTAACCGAGCGACTGCTCAACGAAACCGCAACGTTCCACTACAAACATTATGTGGGTGGAGAAATCAGCTTTACAGACTAAAATTCAGAAATTTCATAAACCGATCACTGCATTAGTGCATTATCGACTCTTCTCTCTGCCCCCTTTCAGATCAGCAGTACATCAGTGACGTTCTGTGCCTCATTGACCATGGGGACCCTCAGATCAGAGGGGCCACAGCCATCCTCTGTGGAGCCATCATACAGGCCGCGCTCAACAAAACGCGTTACAACATACACACTTGGCTGGCCAGTGTGCAGAGTGCCACAGGTTTGTGTGTGTATTTGTGCAATTTGTGTTGGTTGGACAATGTTTAATTTTGCTCATCTTGCTCGTCTGTCTGTGCTCCAGGTAACCCTCTGTCCCTGGTGGACTTGGTGCCGTTGCTCCAGAAAGCTCTGAAAGATGAGTCCTCAGTCACTTGTAAGATGGCCTGCTCTGCAGTGAGGGTAAGACACGCCTGTGTCATTCATTTGTGCTGTGTGTGTGTGTGTGTGTGTGTTTGAGTCTAACCTTGTTCTGTGTTTGTGTTTCAGCACTGCATCATGACATTGTGCAGCAGCACCCTGAGTGAACTGGGGCTGCAACTGGTGATAGACCTGTTTGCTCTGAGGGATTCTTCATATTGGCTTGTTCGCACTGAGCTCTTAGAGACTCTGGCTGAGTTAGACTTTCGGTGGGTGAAACTTTCCAAATCACTAACTCCAATACTTACAATACCAATACTCTGTAACCCACGTCCAGCCTTGGATATAATGAATGAATTGTTTGATTTTTGTTTTTTTTTTTTAAAAAAGAGAAACTGACAGAACGTATATGATGTAGATCAACTAGTGTATATAACCACTGTAACACCTCAATGGTTTTCAATTGGAAATTACAGATTTTCATTCTTTTCTGTTCAGATTAGTGAATTTCTTGGAGAGGAAAACTGAGGCTTTACACAAAGGAGATCATCACTACACTGGGGTAAGGTCTTTCATCTGTGCTGTGCTAATGAAGTGCTGAAATGTTTTAAAATGCACAATTGCACATGCAGCATCTGTTGACTGTGAGCCCTATTTCTCCCCCCCACCCACATTCATGTGTTTAGCGTCTCCGGCTCCAAGACCGGGTACTGAATGATGTAGTCATACTTCTGTTGGGAGATGATGATCCAAGAGTACGGCACGTAGCTGCCTCTGCTGTCAGCAGGTACATTATATATCGTGCATTATTCTTTGAAAACAAACCACTTTTAAATAAATGAATTATTTTCTTTTTCATTATCCTCTAACTTTCCTCATGTCTGTCTCTTTTAAGGCTGGTTTCCAGGTTGTTCTATGACTGTGACCAGGGTCAGGTGGACCCGGTGGTGGCCATTGCTCGGGAGCAGAGTTCAGTCTACCTGCAGCTGCTCATGCACGAGACCCAGCCCCCCTCCCAGTTCACAGTTAGCACAATCACAAGGTACACGCATACAGCAACTTTGTTTGTGATTCATTTCTCAAGATCATTGGTTTGCCTATTAGGCGTGATGTGCCATATTGTACCAGTTATCCAAGCTTTGCCTCTTCAAATGTATTTCAATGTAATGTTCGAGTGACTCAGCCCCTTCTGTCTGCCAGGACGTACCGAGGCTACAACCTGTCCAACACCGTCTCCGATGTCACATTGGAGAACAACTTGTCCAGAGTTGTTACTGCCGTCTCCCACGCTTTAACCTCTTCTACCTCCAGAGCCCTCACTGTGAGTTTAAAGCGTGACACTTAACATTATTTTCCCCCTCTGCAGATGGTTTGCGGTGTGTATTTTTTTTTAACGTGCTTTAAAATATTATTATTCTGTCTTTTCTGCAGTTTGGCTGTTGTGAGGCTTTGTGTCTACTGGCTACAAAATTTCCAGTCAGCACATGGAGCACAGGCTGGCACTGTGGCTACGTTAGCTCCAGTAGTAGCTTTTCTTCCCGTTCTAGTCTTAATCGCAGCAGGGGAAGGGCCCTCAGGTTTGTGTTCCCTCATTTATGAAATCATTTTTTAGTTATACACTGGATTATAGTGCTCTTGCTCTTTAATTCTTCTTCAACTATTGCCCCTTTTTTTTCAGTTTGTCACATCCCAACAGCACTCCAGCCTCTTCAACCTCGTCTGCAGCAGACTCTGATCGGAGGACTCTGACGGTAGGAATGGCCAACATGGTGCTGTCTCTGCTGTCCTCTGCCTGGTTTCCATTGGATCTCTCTGCACATCAAGATGCATTGATGCTTTCTGGCAACCTGCTTGCTGGTGGGTAATCTACTTAAAGATTTTACAGTTTTGTTCATGTAGATGGCATCTAGTTTTTTCTCTCCAAGAAAACTATCTAGGACAAAGAAGGACACTTTTGTAGATTAAGAAGTCTCTTAATCATGTTCACAGCTGTGGCTCCCAAATGCATGCGCAACCCCTGGGCTGGGGAGGAGGAGGGCAGCAGTGGCAACACCAGTGGAGCTCCAAATAAGATGGAAGAGCCCTGGGCAGCATTGTCGGAACGGTCGGTGGTGGCCATGGTGGAACAGCTCTTCTCCCACCTGTTAAAGATCCTCAACATCTGTGCCCATGTGCTTGATGACACACCACCAGGACCAGCAGTTAAGGCAAGGCTGAAGAGGAACTGTTTGTTAGGCGCACAGTCAAAGTGAATGTTTAACCCGCATGCTACAGGCAATTCTGTTTTAGTCGTGGTTTCTACTATCGGTGTTCTATACTACAGTTCAGTATTTTCTTCCCTACTTTCTAGGCTGCTCTGCCCTCCCTGAGCAACACCCCGTCCCTCAGTCCCATTCGCAGGAAAGGCAAGGAGAAGGAGGCTGCTGAGCCAAGTGCTGCTCCTATGAGCCCAAAGAAAAGCAGTGAGGCCAACCCAGGTAACACACCTCACCTAACAGATACAGCTCATCTCCAAGTGTCAAAATATTTAGCGTGTTGTTGCTTTTGTCTGAGCAGGCAGGCCGGCGGACAGCACGGGGTCGACGGCTGTGAACAAATCCACCACACTTGGCAGCTTCTACCACCTTCCGCCCTACCTCAAGCTCCATGACGTGCTCAAGGCCACACATGCAAACTACAAGGTCAGAACCTTCGTCGTAGCAGGAAAGTGTTTTTGTACCCTGAGTGGTGCTTTTCAGTAGTTTGTATTTATTGGCATTTGTTGACTCCTAGGTGACGTTGGACCTCCACAGTAGCCAGGAGAAGTTTGGAAGTTTCCTACGTGCCACCTTAGATGTTCTGTCACAGCTGCTGGAGCTTGCCACGCTACATGACATCGGCAAGGTAAACATCACTTACAGTGGGAGCAGGAGGGAGGTGGGCTTGTGTATTAGACTGAGTGATGTGCTTTAATTAACATAAGTGTGTCTTTATCAGTGTGTGGAGGAAATTTTGGGCTACCTCAAGTCCTGCTTCTCCAGAGAACCAACCATGGCTACAGTTTGTGTACAACAGGTCAGTAATCTGAATATTTATGTGCTGTAGGTAGATTTAGTTACTCTCTCGTGTGCGTGTGTGGCAGTCTTTATGGTTATAGCACTGAGCAGTGTGCTGCAACTGGTGCGACTCCACACAGAGTGAGACTGGTTCCTGCCGACAGGGCCTGTAAAGGCGTTGGGTTTCCTGTGCGATGGTTCCATACATTCATATTTGTATGGTGATGGTGTGGGACATGATTTTTGAATGACTGGTATTTAGTCTCTTTTACACAATGCATTTCCAGGTTTAGCCAAAAAATTAAAAACCTATTAAGACCTTAAGCACTGCTTGGCAGTGTTGCATTTGTGGTAATCGTTAGTCCTGTGACGGTAAAAGCCCTCATGAGAAAGTACCTCGATTTGCATCATTCAGAATGGTAATAATCTGATCACTTTCCATTAGCTTGATGTGGTCTGCTTTAGCCAAACTGTGTTGTTCCAAGCCATGATGAAGTGTTTCCACTGCATCACAGCACAGACCTGGACAGCCCTGCTGTGAACTCGTGTGTCTGTGCTGGTGACTAGCTGTGGAAAACCCCTTCATTTAAAAAATAAATAAATCTTAAAATGTTGCTCATCGTGAGTCACATCTTTGAGTCTTGCACAACTTGAATCTTTTGTAATATTATTACATCTAAATAATAATTCTTGCTTGATGATATTTGCAGGCTGAATTATAGAATCCCACTGAATATACCCTGCTCTAATAGTTAAAGTTGTCTTGTCTAGTTGTTGAAGACCTTGTTTGGGACCAACTTGGCCTCTCAGTGCGAGGGTGTCCTGAGTGGACCCAGCCGCTCCCAGGGCAAGGCTCTCCGTCTCGGCTCTTCTAGCCTGCGACCAGGCCTCTACCACTACTGCTTTATGGCTCCGTACACCCACTTCACCCAGGCTCTCGCCGATGCCAGCCTTCGTAACATGGTGCAGGCCGAGCAGGAGCAGGACACGTCTGGGTGAGTTGTGGGAATATGGATCTCTTGTATGAGTGGAGAGTCACATTTGTGTGCATGTCGGGTTATATAAGTGTGTGTGTTTACTTTTTGCTCCACTTTCAGATGGTTTGACGTGATGCAAAAAGCGTCCAATCAGCTGAGGTCTAACATCGCAAATGCAACGCGACACAGAGGGGACAAGGTGCTTGTGTTATCCGCATTTTCATTTTGAGATTGTACTGAGTAAAATTTTTTTTTTTTTTTTAAATCAAGACCAGTGTGTTTGCTGCTGTTCTGAAAGTCGTTCCTTCCGTTTTTACCAGAATGCAATCCACAACCACATCAGACTGTTTGAGCCACTGGTGATCAAAGCTTTGAAACAGTACACCACCAGCACCTCTGTGAACCTGCAGAGACAGGTGCTCGACTTGCTTGCACAGCTGGTGCAGCTCAGAGTCAACTACTGCTTGCTGGACTCGGATCAGGTAAATATGTACACATTTGACTGCTTTTTTATTTTTGCAAAATACATCAGATTACGGAATCAAGCTCACTAAGCCGTTGTATGTTTTAGGTGTTTATAGGCTTTGTCCTGAAGCAGTTTGAGTACATTGAAGTGGGGCAGTTCAGGTAACTTTTTTTTTTCCCCCCAGCTGTAATCTGCTGCAGCCTTATTCCTTGTTGTCACATAAATAATCAAATCTTACCTTCGCTAGCTGTGTTACCTTAAATATTTAAAAGGTTGTCATGTGAACTAATAACTGTTGCTCTTCAATAACAGAGATTCTGAGGCCATCATCCCCAACATCTTTTTATTCCTGGTGCTGCTGTCGTATGAGCGTTACCACTCAAAGCAGATTATCAGCATCCCCAAGATCATCCAGCTGTGTGATGGCATCATGGCAAGCGGCAGGAAAGCTGTCACACATGGTGAGAGCATCACAAGCAATATATATACATGCACAAGTATTTCCTCTGCCTCTTTTTAAACCCTTTGACTTGTTCGGATGTTTTTGAGTTAATTTTAGTGAACAGCTGTAGTAATTTGTACAGATATACTTACTTGCCTCCTTCCTCTGCAGCCATTCCAGCCTTGCAGCCGATAGTTCATGATCTGTTTGTGTTGAGGGGCTCAAACAAAGCGGATGCGGGCAAAGAGCTGGACACGCAGAAAGAAGTGGTGGTCTCCATGCTGCTCAGACTCGTACAGCACCATCAGGTATGTTTTACTCATGAATGCGATTGGATATTCCCACCGTTCTTTTCTCTGGCTTACGTTCTTTCACGTGTCCTGTAGGTGCTGGAGATGTTCATCCTGGTACTGCAGCAGTGTCACAAAGAGAATGAAGACAAGTGGAAGAGATTGTCCAGACAGATTGCTGACGTCATTCTTCCCATGATTGCGAAGCAGCAGGTAAATGTTTTAAGCTTTGTGTGTCTGTGAGGACTCTTTTTCACTCAGATTACAACTTGTATAATGACATTACAATCTCACAGTTTATCATATTTTAATAAACATATGTATGTCGTGCTCATAGATGCATCTGGACTCTCCGGAGGCTTTAGGAGTGTTGAACACTCTGTTTGAGACTGTGGCGCCCTCCTCTCTCCGACCCGTGGACATGCTGCTCAAGAGTATGTTCACCATTCCATCCACCATGGTGAGACATCTCATCTCTGCACAAGGACCTGGACATTTGACACTGGAAAAATAGATCTTTGAGTTGTAATCAAACCTTCCGTCCTCCAGGCGTCTGTGGCTACAGTCCAGCTGTGGGTGTCTGGTATCCTGGCAGTGCTCAGGGTACTAGTCTCTCAGTCCACTGAGGACATTGTCCTGTCCCGGGTCCACGAACTATCGCTCTCTCCACATCTCCTCTCCTGCCACACTATCCGCCGTCTACATCAGCAGAGCTGTTCCCCCAATGGCCCGCCCTCAGATACACTCAGCAACCAGGAAGCTAACGGTGATGCACAAAAGGCTCCACCTGAGGAAACCTTTGCCAGGTTAGAGAGTGTATTCAGTACCTTTTAGGACATGAGGGGTATTTCTGCTGACCCCTGCTGTATTTGTAGCTACTGCCTTGTCCTTGTGTCTTTTCCTTCTGTTATGACATGAGTCGTTTCCTCATTCCTGTAGGTTCCTCCTCCAGCTGGTTGGTGTGTTGCTGGATGACATTTCCACCAGGCGGATTAAAGTGGATATTACTGAGCAACAACACACCTTCTACTGCCAGCAGCTGGGCACACTTCTGATGTGTCTCATACATGTCTTCAAAAGTGGTGAGCATCGTTTCAGTTTCAGTTCCAAGTCATAAAATGGACTTCATGCTATGTATGTGCTTTGAGTGCACATGAACATTTACTGAACATGAAATTCTTGTCTCTTTTTGCTGCCCAGGAATGTTTCGCAGGATCACGGCTGCAGCCAGCCGTCTCCTGAAGTCCGAGAGTGGTGGTGGACAGACCAGCACTGAGGCTGACATGTTTTACCCCTTAGAGGGTCTGAACAGCATGGTGCAGTGCCTCATCACCACCCACCCATCCCTGGTGCTCCTCTGGTGCCAGGTCCTCCTCATCATCAACTACACCAACTACTCCTGGTGGGCTGAGGTTCATCAGACGCCCAGGTAATAAGAGAGCAAGGACTTGGTAATGTCACGTCTATTTTTCTAGGCCATGTTGTTATATTAAAGGATTTTGGAGGGAAGGCAGTTTTATTAAAATGAAGGAAATCGTCTTACCCTGTGAACTGCAAAATAAAGTGGTGACAGATTTTGCAAAACCATAGCACTGTTTTGACTAAGTCTGTCTCTGGTCCTTCTTTTCCTCCAATCAGAAGACAAAGCCTGTCATGCACAAAGTTGCTGAGCCCTCACTCCTCAGGGGAGGGTGAGGAGGAGAAGCCCGAGTCCCGACTAGCAATGGTCAACAGAGAGATTGTACGACGGGGCGCACTAATCCTCTTCTGTGACTATGTGGTAAGGCTACAGATATGTCCTGTGTGCTAAATGGAACCAAACATCATAGATGTAATGTTAATAACCTTGCTTCTCAAACATTGACAGTAATGAGTATAAAGCAGTGCCCAACCTCACAGCACTAAACTCTATTCTTCCTTTCACCTTTTTATAGTGTCAGAACCTCCATGACTCTGAGCATCTGACCTGGCTGATTGTCAATCACGTACGTGACCTCATCAGCCTTTCCCATGAGCCTCCAGTGCAGGACTTCATCAGTGCTGTCCACCGCAATTCAGCTGCCAGTGGCCTCTTCATCCAGGCCATTCAGTCTCGCTGTGACAACCTCACTACTGTAAGATGACATCCATTTATCTTTGTTTTGTATTTCCACAACTTAATCTCTTGACTTCCTTTACATTAGGACATGCATTCATGTATTCATTTCCTCTTCACCATCATACTGCTACTACTTCTTACTTCCCTTCCTTTGTCTCCCATGCTTCCATTTTCTACTCTGTAGCCTACCATGCTGAAGAAGACTTTACAGTGTTTGGAGGGCATCCACCTTAGTCAGTCTGGATCTCTGCTGATGCTGTATGTGGACAAGCTGCTCAGTACGCCCTTCAGGGTTCTGGCTCGTATGGTTGACACACTGGCGTGTCGCAGGGTAGAGATGTTGCTGGCTGAGACGCTACAGGTAATTCATTGCTGTGTGGATTTTGTCATGAATGGGGAGCTGGTGAAGACTCCCTTATTGTAATGTAATGTTTGACTCATCTCCTCTTGTGTGTATCCTTCCACCCTCCAGAACAGTATAGCCCAGCTCCCTGTGGAGGAACTGGACAGGATCCAGGAATACCTGCAGACAAGTGGCTTGGCTCAGAGGTAACCTTGAGTAGTGCAGCTGTTTTGTTTTACCTGTGACTACACTTTAACATGCACATGTTGTGTCTGTGCAAATATAGTGTCCCATAGCAAATTAATTTGATGTTATTTTCCTTAGGATTATTAAGGGTTTAAAATTGTGTGTGCTGGGTCAGTTATCATTTAAGAAATCTATATATATCCTCTGTTCATCTCTTAGGCATCAGAGGTTCTACTCCCTGCTGGACAGGTTCAGAGCCACTGTGACTGACACCAGCAGCCCCACTCCTCCGGTCACATCACACCCCTTAGATGGGGATCCGCCCCCTGCTCCTGAACTGGTCATTGCAGATAAGGTGAGTCTGCACAGTCGCATAGACCTCAATAACAAATCATATAAAAACAAAAACTCTATCGCATCATCAAATGATTTCAAGGCACGAAAGAGAAATCTAAGGTTATATTTTGGCTCAAATTTGTTTATTTTTATTTTTTCAGGAGTGGTATGTTGCTCTGGTGAAGTCACAGTGCTGTCTTCGTGGAGACGTTTCCCTGTTGGAGACAACGGAACTTCTTACCAAACTACCTCCTGCTGATCTCTTCAACATCATGAGCTGCAAGGTAAAGATGTGGCAAATCCACAGTGTGCATAATTTAACATTAAACCTCAGAGATAAATATTCGTAAAGGTTCTGATTAATTTCAACGTGTATTAACAATTGAACTTTTGGTTGTCTTTGCTTCCCAGGAGTTCAACCTAAGCCTGTTGTGTCCATGCCTGAGTATGGGAGTGCAGCGGTTGGCACGAGGTCAGGGTTCACTGTTGTTGGAGACGGCTTTGCAGGTGACCCTTGAACAGTTAGCGGGGGTTACCGGCTCACTTCCTGTTCCGCATCAGTCCTTTCTGCCACCGGCCCAACGAGAGCCCTACTGGGACAAGCTGGGGGAGGTTTATGGTGAGTCCGACTGCAGAATCAACGCATTATTCAACTCGATTATCTTTTAGACGATTTATTTAACCTCATGTTACTTTGTCTCTTTCAGATGAGCCTGGTTTCTATTCCAAGGTTTTGTCGCTTTGCAGAGCACTGTCCCAGTATCTGCTGAGTGTGAGCCAGCTTCCTCCTTCACTTCATATTCCCTCTGACAAGGAGCATCTCATCACCTCCTTCACTTGCACTGCCACTGAGGTAAAGGATAGTATATTAAACACACATCAGAAAGATCTTTAATGTTTCAAAGTGGTAATCTCTGTGTGGACTGAAGTATCGTATCACTGCTTTGCACCCACTCTTAAAATGATTGTTCTACCCATGTATGGTGCTCTCTTTGACCAGGTTGTAGTGTGGCATCTGCTCCAGGACCGCTTGCCCCTCAGTGTGGACCTGCAGTGGGCTCTGTCCTGCCTGTGTCTGGCCCTGCAGCAGCCTTGCGTCTGGAACAAGCTTTCCTTACCAGAGTACACCACGCACACCTGCTCTCTCATCTACTGCCTACGCCTCATTATTGTTGCAGGTAATGAGAGATGCCTGGTACATTTTCCATGTTGTATGTTAAGTTTGGTGAAATGCCACGACTGCCTCCATACTTTCTTTGCTACAGTTGTTTTTGGCTTTGACTTCCTAGTGGCTGTGAGTCCCGGTAACCAGCTGTTGCATCCGGAGAAGAAAAAGTCAAAAAGAGATGCTGAAGAAGACGAAGTGGACTCGGCACATGCCAACCGTGAGGATTCATTTAGAAACTACGAAACTATATTATGTGTAATTGCTGTACTTGAATGCTGCTTTTATGCTTTTTGACTTGATTTCAAGTAGAGAAAAAATACTGACCAAAAAATAACTCTGTTCCAGACATGTGCGAGTGGCGAGCATGTGAAATCATGGCGGAGCTGGTGGAAGGCCTGCAGAGCATCCTTTCCCTGGGTCACCGTAGCAACTCCATGTTCCCTGCTTTTCTCACGCCAACATTGCGCAACATAGTTATTAGTCTGTCCCGTCTGCCTCTGGTCAACAGCTTCACCCGAGTGCCTCCACTGGTCAGTGTTTGGGGAAAAAATGCTGCTGGCAGTTCTGATACGGTCACATGTTTTTGTTCTAATGCACGTTGTGTGTGTGTTCAGGTTTGGAAACTGGGCTGGTCCCCTCAGCCAGGTGGAGAATTTGGCACAACGCTACCTGAAATCCCTGTGGACTTCCTGCAGGAAAAGGATGTCTTCAGGGAGTTTCTCTACCGCATCAATACACTGGGTAAAGATAACACACTTGCCCCTTGTGTCCACATTCAGTGAATGAGAAACATTATTCTCATCTGCACTGGTTGTGTTTGTTGTATATTTAGGCTGGAGCAGTAGGACTCAGTTTGAGGAGACCTGGGCCACTCTGCTGGGGGTGCTGGTCACCCAACCCATCACGATGGACCAGGAGGAGGAGACGCAACAGGAGGTATACACACAACTATAGAGGTCACTCATAAAACATACTGCTGGTTTATGACTTCTGTATATGTACTCATCATGTAACTCCTTACTTTAGATGGACTGAACCATCTTGCAAAAGTATTTTGTACATATTATTCCTATTCTGTTCCTGACTGTCTTTATTCTTTGACGTTCTTCCACCTGCATCTAGGAGGACTTGGAGCGTACCCAGTTGAATGTGCTGGCAGTTCAGGCCATCACCAGCCTGGTGCTGAGTGCCATGACCCTGCCCACAGCTGGTAACCCTGCAGTCAGCTGTCTGGAACAGCAGCCCCGTAACAAGAGCCTCAAAGCCCTGGAAACACGGTATCTATTCAGCCACTATCTGTTTGTTGTTTGGGAGCTTAAAATAAGCATGTGCTGAACAGATTGTGTGTTTGTGTCCGCCCAGGTTCGGAAGGAAGCTTGCGGTGATAAGAGGTGAAGTGGAGAGAGAGATTCAGGCTCTTGTGTCGAAGAGAGACAACGTCCATACGTACCACCCGTACCACGCCTGGGACCCTGTGCCCTCACTGTCAGCAGCCTCTGCAGGTAATGGAGAGGTTGCATTAATACACTTAACCTCAACTCCTCTAACATCCAGCGCTTGTTCAATTGAACACTTGTTAATTTGTTCCAGCAGGTACGCTGATCAGCCACGAGAAGCTACTGCTTCAAATCAACACTGAGAGGGAGATGGGCAACATGGATTACAAACTGGGGCAGGTAAGAGATTCAGGAACAAGGAAGAGTTTTGACATTATTGACAGGCAGTATGCCAGATGAAATGGTTAATGATACACAATGTGTATTTTATTTGCCATGTCTCCCTCCAGGTTTCCATTCATTCTGTGTGGTTGGGTAACAACATTACTCCTCTGAGGGAGGAAGAGTGGGGTGAGGACGAAGAAGATGAGGCGGACACTCCAGCTCCCACATCCCCACCCATGTCCCCTATAAACTCCAGGTCGGACAAATAAACGCACAACTGCACAGACCCATTTCTGTTTGTCTAAGGCACGAGCACACAAAGCCTAACCTAGTGTCCGTGTTGGCTTTCAGGAAGCACCGTGCTGGTGTGGATATTCATTCGTGTTCTCAGTTCCTCCTGGAGCTCTACAGCCAATGGCTTATCCCTGGTTCCCCAACTAACAGGAGGACCCCGACCATCCTCATCAGTGAAGTGGTCCGATCGGTGAGCGACGATGCACATACTTAATCAGGATCTCAGCCTCACCGCTGTTCCTAAGCAGTTTTGTCTTCTGTTCTCTAATATGAAAAAGTTTCTAAGCCCTTATCAGAAGGCCAACTCGACCCACTCCTCAATATCTGTCCATTCTCATTGTTCTGTAGCTGCTGGCAGTGTCGGACCTGTTCACAGAGAGGAACCAGTTTGACATGATGTTCTCCACCCTGATGGAACTGCAGAAGCTCCACCCACCAGAGGATGAGATCCTGAACCAATACCTAGTGCCTGCCATCTGCAAGGCTGCTGCTGTGTTGGGCATGGTGAGTAGAGCTGATAAGGATTTGTGCTTGACGACTACCAGTATTGTACGATTAAGCCGATACTGTGATGATGTGTAAAACCTTTTAAATGTACATTGCCAGGACAAAGCAATAGCCGAGCCCGTGTGTCGCCTGTTGGAGACGACCCTGCGCAGCACCCATCTGCCCAGCCGCATGGGGGCCCTGCATGGTGTGCTGTACGTGTTGGAATGTGACCTTCTGGACGACACGGCCAAACAGCTTATCCCCACGGTCTCAGAGTACCTTCTGTCCAACCTCAGGGCTATTGCTCAGTGAGTTTTGCTCCAGTTCTCTTGTCTCATGCAGGCGCTGACCTCGTTTCATCCTCTAATGAGCTGATTTTGTGATGAAAGAGCTTTAGGTAGTCAGTGTTTAATGTCAGTGTGTGCACCCCCCATGCACCCACACGCTGTAAGAGGATCTTTTAATCAATTAGTTTTTCCAGCTTAATTAGGTGCAATGCAACTCGTCACCACTAGGTGTTGCCATGGGTATTTTAGACCATTTTTTTTCAGTCCATTTCATTTTTCCTCCCTTCTTTCTATCTCATGTCTCTATGCTGCAGCTGTGTGAATCTGCATAACCAGCAGCATGTGTTGGTGATGTGCGCAGTGGCCTTCTACATGATGGAGAACTACCCTCTGGATGTAGGAGCTGAGTTTATGGCTGGAGTTATACAGGTAAGGTTAATTGGAGTAAAGCAAGCATGTTTAAAATATTACCGACACTATGAAATGGAATGAAAATGACATGAAAAAGCAAACGTTGCCCTTTCTTGCTGTCCATCATAAGCACAGAAGCATCATTTCTCCATCTTTCCATTTCCAGTTGTGTGGCGTAATGGTGTCAGCCAGCGAGGACTCGACTCCCTCCGTCATCTATCACTGTGTGCTTCGTGGACTGGAACGCCTCCTCCTGTCAGAGCAGTTGTCGCGTGTGGATGGGGAAGCGCTGGTCAAACTCAGCGTGGACAGAGTCAACATGCCGTCGCCACACAGAGCCATGGCAGCCCTGGGCCTCATGTTAACCTGCATGTACACTGGTAAGCAAAGCTTTAACATCAGTGCTAATTTGAAATGGCTTAAACACCGGCATGTTTATCATTATGACTGGTGCTACCGTTGTTGCTTCTGTGACCGGCCTTCACAAACAGCTGCAAGCCTGACATTGCTTCAAACTATCAGCTAACTCGCCTGCATGGATGCATGGAACAGTAGTGTAACACTTCAGTGGTTCTCTTTCTTGAGGCTGATGCAGTGATGACATCAGCTGTACTGGCATAGCCGCATGTTAAACTCCAGAGGTGTAATAAGTCCCATTCTATACTGGGGTTACTTTACCAAGCCGAGCTAGACTCTGGTACTGGAAAGGAAAGGTGACAGGGTTGCTGGATAGGATTAGGTGCTGGAGAAGTCTTCTGTTTATCCAGCTGTAGGTAAGAAGCGCAGGATCAGGCAGCATATTCTACCTCCTCATAGCCCTGTTTTCATGAGGGAGGAGAAAAAAGAAATATGGATGTGTTTTATCTTAAGACACCCTCAACCAAGGCAGACCCACCACAGGCTGATCAGACCTGGGCATGTATTGCATGGTTTTCAGATGGTCATTTGGCAACTGACACTAGTCATCACTTGCTGAAGCAAAAGGACAGTTTTGGCAAAGCAGCAGTGGATATGAGTGGATGCTGCTTCTGCTGAAATGCTAGCTCAGTGGCTTATGTATTTATTTTTTTCGTTTTGTTAATGCTACTATAGCATGGCGCTGGCAGTAAATGCGCGGTACATGCATCAAACTACACTTTAATCTTTAGCAGTACATGAGAAGTATCTCTGATATTAAGTGTCCAGTCTTCATCTTAGATTAACATTACTATGCAGTGTAGAGCTAATAAAGTTCAGTGGTTGACTGAGTTTCCATTCCATTTTTTCCTGCCCCTTTTGCACCCAGTTTAACCCTCTCCACATTCACTACTAGTATCAGTTTATGTTGGTAACACTAGTGATTTTCATTCATTGTCTGTGTTCACAACATAACAAACCTTTTAAATCTTATTTCATTATGCATAATGTCTAGTACATCCGCTTGCTTCCTGCATGTAGTACATACTGTATTGTGTACCTCTGATATACCCTACCTCTAACCCCTACGTCGGGCCCCCCCTCCCTCCCACTAACTCTAGCAACTCTTAGCATGTCCTTGTCCTTGCGCTAATGCCCTACATGGCAATTCTTTGTCGCCGAGAGCTAGCCGACAAATTCTCTCCATAAATCCTTGCTCCTGCAAACGCAAACCGATTTACATCTCCTTGCATATGTTCTGTGCTCGCCGGTAGCACATTCAGGTCACAGGTTAATCTAGAGTGTAATATACCAAGGAGACAAAGCATTGAAAATCCCTTTAAGGCTGGCAGCACCAGTCACTTACAGAAAATCTTAAGAATGTCATTTGGCTGAAGGGAGCTCCCAGAAATTCCTTTTTCTGTTTGAGGTCAACAAAATTCTGATCTGAATCACCTTGTGATACGAGTGTCCCGACTCCCACTCTAACCACTATCCCACTGGTTCGGCCGGTGCCACCCTCCCCCTCTCGTCTTCTCAGCGGTGCTTGCGTCGGGTTCAGACGCGACAGGGGTTAGAGGTCAGGTTGACTCTGGCTCTGCTGTAGCGGAGACGCTGGGCGTCACGGCGGGTCATGTTGGTCTCTCCTCAGGCAAGGAGAAGGCCAGCCCTGCCAGCCGCCCCGCCCATGCTGACCCTCAAGCCCCAGACAGCGAGTCAATCATTGTTGCCATGGAGAGGGTCTCTGTGCTCTTCGACAGGTATACACACCCTTTATTACAAGTTTCACACAGCATTTGTAATAAACATGAATCCCTTACTTTGCAGCATTCCTCTTCTCTTCTAAACCTTTGACTTTTCTGGGTTTGTATAGTTATAATAATTAAATCATTGACTGCTTTACAAACTCTAATTTCCTGCTGGCAGGATTAGGAAGGGTTTACCCAGCGAGGCGCGGGTGGTGTCCAGGATCCTGCCCCAGTTTCTAGACGACTTCTTTCCGCCACAGGATGTGATGAACAAGGTCATCGGAGAGTTCCTGTCCAATCAGCAACCTTACCCACAATTCATGGCAACAGTCGTTTACAAGGTTTGAGTACATTCAAATCTAGAAGCCACCCGTTCATCCCAAACGAAGACATTAAAGATCCTGCTGTAGATCACAAATGTTGTGATGGACAAAAGTTTATTACTGCTACCAAGTTTACCCAACAAGCAAGCAAAGCCTAGAATTTCAATAAATTCTAGGAATCGTGAAGCAAAGACACTGGCTTCTGGTCACATTCCTTGGAAAAACAGAAAAATTGTAAATGAGACCAGGATGGTCACTTTGGGTGATGACTGTTTGTTAGAATAGTAGTATTATTCTTTCCAGTTTTAATTGACGAAATCTAATTCTGACAAGTCGAAAGGAGCCCTTGATCATCTACACTATGATGGACCGTAGATCTTTGTGTGAGGCATCAAACTGATGACTTTTTAAAAAGAAAAAAGTTCATGGGGCAAACATGAGCAAAAGAAATGCATTTATTTTACCCTCAGAACTGATGGTTTACATGGTTTTGGGGAATTGTTTTCATATTAACATTGTGATTGGACCACTCTGCCCTATGGTAGTTACATGAGGTATTTATTGTTATTATTCAGATTATCGGTCCTCTCACCCCCCACCTTATAGATGTAACTTGATCCCCGTCTCTCTCTGCTGTGAACTCTTCTCCAGGTCTTCCAGACACTCCATGCCACGGGCCAGTCTTCGATGGTGCGAGACTGGGTGCTGCTGTCTTTGTCAAACTTCACTCAGAGGACACCGGTGGCCATGGCCATGTGGAGCCTCTCCTGCTTCTTTGTCTCGGCGTCCACCTCCCAGTGGATCTCAGCCCTGTATCCTTACAGAACATATTGTAAATCTCCCGAGCAGGACTGTCATTTAGGATATTGTATTTGGTAGCACGGAGGTGTAATAAAAGCGGGTACACACCAAACAAACGATGACGGCTGACTCTGATATCTGTGTCTGAGCCGCTGGAGCACAGCCCAGAGAGTATGGCTAACGTGTGGCCAAAGACCGGAAAACAGGAAGAGCTATTATTAGCTAGGAGGCTTTGAGAAGCCCTCATACAGCACCGGTCTCATGAACCATGCTTTTATTCTTTTTAGATCATGTTTTAATACCTGTGTACTTCAATGTATAGAAAGAGAGAGATTAGCCCTCTGCATGCTCTTTAAACTGGGTCAACATGTTACTTTTTGGTTCTCATTTTGTGCACTTGTTATCTAAGTTGAACAGTCAGATGATCCACCACTGTTTCAACATGCTGCTTTGGCTGAAATGCTGGCGTCTACTGGCAACTGTATGGGGCACACTGAGGAATAAGGTCACAGATGCTTTCTGATGGCTGGAAGTGGCTGACTGTTGGTTTGATGTGTCCCATCTCTCAATGCTACAAAATGTGTTGCCGCTCACCAAACTTGTTGTCCTTAACACCTCTTGCTCTCAGACTGCCACATGTGATCAGCCGGATGGGCTCCAGTGAGGTGGTGGATGTCAACCTGTTCTGCCTCGTGGCTATGGATTTCTACCAGCACCAGATTGATGAGGAACTGGACCGTAGGGCTTTCCAGTCCGTCTTTGAGACCGTGGCCTCACCGGGCAGCCCTTATTACCAGCTGCTAGGCTGCCTGCAGTCAGTCCACCACGATGCAACGCTTTGAGGGCGACAGACTGAGACAGGCATGGAGGTGCAGAGAGAGGGTGGGGGAGGGGTGAATTAAGGGGACAAAAGTGGATTAGAGCGAGAAATTACATCTGTGTGCGCCTCCCCAATGAGCTGTGATGGAGGGAAAGAATGTTTTATTATATACATATATTAAAAAAAATCTACTGCAGCCTTGCTCCTTTCCACCCACTGATATGAAGTAGAACTACTGATCTCGCAATGATGCATTCAGTGATGTTAAATGTCTGACTATTAAGAGTGAGCTCCTACACCAATATGAAGGACACTGGCTGCTAAACGGTGGTTCTCCTGACGACCCCCACCCCTCCTCCTCCTGACATAACTGCACCTTGAACACTTCCTACCCAGCACCTTCTCTTAAAAAGAAACCCCACAACATATAAAGTTTAATCACACACAGAATTGGATTTGTTTATTATCACGTGAGGAGTATTGTGATGTCAGTAAAGTAAAATAGAAAATGCAAAGTATTTACTATATTTAAAGTTTAAATGCATCTATTTTTCAGTGAGTTTTGTCAGAGCGCTTAAAGTCTGAGGACAATGGGCCGACGCGAAAGGGTCACAAACGCCTGCTTAATGTTGACAATAGTTTATTTCAAGACCTTTTTTTATATTTAAGTTTCTTGTGGTCATTCTGACACTATGTAGCTAAAAGAGTAAAACGTTTTATTTGTAAGGATGATCGCTAACCGCCATGGTAGCTGGGGATTGTGTTGCAGTTGTCCCTGCAGAAAGTGCAACTTACCTCGGCTGCCACAGTTATTCTGGATGCTTTACTGAGAGGGCAAAGAACTAACCCGGTATGTACAGGAGGTATGTATCGGGCAATATCAAAAACCATTCTGCTCTGCCCCATTTCTAGATTTATATGTAGTTTTAACTGTACAAGGGCCCATATATCTACATAGCAGTGTAAACTGTCAAGCAACAAAAATACCAAAATTGTGGTAATGTTTCATTTTTTTTTTTTTTTTTTTTTTTTAAACAAAAACTGGTAGCAGGAATAGGCAAATTTCCTCTTGATTTTATGATTATTGCTTATTTCTGTCTGGTTTCGTTTTATTGCAGTCAAATGCTCCTAAATGATTCCAACAGTCTGTTTCTTGTACTTTTTAAATTCTCAGGATGTAAGATGTGACTATATTGTCGTTGTTGTAATAAGACTGGAAGTAATTTACAGCCCTCTTTAAATGGAGTTACCTTCGTATCTTGTAAAAAGTAATTGTATAGTAACATAAAAGCCATTGTGCATGAAAAAAAAAAATAAGAACTCTGTAAAGACGAGAGGGCTTAGACAGTTGAGATAATGTGAAGACTTTTTCTTGTAACGTGCATACGATCAGTGAATCAGCAGACCACAGAATGCAGAAAGCTCAAGCCTATAGTGTTTTATTAAAGAGTTGCCTGGGAGTGTGCTGGGCTTCTGTACATACACTTGCCTTAGCTAAAAGACTTGTATGACATGTATGTCCTGACCACTGAAAGCTTGAACGCATGCTTAGCATTACTGCTATCTTCGCACATTGTCTTTTAATACTGTATTTCCATGGGTACAGTTGCCATGACTATTGTGTGGATGAGACGAATCACAATCTAAAAGGAGCCTTGTAACCTTGGCGACCAACGGCAAGCTATGACAAATCAACAGACGAGGATGTGTAGCGATGCTGCGTCACAGCAGGAGTTTTGTTTCTGTTGAGCTTTAAATATTGTTTTGTCTCGGTTAAAGCTTGGTAAATAGTTCATTGGTCATTGTCTTTGTGCAAAATATTAAACACACAGGGCACTTGAAAACTTGGAAGTTCTTCTCATGTTCATGTTGGCCTCTTTTAGTGAAATGCAGTACGTAAAAGTAAACATCACGGCTGTCTGTGTGCTAAATATGTTCCTGCTTTCCTTGGATCATGTTAACATAATGTATCCCCAATAAATGACTGAGTCCTCTGAAGCTGTTTTTGAAACTAATCTGAGGCCTCACTGAAGGCAGATTCATCAAAGCCTTCATCAATCTAGATTTCACTTGAGTTTGTGGGGTTGAGAAAATAAAGATTTACTATTTATAATGTTCAACGAAATGATTCAAAGACTGGTTAGAGCTGTCGGTTAGTATCTTCCTCAGGCATGTGAAGATCATAGGACCCCTGCAGGGCGGTAATGCGATTACCCAGAAATCTTTTGTGCTTTTGGGAGATGGGCTTTGAGGTTGTGGACAAAGGTTATGTTCCACTGATTTAACACGCTTCTCGTTAAGGCTTTATTTCCACGTTAAGAATGAATGACTCCGACACCCGTTTTGGTTTAATAAAAACTGTCAACTTCTTCTACAGATCTTAAAATGTCAACTACCTTTGTGATGAGCATGTTACAGCTTGACTTTAAAAGAAAGCCTTATTGTTTTCTGTATTGTTGTATTTTTATGTATCTTCACTGGCCGTAGCAGAAGCACACAGAATTAAATGAAAACTTAAGTTTTCTTCAGGCTCGATCCTCCTTCATTCAAGCTTTTTTTTTTTTTGTTTGTTTTAAAAAAACTCCCTATAAAACTAAGACTGAAAGACATTGTCTATTTCTGTTACAATTTTTAAGAGAATATGGTCTCTTGAAGAAATAAAGCTGTTATTGAGATTTCCTTTGTGGGGAAATTGTGTCAAACTGAGATTGACAGCTCTTATGGCAAACCAGCTGAAGGTGTTTTATATGTTCGCAGACAATGATATTACCCACCGGATCCACTGTGTCTGTAATGCAATCAACCTGCGAGGCAGTTTAAAATGTTTTGCCTCGTCTTCCGTCCCTGCCAGAGAGGCCGAGCCGTTGCCAGCCAATTAACCAGAGAGGCAACAAAAGGTCGGGCTGAGCCGGGAAGACGCCACAGGCAACAAAAATACACATGTTCATGTAAAGGTCCAGAGTCTTGACCAACCGCCTACTTCCCCAGTTATTACATTTTTTGCAATTTCCTTTTCTCGAGCAGACTGTAAATCTTTTTTATACACCAGGCTACAGTATGAAAGTTTACTGTTGTTAAACAGCACTCATTAGGAGGTGTGGTTCATGATTAAAAGGTATTAACAGGATTCCCGGCAGCTGCCATATGGCTCATGTAGACCTGAAATCATGATGGCACAGGAATTAAGCAAAGATTGGTGGCTTCTTACGGATGAATTTGGATGTACACTGAAGCAGGAAATTAAATCCCAGTGATGTTTTAGGCAGAAAATAAAATCAGACGTGTGCTGTGCTTCAAGTTGAACTTTGTTTCATGACTTTAATAGTTTATACTACTGCTAAGCTAATATGGCCTATATATGATATGTGAACTTCACTTCATTCCCTTGCATCATTTGAACAGTTTTAAAGTCCCCCCTCCCTCTCCTCGTACCCAGTCTAAACACACCTCCCTCTCCTCCAGTCCTCCTCCTCCTCTTAAGGCTACTTCGCCAGATGGTGCAGTCTTTTCTTTTGTTTACCCATCGCCCCTGAGTTTACCTATCCAACCTTAGCTACTAAACTATGGAAACCTCACGAGCAGGATCGCCACGGCTGGACACCCACCAGTAAGTCATTTCTTTTTATACCTTCTACAGCTCCAAACGTCTTTCATGACAAAGACCTGCATCCTTTTCTTATTTCTCTTCTTTTCACAACTCCTATTTTGGCCAGCTGTTGTCGTTTCTTGCTGTCGGTTTTTACCACTGGTGTAAAGACAACTAAATGCAGCGCGCTCCCATTTGAAGACCACTCCTTAATAATTGTTTTAGCGTCTCTTGTGGTGCGTTTTGACACCTGTGGATACGAACAGGCTACTGTTGGTACTTTTATTTGTGATTTCTCAACCTAAGTTTTGCCAATTTGTCCGCGTAGCCGTTCTCCGCGTGATTGACAGCTGCGGCAGCCACTGAGCGCACGTGAAAGTGTGTGTACGCCGCCGTCGCCACGGTTACAGGCCGACATTCCAAAGGCCTGGAAACAGAGGGGCGGGCCACGGGTTAAGCATGGGTGTGTGCACGTTAAAACAGCTATTCACGGCAAGAAAAAAAAGTTTTAAGCAACCCACACGAACTGAGAAAAAAGCACGCGTTTCTCAGTGCCAAGTGAAAAACACGCCGCTGTCGTTCTCTCTTACTGGCGACCACTATTCTACCTAACTTTGCTAGCATGCACAGCTAACTAAGCTAACGGTAGCGCGTCTGCTAATCTCAGCTAACTGTTGCTCAGTGAATGTCGTAGACTATTAAAACAAAGTCTAACACAAATGAAAGCTATTATGTTGGTAAAAAGAGAGTATTAATTTCAAAGTTAAAAGTTGTACAGATGTCCCACAGCGTTTACAGGTAGGTCTGTTTACCTGAACCTCTGATCCGGCAGCTCCTCCTGTACAGGTGTGGCTGTATCTGGCTCCTCCCCTTTACCTGCTAATTATCAACAACACCGCCACACATAGGCCAGAAAAAGCATGCTGGATATGACTAGTAGAGTTTCAAGTAGAGATAACAGAAGTATATAGTCAGTATATAGTTAAGGTGGCAAAACATCTCACACATGTCCGTGTTCTCTTCTTTTGTGGCTCAGGTAACTTTTCTGGAGTGACACCAGGATGGCAGGGCTAGCACGGCTGTGCCAAAACTGAGGCCAGGCTCTCACCCATCTGCTGCATTTTGAACCGCTCCTCGCTTTTTCGTAGCAGCGTGACAGCAGACAAGAGGACCGACACTGGATATGCATCGCGTTCGTGCTTGAGCAGAGCCTGGGGACTTATAATGAGAAAGTGAAGTTCACTGAATCAATGGACAAGAGAAAGTATCCTGGCACAATGTCCAGGCAAATGGATGCGTCATCCAAGAGGCGCCCGTGTGGTGGAAGTGGACTGAACTTCCACCAGCCTTCCCAGCCCTCCTCCTCGTCCTCCCAGCAGGGCCGTATCCGGGCTGTGGAGGTGGCACGAGGGAGAACGGGTTATGGTTTCACACTGTCAGGCCAAAGCCCTTGTGTCCTCAGTTGCATCCTGAAAGGGAGCCCTGCAGACTATGTGGGGTTGCGTTCAGGTGACTACATCCTCTCCGTCAACGACATCAATGTCTCCAAGGCTTCTCATGAAGATGTGGTCAAATTAATCGGACGCTGCTCGGGTGTCCTGAAACTAGTCATTGGAGAAGGAGAGCGTCACAGGCGGCCCCACCACCACCACCAGCGCTCCGCTGGCAGTCGTCATCACAGCAGCAACACGATGGCAGCATCTTACCTGGACTCCTGCTCTAGTGATGATGAGTTGGACGGTTTCTATGACAACAGCATTAACAACAACAATAACAGCAGGTCAGGCGGTGGGGCTCGCGGAGGCTGGTACAAACCCAAAATGGATTCCAAACAGCTGGGCATCAACAGGGCAGAGAAGGTGGTGGCAGAGCTGCAGTCTGGGGGAATTTTTAACATGATCTTCGAGAACTCCAGTCACTCCTCCAGCAGCTCGGACAAGGAGAGGCCCGGGGTTACGTCATCATCAAAGCCACGCCCGCTCTCGGATCCAGAGTTCCCTCAATATCGGAGCACCTCTCGTGCCCAGAGCAACCCCAACCTTCTCTCTGAGGAGGAGATGGCCCAAGTTTTAAATGATGATTCAGTCTTTCTGGAGTCAGACTTCCGCCATCTTCACCTTGAGGAGCAGGACGTGGACGTAGGGGACGGAGGCGACTTGGGCCTCGAGCCCAGCGAGGGTATCCTCAATGTGGGAATGATCGTTGGCTATCTGGGCTCCATAGAGCTTGCCTCCGCAGGGACCAACCTGGAGAGTGACAGTCTGCAAGCCATCCGAGGGAGCATGAGACGCCTGAGGGCGGAGCAAAAGATACATTCACTGGTCCTCATGAAGGTGTGAAGGAATGTTTTGTACATCTGCATGTGATAACTTTAGCATGCGTTGGCTATCTTAACTGCAAATACCTTGTAAGCCATATTATGTCAGGCCTCATATGAGTCAAAGAATACACTAAAAAATGATACACTACAAACACCTTATAACATGGAAACCTGTCTGGATTAATATTATTTCTCTTCACTGTGCTTTTATCATTACTTTTCCTGGTATCAAATTGTAACATGCATTCATTATACCCTGCCAGGTCATGCATGACAGTGTGCGTTTGTGCAGCGACAGAGGTCAGGTCCTGGCCACCTACCCTGCAGAAAAACTAGCTTTCAGTGCTTGTTGTCCTGATGACCGCCGATTCTTTGGACTGGTCACGATGCAAGCCACAGATGACCAGGACGATCACCACTACAGTAACGGGCGAGACGAAGAGGGCAGTTTGAGGACTTCCTGTCATGTGTTCATAGTTGACCCAGACCTCTGTCACCACCAGGTAAAAACAGAGAGAGGCAGCAAGTAGGAGTTGATGAATTATTATAAAAATGTGATATCAGAAAATAGTGGTAATAATAGTTTTGTTTTGTTTTCTTAGGGAAGCAGAGCCATAAAGAAATTAGAACCAATGCAGTTTTTTAGTCACAGAGTAGATGGAGTTAAAAAAAAGGGATCAGATATCAATATTAACCGCTGCTGTCACTCTGATTGTTTCCTCAGGTCCATATGGGGGTCGCTAGGAGGTTTGGCTTTGAGTGTACCCCTGACCCAGACACGGGAGGCTGCCTTGAATTCCCTCCCAGTTCTCAGCCTCTCCTCCAGTTTGTTTCTGTCCTCTACCGGGACATGGGAGACAACATTGAGGGGGTTCGGGCCCGTGCTTTCCATGATCCAGACAACGACGCCCAACAGAACCACAGCACCAGCAGCAACAGCGACAGCGGGATCGGCAACTTTTTACCAGAAGAGAAGAGCAACAGAGTTCTTTTAGTTGACCTCGGAGGTCCTCCCAATCACAACCACATCTCTGGTCCACGACACTGGGACAGCCCACCCTCGTCCCAGCAGGCCTGGAGCCCGACGCTAGGAGTTGCAGCCTCTCTTCCCCCTCCTCCGCCTCCTCCTCCTCCTCCGGCGTTAAGAAATGGCCACTACCGTCACGACCCACACCTGGCTGACCTCCCTCACCCTCTCCCCTTATCTCACCCCGATGTCCCTGGCAGGCATTCAAGAGGGGTCCACCCACACCACTACTCGTCAGGGAAGCGGGGAGGAGCCGTTGGGGGAGGAGAATGGAGAGGCGCTGTAGGGGTGGAACCACAGCGGTGGCTGCCAGTCCATGTGCTGAGAGACTGGCGTCAGCAGCACCACCACCACCACAGCCACATCCAGGGCCTGAGCAGCGATCAGGAGTCCTACGCCGAGTCCACTGACGGATGGTCCTCAGCCAACTGCAGCACCCTGCCCCCACCCATGAATAAGATCCCGGCCGACCGATACCGGGCCCCACTGGCCCCTGGGGATCCCCTGCCACCACCTGGAGGGAGCCAACCTCCTCCCCCCTCACATCCCCACTCCCATCGGCTGGCTGCTCAGAAAGATGAGTGGGCTAAGAAGTTGTTCGGTGCAGGAGACAGAGAACGTGCTGGAGCGGCGAGAAGTGAAAGAGAGAAGAAACGAGGAGGGAACGCCAAAGAAGGAGAGAAAAAGGTACGTTATTAATGAAGTTGTTAAAGCATTTGAATTAGTAGAACTCTGCTCGGGTCAGTTTTTATGCTGTTAACCCATATTTTAACCAGACTTTCCAATAATCAAACTGGCACAGTGCATTCACTGATGTGCTACACTGTGCCAGTTTGTAGGCTGTGGAAGAGTTGTGTTAAAACTAACCATGAGATGAGAAGCCCAGGCGGCAGGTAGCATCCCCCATCACACTTTCCTGTGGTGGAAATTTACTCTGACTAGAGTATGTCCAAGACTACGGTTTATTGAGGCCATTAATCCATCTGTCTTCATGCCACTGCCCTCCATCACGCTCTCACCTTCTTCTTCTCAAGGCCTAGTTTTTAACCCATTCAGACCTCGGATGAAATTTGTTTTCATAAAAAACTTTTCACTCATTTAAAAGTTTTTCGTGGCTGTACTACTCTGAATAAGACGATAGTCCCGGTTGGCTGTCTTCCCAGACTTAGTACAAGTGGATTGATGAGTTATTTATCCTCACCGCTCCAGTATCAGTTCGTGCATAATGCATTCGCCAGACATCTGCCTTCACCTGAAAACCACCTGTTTCCCAAACTGATGAGACTCAGTGTTACAACAGAGCAGGTTTTGTGTAATTCTATTGTATGCTGGTATTTGTTTAGTTTAATAAATAAACTGGCTGCATTATTTTATGAGATTGACTGGATTCCGTCTGCATCCATCAGTCTCTTGGCTCGTCCGCTGAAATGCTCATACACAAATGTTTACAGGGAAACAATTGTATTTCCTTACATACATTTACATTTTACAGAGGTTGGAAGGATAGTTTCCTTGATACAGAAGGAGGCTGCTGGTTCTCCTAGTTAAACTGTTGGTGGCTAGGGTCCCAGGGACCCCAGGGGACAATCAGAGGAAGTGTTCACAAGGTCAGGGGCAAGGCATAGACTGACAGTAACAGGAAGGTGGATGTTAACCTCTCCGAACAATGCCCTCAGACAGGAGACTCGGAGCCTTGGAGGCTGTGTCTGTCGTGATGGAACCATACTTATTTGTAGTCCAGAGAAATTTGGATACTTATTGTACTACTTTTTCCCTCAAAGTGTGTTAGATTTATGTAGACATTTTGCTGCCTTATCAAAAATAGCATGCAATGAGGTGTTATTGTTGACAGACTGTCAGCACTGGACACATGGTGGTGCTGTTTCACTACTTAAACCTTCGTAGCCCTTCTCTCTCTAATGAGAAACCTATTCGGGTGTTTTGAAAAATGTCATCTATGAGTGAGCTTAACTCTGATCGCAGAAATTCAATAAAACTAGGCCTCAATTTGTGTGAAACATACAGAGTGGAAACGTGATAAACGTGACACAGCGGTCATTATAATTGAGCAGCTGTTGCTTGGGCGGCGCAGTGGGTTGCTGCTCACTGGTTGGCAGTTTGATCACTGGCCTCTCCTGTCTTCATGTCAGAGTCTTAATGGTCAAAAGGGTGGCAGCTCCCCCGCCCTCAGCGAGTGTATCAGGGTGAATGGGAGGCTAATGGTACAGACCTGTGAACGTTAAAAGCCTGTCACTAGCATGCTCTATATATTAATTCAGCCTCCTGGTTTCTAGTATTATACATATATTTATATACTAAAAATATTATTCTAAATAATATTCTATTGTGGATGATGGTTTTTGATGGTTTTAACCGGAACATTGTTGTAAACAGGAAGGATGCTTTGATTTTCTCTGTGACAATGACACAGTGCGCTCTTACAAGATAAGAGTTGTGAGTTTTTCGCTAAAACGTGACCTTTTAGATCTTTCTCTGAAGAAATGCTCTGGTGCAGTGACACTCAAATACAACCCCCAGCTACACCGAGTCACATCTGGTGTCACTTCGATCAAAATCTCTGATTCTCCCAGAAACTCTCCGTGTTGTCATTCCAAATACGACTTCTTTCAGACTTACTGGGTTAAACAGAGGTCATGTGAATAGTTGAGTCCACACAAGTAATTGAGTGTTCAAATCTGTGTTATCTGACACACACCCACCCACCCACACAAACACACACACACGGATACAGATGCAGGGTTGACTCTGTATCCAGGCAACACCGCTGGTCATCGCCTGATGAAATGCAGAGAGAACCTGCTCCTAACCAGCCAGTCACATCCAACTCGTGCTTGGCTCGTCAGCATCGATTAATTACATTAGTCTGATTAAGGCGACCTCCTACAGAACAAGGAGATTAAGCCTAATGGCATTTTTGAGGGGAGAGACAGAATATTTCTGTTGTTCTCCAAAGATGAAAGAACAGCAATTGCTAAATGGCTAATTGTTGACTTGTAAAGGCAACACTAATCCTCTTTTCCCCTTTTTCAGGTTTACAGCACCTATGAGTGTGCTTACATCATTGTCAGATGGCTTTGGCTAATAAATCTCGATGCCCCTGTGACTAATTTTCTCATGTGCTTAGTTTAGGCAGCAGTTTATGGCATCGTATAATGGCTGTGCTGTTTGAATTTTATTCCAGTTAGTGTCTTTCCACTCCTACATAGTCCTACATATGTTAAAAATAAAAGCTTGAATATATCTAACATTAGATTGAAGTACTCTTTATATACTGATGGTCGCCATACAGGTTGTAACATGCCGCTGACGTACCCTTCTTCGTATGTCCACCTTCTCTCTGTACTGACGCTGTAGTCGGAGGGGTGACTAAAGGGTGACCTGGTTCTGCAGGCAGAATCACAGGACTGTACATGTTTGAGTCTAACATGTGGAATTTAACATTTAGGTGGAAAAAAAAGAGAAACCCATCAGAAACAGATGTGCATGTGTACCAGAGGAAGTCTCAAGGCAAAGGCATGTTGGACGGTCTACGTGTTATGTGGTGTCTTTTCTTAAAAAATAAAAAAAAGACTAGTAGTTTTAACATTTGTAGTTTGGATGGATGAATTGGCCGGTTAATGTCATTAATGCGATCTGTCTCGCCCAGTGACTGCTGAGATAGGCTGAGATAGGCTGAGATAGGTGTGAGGCCCCAGAGGACAAGCAGAAGATGAATGAATGAATGCCATTAATGCATGACGTCATTATTAAGAGGCGAACTCAACTGCTTGGCAACCGGCTGTCATAGCTGTTAAACAGCTGTGTAAACACCGTAAAGTTTCCATACACCAGCAATAAAATGTTACATCATCTTCTGAGGGCGTCCTGTAGTGTCTGGTAACAGAAAGTTCTTAGTGGGGGCCTTTGGGTGCTATGGTTTGAGGGGAGCGGCCTCTGTCGGATCGTCCCACAGATAGTTGATCAGTTTGGAGGCCAGGTCAACACCTCGGGCTGTTCTTCATGATTCTTGAGATGCTCCTCATTAGTTTTCGTAGCTTAGAAGACCTTTATGGTCCTGTATGTGATGGCTGCTGCTGCCGCTGGGGAGTGTCGTTGCTATGGGGAGGTGAATGTAAGTAACATGCAAATGAATACCAGGGGTAAAGGCCCTTCACCTGTCAGTGGTTGTACTGTTGTGGCTGATCTGTGAATGTTTGATTAAAGAAATTGCATGTGGTGTGTCATATTTTATACAGTGTTATTTTGAAAGTATGTAGGGAGAGAAGGTGTGAGTCCTTTCACAGACCAGGACCTGACAAAATGCAGGCTTTCCTCTGAATCCAGCGATGTGTTATCAGTTGAGTGAGTCAGCGCTGTAATACATTTCAAGACATTTCAAGTTCACCAGCTGCCAGAACAATGCGAGTAAACTCAGCTTGAAGAAATACTATGATACTACGAGTTATAACAACATATAAAGTCACATTATCTATTGAAGAAAACTCATTTCATCTTATCAAAATGACCTCACATTCCCTCACTGTTTCAAAGAAACAGATTCACTATTTTCATATCAGTTGTCATTTTAAGCTGAGAGCACTAATGTTAGTGTTTCTCATCTTGACATCGGATGGCAAGTCTTAAAGTTTACCTGAACTTCAGACAGATTCAACCCATATTGTTTGTTCCAAAATGTAACATTTATTTTAAAATATATTGATAAGATGAAACAAAGGTTGGCATTGGCATTAAAGACAGTGCCCCCACTTAACATATTTAGAGGGGAGGACATTAACAATCCATCCACCAGAAATAGCCTATTTGAAAAGCATTTGTGGTAGGGAAACAGGTTCTGATATCCACCCGTCCTTTATGCTTATGGTGGCTGATGGTCTACCGCGGTTTAATCCTCTTTTTTAGAGCCTTGTTTCAAAGGTACAATCACTTTATGGTATTACTTCTGCTCAATTAAAAAATGCAAGAAATTGCAGCTGCCTATATATTTTCCAGTATTGACACCACAGCACCTCTCCTCCTCTTCCATTGCTTTTTTTCGACTCAAAATGTAAACCTATGAGTTAAATGAACACTGACCACACAGACAAAATGCACACAAAGTCCAGTCAATGGATTACTTGAAGTTTCATTTTTGAAAATGTTACTTAACTAAACTAAATTATCAAACACTTGTCATGAGCATTTGGAGTTGTAGAGAAGAAAAACGTGCACGTGACTCAGTGTGGCCGTTTAAAACCATCCGTACATTCAGACCTGGGAGCTTCACCCATACCTGCTGTATGAACCACATGTACTAAACCTGTCTGTCTTGTCTGTTTGCCTCAGGGTGGTCGGTTCCGTGGTCTGACCATGGGGTTCCCTCCCCTCGCCCAGCGCTCCTCAGCCAGACGCTC
Source organism: Mugil cephalus (assembly GCF_022458985.1). Lineage (NCBI taxonomy): Eukaryota > Metazoa > Chordata > Actinopteri > Mugiliformes > Mugilidae > Mugil > Mugil cephalus. Next base: position 8,646,971 of record NC_061771.1, read on the forward strand.
CTTCGGACGCTCCAAACGTCTCAGCCTGGCCCGCTCCCTGGATGACCTGGAGGTAGGAGCTACGCATGAGCACACGCACACACGCACACACACACACACACACACACACACACACACACACACACACTGTTACTGCGCTGTGTTGTTTTGAGCCGCACATACAGCACTCATCGATAATAATAACAGCTCATCCACACTATACATCCTCACATGGCGCATCCAGCCTCCCTCTCACGTCACCCTGGCAACACGCAGGCAGTCATCTTAAGGAACAAGCCTCGAAATTTAAGGTTATGGATTTGAGTTGAGATCCCTGTACACGCCTCAGATGCCAGGAAATTGCCAGGAAATTGCTTAACAACCATTTCCATTCATAGTTGACTAAATACAGTAAATGTTTCCTGGGTGCAGTGTGGCTACAGTCTTATAGGAATCATCCCCTCTTTCTACTTTTAGCGTCAAGGAAAGACCTCACGTCCGGTATTTTGAGAGCCTGACATCAATAAACATCTATTCTTGTTGCTGTTATTTAAAATTTTCAATTGGGGATATAAAGCTAATGATCATTCAATTTTTATTCTTGTCGTGACAGTTGGCGTGTGTGTTGGCAGGACCAGAGTAGGGTCCCTGTTTCTCGAGAATATTTCATAACAGTGGTTTTGGTTCTTAGATACAGATCAGAGGAAAGCTAAATATTTCCGCCGTTTAGTGGTGACTGGGGCACTCTGGGAGCAGATAAGCAGATTCCACAATGTTGCTTCAGCACTGACAGTTTTTCCTTATATACATTTTTGCCATTTTTCCTTCACTGAAGCAACAGGAAGCATGCGCCCGAGGGTGGGTTTAAACTGGTAAAACTGCATCTTAATCTCCCGAAACTGTTTATAAGTAATGTAAAAAAAAAAAATCTTGTGAATGCTCCACAAAATAAAAACCTGTTTGTTTTTGCCCTCGCTTGCATCCAATTAGATTTGCAGTCCACGTATTTAATTGTTTTTCATCATGGTGTTCAGCACATTCCCTGCTATTATATTCATTTTCATGTAAACCTCACACGGATATTTCCAAAAAAAAATATTCACCAGCACCATGGCCACCATTGTATGAGTGTGACAGGGGTAGATAATCCTATTGCCAGAGCATCCCAGGGCAGGGTTCCCCTCCTACTGCCTCTATTCTACCTTTTTTTCTTCCGGTCGTTTGGCCTTTCTCTCTCTCTGCACATGCAGTAATGTCCACAAACAGAGAGGGCTTTGTGTTGTGAGTGGGGGCAGGAGAAAGAGATTGGTGTGTGTGTGTGTGTGTGTGTGTGTGTGTGTGTGTGCGACGGTGTGGTGGTGGGAGTAATGGAGTGTTAGCCTGCACTTCTAATGAGCTCTGATGAGCAACAAGCTGGCATTCGCCTCGTTAGTGAGGCCTCAGCTCAAAAGGGCGTACTGTATATTGACATGCACACACACAGGGTGTGAAAAAGTCTTGGCCCCCTTCATAATTTTATTATTTTTTTTTTTTGCATGTCTGTCACTCTTCTGTTTTAGATCATCAAACAAATATAAATATAAGGTAACACAAGTAAACACAAAATGCAGTTTTCAAATTAAAGTTTTTATTACTTAAATAGGACCTGCCTGACAAAGTGAAGTAGACCAAAAGATCCTCAAAAGGTAGACATCATGGTGTGACCCACAGAAACTCAGGAGCAAATGAGAAAGAAAGTCATCGAGGTCTATCAGTCTGGAAAAGGTTATAAAGCAATTTCTAAAGCTTTTTGACTCCACTGAACCACAGTGAGAGACATGTAGTGGTGTAAAAGTACCACCTCGTTTCAAAAAAAGAACGTCATACCTGAGGTAAAATCTGGAGGTGGTAGTGGGATGATCTGGGCCTGTTTTACTGCTTCAGGACCTGGAGGACTTGCTGTGATAAATGGAGCCATGAATTCTGCTGTCTACCAAAACATCCTGAAAGAGAACGTCCGGCCATCTGTTCATGACCTCAAGCCGAAGAGAACTTAGGTTCTGCTTCAGGACAATGATCCAAAACACACCAGCAAGTCCACCTCTAAATGGATGAGGAAAAGCTAAAAGAAGACTTTGGAGAAGCCTGGTGAAAGTCCGGACCTGAATCCTATTGAGATGCTGTGGCATGAAATTAAAAAGGTGGTTCATGCTGGAAAAACCTCCAATGTGGCTGAATTACAACTATTCTGAAAAAATGAGTGTTATCAGAAATGACTGATTGCGGTTGTTGCTGCTAATAGTGGCCCAACCAGTTATTAAGAGGCATTCACATTCACAAAGGACCACGTGGGTTTGGATTTTGTTTTCCAACCACATTTTGTGTTCACTTGTGTTATCTTATAATATTTAAATTTGTGTGATGATTTGAAACATGTAGGTGTGACAAACATGCAAAAACTTAAGACATCAAGAAGGAGGCCAGCACGTTTCCACACCACTGTATCTGCATGCATGGTATCGCGAATAAGACGCAATCCTAAATCTGTGACACACACATACATACATGGCTCTCGGGCATCTTGTTATCTGCGCTGTTTAAGCGTCTCCAGCAGCCTCCAGGCTGCAGTCGCTGCTGCTGATGTAGCCCTGGATCTGATTGTAAAGCTTAGCAATCACACAAAGTCTGCATTATCAGATAAGGCAACGTCTTATGACAGCAGAAAGCCACAGACTGGACACATCTGTTCTCCTTCAGCTGTTTGTCGGGGTCCTTTCAGTTGTGTGATGAACCTCTTTGCCGCGGTGTTTCGTTGCGCTGTACACGCAGCACATGCTTAAGGTCACTGTTAAATAACACACTAAGAGCTTTGTTTGAAAGCACAGATGTTTAAACCACAGAGTGCTCTCTATAGAGAAATAATACATCTTTATATACAGCTAACTACGTTAACCATTTCGTGGACATGCCCCACTGATGCACATACTGTACAAACCATCATCAAGAGGTTCTTGAAGGTTGAGGCCTGAGCTGCACTGAACTGGTCCCAGGTGTGTAAGCGTGAATCACTCCATGGACAAACGCACAAATATAATTAACAAACAGTCACACAGCTAGGCTGATTGCGAGGCTGAATGCGGCTGTTTTCCCCATGAACTGTAGTTTAACCAGCAGTGGAGGATGATGAAATTTCTCTCCAGTGGAGCTCAAGTGATCTAAGAGCCACTTCCAGCAAGGTCTTCAAAATACAGAGGCAGTGCGCTCTGTTTTGAAGTAGCACGTGGGGGCGTAGGGTGTTTGGTGCTTTCAAACTGTTTTATTCTTTGTACTATCAGACAGGTACGGACTGTATAGCGATGCCCTGACAGATGTAAATACACAATTTATTAACATAATATAAAATACTGACTTGTATTCAGTGCAGTCTACTGCTTCTTTTGGATTTATTTTAAACGCTTGAATGGAGTGGATGGTGGCTAATGAAGTGTAAACTGTGTAAATAGAATTATCAACTGGGGCTACACACAATGGGGCGATGTATGATAACTGCTGTAAAGTCCTGTCCACAGAAATAATAATAATCTGCAACTCATCTACTGCTACCACTTATCCTCACAGGGGTCGCGGGGGTTGCTGGAGCCTATCGCAGCTGACACCCTGGACAGGTCGCCAGTCTATCGCAGGGCCAACACAGAGACAAACAATTATTCGCACTCACACCTAGGGTCACCTAGGGTGTGTGTGCGTGTGTGTGTGTGTGGGACAAAGTGTGATGCGTCTCTAATCAGAGCTCAACTCCATCTACAGCACACAACAGACAACATAGAGGAAACACAATGCTGTGGCCATCAGACTGTGAAAAAAGATCATGGCAAAAACAAGTACTGCTAAAAAGCCATGATGCTCTCCCCACAGGAGACCGGAGAGCCTGGTTCCTATTGTTATTGCCACTTTATTCTTAGAAATCAAAGACAATTAGATTACCAGCACACATGTAGGAATGGGCCCTTTGTTTGCGTTCTTTATGTGTGCATTCCTGCTTGTTTTTTGCTGTCTGTTTGTGTGACTTTACCAAAAGCTAATTGATTTAAGGGCCTGATGTGGACACATTCAGTCAGTCTCTCTCTCTGTCGGGGATGGTGGGAACTTTCAGCTGAAGTCACATCACAGCCTTCGCCCGAAGACGTGCCTGACACTTTTCCCTACCCTTGACTCTCAGTTCAAGTAAAGCAATAATTGAACAGTGGTGCAATATATTCAGGTTTTTTGTAAGATGTACACAGCTCTATAACAAAAATTCAGTATCAATCAACCTCCCAGAATTACTCCCATGTGATTTATTTGTATTATTTATGTATGAAAAGACATTCATAAAAGTAGTTAAAGTACTGGTCAAGTTTATCTTGATAAAATACTCATTGGTAGTGGTTGTAATTAATTTTGAAAGTCTTTACAAGCGTGCTCTAAATGAATGAAGGTGCTGCTGTTGCAGAGGTATGTGGCATTGGTGCCACAGGGTTTTGTAATTGAATCCATTACAATAGAAGCTCTGCACTTTTTGTGTCGCTCCTTTTCAGGCAACAGTGGTTGTCTGAAAATTGTCCTTCTAACATCTATTTTAGTTGAATTAGTCACAATATTTTGTTTCTAAACCAAGTAGACTCAGTGCCTGAACCTTAACCAACATAAAAACCTTGGTCGGTAAATAACATGGCAAAATAATGGCCTCCACACAGGACACAACCCCCAGCTGTTCCTCTAATCACTAGTCCACAGCAGTTAATTATTTCACATTACTATGTGTTATTGGTAATTATTAGGCTTAGATGTAACCTTAGACAGATTCATCCACAAGGGAAAGTGCTTGGTCACAATAGCTGAAATAAAATATAATTAAAAATGTTGTAAAATAAAATAGTATAAGCAAAAGAAATGCACAAAATTAGCATGTAAACAAATGTGCAAGAAGTGGAGATGGAAGTAAATTTATATTATACACACTACCACATTGTACCTTCTCGTTCTGAGGATATGTTCACCCGAGTCTCCAGCTTCAGAAATCACAAGTGCACAGCAGCTCAGATTAGAGCCCAGATAAATGTCACACAGAGTTCTGGTAGCAGACACGTCTCTACATCTACTGTTCAGAGGAGACTGTGTGAATTTGTGGTCGAATAGCTCCTAAGAAACCACTACTAAGGAAAAACAACAAGCAGAAAAGGATTGTTTTTCCCAAGGAATGGACATTAGAACCAGTGGAAATCTGTGCTTTGGTCTGATGAGTCCACCGTGTCTTTATGTATATTTATGTATATCTACATGCATGGTTCCCACTGTGGATAGCTGGGGAGGAGGTGTGATGGTGCGGGGGTGCTCTGCTAATGCCACTGTTTTAGATTAATTCAAAATTTGCATTGCATTTTTCAGCTTCTTCACCTCCGCACCCCTGGAGTCCTGTGTTGAAACAAGTCTCAACTCTGTTGACATGGTCGGGATTATTTTTGTTTTTAGAAAGCCTCCATTATAACCACAGACATTGCACAAATGCTTTCATTGGCTGAGCGGCGCTAACCGTGAGGAATAAACTCATCTCTCTGTGTACATTCGGTGGGACGTACATTATTCCTTTTCTACACACAGTCAACACCAATGTTGAAAAGCGAAAACTTCCCATTTTCCGTAAAAGTCTCCAAGTGTTTTGGAGCCATATTGTGGAAAACGTTACGCCTCGTGTCTGTAGGTGAAGTGTGTGTGGGGTGGTGCTTCATTTGTCGTCCTCACCCCTGGGCCAAGCGAAGGGTGTCCGGGTGAGTGCGTTCACCGTGTGTCAAGGCATGTTGAGGAATGCAGCTTGCTACTTAACTTCTCGTTGTGCACGGCCTGATCGATACGGATAGCTGCAGTCTCAGCCGTCAGCTGGAGGGTCTCGTCTTTCTGGAGAGTTGCTGGATCGGCTCTTTCTCTCTTGTTTTCCTTATTTTGTCCCCCCCCCCGTGATGAATGTCAGCTTGCTCCAGACGTGCGTGGGGCATGCTAATCAGATGACAGGACAGCGCTGAGGCTAACGCAGTCAACTCCTGGCTTGGCGTGTGGGTGCGTTGCTTAATGGTGAGGGGTCTCCCTCTGCAGCCGTGCCTACGCATTCATCTCCAGTTTTGTGTGTGCGCGCGTCTCTCAACCCACGGCGGTGTGGGTGGAATAGAAATTACGCGAGGGTGGGTGCAACGGCAGAGGCAGAGGAGGGGGAGAGGCAGGGCAGGGGAGAGAGGGGAGAAAGGGACGAGGAGGAGGGGGAGGAGGAGGAGGAGGAGGAGGAGGGGGGATGACACAGAGAGGGAGAGAGAGGGAGAGAGAGACGGAGAGGGAAGGGGAATCCAGCGACAGCGACGGTCTGTTGCGCCCTGGACATTTGGAAGCCGTCAAGCTTTTTCTCTCGGGTCTCCCTATGCGCGGCAGCACATTCAACAGCTGATGACAATGTGCAGTGAGGGGAGCTCTCACATGCAGTGCTGAGGATTACTTGTCTCTTCCTTCATGGAGCAGCAAACTTTGAGCGTGGATTCTGCCGCTGATCCAGTGAGTAAACGGGCTGCGTGCGTCCGTGGCTTTATTTGTGTGCGTGTGTGTGTGAGTTGTGTGCATGTGTCTTGGATTCACCGCACCAACAACTCCGTGGCTTCCGTCACACACAGCATCTAGATTATGTGTACGCCATCTGAGAGCAGTTTTCGCCCAACACTGCCGGACGGGCTTCTGTTTGTTCAGTTTGTAACAGATTTAAAACACTGATCCTGATCACTGACTGTGGCGCTTCAACGCGTGCAAACATCTGAGCCAAAGCTCCTGTCCAGCGCCTCTGTCTCTCCAGTGACCGGTGGCACATGCCAGTCATCTGGCACACATTTATCCGAGGAAAAATGAATTCAATGCAGTGAAAGTTAAGCTGCGAGGCCTGCGCCAGAAATGACAGGTCATGTGACGTGTGCAGGCCAATCGTCAGGCTCTGTTGGGTCGAGAGGAAACGTGTTTCTTTTGTTCAGTCCACTTGCGGAAAGTGGCTGATAAGGAGTATTATTAGAATCATACAAGAGAATGTCTGGTCTGCTAATGCCAACTCTTCTTTTTAAATTAGGTTATGCTGTCGTCCACAGTGATGGATGTGTGTGGTCTAACACAAGTCGTGTGCATCTCTGTGTGTGTGCGTGTGTTGTCTGTATGACATTTTGAGTTGAGGAGAGGGGGGTTGACACTGTGGTGGAAAGCAGCACAGGACATTATTTCACTGAACACAGTAGTGAGAAAAGAGAGCAGCCCCTCATCAGCCCTCTGACCCAACACACACACACACACACACACACACACACACACACACACACACACACACAGGCATAAAAAACTCATTCATGTTCAAAAAAAAAAAAAGTGAATTAGGACACAATCAGATGGCTGACGATAAAAAACCTGCACACACACATTTCTTTTTCTTCTTGAGTGTGTGTGTCCTCTGTGTGTGTGTCTGTGTGTTGTTCCTTGTGATATCCCCTGGGAGCAGAGTGTGTTGGGGAAGGAAAATCAGATGATGAGACAGGATCAACACAGCTCCTGTACGCGAAACACCTCGGGAGGAGTCACATTAGACTTCGCTCCGATTTCAAATACACACAAAGTACTTCTTTTTTATCTTCATCAAGTGCAAGACGGTGCAGTTTTCCGCATCAGCACAGTCAGACCGTGTCATGTGATAAGTCAGTTGTCAGACTCGGTTGTGTTTGCTGAATTTGTCATCAGTTGTAGACAAAATGAAAGCAGCTCTCTGCAGGGTCTGAGGCCGTACTTAAGCATATGTCTCGGCCAGCGTGTACGTTGCTGAAGCTCCACACGTGACCGTTGTTCTTCTTTACTTTATTTTTGAGATGTTGCTCGTGCAGCTCATCCAGCACCTAACTGTGCCAATCGCAGTTTACAAGGGTAGTAGCGCGTGACTCTTTGTCGCCTTTGAAAGAGATCTGAGAGTTACCACTTTCATAATTGACTTTTCAAGGAAACACACAACTAAAAAAAAAACAAAAAAAAACAGATAATGTTGTAATAAGCACAAATACTGCATGACTGTGTTTTACAGTATTTCCTCTGCTTCACTGAATCACTGGTTCACTGATGCGTGTTCTCCCAGCATTAAATAGAAAACGTTTTTTTTTTGTTCCTGCCCGATGCAGTGTCTCACCCAAATGGCACCAGCAGAGGGCAACATTGACTTTTATTGGGTGTGAGGCGTAGAAAAAGAAAATTAAACCATTCTCTGAAGAAATATGTTGTTTTATTGACATAGATTGGACGAACAGATGAGCTTCATTTTCCTCCACATCCACCCTCTGTCTTTCCCACGGGCTCTTGTTTTAAAATTAATTCAGTGTGAGACATGAGCTCCTCTCCTTTCCTTGTGTCAAAGTTTGAACTTCTGTAAATATTTCTGCTTGTATCATGATTACTTCTTGGAAAGAGATTAGATGAGTGAGAAATTCTGTTGTTGTCATGAAGTACCGCATTTTTTATTTTTTTTTACCTCCACGCATTAACCACAACAGGCAATCCATAGCTACTTGACATTTTCAAGACAATTACCTACATTACAATGTACTGTTATATACTGTAATTTAACTATGAAAAACTGAACTGACTGGTTATTTAGAGTGTGAGCACAATCCAACCCCAGGCTGAGACAAAAAGCAGTCGCTAACTGAGGCACGGTAGATACTAATAAACTGCAGTTACGCCCCTTTAACAGCGAGCTATACATGTACAGTACATTGTTATAACAATGTAAATGCATGTGCCTATCTGAAAACAGTCTTACAGAAATGCTAATATGCTGCAGATGCACAATAACTGTGAACATGTGTCTTGCATGTGTGCCTGTCCCTGTGTGTAACCCTGCTTTGTTACTGTCATATGATATGTGCTGAAGAAAATATTCCCCTTTCATGTTGAACTGGCCCAGAAAAGACCGTGATCTAACCTACACACACACACACACACACACACACACACACACGCTCACGCACACACACACACACATGCACACATACATACAAAGGAAAATATCTGCTCTGCCCAACCACAGGAATTAGGTTAAAGAGGGGAGTGAGACATGAGAAATATCTGTGCTCGTCCTCTCTTTTTGTCCCCTTCCCTTTTCTTCCTCCTCTCTCCCTCTTCTCATCAGGATGTGGATTCAGCCAACTTAAACTTTGTTGAATCCCTCTTATCCTGTGTGGCGCCTTAGCCCTTCTCCCTTCCCCTGCGTTGACAGATGTGATTTAAGCTGAGCTCGAGCACAGGTTACTTACAGAACACATCATTCATGCTTCTTCCTGGCCTGCTGTAGATCTGTGACCGACCAGTGAGCTGTGTCCTGAAACGGCGCCGCCGAGATTCGATCAGTTTGGATTTACCAGTTTTTTGTATTTGATGTGATTATCTGGAAAATGTTCTAAAAACTAGGTTCAAATGGGCAGCCTCTTTTTGCACTAGGAGCTCCGGTAATTAGTGCTTTGGCAGCGCCTTCAGCTTCAGTGTGTTATTGAGTGTGTGTGTGTGTGTGTGTGTGTGTCTGGTGGTAGTGGGCCAGTGAGGGGGGCTGAGTGCTGGAGCCATCCCTGATGTTGCTATGATACAGGGACGTGGAAGGTTAACATTAACTTTAGCAACAATACCGCACAGCATTTTGAGTTCAGTGGCCTCAAATGGTGCTTGTGGTGCTGAAAGGATGGCAGAGAATGTCCTTTTTTTTTTTTTTTTTTTTAAGGTCGGTAGCCTTTAAAGTGACATTTAAAAATTAATTTTAGGAACATGTAGAGGACACGGGTCCTCAAATCACTCTTCATGTGCTCTGGTTTGGACTTTGAAGCGTGCAGCTGGTTGAGATCAGAAAACGAAGCAAAAACAAAGACAACTGGTCTTGTTTGAGTGTTCTTAAAGAGGTTTCATCCTCTTCTCCTTGTGTTTTTTTCTTCATTCCTAATCGACTGGTGGACGGTTTAGGACTTGAAACACATGATTAGAGTCTGGTTAGGTTGCAAAACCTGTCTGCAATTAGAGGAAGCGTGTTATACGTTGTTTATATGTTGCAGATAAGTGGAAGTGCTGATAAAGCACTTGCATAAAGCAACAACAACAACAACAACAAGGTTTTAGTTTATCTGTTAATAATTTGAACTGAGCTGAACCAGGTTAAACACACGCAGCCACTTGGTGTTTGCGCTGGAGTCGTGTATAATTGACTCATTACTGTCAGCCAGCCAAGACAGTGGCCTCAAAACAACTGGAGGTAGAAGAGAAGGTGTGAGAAACCTTTTTTTTTTCTTGCCAAAACAGGAAATTAGGGGGAGCTACCGTAGGCTCAAAGCCATATGCACAAATTCAAATGCGTCCTTTGTGTGTGTGTGAGAAAGAAAAAGAGCGAGTGTGCGCGCACTGAAGCAGGCTGTTCTGTCCTGTGAAGTGTCCTTGTTTGCTTCTGTTGACCTTTTGACAAACCTGCAGAAATTCCGCCGATCAATTCAAAGCAGATGTCAGAGATGAAAGTTTTCTCACGTTCCCTCCTCTCATCTCTCTGGGTTTTTTATTTTGTGCCTGAATCAGGGAAGTTACTTTTTAAAGTCAGCCTGAATCCTGCAGCGTGTAGCTGAGTGCGATCTCAAACACGGCTGGCTAACTGTGATTTGAACACGGACGAATGGGAGAAAGGTGGAGAGGTGAGAGCCGTGCTGCAGCGTGATTGGCAGGCCGACCTTTGTTCCCTCCCCCTCTCGGTAACTGCTGCCCGATGGGGGCGTGTCACTATGGAAACCGAGCTGTCGGCGCGTCTGCGAGAGAATGGAACTTCCTAGTCAGTGTGCGGAGGCACGAATGTGTATGGGGAAGACAGTGTAGTAAGAGCATGTTAACAGCGAGATACGGGGCATTTATTCAGAGCTAGTTTCAACAGATAGTTTAAGCTGATTCTAAGGTGTGTGTGACTGAAGCATGACTCCATCCCCGCCGGGTGTCCGTATGAGTTTCCTGCCATAGATAACGCGTGAAGAAGCTCTGTCAGTGTGAGAGAGTGTTTTTTTTTTTTGCGTGGTTCAGATATGTAGATTGGGCAGCAGTGGGTTTGCTCCTCTTTGAGAGGAGGTCAGGATGAGCCTGAGGAAGAGGCTCTCCTTCAAGCGGGTCTGGAACTTCAACACAGTGAGTAGGACACGCGCGCACACACACAAACACACACAGTTTTACAAGTAGTGTTTATAAGAAAAAGTTTCCATCCTTTTTATTCACTTATCTGATGCACTTATCTCCAGAGAACTTATTAACCGCTGGATTCAAACGTTCAAAGGTTTCCCGCTGTTGAGGATGTTGTCAAAGTGTGACAAGTGGAAACAAAAACATCAAGTGCATTGTTCCTGGTTGACATGGCATTCCTTTCATACCGTGACTGTAGTTTACTTTTTTGTTGTGTACAGTTGATGATAAAAGCAGAGAAGGATGGAACCAGGAAGAGGGAGAAAATAAATGGGAGACTGAATGTCATTTGGAGCATGGAGGTGTTGTTACGCTCACTACGAGCGCAGAAGACAGATGGCAGGAAAATGTGGGGGGAAAAAAGGGCACAGGAGGAACGGGAAATCTATTAGAGGGAGGTAGAACAAAAGGGTGAAAGATAAGAGAGGGGAGACAGGGAAGATGAAATGAGCAAGCCATCTCGTCTGTCGTTAAGAATGAAGGGTCGCACCGGTGGTATCAGGCTATTGGAGTGTGTGTAAAGTGAGACAGGGAGACAGAGAGACTAACAAGATTGCGAGACGGCTGCGGGCTGTTTGTCTCTTCGCCTCGAAGCCAGATGTAGTCGGACCGGAGCGAGTGACAGAGACACGGAAAGAGGGAAGGAGACAGAGGTATTGACTGAGACAAATGGAGGCAGAAAGAGGCTATTTTTCTTCTGGCGTCTGTGGATCACATGGTTGGCACACTTCGCCTCCGATGCCCTGTTACGTTGTGTGCGTGTTAATGAAATTGAGGACGAAAACAGCTGTGAGACAATGGGGAGGTGAGCTCGGCCAGCTCTCTCGCTTCTTGAGAAATTCACTTAATTTAGCGCGTCGACTGGCAGCTGCCGGGCCGCGCTGGGTCTGTCGCTATTCCATCAGATTAGTTTGTGTTTACGTCTTGCTCTCTCCCCCGTCTGTGTAACAGCGGTGTGTTTTGGGCGACGGGCCAAGTAAAACAAGACGTGGATCACCGGCCCAGCCTCTGAGTCACATCTCCTGTGTGGCTCTATTGTAGGGAAACAAACATTATCTGCATTCCTTCCTTTCAGTGGAGGGGGGGGGGTATTGATTCCTGAGTGCGTTTCAGGGATTTATCTCTTCATCCCAGAATTCCAGAGGCGGTCACGGAGAATTTCACTTCGGGAAAGAGAGCGGAGTTTTCAAATATCTGCGGTGACGTTGATGCGGGGAACACTTTAGAGGCCACTGACGCAGAACAAGCGCATCGCTCGTCATTTGTGTTCCTCGAAAACCTTGATGTCTTTTTTGTTCCTTTTGTCCAAAAAGGATGGAATTGTTTGTGCCAGTACATCAATAGGCAGCAAGTAAAAAAAAAACAACACCTGCGCGTCCTTATTTGACTCACTTTTAGACCATGAGGACCCTGATTGGCTCCTTCACCTCGTCCTCTCTCCCCTGAGCTAAGCTATGCTATAGCTAAGTGATTTCATGGTTGCCAGTCCTGGCAGGATGACTCTGGTTTTCTCAATGGCAGCCACTATTCACCTCATATTCAAAAGTAAACACACAGGCACGCACACATTGAGACTGTTGGCCCAACAACTTCCTCCTCAGCTGGAAGTGTGTGTGCGCGTGTGTGTGTGTGTGCGGACTCGGGAAATCTGTGTGTTGAAATTAAGGAGAGTGTGTGTCGTTTGTTCGGTTGTAGGTGTGGTGTCTTGTAGCCATGCCAGTGTTTCATGACTTATATATTTCAGTTGTCATTCAGCCTCATGCATAAGAGCAGAATCTCATTCCTCACCAAAGGTGGCCGTTAAGTTCCAGTGATGGAGCCAGGAATAGGTTGGTGCAACAGTGTTGTCTTTGTGTGTGTGTGTGTGAGTGTGTGTGAGTGCATATGTTATCCCTCACAGTTTCTCCCACAGACATTTTTGTTCACCCTGCTAAGTGTTACTGGCCGCTCCGCGTCTCATCCCATCAAACTGAAGGTCTTTTTCCACCGTCCACCTCGACGCGCACAACAGCATGGCACCTATCGGAAACCTGAGATTGTTTAAGGAGACTTTTATGGCTTTTGAAATATTAATATTATGATAACTATGAGAATGAGCAGCTGTAAACGGTGCTGTGTGTTTAGTCATAGTTTGATTCCGATGTCCAGGCTCCATAACAGATGACGTAGGTCCCACGGTTCCTACTAGTCGCAGCTAATAAACTATCGGGACCCAGGCGCATGGTGGCCAACCACTCCCTGCTCACACACACATACACAAACTCAGCATAAACAGACCAGACGTGTGGCTACAAGGTGGCATTTTATGTAAGGAAACAGGAAACAGGTTTTGACATGTAGCCAACACAAAAAAGTAACAATCTTTTTTAAAGCGCGTATAATCCAGCAGGTCTTTCTATTGCACCCGTCATAAGGCAAATCCCCCTTTAAGCTATGTGTGTGAACCAGATTTCTCTAGAAATCCCGATGAGCCACAAGTTGGAAAGACAAGCACAAACTGGACGTTTGATTCAGACCAGGGCGTGTTGTCAGTCAGTGTTGCGCAACGCTGTTATCTTTTGTTTAGCAATGTGTCAGTGATGTGTATTCATTGTTTAACTGTGTACAGCGCTTCCACTCTATCACTGTTCGGAGCACAGCGGCTTCATACCAAAATAACCCCATGAAGTTCTTCACACACGTTATCCGGGACCTAAAAACGAGAATGGCATTAGACAAATGTCATTAGATAACATTTGTTCTCGTTGGATTTTTACGACTTCGCAATTAGCCGACTGATCTGTTTATACAGAATCAACAACAAGTTTAAGAATTCATGAGGCAAACAGAATGCCAAACACTGGGTTTTCCCATAATTTGAAGATGTCGCTGCGGGTGTAAGAAATTGTAATGGTGATCTTTTACTATTTCATGGACTTAAAGCCATTAATTCATCAATAAAAATAATCAACTAAAAATAATTATTTCCTGGCAAATTTACCATGAAAGTTATTTGGCATTAATGGCATTAATATTAGGTGAATATAATTATATACACTTATATACTCTAAATTTTAAAACTGTGACTGGTGTCGGCCTCATGACTCCAGTATCCGCTTGGCTCTAAACTCCAATCCAGTATAATGTCTTTGATTTTTTTTCTTCAAAGTCAACATTTAGATTATGGCAACTGAGAATGCAAATGTCTTAATGGACAGAGTTTGAGTACTTGCTCTTGGATGCTGTAAAGTGGTGACGCAGGTTATCCAAAGGATCAAAATGCAGTAAAAAGAAGTTCATTTAATGGCAGAGCACTGCATTAACAGCTGTGTCCCTGAACATCTAAGCCGAAAAGAAGATATGCCCCCTTCTATTACCTACTTGTGATGCAATACACTGGCAGCACAATTCAAGTTGTCCCTGTGGGCAGATGTTTGTTCTGTGTGATGCTGAAAGGTTTGTATTTTGCAGGTGTGGGATTTCCTACACAATGAGAAAAGTTGGGACTTTGTGTGGAATGTGAATAAAAACAGAATCCAGCAATAAACTGTTCATTCAAAATGAACTTGAATAAGCACAAATATATTGAATTAAATGAGTGAATCCGTAACGTTTCTCAGTTTGAATTGTTGATTTCAGGGTTTAAATCATTTACAAATAATTGAATTCTGCTTTATTTACATGTTTACTTATCAACTGCAAGACAATTTAAATAACTTGTTTACACATGTATTAATAAGAACAACCCATTAGCTACAGGTCTGTCCAGTTTCTCCAATTTCATAAGCACGCGCTCGTTCTGCGCCACATTTGTCCTCCACATTTGTCCACTCACGTAGAAAGCATAATCACGCTCATCAATCATACAAGGCCGTGACAATTTCTGCTGATCTTATCAGCAATTTACAGTATTATGGGCATATAAAAGTCCTGCTCATATTTATGAAACTCTGTAGAAAATATCGGGGCTGTGACATAGTGATAAATCTGTACTGCCGGTAATAAAGAGTAGAGTGGATGTTAAAGTAGCGGGAGCACTTATCGAGGAGATGCGTTCTCCGATCGAGACCATTTTTTTTTTTTCCAGCTGCATGCATCCCTGTGGATACGAGGCTAAGGGGGAGAGGAGCTTGTGGAGGGAATGTCTGGAAAACCCCAATCATTCTCTGTGGGCTGTCAGGAATGACCAGGACCTGCCAATAGAGGAGGGGAAACACCGCTGGGGTGACTGGGGAAAGGCTGGGAGAAGGAACTGAAAGCAGAACGATGTGGGGCAGTAGTGAAAGGAGAGAGATCATAATGAGAGGCAGAAAGAGGGGGGAAAAAGACTGGGTTGGCTGGATGGGGGGAAAGAACAAACAAAAGGAACGAGAGAGTGGAAGTGGGTTAGAGGGGAGTAGGAAAATAGAGGAGTGGGAACTCGGGGCCTTGACCAGGGGCCAAACCGCCACACTATAGTGTGCGTCTGGAAGTGATCATACTAGAGCTGAGTTAGGCTGGGGGTCAACACACACACATCCATAAATGCGAAAGAATGCTACGCACAAAAGAAACACATCTCTCCCAGATGTCGGCCATATGTATGCATACTGTAGGCTGCACCCATATAAAAAACACCGGGTTCTTAACGCGTGAATTACACATATACATATACGCTGTTGAAATGCACTGCGCTCTAATCAGCGGAAAGGATCGGGTAACCCGTTTCTGCCTCTGTCATTTTTAATCATCCTCTGTGGCGCCTCCGCCACAATCAACCTCTATAAAGTCACTCAAATCTCTTTTCATTCTCCGCTGCCAACCTCTAGTCTGATAAAGCTAATCCCACTGATTATACTGGCTGTGCCATCTGGGCACGACAGCTTGGCTCGAGAGGAAAGATGCGCTCGATTCAAATGGCACATATGCTGCACCGAGGCATCACCTTAATTAGATCAGCATTATCTTAAGATTTGAATTCAAATGTACATTTAATCAGTGACTGGATATTATGAAATTGGTGTATGTTTGTGACAGATTGAATATGAAAGGCTTTTTTTACAAAGTTAGTTCATGTTTTAGAAAATTGGATCAGACAGTGTATACATACACGGAAAGGTCAGAGCATATTTACCAGGAACTGCAGTAAACTGGTTACTGCAAAAGTTTTCATTTTCATTGTGGGCGCACAGTTTTTTCAGAGCATGAATTTGAATTTTACAATACAGCTGTGGAAACTGGCATCAATAGAGAACCGCTTCTATTTTTATACTCGTGCCAGTTTCACGTTTTGTCCTTTCAACGTGTGGAGCACAAAGGCTTTGACTCTGTTCACTTTTATCGCACAAACGCTTTTCCAGTCTCACATCTGCATGCACATGCGTTCCGTGTAAACTGTTACCTAAATTAATGCCTGAGTTAAACATCTGCGGCTCGACACAGGTTCCACGTATTGTTAGGGCACTGGCTTAGCTTAGTAGCGCATGATTTCCCTGCACTGACATGGCCAGCGAGAAGTATGGTCCATCTACTTAATGTTACAACAAGGGGAGAAACTGCTTGATTTATCAGAAGTTGATGCGTTAGTACCAAATTCCTCATGAAGTCCTTCGGAAAACTCCCATGTGTCTGTGTTGAGTAATGGTGAGATCATAAAGTTTCTCTTCCAAATGTAAATATACCACAGAGAATACCTTCAGAACTAATGTGTCTGCTCACAGAATGCGTTCTGATGGGAATGACCAGAAAACCGATCTTAGATTAGAAATTAGCATCTGGCTCAGTTTTTTCCTCCTTTCTTTCACATTTTCATTGGCAAACAGCCGTGTTTTTAGTTGCTGCTCAGCCCCACTTTCTCATCTTTCTTCCCCTTTGTCTCCGTTTGCTTTGACTGAGTCACACACTGTTTCATTGTTCCAAGGTCAGCCACATTACTGATGTCTGAGTTGAATGATCTCATCCCACCTCAGCATGTCTGCGATAGAAATCACTGCGCTGCGTGTGTCTCTGGATCTGTGTCAGGGAATACGATTTTTTTTTTAGTCTAAAGTCGGCTGGGCTTAAGCGTGTGTTTGTATAGAGGTTTCGCGTGTTTGCGTGGCTGAAAATCTGATTACGGAGGTTTGATGGGCTTCTGCATGTTAAACACTCTAATTAGCAACTGTGAGACACGCGAGCAAACATCACACTTCACTGTGAAATCAGGGGCTGGTCCCCATCCTCAACTCTTGACACAGTAACACATGGTAACACACAGTTAAGCCCCGCCCCCTCAAGGAAGTTTTCTTGCAGAGCAAGCACAGCCAGTTCACAGATGATTCCACCCACACAGGAGACAATGAGTGTGGGCGCTAACCTGACTGTGTCATGACGTGAAAGTGTGCGTGATAGTGAAACACAGACAGACTGTGTGTCGTTGTGGTCAATAGTGCTTGCTCAGGGAGCTGCTGCTAGACCCCTGGAGACTTTAAATGAGTGTCTGTGGCCCGTGTGATGAGGAAAGATCCTAATCCATGTCTCTTTGTGCTTTTTTACAGTCTGCTGCAGTCTCTGATGGAGGTGAGTACATGCACAACTTTTAAAATTGTGAATATCTGTGATAATGCGAAAGTGTGGCGCCAGCACGTGAAGCAGCTTGTGTGAATATTTTAGATTTTTGCATTCAAAGTTGTTCACGAACAACAAACTGTCTGGTTTGACCTGCTCAGATCCTCTGGCTGTTCTTCCGCTGCTGCCAACTACAACTGAAAAATAGGCCCAAATTAATGGTCACGAGGACTTGGGAAAAGTCTGTTTTGCTGCACAGGCTGGATTAACAGTATAAACATTTGAACACAGTTTGCGCAAATTGAAATAATTCAGTGTAAAAGCGAAAGTAGTTCACATGCTGCAAACTCGTGGCTGGTCTGTCCTATCCAGGGTGCTGCGTTGCGTCAGGTTGTGTTGTATTGGCTCTAATTTGAGGTAAGCTTTGTGTCTTGTAGGCAATTAGCATGTGCCAACAATAACAACAGCTCTTCTAATGGTGCTTTAACGCCTCAGAAATGCACATGAAAGGCTGAATTTATGGCAGATGGGCCGTACTAGGAGGTGAGAAACAAGACAAAAGGAGCATAGAATTAAATGGCAGACATGTTTACAATCAGCTCTAATGTAGAAGTATTTATGGGTTATTTATGTCTATTTATTTTGGAGACCAGCACAAAGGTTAGATTATAACTCAAACCCTGGAAGCTTCCATATGCAAAGTAATTTCAGGCCTCTGCGCTGTTTGAAGTAGAGAAAGGCAAATCTCCGGTAATAAAGGTAGTTACTGCGAAATTATGCTATTTAACTCTACTTTACATATATCCTACCTATAATCAGTAATTCTATTTGTTCATTATTGGTATTTATTTATTGTTTTGTTGGTTAAATATGTTAAAAGGCTTCCCTCTCTGCTAATTCAAGAGGAGTTTATCGTCATGTGCACAGTGTAGAAAAATGTTGCCCTGTACCATGAAATTCTTTTGCTGTCCACCCAAATACAACAATAACAACAATGCGCAATGTCCTAACGTATGAAAACGATCCTTTCCTTGGCGTCGTGTCGAGTATTTCTCTGTAAATGTCGATCCACTGCGAACCTGCATCTAGTTGTAGAAAGGCTGTAGTACATATCCCAGGCCTATGCGTGACGCTGTTTCTACTAGAGACAGCCAAAAAAAAAAGAAGAAGAGGCAAAGCATGTGCTGGATTCAAAAGGGTGCGGTTCCAGTCTCAGGAAGATCCAAATCCGTCACTGACAGCAGGCGGAACCATGCTAGACCTATGCGGTTTCACCCAAAAATCTGATTTGTGTAAACTTGGCCTTAGTGATGGAGGCAGCTCTCCTGTGGATTCTATAGCTCCTTTCACACAGCACACAAAACCCAGGTCGTTCTTTCGTGCAGTGTAAACGGGTCGACCCGGGTCAAATGACCCAGCAATCAACCTGGGATTTTATCGGCTCGGCTTCAGTGTGAACAGGCGTCCCACGCCGACCCGTGGGATTATAGATTGTCTGTAGAGAGGGCAGTGAACAGAGATGAACAGAAAACCCTTCTGGTGATTTGGCGCTGCTTTCTGGCAATCATTCAAAATAATGGTTTTACATGTTCTTCGGAATGAATGAGGCAAAACTCATACTTGCATTTGCACGAGGGTGTCAGTTGAGTAGATGGTGCTTCAATGTGGCCAGGCCGCATGTTCTGGCTACATCGAATATTCACACTACCAACTACCAACTTGGTCACATGTGGACCAGACTCCCAACTGTGGTCAGAGTGATAGGATCTCTAATGCATCCTCAAAGTGTCTTTTTGGTAGTCAGCTGTGATCTTATCGTGCAGGAAGCATTTTAATGCCAGATCCTAAAGGGACTTCAGTAAGTGATGAAAATCTTTTTTGGTTCCTCCTGTAACTAATAAGCGTATACTCACTTATAATAATACAAACTGTCTCAAGACACTTTGCAAAACCTGTCCTGAAACCCCCACAGCAAGCATGAAGGTGACAAGGAAAGATTCCGCTAACTCAGATTTTAGCTACGGCAATAATAAAATAAAGAAAAATATGAAAACTAGTGTGAAGTCTTTGTAACTTCCAGTTCCTGAAGCCTTTGAGCACTTGTAGATACTTATTATTTTGAGAAGGGCTGAGCTCCAATTGGAAGATTTATGTGCAGATTAAAAAAACATTCAAAGGCATGTTCCTGCATTGTTCCTGGATGTTCACATGAGTAACTTGTCCATTCCCGTCATTTACCGCTGACACCTCCACCTGTTCTAGGTGCACTCAAAAGGAAGAATCTTGAATTTGAATTTTCATTTTGCACTGTTGGATCTTGTTGGGTTTTGTTGGAAGAAGGTTCCAAGTAGAGCTTCAAAATACAAAAAGATGAAATGGGAGCAAGAGACCATTCAGTTTATTGAAAACAACAATTTAACTGAAACAGGCTGTTCATTCACCAGCTGATGGAAAGATTAAGAGTGGGTTAGGATTAAAGAATGGTGGAGCTACTCATTACTAAGTCCTTTAATATCTTTTTTGAGGGGGTTTTTGTGTTTTCTCAAACCTTTTAGCGCGTACACAATGAAGTGCTGTCGATCCTCTCGTCCGATGACATAGGGAGTGACGTAAAATAAAGATAGCGGATGTTTTATTAGTATATTATGTTTAATATATGTACACATGTACTATGTTGGTGTCTGTTCCGTTTGTTTCATGGCCTCTTTAAGTGCTGATTAGTTGCTTTAAGTTCTGCATAACATAGGACCCGCCTCCATTTGCTTTGAATAGTCTCTAATTAGTC